>NC_139392.1:7930000-8555000 GCF_054392235.1 Sus scrofa | reverse complement strand
CTGCATAACATATTTTTTAAAAAAAGTTGACCATTGGTATTTAGAAGAGTTGAACTGTTTGATCCATAGGCAACAGGCAAAAGACTATTTTATTTTTTTTCTTAAGTTTCCCAGACTATAATGTAAAGGGGAAATGTGGATTTCACTACATCGGTGAAATTCACTGTCTGCCATAGTTCATAAAAATACTAGTATGCCGACTGAATGTGGTATTTTTTTTTTTTTTTTACCTCCCCACACTTAATTAACCTTTCCATTGGAAATGTTCTGTCTGGTTAAATAAATGATCATCAAAAGCAATACTGATGTATCAAGAATTGATTCCTGAATTCACCCTACTTTCCAAAAAAAAAAAAAATACCCTAGATAGAAAAGTGTTTGTAGACAGCCTTTTTTTGTAATGTCACTTACTCCATGTCACTAGATCTAATGTGCTCATCACGTATTAGGGATCAGAGAAAAAGAAGAGGCAACATAACCTTACCACTTAAATTGGAATGTGTGTTTATGAGTAAACACACAGCTACCTTTATACAACTTCAAACGTATTCAATTTGAAAATTAAATATTCAAAAAAATTTTTTTTGAAGTTGAATTGAGATTTAGGCAACTCCAATATGATGATATCCCATCAACTGGTTGGCATCTGCAAGATCATGGTGATAAAATGTAGTTGTGAGTCAAAGCATATTTTTCTTAACTCGTGCAATGATGGTTATTGTCCTAAATTGACAGGTGAAGTATGTTGTCCAGATGAACAGCACAATCGGGCTTCCACTGGCATCGGCGACTCCTGCTGTGGCAGAATGCCATACTCCACCTCAGGAAACCAGATTTGCTGTGCTGGGAGGCTCCATGATGGCCATGGCCAACAGTGCTGTGGTGGACAGATTGTGAGCAAAGATTTGGAGTGCTGCGGGGGACCACAAGAAGGTGTGACATACAGTCGCCTTCCAGGTAAGGGACCTTTGTCTACTTTTAAATAGATGGAGAATCTGAGAAGCAGACAGATATTTGCCCTAGATATAAACACATTCATAATAAAAGCTCACATTAATTATATCTAATGTGACAATTAGCTACATACTGTCTGACAGATAAAAATGTAATCACACTTTTAAAATATTTGTAATTGAAGCAGAGCTGATTTACAATGTTGTGTTAGTTTCAGGTGTACAGCGCCTGATTTAGTCATAGATAGGTAGGTAGGTAGATAGAGGGATTGATTCTTTTTAAGCTTCTTTTCGCTTACAAATTATTGCAAAATATTGAGTAGAGTTCTTTGTGCCATACATATCTATTTTATATATAGTAGTGGGTATATGTTAATACCAAACTCCTAATTTATCCCTCCCCCCTGACCTTTCCCTGTTGGTAACCATAAATTTGTTTTCTAACTCTATGAGTCTGTTTCCTTTTTGGAGATAAGTTTATTTTATATAAGTGATATCACGTGCTGTTTGTCTTTCTCTTTCTGACTCACTTCACTTAGTATGATAATCTCTAGTTCCATCCATGTTGCTGCAAATGGCATTATTGCATTCTTTTTTATGGCTGAGTAGCACTCCAGTGTGTGTGTGTGTGTGTGTGTGTGTGTGTGTGTGTGTATCACTTCTTCTTTATCCATTCCTTTGTTAATGGATATTTAGGTTTCTTCCTAATTAGCTATTGTAAATTCTTCCTAATTAGCTATTGTAAATAGTGCTGCTATGAACATTGGGGTGCATGTATCTTTTAGAATTCTAGTTTGATCTATATATATGTCTGGGAGTGAGATTGCTGGATCTTTAGTTTTATGAAGAGCCACCATACTGGTTTCCATGGTATCTGCAAGTGTGGTGAATAATGAATGAGTTAGTATGTGTGGAAAATTGATGACATGTATGGGGTACTAATAAACACCGTTATTATTATTATCTTTTAGTTGTCATTGTATCCATCCTAGTGGAACCAATCCAACCCAGTGGAACTTTTTTTTTCATTTTTTAAAGTTTTTTTGAAGTGTAGTTGATTTTCAATGTTGTGATAATTTCTGCTGTACAACAAAGTGATTCAGTTATACATGTACTCACATCCATTCTTTTTCAGATTCTTTCCCCACATAGAATATTGGGTAGAGTTCACTGTACTATATGGCAGGTCTACACTGGCCAGACTTTCCATATACCACAGTGTGCATTTTGCCAACCCCAAATCCACAGTCCATCCTTCCCCAGCACCTGTCCATTTTGGTAACCATAAGTTTGTTTTCAAAGATTTTGAGTATGTTTCTGTTCTGCAAATAAATTCATTTTTATCCTTTTCTTTGATTCCACATATAAGCAATATCATATAATATTTGTCTTTCATTAGGGTACATGTATATTTTCAAATTATGTTTTTTTCCAGATAGGTGCCCAGCAGCGGGATTGCTGGATCATATGATAGTTCTATTTTTAGTTTTTTGAGGCACCTCCATACTGTTTTCCATAGTGGTTGTGGCAGTTTATATTCCCACCAATACTGTAAGAAAGAATGTAACTTCCCTTTCTCTGCACCCTCTCCAGCATTTATTATTTGTAGATTTTTTTGATGATGGCCAACCTGGCCAGTGTAAGGTGGTACCTCATTGTAGTTTTGATTTGCCTTTCTCTAATAATTAGTAATGCTGAGCATCTCTTCATGTGCTTTTTGGCTATCTGTATGTCTTCTTTAGAGTAATTTCTATTTACATCTTCTGCCCATTGGGCTGTTTGTGGGGTTTTTTTGACATTGAGCTACATAAGTTGTTTGTATATTTTTGATATTAATCCCTTGTTGGTCTCCTTATTTGCAAATATTTTCTCTTATCTGTGGGTCATATTTTCATTTTGTTTATGGCTTCCTTTGCTGTGCAAAAATGTTTAATTAGGTCCCATTTGTTTGTTTTAGTTGTTATTGTCATTACTCTAGAAAGTGGATCTGAGAAGATACTGCTGTGGTTTGTCAGAGAGTGTTCAGCCTGTTTTCCTCTAAGAGGTTTATAGTATCCAGTCTCATGTTTAACTCATTGATCCATTTTGAGGGGTTTTTTTTGTGTGTGTGTATGGCATGTTTTAATTTCATTCTTTTTTATTTAATTTTATTATTATTATTATTAAAGGATGGTTGATTTACAATGTTTCTTTAAGTTCTGTTGTACAGCAAAGTGATCCAACCACACATATCACCCTGTGCTCTTCAGTAGGGTCCCATTGCCCATCTATTCCAAATATAACATTTTGCATCCAAAAAAATCCCAAAATGCCTATCCATCCCATTCCTTCCCCTTTCCTCCCTGGGAACCCCAAGTCTGCTCTTCTTGGCCATGATCTGTTTCTGTTTTTTGTTTGTTTGTTTGTTTGTTTTTTAGATAGGATCATGTGTTCCATATTTTAGATTCCACAAATAAATGATATCATATGATATTTGTCTTTTTCTTTATGGCTTACTTCACTTAGTATGAGAGTCTCTAGTTCTATCCATGTTGCTGCAAATGGCATTAGTTTCTCTTTTTTATGACTGAGTAATATTCCATTGTATATATGTACCACATCTTCTTAATCCATTCATCTGTCTATGGACATTTAGGTTGTTTCCATGTCTTGGCTATTGTGAATAGTGCTGTTATGAACATGGGGGTATATGTATCTTTTTCAATGAAAGTTTAGTCCAGACATGTGCTCAAAAGTGTAATTGCTGGATCATACTATAGTTCTATATTTAGTTTTCTTTTCTTTTTTTTTTTTTTTTTTGTCTTTTTGCCTCTTTTTTGTCTGTTGTTGTTGTTGTTGCTATTTCTTGGGCCACTCCCGCGGCATATGGAGGTTCCCAGGCTAGGGGTCGAATCGGAGCTGTAGCCACCGGCCTACGCCAGAGCCACAGCAACGCGGGATCCGAGCCGCGTCTGCGACCTACACCACAGCTCACGGCAACGCCGGATCGTTAACCCACTGAGCAAGGGCAGGGACCGAACCCGCGACCTCATGGTTCCTAGTCGGATTCGTTAACCACTGCGCCACGACGGGAACTCCTATATTTAGTTTTCTTAACTACCTTCATACTGTTCTCCATAGTGTTTATAGCACCTTACATTCCCACCAACAGGGGATACCCTCTCCACCATTTATTTGTTGACTTATTAGTGATGACCATTCTGACTAGTGTGAGGTGGTACCTCACTGTAATTCTGATTTGCATTTCTCTAATAATTAGTGATGTTGAGCATCTTTTCATATGCCTGTTGGCCATCCACATGTCTTCTTTGGAAAATATCTATTTAGGTTGTCTGCCCATTTTTCACTTGGTTGGTTGTTTTTTTGTTGTTGTTGTTGAATTGCATGAGTTGTTATGTTGCTGGGAAAACTGGAGAGCTACATGTAAAAGAATGAAAGTGGAACACTATCTAACACCATAATCAAAAATAAACTCAAAATGGATTAAACCCTAAATATAAGGCCAGATACTATAAAGCTCCTAAAGGAAAACATAGGCAGAACACTCTTTGACATAAATCACAGCAACATCTTGTTTGCTCCACCTCCTAGAATAATGGCAATAAAGACACCAATAAACCAGTGGGATCTAATCAAACTCAAATGCTTTTGCACAGCAAAGGAAACCATTAAAAAAATGAAAAGACAACCCACAGAATGGGAGAAGAATCTTTGCCAATGATGCAATAGACAAGGCCTAATCTCCAAAATAATTTCATTCTTTTACATGTAGCTGTCCAGTTTTCCCAGTACCACTTACTGAAGAGAGTGTCTTTTCTCCATTGTATATCCTTGTCTTCATTGTTGTAGATTGGTTAAAATAGGTACATGGGTTTATTTCTGGGCTTTCTATCCTGTCGCATTGATCCATACTTCTCTTTTTGTGCCAGCACCATAGTGTTTTGATGACTGTAGCTTTGTAGTATAGTCTGAATTCAGGGAGCCAGATTCCTCCAGCTTCATTTTTCTTTCTCAAGATTGCCTTGGCTGTTGGGGTCTTTTGTGTTTCCATGCAAATTTTAAACTGTTTTGTTCTAGGTCTGCAAAAAAATTAAATTGATACTTTGATAGGGATTGAATTGAATCTGTAGATTGCCTTGGGTAGTAGAATCAGTTTGGCAAAATTGAGTCTGCAAAAAAATTAAATTGATACTTTGATAGGGATTGAATTGAATCTGTAAGTTGCCTTGGGTAGTAGAGTCAGTTTGACAATACTGAGTATTCCAATCCAAGAACATGGTATATCTTTCCATTTGTCTGTGTCCTCTTCAATTTCTTTTAACAGCATCTTATAGTTTTCAGAATATAAGTCTTTAGCCTCCTTAGGTAGGTTTATTCCTTGGCATTTTATTGTTTTTGATGTGGTGGTAAATGGGATTGTTCTCATAATTTCTCTTTCTGATCTTTCCTTGTTATTGTCTAGAAATGCCAGAGATTTCTGTGTATTAATTTTGTGTCCCGCAACTTTACCAAATTCATTGATGAGCTCTAACAGTTTCCTGGGAGCATCTTTAGGATTTTCTTTGCATAGTATCATGTCATCTGCAAACAGTGACTGTTTTACTTCTTGTTTTCCAGTTTGGGTTTCTTTTGTTACTTTTTCTTCTCTCATTGCCATTTCTAAGACTTCCAAAACTATGTTGAATATAGGTGGTGAGAGCGAACATCTTCATTTTGATCCTGATCTCAGTAGATATGCTTTCAGCTTTTCACTGTTGAGAATGATGTTAGCTATGAGTTTGTCATATGTGGCCTTTATTATGTTGAAGTAGGTTCCCTCTATGCCCACTTTCTGGAGAGTTTTTTTTTTTTTAATCAGAAATGAGTTTTGAATTTTGTCAAAAGCTTTTTCTTCATCTATTATGATGATCATATGTTTTTTATTCTTCAGTTTGTTAATGTGATGTATCACACTGATTGACCTGCTGATATTGAAGAAACCTTCAATATCACTAGGATAAATCTTACCTGATCATGATGTATCATCCTTTTAAAATATTGTTGGATTCAGTTTGCTATTTTTTTTTTTCTTTTTAGGACCACATTCATGGCATAAGGAAGTTCCCAGGCTAGGGGTCAAATCAGAGCTATAGCTGCTGGCCTACACCACAGTCACAGCAACACAGGATCCCAGCTGCATCTGTGACCTCCTCTATAGCTCACAGCAGCACTGGATTCTTAACCCACTGAGTGAGGCTACTGATCAAACCTGCATCCTCATGGATACTAGTTGGATTCGTTTGTGCTATGCCACAATGGGAACTTCCAGTTTGTTAATATTTTGATGCAGATTCTTACATCTATGTTCATCAGCAACATTGGCCTGTAATTTTCCTTTGCGTGTGGTGTCTTTGTCTGGTTTTGGTATCAGGGTGATGGTGGCCTCATAGAATGAGCTTGGGAGGGTTCCTTTGCAATTTTTGTAAAAGTGTCAGAAGAATAAGTGTTAACTTTTTTCTGAATGTTTCATAGAATTAGCCTGTGAAGCCATCTGGTCCTGGATTTTTGTTTGTTGGAAGTGTTTAAATCACATTTTCAACTTCAGTACTTGTGATTTTTCTATTCATATTCTCTATATCTTCCTTGTTCAGTCTTGAAAGATTGTGTCTTTGTAAGAATCTGTCCATTTCTTCTAGGTTGTTCATTGTACTGGCACATAGTTGCCTGTAGTCGTCTCTTAGGATCCTTTGTATTTCTGTGATATCAGTTGTAACTTCTTTTTCATTTCTAATTTTATCCATTTGGGCCCTCTCTTTTTTTCTTGATGAGTCTGGGTAAAGGTTTTTTATTTTGTTGATCTTTTCAAAAAACCAACTTTCGGTTTAGCTGATCCTCTCTACTGTTTTCTTCACCTCTATTTCATTTATTTCTGCTCTCATCTTCATTATTTATTTCCTTCTACTGATTTTGGGTTTGTTTATTCTTCTTTCTTTAGTTGCTTTGGCTCTAAGGTTAGTTTGAGATTTATTTCAGATTTTTCCTGTTTCCTGAGGTAAGCTTATATTGCTATAAACTTCCCTCTGAGAACTTCATCACATAGGTTTTATATCATTGTGTTTTTCCTTTCGTTTGTCTCTAGATATTGCCTTATTTCCTCTTCGATTTCTTCAGTGATCCATTGTTTGTTTAGTAGCATATTGTCTGGTCTTCACATATTAGTGTTTAGATGTGATCTCTCCTGGATTCTGTTCCATGTGCACTTGAGAAAAAGGTATACTCTGATGCTTTCAAATGGAATGTTCTATAAATATCAATTAAGTCCATCTGGTCTAATGTGTCATTTAAATCCTGTTGTTTCCTTGTTGATTTTCTGTCTGGATGATCTGTCCATTGTTGAAAGTGGGGTGTTAAAGTCCACCTTATTATTACATTATTGTCTACTTTTCCTTTTATGACTGTTATCATTTGCCTTCTATATTAAGATGCTCCTATGTTGGGTGCATATGTATTTACAAAAGTTTTATCTTCTTCTTGGATTGATCCTTTGATCATTATATAATGTTTTCTTTGTCTCTTGTAACAGTCTTTAAAGCCTATTTTGTCTGTTATGAGTATTACTACTTGAGCTTTCTTTTGATTTCAATTCGCATGGATTATCATTTCTATTCTCTCACTTTCAGTCTGTATGTGTCCCTAGCACTGAGGTAGGTCTCTTGTAGACAGCATATATATGACTCTTATTTTTGTATCCATTTATTTGGTATCTGCGTCTTTTGGTTGGAGCATTTAGTCCATTTATATTTTAGGTAAGTATTGATATGTATGTTCCTATTGCCATTTTGTTAATTATTTTGGGTTCATTTTTGTTGGTCTTTATTCTTCCCTTCTTCTTTTATTCTCTTGTGGTTTGACGGCTGCTTTAGTGTTTTGTTTGGATTGCTTTTTCTTATTTGTGTATCTATTGTAGATTTTTGTTTGTGGTTACTATGAAGTTTTGATATGGGAATGTGTGTGTATATATATATATATAGTGAATGCATTGCATATGCATTTCCAGTATCCTGCATTTGTACTCTCCTCACAAGGTTTGGTTTTGGTATCATATTTGTGTGTGGATGATTTCCTACCTTTATCATATGTTTACCTTTACCAGTGAACCTTCTCATTTATAATTTTCTTATTTCTAATTGTGGCCTTTCTTTTCCATATAGAGAAGTTCCTTTAGTAGTTGTTGTAAAGCTAGTTTGGTGGTATAAATTCTCTTAGCTTTTGCTTGTCTGTAGAGCTTTTGATTTCTTCATCAAATCTGAATGACAGCCTTGCTACGTAGAGTATTTTTGGTCAGGGGCTTTCCCTTCTCATCACTTTAAGTATATCATGCCATCTCTTCTGTCTTGCAGAGTTTCTGCTGAAAAATCAGCTAATAACCTTATCAGGGTTCCCTTGTATGTTATTTGTTGCTTTTCTCTGGCTGCTTTCAGTATTTTCTCTTTGTCTTTAATTGTGTTCAGTTTAATATGTGTCTTGAGGTGTTCCCCCTTGGGTTTATTCTACATGGTACTCATTGTGCTTCGTGGACTTGAGTAAGTGATTCCTTTCCCATGTTAGGGAAGTTTTTAGCTATTATCTGTTCAGATATTTTCTCCAGCCTTTTCTCTTTCTCTTCTCCTTCTGGCACCCTTATCCTGTGGATGATAGTGTGTTTAATTTGTCCCAGAGTTCTCTTAGTCTGTCTTCATTTCTTTTCATTCTTTTTTCTCTATTCTGTTCTGCATCAGTGATTTCCACCAATCTGTCTTCCACCTCACTTATTAGCTCTTCTGCCTCCTGTAATTTGCTATTAATTCTTGCAAGTGAATTTTTCATTGTGATTATTGTGTTGTTTCTCTCTGCTTGTTCTTTAAATCTTCTCTTTCTTTGTTAAACATTTCTTGTTATTTCTCTACCTTTTCCTCCAGTTTTTGTTTTTTGGTTTTCTTCCTCGGATCTTGTATCATCCTTACTATAACTACTCTAAAATCTTTTTGTGTAGGTTGCTTGTCTCCACTTCACTTAGATATTCTGGGGTTTTATCTTGTTACATTCATCTAGCCTCATGTTTCTCTACCATTCATTTTGTGTGGTCTCCTTTCTGCAGGCTGCAGGGTTGTAGCCTCTCTTGCTTGTGGTATCTGTCCCCTGATGGGTGAAGTTGATAAAGGCACATGTGACAGGCTTCCTGATGGGAGGGACTGTTGGGTGGAGCCGAGCCTTGTCCCTTTAGTGTGCAGAACTTTGTCTCTGTGTGTAATTAGAGGCAGCCGTGTGAGTGGGAGGAATTTAGGCAGCCTCTTTGGTGATAGGTGGGACTGTGTTCTCACCCTGTTTGTTGTTTGGCCTGTGGCTTCTGAGCACTCTTGCCTGCTGGCTTTTATTTTATTTTACAAAATGGCAGCCTCCAGGGGAGCTGACACTGATGATTATTCCCTGGGACCTCTGCCTCCGGTGTCCTGCCCCCACAGTGAGCCACAGCTGACCCCTGCTTCCCCAGGAGACCCTCCAAGACTCACAAATAGGTCTGACCCAAATTCTTAGGAGTCCCTACTTTGCCCTGGGACCCAGCACATGAATCCCTGTGTGTGCCCTTCTAAGAGTGGAGTCTCTGTTTACCCCAGTCCCATGGAGCTCCTATATTCAAGGCACACTGGACTTCAATGCCAAATGCTCCAGTGGCTCCTCTTCCCAGTGCCAGACCTCTAGGCTGGGGAACCTGATGTGGGGTTTAGAACTCTCTCCTGTAGAAGAGCCTCTTGATATGGTTATATTCCAGTTTGTGGGTTGCTCACTCAGTGGGTATCATATTGCTCATATTGTGAAAGTGCCCCTCCTACCCTCCCCTGGCTTCCTCTTTGTGTTTGGGGTAGGATATCTTTTTTGGTAGTTTTCAGTCTATTTTGTTGGTGGTTGTTCATCAGTTAGTTATAATTTTGATATCTTCATGTGAGGAGGTGTGCTTGAGACCTTCTAATCCTTTCCTGGAATCCCCTAGCAGTGGGACATGTGTAGAGGAAGATTATATATATATGGTCAAACTGGTTGCTAGTTCTGTGTTGTTATGTCAGTCTCCATCAACTGCCCAGAAAAGAGTAACAGTGGATGATTTTCATACATACAATAGAATTAGATTTCAAATATGACATTTTCATCCACCCAACGAATTCAAGGATTGCCTCCAAGAGATGGCACAAGTCACCTGGATCTGTACTATAAGGAAACAAGACAGATACCTTTGCAAGGTAAACCAAAGACACAAAAACACACAACCAAAACCAACCTCCCAAGATCTTCTTCAAAAATGAATGATGTGGGGGTTCCCTTATGGCACAGCAGATTAAAGATCCTGCATTGTTACTGCTGTGGCTCAAGGCACTGCTATGGCATAGGTTCCATCACTGGCCCTGGAACTTCCACATGCCATGGGTGTGGCAAAAAAAAAGTGTTGTATAAATCATATAATACACAACTGTCCAGTGTAGACTCATAGTCCTTTCGGAAGTTTCTCCCAAGAATTATAGAGTTTAAAAAGTTAGTATTCTGAAGATAACTAAATTTCAGTCAAGAAATCCATCCCAGTGTCTCCAAGATATGACTTATTGGCTAAAAGATGTACATAAGAAGTGGGAGGCAAATTATAGCAATCCAAAGTAGGTGGCTTCCATGTTCACTATTTGCCAAGCTGAGTTCTACATGCTTCATATACACAGCAACCCTATGAAGTAGGGACTACCATTATCTCCAGTTTACAGATGAGGAAACAGAAGTGCTTTAAACAGAAGTTAAAAAACTTTTTCCGCATCACATGTCTAGTAAGTGGCTGTGTAATAGGAACACTAACGGATATTATCAATGAACTTCAAAATTCATAAAGGCTCAAATGCAATTTTCACATAATTGTACTGCAGTTTGAACATATCTTTAGCATAAGACTCTTTCTCTCTGTCGTTCTGGCTGTTGGAAGTGCTGTCATTTTCAGCAGGCAGCTTCTCATGTCACCTGGTAGTTGTCTGTAGTCAGAAAAGGAAAGAATATGAAATAACAGGCATGGGGTTTAGAAATAGTGAATATTTTTATTATTGTCAATTCTGTCATTGACTAGAATTCATCTATATGTCAACACCTAAATGCAAAGGAGACTAGGAGTTTTGCCCATGAATCTTTTGCCACTGTGACTAAGAAGGGGTGCTAATTCCATCCAAATGGCTATAGGGTTCATGCTCTCAACCTTTCTGAGCATTCCGATACCTGAACAAACATTGGATGCTCTCCAACCCAAAAACCGTATCATTGTTTATCAAGTCTGATAAGCAAGTCCAGTATAATATAACTACTAACTTGCAAACATTTTCTAGTTGGCCAGGGGAAAAAAGAGACATTGACTGCACACCAGACACGTCAAAAGTTAGAAGAAAGGGTGCTATGGGAGTTCCCGCCGTGGCTCAGTGGTTAACAAACCCCACCAGGATCCATGAGGACCTGGGTTTGGTTCCTGGCCTTGCTCAGTGGGTTAAGGATCCAGCATTGCTGCGGTTGTGGTGCAGGCTGACAGCTGCAGCTCCGATTCGACCCCTAGCCTGGGAACTTCCATATTTCATGGGTGAGGCCCTAAAAAGAAAAAAGACAAAAAAATAGAAAGAAAAGAAGAAAGGGTGCTGTATATGGGTGCTAGGCTCTAAGGCAGCAACTTTTAAAGTATGGCCTGGATACATCCAAGGGTCTCTAAGACCTTTGCAGGTGGTCTGTGAAATCAAAACTATTGTCATAATAATACCAAACTATTATATGCCTTTTTCACTCTCATCATCTCATGAGTGTATGGTAGAGTTTTTCAGAGGTTACACAGCAGGTGATGTTACGACAGTTGGATGCAAAAGCAGATAGGATTCAGTTCCTTCTATGAAGCCAGACATTAAAGAGGCTTGCAAAAATGGAAAACAGTGCCATTCTTCTAATTTTTCTCAGTTTGGAAATATGTTTATTTTTCATAAATAAAATAAACATATTTTTGTTATTTATGTTAGCATGTTATATATTTATAACATTTATGTTAGCATGTTATATATTTATCATTATCATAAATGGATTGATGAATACATATGTCAGACTTTCAGTTTTAGGCTTTAATCCAGTAAATATAAACACATATAACCTATATAAAAAGAGGCATTTTGTGCAAATCAAAACTACCATGAGATATCACCTCACACCAGTCAGAATGGCCATCATTAATAAATCCACAAATAACAAGTGCTGGAGGAGCTGTGGAGAAAAGGGAACCCTCCTGCACTGCTGGTGGGAATGTAAACTGGTACAGCCACTATGGAGAACAGTTTGGAGATACCTTAGAAATCTATCCATAGAACTTCCATATGACCCTGCAATCCCATCTATCCGGACAAAACTCTACTTAAAAGAGACACGTGCACCCGCGTGTTCATTGTAGCACTCTTCACAATAGCCAGGACATGGAAACAACCCAAATGTCCATCAACAGATGATTGGATTCGGAAGAGGTGGTATATATACACAATGGAATACTACTCAGCCATAAAAAGGATGACATTATGCCATTTGCAGCAACATGGAGGGAACTAGAGAATCTCATACTGAGTGAAATGAGCCAGAAAGACAAAGACAAATACCATATGATATCACTTATAACTGGAATCTAATATCCAGCACAAATGAACATCTCCTCAGAAAAGAAAATCATGGACTTGGAGAAGAGACTTGTGGCTGCCTGATGGGAGGGGGAGGGAGTGGGAGGGATCGGGAGCTTGGGCTTATCAAACACAACTTAGAATAGATTTACAAGGAGATCCTGCTGAATAGCATTGAGAACTTTGTCTAGATACTCATGTTGCAACAAAAGAAAAAATGGTGGGGGAAAAAATGTAATTGTAATGTATACATGTAAGGATAACCTGACCCCCTTGCTGTACAGTGGGAAAATTAAAATATATATATATATATATATATATATATTTTGTGACATTTAAGATGTACCACAAGATAGAAAATAGAATCCAAAGAAAACTATGGTACTCATTCCGCAACATAAGAAATAAAACATCGCTAATATACTTTAAAAAAAAAAAGAGGCATTTTGATTCTTCAATGAGTTGTAAAGGTCTAATGGGGTCCTAACAGCAAACCTTGAGACCCACGGCTGTAAGGCTTAGTAATCGGGTCTAGTAGAAAATCATGGCAGTTAGTTGGTTATCCTGTACTATGACGAACTAGTTGAGTACCTCTTCATCCATTAGATGAGTCAGCTAAAAGCAAGTCCATTCAAGACAGAAGCATGTTTGTGGAGGAGTAGGGGTGCAGAAGTGTTGCCCCGCCCCCCCCATACCACAATGAGTTAGTTTTAAAATAGCAGTGAATGGTCTCATTTGATCATTGCTTTTGTCTATTGCCTTTTTTAAGTCAATTGCCATATTCCTTCACGCAATAAATATGTATTGTGTGGCGACTATATTCAAAATGTCATTCTCAGTGCTTTGTGAGTATAAAATGGCTAAGATACCGTTTTTATCCTCAAGGACTTAGAATCTAATCAAGGAGAAATGTGCCCGTAAGGTTAAACACAGGCCGTAGGAGAGGGATGAAGACAAGCATAAGAAGACCAACTGATCAGTCCAGTCCAGGTGATGAAGAAAGCTAAAACACTGGACTGGAGCCTCGAATAATGAGTAGGATTTCGAGACATGTAGATGGAGGAAAGATGTTCCAGCTAAAGGGCATAGCTTGAGCTGAAGTGTGAAATGAGCATATGCAAAGCAGGTCCAGGTACACGTGAGTAGTTGGGTTGAGTGGATGTATAAGCTGCATGTAAGGAAACAGAGTGAGATAAGGCTTAGTAGGAAAAAGGATTTTGAACATTATTGTGTACTCAGGGAAGAGTCAATGCGATGATGGCAAGAGCTATGATTCAAGGAGATGAATCGGATTCGGGTGGCAGGATGGATGTGAAGAGGGAAAAACAAGTCAGTTAAAACACGCTTCACCAAAAGCACCTGTTCTAAGAAATAGAACAGAGGTGAGTGCCTATCAGGCCAAGGACTCTACATCTTTTGGGGGTCATATGGTTCAGAATCTTTTGAACCTTATATACCCTCACTTCAAATAATTGTGCATAGGATACACTGAAACATTTGCCTGCAGTTTCATATGCCCTGAGGTCCATCCATGGGCCCAAATTTCAGAATCATTTATTGGCTTGACTGTGATATCCATGCTAGCCAAACATTTCTTAAGCAAATTGTGGTATTCCTCAATTCCCGTGAATCAGAATTAGCTCCAGCCTTTCTCCTGACCGTCTACAGTTCTGGCAACTCTGGTAATCATTGTGGACTGAAGGAATAATCCTTTTAAAAGGGAGGAAAAAAATCTCTTTTTAGTCTCTTGACCTCCCTGCAGGTTTCACTGAAAATAGACACATTCCACATGTCTCGTTCCTCTGTCTGTTGCCGCTCCCTCCTGTCGCCCCTAATGATTGTGACCTCAGTGACCTTCCAGAATATCCATATGGCCCTTTTTCTCCTCAACCTAGCAACACCCTACCTACTGCATGAGGGTTTGGAGCTCATAATATCGTTCCTAAGCCTGGCCTGTCTCTCCCGCCTGGCATTGTGTGCCTGCCACGAGACCGGGCTGGCTCGTAAAACATCTCTTTATGTACTTTATTACTTAAACTCTTTTATTTGCCTGCAGGAGCCCTTTAACAAAATCACATTGAATTGACTTTCTCACACCAAATCAAATCTCCCTGGTCCCAGTTCAGTTGTCTTTGTCAATATGTATTTTATAAATGGAGTGAATTAACAGATGCTGTTGGAACAGAAGTGCTGGGGTAGCGTTTATGTTTTTAGTGCTCTCTCTGGGCAGATGAGTTGTGTGGGAGTGTTATACAGGTATCACGGGATGAAAGTCATGCTGTCATTTCGGTGGATATGTATTCTTAACCATTTTCTTTGAGGATGTTTTAAACCTCTTTATTACTCTTTTTATCCTCAGCGTTTGCTTATATGGTTTTATCATGTATGCCATCAGTCTTGGGTTGGGCTTGATTATACCCCTTCATATTAAAAGATGAAAATTCAAGCCTCTCTATCATTCCAAGAGGACAGGATTTTCTGTTACCATGAGGAACTGACTGTGACCTTCCTGTGAAGCATATGGCCTTGTTTCTGTTATCCATGTTGTCTCTGAGGCCTTTTGATATGAAACTCCAGGTGGAAACTGTTCTAGAAGAAAGTACTGAGTTTCCATGTCCTGGACTCAGAGAGCAGTAGAATGAATTACCACCCCTGTTACGTAAGATGGGATTGGAGGACTTTGCAAAGAGAGAAATACAGCACAGAAATCCATTCTGTGAGACTGACGTTGCAAGAAGACTTCCTAGGAAGATTTCCGTATGACATAATGAACTTTTGAAAAGTGTAATGTATACAGGCTGTGAAATACAGTGCAGCAATTTGGGGAGCAGTTTTACCCTAACCCTTTCTCAGTTTTATGTGGTAGCCATAGAGCCACCTGCTGGTAAAGACAAGACACATCTCTTTTCTTTCATGCTCTGCCGTGATCTTTGTCCTGAGAATGACTAATCACAAACCTTTATTTTTTACATTCGTCTAGACCTAAAGTGTAATCCCTTGGCTTAAAATGTGGTCCCCATGGTCATTCCCAGAGTTCTACAGTAATTTGTCATTTTCCAGACTCTCTCTTTTGTCCCTACACTATTTTTTATCTCAAAAGCATGATAATTCTTGGGCTTTTTTTTTTTTTTTTTTTTTTAAGAAAAATGGAGCACTTATTTTATAGAATTAACACTTTAGAAATTAACCAAGACTATATGTTTATAAATGCTCTCCTGTGCAGCCCTGGACATTAAATGTTGGTGACATTGGAAGTATCCAGAATATCGTGATTTAAAAAAAAATCTTTCACTCTTTTCACAGATATTTGCAACAAAACAGAAGCTGTTCGTGGGCTATATACGCTGTTTGCAAAGACAATATAAGCTGTCAGATCTCAAAAATAACATCTAACGGTTCGGTGTATACTCTACCCCTCGAATAACATCTGCATCTTGATCAAAGGGAGTGTCCACCTTTGTACAAATTTAATGAAGAGCCTCTGGAAGAGTAGATCAATCCATCAATAATACATGACCTGTTTGTTTTTCTTTGGGCGTATTTAAAACTGTGCCTTCTATGTGTCAAAGTTCAAAAGTCAAGTGCTACATGTGATAAATTAGGCAGGGTCAAAAGTTATTGCAATGCAGTTTCAGAAGATTGTCTGTCTCTGAATTTGCAGCTCATTCATGCTGAAGTGATGCACTATGGGAATTACCACCAAGCCCTGCTCTGCAGCATCTGCTCTCCCTAAGTGAGTTAGTGCACGTCAGACATCTTTATGTCAGAATATTGCAGTGATGGATGCAGTCTTCAGAAAATGCTGCATAAAAATCTGGTGTGCCGTTCTGGCCATTAAGTGAAATTACTATTTAAATTAATGGCACTGTCACAGTTTATCTGTGCAAAGAATGAACGCTGATTAGGGTATTAAGTAATTAGCAATTTATCACACTGGAACAAGGTTGATAATAATTAAAGAAGTAATGGTTTACCAAAGAAACTAGAAAGGGAGTCACTTCTTGTTATGGGAGGGAAATCTTGGCCGAAAATTTCAATTCAGGGAAACAAAGACGAGAAAGAAAGCATTCTTTTTTCCTAGTGTGAAAACAGTTCATTATCAAAATTTTAGTTGACCTGTCAAAAGTCCCTCAGAGCGATCAGATGACTGATTAGGAGTTTCAAATTAGGTCAATGTCTGCATTTTGATTTTATACTTAAAGCAGGGTGAAACCATAAAGTAATTTGGGAGCAGAGGCAGAGAATGTGTTCTGCTCCCTAAAGGGCCAGTTTTCAGATTTTGATTGCTCTTTAAAATAGAAACATGAATTATTTTAAGAAAACTGCTGGAGAAAAAAAAAAAATGACAGCAAAGAATCCAAGGTTGTATTTAAATGTCTGATCAGAAAGCAGCAGGAAAAAAATGCACAAACAATATAACACTTGAAGCTGTGGATTTTTCTTGTGTGTGTGTGTGTGTGTGTGTGTGTGTGTGATTTTTACCCATCATATTCAAGACTCAGGCTACACTGACAGTCCTACTGTGTGTATTTATTTGATAAAACTTACCCTGGAAATGTTAAAACAACTACAATTATTAATATAGTACTAGAGATACAGTTTACTTTTAAACCAATTACTTTCAACAGTTATCAGCTTTAAAAATGGAGTTTCAAATTTCAGTTATGATCAATGTATGTTATTAACCATAAATAAAAACTTTGTAGATATTGGGAGATTTTTTTAAGTGGAAAAATTGGGGAGAGGGTTCTTTGGAGCCGTGTGTGGATAAACATCTTTCTGAAGGCATGTGCCAAATCCGTGTCCACTTTCAGTGCTTTTTGAAAAAACAAAAAGCACTTCAAACTCATTGGTCTGTTATTAGGAGCGCCTTTCATAATGCTGGTGTTTGTACAGGACCAGATTAAACAATTCGAGACCCCAGGGCATTTTGAAGTTGAGGTTCTTTATGTTATCAGTCGGGACTAATAATAAATAAACAAAATTCTAATTAAAATAAATCATTCATCACATCACACTGCTATATAACTAGACATAAATTCTAATATGATAGCCCTGTGACATGGGGTCTAGGCATCTTAATTTCTAGCTTCATCTGACTCTGGAGTATTGTTTATGTATTCAGGCTCTTATGTCTAAATTTCCGCTGTCTCTCTTCTATGGCAAGATTGAAATGATGTGAACATAGGCAGTTAAACTGAATTTGGGGAGAGAAAGAAGGCTATTTGGTATCTCAGGCACTCAGGTCTTTCTTCGAGAAGCGGGTCGACAACCCCCCTTCCAAAGTCATTCTGCTGTTACCCCCAACCTCTTACCCACATCTAGCAATGGGTCTAGAAAGTAGTGCAGCCTCAATAATGGTGGCCAAATGGTCACCTGGTCAGTGAGCACCCTTAGCTGGTTTTGAATACAAATCTGTCTTGTGATGAAAAAGAATGGGTACCGTTGCTGCTGGTTTCACAGGAAACAAATATTTGATTCATAGACAAAGGCAGGCAGAAACTTACAAGACTCTTAGGCAACTGCCTCCCCTTCCAAGATGGTGCCACCTTTCCGCAGTCAAGCCTCCTACCCCAGGGTTCAAGGGTGACCCCTCAGAATTTCTAGAAAAGACTTCTGAGTCCCTGGAGTTTAACAGTGCCTTCTCCTGCCACAAGCTGTTATCATCACAAAACGGGCAGGCCGTTCTCACGACAGAAATCAGATCGTTTTTTATGGAGCTTGGGAGAAGTTTGGCCTCCCCGCTGGACGATTCTAGAACACCTCCTCTTGTGTGTTCTTCACCTAATTAGTGTCTAGTGGTCTTGGTGAGAAGGACCCCTCACTGTCCATTTAACTCACCTTGGTAGGGAGATGCTGCCTTAGGGATTGTGCCATTTCACCAACTGCCTGGGTCTGACACTTTGATACCACACTTTGCAGCCGCCTCCGTTTTCTTCCCTGTTTTGATTTCATATTCATCTACAATAACATTTTATTTTCGCAGGGATGTTCTGTTGTGGGCAGGATTATGTGAATATGTCAGATACCATATGCTGCTCGGCTTCCAGTGGAGAGTCTAAAGCACATGTTAAAAAGAATGACCCGGTGCCAGTAAAATGCTGTGAGACTGAACTTATTCCAAAGAGCCAGAAATGCTGTAATGGAGTTGGATATAATCCTTTGAAATATGTTTGCTCTGACACGGTTTCAACTGGAATGATGATGAAGGTAATTGATGGAGAACCTCTCAGAGGTGCTGATTTGACAATGGAAAGAGAAATACATTGTTCATAACTATTTTTCTAAAATAGGAATATAAAAACTCCTGTGTGCATTATTCATTTTCGCATTACATCCATATTAATACCAAATGAGTTTGCCATGATTGATGTTATTGCAATGAATTCTAAAGGAATTAATAATGATTAGCTGTTCTCAGGAAGCTTTACCAGCACTTCAGATTCGTGCAGACAGCAAGTCTGGATCCTGAAAGAGCCTGTGTGGTGCTGTGAATAGAGATGTAGGGAAATTCGGCTTCCTCCCTCTGGCCCGCAACCGTGGTCCATCACTTTCCTTTGATAGAGAGACCTTAGAGCCCACAACGTCACGTAGGCGTGTTTCTGTCATATTCCTTGAGGTGGTGCAGGATCAGCAGCAGCCGGCCAACCGCAAAAATGAATCGTCCGCTGGGTGCATCGTTTATATCCCAATGTTAAGATGCTTCGCATACACCCATGCTGTGCTTTTTAGCATTAAACTTGACCCCGGACTCCAGAAACCCACCATTTTAAGGAAAGGATTATGGACATTTAAAAACCAAACTCCCTACTATGTTGGGTAGTAATTTGTCGTTGAGAGATGGCTAAAAATTGTTGCTTTGCTCACAGGCAATGGAAGGGCTCTTGCTGCTGATGCAACTACATAGTCTTGTGTGGACATCACACACTTTAGGATGCATCATAAGTCTTGAGATTTTTAGGGACCCAGCAAGCACCAAGCAGCAATGACTATTAAGATAACACGGAAAATTGTTGAAGAGAATAGGTACTTCATGCCATACAAAACGCCTAAGAAAAATAGTGGGGGGGGGGTTGTCTACGGATTTTTTAAAAAATTGGTCTGACTTGAGCACAACTTTATTTAGCCAGTTCTATGCAAGGAATCTCTCCAACACTGTGTTCCCAGAGTTTAAGTGTATTCCAGCCCAGTGTTTTCAGAAGTTTGGACTAGGACATTTTTCCTAAATGTATTTTTAAGTCTCAAAGAGCTGCTGTTGTTGCAAGACTGGGCCTTTAAAATAACGCGTTAGGAAGCGTCTCCATGGAATACTCTTCTTAAAAGGACACTCGTATTTCAGCAACGAAGGTAGAAAACCTGTTAACTTCATAAATGACACTGTGGCTCAGAACCATGTATTTCATTACTGCCCACCTCACATTTAATTCCCAGGCATCTTATTTTGGTTAGGAAGACACAGCTTCCACTATTTAAGGAAGATATCCAAGATGCATGTGGACATTCCCAGGCCAGGGATTGAACGAGCGCCGTAGCAGCGACCCAGCTGCTGCAGTGACAACAGCAGGTCCTTAACCTGCTGAGCCACCAGGGCACCCCTCCATGATCTCTTAGTTGGCTTGAGTTGGCTCTAAGAAAGCAAAGTAACAGCTGGATTTCACATGCATGTTTAAATGGTTATAATTAGATTTTCTCAAAGCTGACTCAAGCAGTGTCATAGGTAAGATTCCATTTGGCTTCCTGAAGACTTCTTTCCTGGAATCTTTTAATTCGAGCTCCATTCTGGAGCAGCTCACTCTGGGATGTCTCTACGGCCATCCCAGCTCATCTTCCTGATGTCATCGGTTTGGGAATCCCTGTCACTCCTCCTCTGTGATGGCCTCCCTGCATTCTGAACCTCAGTTTTCCCTCTTTGTCACCCTACCTCCTCCTTCTTTTTTTTTTTTTTTTTTTTTTGTCTTTTTAGGGCTGCACCCACGGCATATAGAGGTTCCCAGGCTAGGGGTCAAATCAGAGCTGTAGCCGCCAGCCTACACCACAGCTCATGGCAACGCTGAATCCCTAACCCACTGAGAGAGGCCAGGGATCAAACCTGTGTCCTTATGGATGCTAGTCAGATTCGTTTCTGCTGAGCCATGGCAGGAACTCCGACCCTACCTCCTTCTTTTGAGGCATTAGCCCCCTGGTTACAGGGGCACGAAAAGGAAATTTTTTGAGAGCTTGGTGTCTGAAATTATTGTAATGCCACCTTCCTATTAGATCTATAGCTTGATTTACTATACACGTCAATGTTAAAAATGATTTCTCCTCTGCATTTTGACGGTATTTCTGCATTTTAAAATTTTCTTCGCTGTTGTGACTCCCCTTTCTTTGAAGGTAACCACGATGTTTTTCCCATGACAGCTCTTAAGACATCCTCTTTATGCTGCTTTTCTAAAATTTCATGGCAGTGTGCTTCTATAGGTGTTAATATCATCATCATTAATACTCAGCATCATATACTTTTGTGGACTTCTTCAGAGTGGAGTCTCATGGCCTTCACTTCTAAGGAATGCTACTTTGTTATTTATTGGATAAGTTGCTCCCTCTTTTTTCCTCTGTTTTTGCTGATCAGTTGGGTGTTGGACTTCCTAAACTGATATTTGAACTGATATTTTAAATTTTTCTTCCCATTTCTTGTCTATTGATTAACCCTCATTTTTGCAGCATGATGAGATATTACCTTAACTTTAAGTTTCCACCTTTCTATTGATTTCTTGTGGGGTTCTTTATCTTTTTTTTTTTAGTTTTTAAGAACTCTCTCTTGTTTGCTGATTTGATGCACCTCCTAGAAGAATGGCAATAAAGGCACAAATAAACTAATGGGACCTAATCAAACTCAAAAGCTTTTGCACAGCAAAGGAAATCAGTAAGAACATGAAAAGACAACCCACAGAATGGGAGAAAAATCTTTGCCAATGAGGCAATAGACAAGGGCCTAATCTCCAAAATACACAACTCATACAACTCAACAGCAACAACAAATAACAACCCAATTGAAAAATGGGCAGAAGACCTCAGTAGAGAATTTTCCAAAGAAGCAATACAGGTGACCAGGGCACAATTTTACCCAGTATTTCTCCACAGCAAAAGAGAGCTCCTCAGCTTCCCAAACCCTCGCACGTATTTCTTGGCCACAGCCCGCTGAGCCAATGCCACATACCTTAGGGTTTCGTTGATGTTAGGGCAGCATCCAGCTTCAACCTACTAATTTATGTTTCTGCTGGAACACACTGGATGGCGCTGAGGTGAAAACAGACATATTCACGCATGGGGTGGGTTAACAGAAGGGATTTTTCTTAAACTTTTCATGTGACAGCCTGCTGTGAGTTAGCAGCTCTTCTCCAAGCACATTGCAGGAACCCCAGTCCCTCCCATCTCGTGGGGCTTCATGGTGGCGAAAGGGAAAGACGGTTGATGGCCCATGCACAGGTCCACCCGTGTGTGGAACGTATCTCTTCCTGCACCAGCCACACAAACATTTCCACACTCAAGGCTCCTTCTTTTGTGGCCAGACTTGAAAATCTAGTCTTTCCAGGAAAAAAATAAAAGGCAAAAATGAGCATCACTAGGCACATAGCCTTGTCTCTACCACATTCATCCACTTCCCAGCTTCCAGAAATGTGTGTTGATCCCTTTCTGTTTCCTTGGCTTTTCTATATTCCTTTACTGTCATTGGGTTGGGCTTTCAGAGAAAATGAAAATAAATGCACATGTTTAAATGGAAATCCAACTAGAGTCTTCTGATGTAGTTTTATTTTGATTATCTTGGGGAGAATAATTTAACTTATTTTACATAAGGGAGAGATTGGATGAAGATCAATTGTAAATAGCAAAAGTTATTTTAAATGTTATGCTACCTCTATAAAGAAAAGGTGAAGTAGAACTTTGCATTATAAGATTATTGCCTAATTTGGGGAGTTCCCTGGTAGCCTAGAATCTGGTGTTGTCACTGCTGTGGCAAGGATCAGTGCTGTGGCGAGGGTTCGGGAATTTTTGTATACTGTGGGCACAGCCCAAAAAAAAAAAAGAATATTCCCTTATTTGTATCTCTTATTATTTGGAATGATGAAGTATTTCATTTTCTGAAATTAGAGCCTACTAGTACTTATCAACAGCTAAAAAAAGTCTAGGAGTTCCCATTGTGGCGCAGTGGTTAACGAATCCGACTAGGAATCATGAGGTTGCAGGTTCGGTCCCTGGCCTTGCTCAGTGGGTTGAGGATCCGGTGTTGCTGTGAGCTGTGATGTAGGTTGTTGCAGAGGCAGCTCGGATCCCGCGTTGCTGTGGCTCCGGTGTAGGCCGATGGCTACAGCTCTGATTCGACCCCTAGCCTGGGAACCTCTACATGCCACAGAAGCAGCCCTAGAAAAGGCAAAAAGACAAAAAAAAAAACAAAACAAACAAACAAAAAAAACTAGAGATTCACCCAAGAAAATGCTTATAAATACAAATAATAGCTATTATAATTAGTTTATGCAATATTTAGATTTTCTAAAAACTTGCATGCAGAATACTTCTTATTAGCCCAAGAGCACAAAAGTACAGATTCTCAAATATCATATTCTTTATTTTCTCTGAAACTCCATTAGGAAAGTGTCAAAATACTAATAATAATATAATGACTACTGTTATTATTTATAGCGTAGCCACCAAGTGTAAGACATTTACGCACTATCTCATTTGAGTCACGGAACAAACCCTGCACAGTGAATTGAATTTCCTGTCTCTCCTGGAAGAAGCTGAAACTTTGAGCACATAAGAAACTTGTTCAAGGTCACAGCCCTAGGAAGGGACAAAACTGGACTTTGAATCTAAACCTGTGTTATTTCAAATTAACGTCTCTTTCTAGTATATAGACTGCCTTCATTTCTTATTGTGAATTTTTTTTACTTATAATTATTTTTTTAATAGTTATTTCCCCAATACAATTTTTTCTACTGTACAGCATAGTGACCCAGTGAGACATACATGTACACATTCTATTTTCACACATTATCACGCTCCATCATAAGTGACCTGACATAGTTCCCAGTGCTACACAGCAGGATCTCATTGCTAATCCATTCCAAAGGCAATAGTTTGTATCTATTAACCCCAAGCTCCCCAACCACCCCACTCCCTCCCCCTCCCCCTTGGCAACCACAGTTTATTCTTCAAGTCCATGATTTTCTTGTCTATGGAAAGGTTCGTTTGTGCCTTGTATTAGATTCCAGATATAAGTGATATCATATGGCATTTGTCTTTCTCTTTCTGACTTCCTTCACTTGGTATGAGAGTCTCTATTTCCATCCATGTTGCTGCAAATGGAATTATTTCGTTCTTTTTTATGGCTGAGTAGTATTCCATTGTGTATATATACCACATCTTCCTAATCCAATCGTCTGTCACTTATGCATTTTGAGATGTTCATTCAGGAACTAAGCAGAAAAAAATTTCATTTGAAAGTTGTAGAAACCACCGCACACCTGTCTAAATGAAAGTTTTAAATGCCCTCCCCCACCCCCCTCCTCCCTTCCATGTGACTTAGGAAACCCAGGCGTGCAGGACCGTCTGCCCAGCATCCATGGAAGCCACAGCACACTGCGGCAGGTGCACCTTCAACTCTACCAGCCACCTTTGTACTGTGATCAGAGGATCTCACAATTCCATCGGGAAGGAATCAGGTGAAGAAATCTGCTCATCCACTGAAGAGACCGTTCACACGGGAGGTGTCAACACACTTGCCTTCACAGGTAACAGAAAGGGAGCCACCTGCCCATGTTCCAAAGGGGAGGTGAAAAGCTGAGGAAAATGCAGATTTATTTCACTCTGACCTCATCTCCCTCCTTAACCTAATATCAATTAATTCCATCATATGTGGGAGCCAGCTAGTTACCACCTAATGAAAGGCACAGCTGGATCTGCTCAAAGTTAGTAGTTTTTAAATTTTCAAAGTCTAACTTTTATATTTTTTGATTTTTAGGACCACAATCACGGCATATAGAGGTTCCCAGGCTAAGGGTCCAATCTAAACTGTAGCTGCTGGCCTCCACCATAGCCGAAGCAACATAGGATCCAAGCCCCATGTGCAACCTACATCACAGCGCACGGCAACGCCGGATCCTTAAGCCACTGAGCGAGGCTGGGGATCAAACCCACGTCTTCATGGATACTAGTCAGGTTCATTACTGCTGAGCCACGACGGGAACTCCCTCAAAGTCTAACTTAAACAAGGATGCATGCTATTTTCAATTGAGCCTATAGAGAAATGAAGAACAGAGAAATAATTTAGTTGTGTGCCCTTTTATGGTATATCCCATTATTTTTCAATAAGCCCAATTTTCATTCTCAAAAGCTAAGTGAAAGCTTTCAGTAAATGCCATGAATGAATGTTGTTCTTCTTGCAAGCAGAAAAGAGGTAATTTCTGATTGCTACGACCTGGCAGCATCCTTATGAGAGAAGGAAGACCACTTAATATAAAGTCAGTATCCCTTTCCTGATCCTGGATCTGGGTCCAGAGACTCTGCTCTCCTGAAACCTGAAACAGCCATCATTTTGGGAACAATAACCTTTGTGGGCGTTGAAAATATCAACTTCCAAGCCCCATCTTGGCCCTACTGGATTAGTAGAAAATAGTGATTCTCAGAGTTTCCATCATGGCTCAGCTGTTAATGAGCCCAACTAATATCCATGAGGATGCAGGTTCTGTCCGTGGCCTCACTCAGTGAGTTAAGATGTGGCTCAGATCTGGTGTTGCTGTGGCTGTGGCTTAGGCCAGCAGCTGCAGCTCCAATTCAACCCCTAGCCTGAGAACTTCCATATGCTGCAGGGGCAGCCCTAAAAGGACCGAAAAAAAAAAAAAATAGTGATTCTCAGGCTTGGCTAAGTCATGTGAAAGACACTGTAAATTTTTGGGTCACCTCCAAAATCATTCTGCTATTAAATTTTTGTTATTCATCTATTTCTGTAAGTCCCTACATAGCATGTTTCTGGTGGCTTTTTTTGAAGAATTAAGTGTAACTGTGTGTGTACACACACCTCTTATCTAGGGTCAAATAGAATACAGTGAAGTGACATAATTCAGGCAAGCTAAGATTAAACAAACAGCTACTCTATCCCTCATGACCCATCCTCGGCCTCACCATCGGGGGATGGGTGATAACAGCAAACCCTGAGAAGGAAAATAGGAAGGCAGGATTCTGGGGTGCCAAGAAGGAGACCAGGGAGGGGAGGAAGATACGTTTACTGAGTCCTATGAACTTCCAAGATTGTGCTAAGTGTCTGAACACCTTACTTTAATTTGCCCAGAAGTCATAGAAACAGATTAAGTGATGAGGAAACGGAGGGTCAGACCTGCCAAAGTCACGTCGTGTGAATGTCAGGTTCAGATGATGTCATCTTGAGCAACAGCAGATGGAGAAGCGTCCACGTGGTGTGGGAGCTCCTTTCAGAGTGCTCCAGGCATCCCTCATGCTGCTCCTCCCACCCGAAATGTTCTTCTTAAGCATCAAATTCAAGGCCAAGGTCAGGATTCCTGTCCGCAGGGCAGGCTTCCCAAGTCAGCCCCTCTCTCCTTTGTGCTCCCATGACACGTCATCACGCCATTCCCCACTTCCACCACGTGCCATAGGCATCCGGAAACCTGTCTCATCGCTCCTTCTAGATTGGAATATCCATGTGAATAGAACAGTCCTATTTAACTTTACCTTATTTATGGATTTAATACACCGTAACAAACAAAAAAAGAAATTTTATTGAAATGCCTTTAATTAGAAAAGCCTCAGATGAGAGTTCCCTGGTGGCCTAGCAGTTGAGGCTCCAGCATTATCCCTGCTGTGGCTCCGGTCACTGCTGTGGCACAGGTTCAGTCCGTGGCCCAGGAAATTCCATGAACTGCAGGCATGGCCCACTCTGCCCCCCTCAAAAAAAATAGAGCCTCAGGAGAGAAGACAGTTGGACCCCTAATCTCCACCCACTGAGTTATATTTAAGTCATGAACCCTCAATTAAAAATTTCCGTTTCCTTCTAAGAGAGTTCTCTACTTTCATCTGCCTTTTGTAATCAAGATGCTGATTTTGAAGGGTTTTTAAGACATCGTTGCAATAGGCGCCTACAGAAGAGAATAAATATTTTCACCTACAGATAGAATATTGTGAGGGCTTTTAACAACCATATCTCAGATTATCTTGCCTACCAGATAGCCCTATGAATTGAATATGAAAAATAAGAATATTTTATTTTTCATGAAAAGAATGAAGCCCTCAAGTGGTGCTAAAGCAAATTCCCTTGAGACCAATTTAGACTAAAAAGTCAGCCTTTTTTAGAAAATGAAAATTAAAAGCTAACACTACCAGTGCTGACCAAAATGTATTCATTCATAAAATCATTTACTTATCAAAAAATACATATTAAATCCTTACTAGTAACCAGTCAGTATTCGAGGACCAGTAACTATGGAAACAAATAGGAATTCCCATCAGGAATTTGAGGCTGATGTGAAGAGAGGGAAACAAATATATAATTTTACAGTAATGTGAGAAATGAAGTATAAAGTTCTATGACAGAGGAAAGCGTAGGATGCTTTTGCAGAGTGTGGCAAGGACACCTGCAATAGACTGTAGAAGTTAAGACATCCAGAAGGATACTGTGCCTGAGCTGAGACCTAAAAGATGGGTTGGAGCCTGTCACGTTCAGGGAGGCTAGGCCAGCCAGAGAGCAACGTGTACACGGAGTTCCCATCGTGGCTCAGCCAGTTAAGGACCCAACATCGTCTCTGAGGATGCGGGTTGGATCCCTGGCCTTGCTCAGTGGATTAAGGATCCGGCATTGCCACAAGCTGCAGCATAGGTCGCAGGTGCAGCTTGGATCTGGTGTAGCTGTGGCTGTGGTGTAGGACCCCCGCCCAGAACTTCCATATGCCACAGGCACAACCAAAAAAAAAAGCAAGATGTACAAAGCACAGGAAGCAAGAGGAAGCCCTGCAAGTCTGAAAGACAACAGCAGGTACCTTGATCTGGATACAGTGGATGTAATTGAGAGAACGTGATGGAGATGAGGCCACGGAACAGGGGTCAGACTGCAGAGGCCTCTTGTACCACACAAAAGAGTTTGTTTTTACACAGCAAAGAGAGGATTGTAAAGCTTTTCAAGCAGTGGAGTCACATAATTATTATTATGGAAGGATTACCCTGTCAGCTAAAAAAAAAAAAGATTGAAGATAAATATGTATGGGACACTTCAGCAATTAGCAGGTAAATACGGAACATACATACTCCAAAACCCAAAACTCTCTGTTATTAGGAATATTAGCCCCAATAAAATGATTTATAGATAACAACTTAAAATAAGAGTTGGAAATTCTGGCCAAAAAAAAAAAAAAAAAAAAATGCAAAGAAAAACAAGCTCTGAGAAATGAGAGGAGGTGATTGAGGAAAAGGCAAAATTTCAACCAATGATTCCTCATGTGTCAAGCAAAAAAAAAAAATGCTTTTGTGGGCTGGGGACATCTTTCAAAGACCAGGCCTCACAGGAACATGCAGAAAAACGATAAGATATGAGAGCGTCAAAAGAAGAATGAACTACAGTAAGGCATGACTAGGAATGACGTGTGGAGAGTTGCCACAGCGACACTTAGAGATGGGACTTGGGCTTGAAGGGGACAGCATCATAGTCACAAAGAGCAGTCTGCTACAACAAAGAGATTCGAAAGCAGAGTCACCATCCATGGGTCAGTGGACGGTCTGGGCAGCTCAGCCCCGCACGGTCATTCAGGATCTGGGTTCCTTGCCATGCTTCTGAGGGGTGCAGCCCGAGCTGTGACAACACCCTCGTTCCAGCCTCAGAAGGGGTCAGAATGCCAATGGAAGGCGAATGATTTTCTCTTTAGAAGGAGGCATAAGGCGCCTATATCACGTCCATTCACCTCCCATTGGCGAGATCAGTCACGTGACTACACCAAACTGCAAAAACAACTGGGAGCTGTAGACTCTGGCCCAGAGGTCCCTGGCGGGGGCGGAAGGGCAATCTGGGTGCCCACGTGGTCATCACAGGTACCAAGCAGCAGCTACCCCCTCCCAGACAGAATTACATGTGCATAGCGATGTACGTTTTATGAAGTTCTGCCACACAACTTAATTGCATGTTATTTTCATACAAATTCCATAAAATAGCCAGAGCGAGGTTTATTGTAAGGAGATGGCATGTAAGGAGCATGTTGTCGGATAACCCAAGTGGATGGAACCGGGAATTCACCCCGCATCCAATGGAGATAGAGCAGGTGGCCCAGCACCCAAGGAGGACCTCTTCTGATCCTCCCATCTGAGAAAGAGTCATCCAGAAACCACCACACAAACCACACGTGCACATATTCAAAATTCACAGAATGAATTAAGTGGAAAGGAGACTCAGGTAAGGAGATTTTCAAGGAATGTTTTGGTAGGTGTTGACTTCTGAAGTTACTAACGCTTAAAACTGAACTAAGACATTTGGGCCACCGTTGGGTCACACGAATGATGATCTAATAAAACTTTCGTCAGACCAAAAATCTCAGCAGGTGGGTTTTACTGTTTTAATCAGATGGGCTGGGTTAGGTTTGGGTTTCAGTTCTACTTTGGTGGGAGAAAGAATGAAATATATATAGTACAGTATAAACAGTAAATACAGTGGAAAGTGAATTCATTTTTATTCACCATTGGTACCACAATTAGCTAAGGTTCAAGTCCTAAATTTCGTAACACTACATTATAATTCATATAATAATCTCATAAAAGAATATCTATAATTTAATAATTGGTAAAATTATAAATAATTCTATTAAATACAAATTGTATTAAAATATAAAAATTTATAAAATAAAATTATATTCTATTTATAAAGTAAAAATTATATTACATAAAATTATAATAATTACACGGTGAAAGAATGTTGCCAAGCTTGTCTCATACAGAAGTAAAGAGATCATGAACTTGGGAAGCGTTAACATCTAATGTACATGAGTCAAGGGCTTTTATTTTTCAGTCATTTTCATGCTTCTCTATTCAGAAAAATGAATTCTCTCCTATATAATTGCAGACCTCTGCACCGAGTAAATACTTACACTGTTTTTTATGACTTAGAAAGTAAAGATATTAGAATTTTGTTTTCACCCAATGAGATGAGAACATTAAGCATTTCCTGTTACATGTTTAAGGTTCTGATATTCATTTTCAATATGGTGGTTAAAAAAAATTTTTTCTTTTAGCGTATCTGATTTCTGTCTCTCCAGATGTGAACCTGGAGCCGTACGTGACATATGAGTACAGGATTTCTGCATGGAACAGCTATGGACCAGGATTCAGCCGGGCAGTCAGGACCAGAACAAAAGAAGACCTGCCTGAGGGTGTGAGTCCCCCCAGGTGGACCAGAGCAGAGCATCTCGATGACGCAATAGTCTTACACTGGAGGAAACCTGTCCAATCAAATGGTATGAAGCTATTTTGAAAAGTGAAAAAACATAACCCCGTAAATGCATAAGCAAAGTGAGATGAGTGTAGTCTACATTTAATTGGCGGGCATCTCACCACCAGAAAGTATTTCCTGAGACAGGGGACTGTAAGGATGTGCCAGTGAATGATTCATTTGTGAAACAGCCCTCACGAATCTTTAGCCAAAAAATATGATTTAACTTGAATCCCAGCACATACCCAAGCTGCTCTCAAGCAAGCAAAGCATGTGAAGGGAAAGCAAAATCATTTTGAAAGTAAGTGTTTGGTAGTGAGAAGGAATGAACAAGGGATGCTGATCATTTGTGTCGACTCCATCTCCTCTGTAAGAGCAAGTGTAATTAAGCACACAGCAGTGTAATAGCAAAAGGAAAATTAAATAATGCTGTTTTGTCTCCTTTCTTCAGAACCCTAAGCCATCTCATTTGTTTCCAAATAGTTAGAGGGAGGAGCTGACACCCAAATTCAGGGCTTTCTCTGCCTCTTTTTTTAGGTCCCATTATTTACTACATCCTTCTCCGAAATGGAATTGAATGTTTTCGAGGAACAGCGTTAAGCTTCTCTGATACAAAAGGAATTCAACCTTTTCAGGAATATTCATACCAGCTGAAAGCTTGCACGGTGGCTGGCTGCACCACCAGCAGCAAGGTAAGAAGAGTTTGCCTAAACTCTAGACAGAATTATTCGGTGTTACGAAGGCTCAGGTTGTGAGTAATTTTTCCAAAGACAGAAAACTACATCCGCCCCAATAAAGCAGGGTGTTCATGTAGCCTCTTAGCTGAGTACCAAGACTTCAGCCCGAAAGGGGAGATCACTGGAGGGAGATTTATTCAAATATCAATGTTTCATTAATCGAAAGAGACAAGAAGAAAACTTGAACCAATGTTATCCTCTTAATCCACTTTTCCTCCACCAAATCATTTTAGGTGGTCTTTTGTAAATCCATAGTAAATCTCAAACCATTTCTCAGTTTAAAAAACTGAGAAATCCTATTTAAATATCATTTCAACAAAAATTGCCTGCTCTTGAGAAACAGGGAAAAGGGCAAAGGAGCCTGAAGTAGAAAATAAAATGGTTCCAAGACTTCGGGAACAACCTTGACAGGAAATAATGAAGATCTGAATTTACACAGCAGGAGTCAGAATGGAGAATGTCAGAAAGATGCCCGGGACAAGGTCTACAGGACTCAGTGGTCAGCTGTATGTCAGGGAATAAAAGGACAGTTCCTGGTGTTTTCAAGATGTCTGGCTTGACCAATGTGTCACTTATGGTGCCATTCTGGAAGCAAATCAAAAAACAAAAGAGGAAAAGTTAAAAGTCAAAAGTAAGGTTAACATTTTAAAGCTTTTAAAAATATATTTAAGAGGGGGAGCAGAGAGAAGAATGGTGGAAGAAAATATTATTTGGCACTTTAAGTGAAAATGTCTAGTCAGCAGCTGAATTAAGTGTTGTCTTTCTCTGACTTCACTGAGCATAATATCACCTGTTTGTGGAATCTAATAAAAAAGGATGCAAAGGAACTTGTTAAAAAACAGAAACAAACTCACCAATCAAAAAACCAATCTTTCTCTTTCTGACTTACTTCACTCAGTATGAGAGTCTCTAGTTCCATCCATGTTGCTGCATATGACACTATTTTTTCTTTTTTATGGCTGAGTAGTATTCCACTTTTGGAATGGATTCGAAATGAGATCCTGCTCTGTAGCACTGAGAACTATGTCTAGTCACTTATCAATGGAGCATGATAATGGGAGAAAAAAGAATGTGTACATGTATGTATCACTGGGTCCCCATGCTGTACAGTAGAAAAAGAAATCGTAGTGGGGAAATAACAATAAAAAAATATTAAAAAAAAAAACCAATCTTATGGTTACCATAGGTGAAACCATTTAGGGGAGGGAAGAATTGGGAGGGTGGGACTAACACATCCATACTCCTATAAAAAGCAGATGATTGATGAGATCCTACTATATAGCACAGAAAAATCTATTCAATAATCTCTAATAACCTATATGGGAATAAAAAAAGAATGAATATATTTATATGTAAGACTGAGTCACTTTGCTGTACACTTGAAACTAATACAATATCGTAAATCAACTATACTACAATGAAATTAATTTTTTTAAGTGGCCATTCCCATTATGGTTCAGTGGATTAAGAACCTGACATAGTGTCTATGAAGATGTGGGTTCAATCCCGGGCCTAGCTCAATGGATTAAGGATCTGGTGTTGCCAGAATCCAGGCATAGGTTGCAGATGTAGCTCAGATCTGGTATTGCCAGGACTGTGGTGTAGGCTGGCAGCTGCAGCTTCAATTTGACCCCTAGCCTGGGAATGTCCATATACCACAGATGTGGCCATAAAAAGAAAAGGAAGAAGAAACAAAAGTAACTGAAAGGAGTTCCCTGGTGGCTTAGCAAGGTAAGGTTCTGCAGTCGTCGCTGCTGTGGCTCTGGTTACAGCTGTTGCGTGGGTTCAATTCCTGGCCCAGGAACTTCCACCTGCTGTGGGTGTGGCCCCCCAGAAAATGACTGAAATTTGCTGGAAAAATCTATGAAGGAAGTTGAAGCAAGAAGTGTGAATGTGATCGTGCAAGACGAATAGTGACAAAACCAGAAGACCGTCAATGATCAGCCACCTTGAGGATGCTACTAAGAATGAGGAAAAGGAAGAAACAGACAATGAAAGAAGAACATAAAGAAAGAGCCATTTCACAGATGCCGAGCTGGACAGAGGAAACCCCGTCTTCATATGGTTCCAACTCGAGAACAGCAACATCTTCACACACTGTGCAAGAACCAGCCACTGCAAAACGTCCAGTCAGACCCGGCAGCCTCAGCACATGTGAGCAGCTTCGTATTCCCCAGACCCTGGAAGCATCTCTGAGTTGAGTGCACCACCCTCCAGACAGATGGCACCTGATCGGCCCAATCACAAGACACCATCAGAACGGTCCTAGAGCCATGCCCGTGCTTTCCCTATAGCACAGCTATGCAGATGCCACAATAATTGGTGGAAAAGTGAAGGCGGAGTTAATTCTGTGAGAGAGCAAAGGCAGCCAGTGTTCATCCAAAATGTATTTTGACTGCGTTGACTGAATAACTGGCTCATGGATCCCTTTTTTCTGCTCACTTGATTCTCTTTCTAGAACATCGGTGCAAACACTGTAAACTCATCCTGGGTAACACAGGAAGAGTACAGAAAAGGCAGCCCGTTTATACTCTAAAAGGCATGTTATATGCAAGCAAGTTCGGATGTGGGTTTTGCTCCAAATTTACTGGTGCTTAAAATGTACAAAATCAGGCTGTTAAAATGCAAAGACACCAACGGGCCATATGGAAGAGTTATCAAGAGTTGTCTAGGAAGACAGCCTGCCAGCCAGATTTCACTTGTTTAAACTGAGGGCTGCACTCTGCCGTCAACGTTGTCGTTGGAGCTGTTGTGATAAATGGTAGTCTCAGGGTTCTGTAATGTATTCAAGGTCAGATTTCATTGTTTGAATAGGATGGGAGGGAAAAAGATGTCTTCAAAGGGGGAGGGGGGCTGATTTCGCCAAGCCCCGCTAATGATAAGCCAGGCCAGACCACAACATTTGAAAACAAAAGCGACCTCCCCTTTGATCGGAATACCTAGCGTCATGTTCCGATAAGGGGCTGGTTAATTTCTGTGTTCTCAGGTAGTGGCAGCTACGACCCGAGGAGCCCCGCAGCTCGTCCCTCCGCCCACCGTCACCGCCCCCAGTGCCGAGGCGCTGCACGTGAGCTGGGAAGTCCCTCCGGAGCCAAATGGCATCATTAAAGAGTACCAGCTCTGGCAGGTTGGGAAAGGACTCATCTACACTGACACCACTGACAGGAGGCAGCATACGATCACAGGTGAGAATGGAAAAAAAAAAAAAAAAAAAACAGGAAAACCTACCTGCTGTAAGAGGCTGTCATTGTGGTTGGGGCACCCAGCATCCCTCGAGCGTGCGTTTGATATATGAGGTCACTCCGAAAGGACGTGTTCCCTTGACATATGGTCAGCTTCCACTTACCCCTGCTAATAGAAGAGCCCACACTGGCAGCAATAAGCCACCACAGCAGATAACTTCAGAAATAATTTCTATTTGGCTTAGATATGCCTTATGTGTAGGGTTTTTCGCATCAGTACCGTTTTCTTTTCTTTTTTTTTTTTTTTTTCCCGACAAACAGTAAGATGCATTTTCATTCCCCAAGGATATCCTCAGAGAGAATGGGACTAGGATAGCCAAGAATGTACTGGAAGGCAGGAGAAAAAATCAGCCAGAGACTGACATTTATCTACTGAATGGGGAATTAATACACAGAATAGTTGACAGTTGACTGGTTATGACAAGTTGTTGTGGTTCTTCTTATTAACATGAATTCGTAGTAGTTGTATTATTTTTTGCTTATTATAACATGTATTATAATTAACTTTAATAATATAATAACACTACAGTGTAATAGTAGAGTGTCAGATAATTACTACTGGTGATTATAATAATAATTAACATGTTTTAGTTTGAATGTCATTTCTGAAAAGAAGAGAACCGTTTTTGGGCTGAGCCAGTCTAGAACAGTTTTTCTAATGCACCGTCTTATCCCCTTATTTTATTTGCATCACATGCCTCTCGCTGACTGCATGTTTGGGTTTTGTTTTGTGTGTGTGTGTGTGTTTTGGTTTTGGGTTGTCTTATTGTTTGTTTTTGTCTTTTTATGTCTCCCTCCACTGGAATGTAAGCTCCAGGGTCACAGAGACCTTTTCTACCTGGTTTAATACTATAACTTTAGCACTTAGAACAATCCATGTGCCACCAGTAGGTGCTAAATACATGTTTGAGGAATAAGAGGATTTACTATGCGCCAAATGCTGTCCTAAGCCCTGGGCACGTGCTGTCTCATTTGATCTTCATCACAAACTTATGAGGAAGTTAGAGACTCATGCCCATTCGTTCTAGAAAAAAAGAATAATTCAAGAAAGTAAAGTAACTTAGTTCATTACCTTAGAGCTACAGAATCATTCCAAACAGTTGCATAAGTTTGTTTAGATTCTGAGAACACAGGCAAGAGTTTATCAACTTTTGCTCTTTCCCAAATGCCAGGAGCCTCCTCCACACCCCCCAGGGCTCCTGAGTGTTTTCCTTTCTTTGGACTCTGCTTGGCAGAGGGCACAGGTACCCGTGACAGTGAAACTCATATAAAAGGGAAGAAAGACCTGGAAAAGCATGCCTGATTTTTCTTTAGAGGAGGCCCAGGCCATGCCACACAGGTAGAAAAATAAATTCACGGTGATTTGCTCTTAACTCCACACACAAGCAGACACTTGCTGACAGATGTACCCTGTTTTCCAAAAGGGCCATAAGCCTGCAAAAGGTGCTTAATAAATATTTGCAGACTAGCACATTGCAATCCTGATCTGAAGATCCTGAGCTAAACCCATGATAATGGCTATGGGCGAAAGCCCTCATCAATTTAGATTATCAAATGTGTTCCTTCTGTCCTGTTTCACTAAAAATGCAAATCATCATAAGCAATTGGCATGATGTTGTTTTACAAAATAAAAACTGGGAGTTCCCGTCATGGCGCAGTGGTTAACAAATCTGACTAGGAACCATGAGGTTGCGGGTTTGATCCCTGCCCTTGCTCAGTGGGTTAACAATCCGGCGTTGCCGTGAGCTGTGGTGTAGGTCGCAGACGCGGCTCAGATCCCGAGTTGCTGTGGCTCTGGCATAGGCCAGTGGCTACAGCTCCGATTCAACCCCTAGCCTGGGAACCTCCATATACCGTGGGGGTGCGGCCCAAGAAAAGGCAAAAAAGACAATAAATAAATAAATAAATAAATAAATAAATAAATAAATAAATAAATAAAACAAAATAAAAACTGTACATGGTGCCTTATAATTCTAAAGAACCATTTGCATTTTACCTCCTGTGATGCTCACCACATCCGCATCAGATGAGTGAAGGATTTTTGCTGCTGTTGTGGTTTGGCCGTATCCTCAGCATGTGGAAGTTCCCAGGCCAGGGATGGAACCTGGGCCACAGCATCAGCCCGAGCCGCTGCAGGGGCAATGCCAGATCCTTAGCCCACTGAGCCACAAAAGAACTCCATGAGGGATGTCTTTAATGTCCACATTTGAAAGACGAAGGTGAAAACTGGCCTACTCGAGGTGCCCAAGGCATTCACTGCCTCCTTCTATAAGGAAATCAGAATACCATTTTGCTCAAAAAAAAAAAAAAAAATGTGTAGCCTGCTTGCTGTGTTGTGTTCTAGAGAGTATATTAAGTGCTTTAAACTAAGATTGCTGTTCTTAAGACGCTCCCAGTAATAGGCAACACTGCCAAAGAATAACTTGTGTAATGAGGCTCCAGCAGAACTCCATACAGGATGGAGCAGCAGAAAATCAAAAGAAGGACTTGGATTGCAATGGAATGTTAATTATAGACATTTGAAAGCCAAGTTAAGGCACATTAAGACGTGGTAGCAATAAGTTTCACAGTACACCGGGATACAAGGATAAAGAATTCTTGGAGTTCCCATCCTGGCTCAGTGGTTAACGACTCTGACTAGGAACCATGAGGTTGCAGGTTTGATCCCTGCCCTTGCTCAGTGGGTTAACAATCCGGCGTTGCCGTGAGCTGTGGTGTAGGTTGCAGAGGTGGCTTGGATCCCGACTTGCTGTGGCTGTGGTGTAGGCTGGTGGCTATGGCTCTAATTAGACCTCTAGCCTGGGAATCTCCATATGCTACAAGAGCAGCCCTAGAAAAGACAAAAAAAAAAAAAAAAAAAGAAAGAAAGAAAAAAGAATTCTCTTCCTTCAGATTCTGTCACAGCACAGGCTTTGAACTATTGCCAGCTGTACTAGTTTGCATTTTTTTAGAAACCAGCATTTTTATGTGCCATCAGACTAAATTCAACAGTGATGTTCAAACCAACAGAATGGGTAGCCTCCTTCATTATAACATACTTGCCAAGATTTTTCCTTAAACACCTCCACTCCGCCAGCTTTTCCTTGTATTGTCATGTTTTAACGGATGTCTCATGTCAAAGGGGATTTCACACCGATAACGTAGTGCCAGAATTCCCCCTTTACTAGGATAAATATTTCAGTTTCGCCACCGAATTTTACTTCTTATAAGATTATAAAATGGAAAAAAAAATCTGTTAGAATTCATTTGGTCCATTCCTCTGTACTATTTTCAACAGATTTAGAGAGCACTTCACTGGGGCAATACAGCGCTACCGAGGGATTTCTTTGTTAGATGAGGAACTGAACCTTCATTCAACAAAACCTTCCCAAGTACAGAGTCTCCTGTCCGCAGTTCCTAGGGGACGGGAATGGTGCCTGGCATTTGATCATCTGAAAGCCGAAATCTGTGTGATGTTCATGCATTTGATCTGCCAGGGAAAAATTCAGTTCCACGGTTAGCTGACTGACCAAATTCAGTCCGGAATATTTGGCGATGTAAATGACTGTCTTATTGAGTCCATGGAATGAACTAAAATGATCAAATTCATTTCCCATGCCATCTCGAATGGTTGATCAAAGAGCTGCCTGAACCCCTGGAGATAAAGGTTTTGATTTTCCTGTCATTTGCCAAAACCCTAAGTCACAGCTGGGCAGTAATGAAGCAGCAGCCCAGGTCATCCCGGAGCCCCAGCATCTCGGTCCTTAGCCCCGACAGAAGGGAGAGCAGAGCGGGCACCTAGCCTCAGCCCCCTTGTCTCCAGGCTTATTTTTAATTACCTCAAAGCTTTAGAAACATGATCCCATAAATGCTTTGTGGGAATAGTGGCAAATGCACTCATCATGTGAAATCCATAAATTGCTTATAATCCTCTCAAGATGTTAAAAAAAAAAAAAAGCATTAAGTAATTGAAGACAGGAAGTCCTCAGTTAATTATTTAGAGGTGTTATCAATGCTTTAAGTAAACTGAAGCGTTTTCTGTTATCTCACTGAGCTCAATACCGTAGGGATGAAGGGCTAACAGCCATCATCTTCTCATATTCGCTAATGCAAACAGCGCGTGGCAGCTTGTCAATAACAGACCTTTTCCTATCATTTATTAGGAGACATCCACCCTCCTGCACAGAACAATTGGGATGTCAGTTTCAGCATTGTTTCACTTTGGGTTACTTTTGCCTCCTCCGTGTGCCCGCTGATGTGGGTGTTGGGATAGAGGAGAGAGGGGGAAGGATTAACTAAATAATTAGGGCCACTGAGAACAAAATGAATTAATCATGTCCTCTTTAGCAACAGACATGATAAGGGCTTCGGGGTCTCTTAGTGCTGGGGGAAATGTTTTCAAAATAATTCATGAAAAGTTGCTCACCCTTTCATTTCACTGAAAGGGGAAGAATTGTCAGCATTAAATTAACAAGGAGAGAAGAATTTGCCTTCCTTTTTCATCCTGATAGAAGCTCATGAAAACCTCCTGTACTAAATGGCACAAATCCTAACAAGGCTGGTTGTAGCAGAAAATGTATGACTAATGTCCTGAAAGAGGTATCATACACTTTTGAAAAAAAAAGAGAACGTAATTTGACCATCAACATCGCAAAATGTGACATTTTTATTTGAGGATTTTACATTTAAATAACTTTACCATGGGCTTTGCTCTCGTGGTATCTCTCATTCTTTATTCAGTATCCTTTTTCTGGTCTCTGTTCTTCAGTGAGGAGTTAAAACTTTTTAAGGACCGAGGCAACAGCTTCCTGTTTGCTGTTGTGTCACCTAGACTGTGATCTATGAAGTACCTACCATATATCAAGTGTTTGAAAATCTTTGTGGAATGAATAAATGTTAACAAGGAAACTAGTATCTAACAGACTAGATTCCCTATTGGTTGGATATAAAAATCACCATCAAACACATCTAAGACTCAGGCAGCATGGCCTATATCATTTGCAGGGCCCTGTGTTCAAAATCATTCCGAATTTTAAGACGATCAAAACTGATTGAAACACAGGACCTTCTAAGCATGAGCACTTGAGTGACTACATAGCTTGCAGGCCTGTGAAGCCCATGAAGCCCGTGAAGCCTGGTCTCTGGCAATCTGGATTTATCAGCAGTATAATTCTTTAATGGGAGTAGATCAGAGGAAAACTAGGATGGCCAATCATGTCCTTTGAACTGCTGTGGGAGCCTCTGTTGTGGTGTGTGATGCTCTGGGCTGCATTTCCCCCACTTGCCACGTGACCACTGACCACCAAGCCTCAGATCTGTGGAAATAGGTGAGAATTCATTTTATTTTCATTTTTCAAATTGCAAGGAAATTTTTGAGCCTGAATGCTTGTGCCCCCAAATAGCATAATATCAACCATGATTTCTTCCTTCCTTTTACCATTCTTACAGACATAATATTAGAGCCAAAGAACTACATGCAACCGTTGCCTAGACACCTGTATTTAAAGAAAAAAAAAAATTTCCCCGGAATACCAGATATTCCAAGGTACTCTTCCGGGATAGTCACTACTTCTGTTTAGTCCCCAAAATTCTAGCCAACTCCTTTCCTTTCTGGGATATGCCCTTTTGTGGAGAATCTGAACAACATCAGACTTCGCTGCTGCCTGATGCCATGTTTTGTTCTAGAGGAGAAAGTTATGCTTGCAAAGGTACAGGAAAGACACTTTGGTCTAGTATAACACCAAACTCCAGGGAAGAAAAACATTTACTAAAGTAGTATCTCAAAGATCAAAAATGTCTTTTCTTGGACAGTCTAATAATGATCTTAATATGAATATGTTTGGAGAGTTGGCCAAAGATGTAACTTTCTCAGGAGTGCTTCTTGGGATGAATCTGATCACTCTGACATGAGGGGGAGGAGCCTAATCCATGGTCTAGAATTTCACATAAAATGCAGAATTAAGAATGCAAATAAGCTTGTCGCTAGTAGTCAGAACTGAAAGTCTTGAAGCTATTTCACTGGCATTTTCAAATGCAAGAGCCTTGTGTTTGGATGGTCTGATGTCCAGTTCACATGGGGTATCAAATGAATTCTCACTTCAAAGCATTGACATAAGAAATGGTCAGCACCCATGACTGTTCTCAAAGAGGCAAGAAACTGGCTTGACTAATTGGGATGGAGAGCTGCTGAGGCTCTACTGGATGGTACTATCAAGGAAAAGAGACACAAGGAGTTCCCTGGTAGCTCAGTGGGTTGTGGACGTGACAATGTCACTGCTGTGACTCAAATCAGTGCTGTGTTGCAGGTTTAATCCCTGGCCCTGGAACTTCTTCATGCTGTGAGCATGGCCAAAAAAGGAAAAAAGAGAAGGAGCTCCTAAAATATTTCTCAATTAAATTTTGTGACACAAATTTAAATGCACCTTAGATGTCTCTAAAGTGAGTCCATGTTGTCTTGGTGTATCTGTTTTGATCATCCACATTTTCACATAGATTAGTCTCAAGTAGAACCCTGGCGTAGCTCTGTTCATCACAGCCAAGGTTGCCTGCCCGTGGATGCCAGAAGTTCCTAGGAATGTCCACGAGTAGAGATGCTCTAGGCTGCGGGGGAGGGAGATGCGGAGACTTAGTGAGATCCCAGGCAGGTGGGAGGGTCTTTTCCAGAAACAAGACTCGATGCCCTGGTTCAGGTGGGCCAGGGCAAACATCCAGTTTGGGTGGACTGGTGCCGGGACAGGTAACCTTCCCACAGGGTGTACACTACTTGGTAACCACCTAACAAAAACTTGTAATTCAGTCCTCTCAGCACTTTAATCATTAATCAAGTTGACCGAGGAAGTTGTGAACTTACCTATTCTTTAGGACTATTGGGTAATTTTTAAGAAAAGAACAGGTGAGGAGTTCCCATCGTGGCGCAGCAGAAACGAATCCGACTAGGAACCATGAGGTCGTGGGTTCGATCCCTGGCCTCACTCATTGGTTAAGGATTCGGTGTTGCCATGAGCTGTGGTAGGTCGAAGACACGGCTCAGATCTAGTGTTGCTGTGGCTCTGATGTAGGCCGGGAGCAACAGCTCTGATTAGACTCCTAACCTGGGGACCTCCATATGCTGCAGGTATGGCCCTAAAAAGACAGAAGACAAAAAAAGAGAAAAAGAAAAAGAACAGGTGATACTCTAGAATAACTGGATGAATGTCTTGAAGTGGCACGTGCTATCAGAAATTATAATGGACAAAATGCTTTTTTTCTGACTATCTGGAGATTAAAAAATTAAAAACAAGCTGTTCTTCTAGAGTACATTCAAGGTAACTTACACAGTTATGGGCTTTGTTTTCCAAATCATGTTTTCATGATCCACAGGCAGACTTTTTGGCGATCTCTTTTTAACACATATTTACTCTTGAAAGGAGTGTTACCTGCAAGTGTAATTGTAATGAGTTTGGTTATAGTATATGCTTCTTTCCTTTAAAAGAGAACAGGATTCCCTGTAGGGAAATTCAGGTAATTTGTAGCCACAGTAATCTCCACTACACTGAAATGTTAAATACTTGGCTTTTCTCCATGCATTTGCCTTTCTCTGCGCTCCAGCTTCTATTTCTTACTCTTTTAATTCCGTGCTGAGCCCTTGAATGATGTTTTCTTTGCTCCTTCTACTCTTCAACTTTAGGATTAAGTTACAGTCTGAACGGTTCCTTGGAGACGTCTCTTTATTTCCCTCTTCTCATCCTGATCCATTCATGAGTAGTTTTCAATTCGTGTGCCCTTTGCATTGCCTGTTGCTAATATTTCATACATGTCTCATTTTAAGGACTACCAACAGGGGCTTCCTTAAAATGACAGCAAATTCTACTTGAAATGTGTTGATTTTATGGAGTTTTACAGAGTCACAGACATGAAAGTCATCCAGTTCATGTAAATCGTCTATGCCTCGTGGCAGCCCGTGCTTTCCTTACAGACTGTTTGAACCAAGCCTCTTGGTTACCCAGCCCTCTCACAATTGGACAAAGACAAGACCTGAGACATAGAATATAGAACATTATGGATTCATCTATTTCCCTCCCTCACATCAGCCCGTGGTCCAATTAGGCCTTCTGCACTCCTATCGCCCACACTTTACAGATGTGGAAACCAAGACGCCGCCTCCAAAAACTCTTGTAAAGAAAAGACTCTACGTCTATGGACCATTCTCTTTAGCTACTACCCTCACTGCAAATATCCTCAAGCTTCTTTTTTTTTTGGTCTTTTGAGGGCCACACCTGAAGCATTTGGAGTTTACCAGGCTAGGGGTCCAATCGGAGCTGTAGCTGCCGGCCTACACCACAGCTACAGCAACGCCAGATCCTTAACCCACTGAGTGAGGCCAGGGATCGAACCCGAAACCTCATGGATCCTCGTCAGATTTCGTTTCCGCTGCGCCACGATGGGAACTCCCAAATATCCTCAATCTGCTTATCAATCTTAATTCACCTCTATGATGACATTGTCCCTTCTTTTTCTAAGACCCATCCTAAAATGTCCTTCAAAAGTCTGAAGCCATGGCACTGGGAACTCTATCCAGTCACTTATGATGGAGTGCGATGGAGGATAATGTGAGAAAAAGAATTGTATATATGTATGTGTGACTGGGTCACCTTGCTGTACGCTAGAAAACTGACAGAACACTGTAAACCAACTATAATGGAAAAAAATTCAACTCATTAAGAAAAAGTCTAAAACCAGGCCAGCCAACATAAAATAGAGGAAGAGAGTTGAACCTTTCTTTTATTAGAATATTTCAGAGAAAAATCAAGTATTGCTTCAGTTTTAGTAGATACACTTAAGTCTGACCTTCAGGAAAAAATTAGAAAATGTTTATTGTTCATAAATTAATTTCTGTTATTATTTTAATAATAACATGCAACTAAAGAAGAATCTCCTACTCAGATAGACACATGGGCGGGGGAGAAGATTATGAGAAGAATCTGTTTGGTCAGATCACACTTGTGATGGATACACGGACATCACAGCGTCACAGCCTTGCCATCCTTACTGCCATCATCACCTTGCCATCATCGCCTTGCCATCATAGCCTTGCCATCTTTACTGCCATCTTAGCCTTGCCATCATAGCCTTGCCATCCTTACTGCCATCATAGCCTTGCCATCATAGTCCTGCCATCATAGCCTTGCCATCATCGCCTTGCCATCATAGCCTTGCCATTCTTACTGCTATCATAGCCTTGCCATCATCGCCTTGCCATCATCGCCTTGCCATCATAGCCTTGCCATTCTTACTGCTATCATAGCCTTGCCATCATCGCCTTGCCATCATCGCCTTGCCATCATCGCCTTGCCATCCTTACTGCCATCATAGCCTTGCCATCCTTACTGCCATCATAGCCTTGCCATCATCACCTTGCCATCATAGCCTTGCCTAAGCACTTCTGTGCTTTTGGTCTTCCTTAAACAATATTTCACAAACATTGGACACATCAAATCGGCACTATGGGAGAAAAATGATTTTAAAGAAAAACTCAAAGATATGATTCTTACTCTCAAAGGGCTTACATTCTAAGACATTCAGATAAAACGGTGTTATAAGGGTCAAGACCCCCTTTTTCAGAAGTGGCAGAAAAGGAGGGGATATCTTCAGGCTGAATCAGCCACAGCTGTCTTTGACCTTCTCTCTTGGATATTTCCTTCCATTTTCTCTTGAGCTCTATATTTTATAATCTTCAGCATTTTCCCATAAGGTTTTATCAAACATATAAGGCTTGGATATGGCTTAGCTCTTTCATCATACCCCTCGTCTGTAAATCAGGTAAATATCAACATTATGTAAATCCTCCATAGCAACCAAATGGAAGATTATAATCAAATAAGTATCCGCATCTTATCATTAAATTGATAAGGGAACACGAAGGCCTTTGAATCTGAATCCTGGAGCAGCTCCGGCTGCAGAACACGATGGCTTTAGCCGAGAACCCAGACTTCTGCTCGGATTCTGAATGAACCAGTTAATTTTTTCATGCACTTAACGAGCACCTACTTTGGACCTGGTCACTATTCAAAGGACAGTTGTCGGCAAAACACTGTCCTTGCCTTTGAAGAGCTAACATCATGGAGGGAGAGACAAACAATAATCAGACATATAATAAAATGTCAGATACTGTTGAAGGTGATGAAAGAAGAAGTAATTTCAGGGGATAAAAAGTGCTACTTTTATCTTTTAAAATGTAGCATTTGCACAGATCTGCCTACAGTGACAGAGCAACACACAAATGTCTCTGGATGAAGAGTCGCTTCACCAAAAGAACAGAAATGTGAACACACAGGTGAAAATTCATGAAAAATAAGCGTAGGAAGTGTTGGATCCATGTCATAACTTAGTGCAATTATTTGGCGTAGAGATTAAGTCCTATTCTTTTTTTAAGAAAATGTTTTTAAAGCTTTGACATTGTTTGAGTTTTCCCAAGACTCAAGGCAAAAGGCGTTAGCCTTGATATACTCCTTGTTGAATGCTGCTGAGTCTTAAGGTGGCTCTTGCTAGAAGAAAGTACTGCTCTAAGTAACCCATCCCATCTTCTCAACAGCCTTGGAAGCTCGATGCAGTGATTCCCTCTTTTACAGACCCGTAGATCAAGGCCGAGTGGAGCTAAGTAACTCCTCCAAGGTCATTGCCAACAGAGCGGTAAAATCTACCACCACCCAACTTCTCCTGTAAATGGGCTGCCACTCTCCCCCCCCCCCCGAGAACTTATTGAGCAATTACTGTGCTGCATCATATTCTGAATACAAAAGAAGTAATAAACACTATCCCCTTATCAAAGTATGTTTAATCTATGTGTAAAGACAAAAGAACATACCCCCAAAAAACTGCAGAAACGAGTGTGAGCTGTCACAATACGGGCACATATGGTGAAGAAATGCAGAGTGTTTTTTAAAGGAGGGGTTAGTTGGTGTTCAGATGAGCTGAATATGGTTTGGGCCTAAAAAATGTTGAATCTAATCTTTTTTTTTTTTTCTGCCTCTATTCATATAAGAAGCACTTTCAGAAATGGGGACAGTTAGTCTGGAGAAGAGAAGACTCAGGGGGAATTTGAAAACTGTCTACAAATATTTGAAGAACTGTCATGTGGAAAAGAAATTAGATTTGTTCTCTAAGTCCTTAGGGGTAGGAGTGGTAGAAAGAGTTCACCACAGTGTAAGGAACGACTTTCAAACCACAGAGGGAGAACTCTAGAGCTCTCTAAAGATGAAATGTGCTATTCAGGTGATGGAGTCCTATGGACACAGGGGCAGAGTATCTTCCGTGACACCTTAAACAGGGGAGTCCAGGGAAGGATAAATCGAAGGATGGATGACGTGAATTCCAAGATCTCTTCTGAGGCTGAGAATGTATTGTTTTATCAGCGAGAGAGGAAGTGTCTATTAACACGGAGATGCTCGTGAAGTTGTATCTCCCTCAGTGTTCCCTGCTCTTAAAATTTTTGGATCTCCTATCTACAACTCTGCATGTTACTTCTGGTGTTTAACTGATAATAAATAATCCTCTCAGGATGCTCTTTATTTCTTGTTTGCTCTTTCTAGGTCTGCAGCCGTACACCAACTACAGCTTCACCCTTACAGCTTGTACACCTGCTGGATGCACGTCAAGCGAGCCTTTTCTAGGTCAGACCCTGCAGGCAGCCCCTCAAGGTAATTAAAAAATGCCCATGATTTGGGAGAAGAAGTTTCATATAGTATTTTGATGTGGAGTCTATAAACTCTTTAATAACAAATAACGAAAAAGAAATAAAGCCTGGAGGTACAAAACAAAATAATATTTTAGGTTCCCATTTTTCAGTTTTAGTTAAACTATAAGCCTCCCAAGGCAGTTTGCTTTTAATTCCTTAAACCTTTTAGAAGTGGTTTTCCATGGAAAAAAGTATCACCTACTTGGATATGAAATTCCTCCAAAAATCAAAAGTTAAATATTCTAGGAATTCCCATTGTGGTGCAGCAGAAACTAATCCAACTGGGAACCATGAGGTTGTGGGTTCGACCCCTGGCCTTGCTCAGTGGGTCAAGGATCTGGCATTGCCATGAGTCATGGTGTAGTTCACAGACATGGCTCAGAGGTGGCATTGCTGTGGCTATGGTGTAGGCTGGCAGCTGTAGCTCCGATTTGACCCCTAGCCTGGGAACCTCCATATGCCACGGGTGTGGCCCTAAAAGGACAAAAATGAAAAGTTAAATATTCCAGGAGCAGCTGCTGAAGCTGATTAAAAGTATTCCCTTCAAAGGTGCCATTGTGGCTCGGTGGGGTAAGAACCAGATACAGTGTCCATGAGGATAGGGTTTGATCCCCAGCCTCACTCAGTAGGTTAAGGATGCGACATTGTCACAAGCTGCACCATAGGCTGCAGATGTGGCTCGGATCCGGTGTTGCTGTGGCTGCAGCATAAGCATGCATGGCAGCTTCAATTCCACCCCTAACCTGGGAACTTCCTGGTGCTGCAGACATGGCCCTAAAAAGAAAAAAACAAAAATTCATTGCCGTCAAGAACTGACAATCAAACAGAAATGACAGAACAAGTACACAAATCAATATGAAGAGAGAGACTGTGAAAGACGATGTTAAAAAAGAATAAATGTCACTGAGAACTATGTCTAGTTCCTTATGACAGAGCCTGATAATGGGAGGAAAAAAGAATGGATACGTGTGTGTAACTGGGTCACCGTGCTGCACAGTAGGAAGAAAAAAAATTGTATTGGGGAAATAACAATAAAAAAATAAAATAAAAACAAACAAAAAAATAAATGAACAGAATACTCAGGTCAATCTAAAGAGGGAGAGATTACAGCCCATTGTAGATACGGGTTGAAAGATGTTATGCAGCAGGTGCCTTCTGAGATGGACCACGAAAAACAAAGATTTTGGCAAATGAACATGAGGAGGAAATCCACAGTCAACACAGCTGGAGGGAAGAGAGCATGGCACCATCACCTGAGAAGGCAAACTGGAACTAGCCACTAAATTTAACAGGGTCATGCCCTGAGACACAGGTTTTCCACTCTCAGTATTTGTGCCAGGAAAATAACAGTTCCACCGCTGCACGAGGAGGCCTGTACCGCGATGTTTATTGGAATATTTTTTTGTTTAAATGGTAGAATATTGGAGTTCTCCAGGGACCTAGCAGTGAAGGACTTGGCATTATCACAGCTGTGGCTCTGGTTGCTGCTGTGGTGCAGGTTCAATCCCCGGCCCAGGAAGTTCTGCCTGCCACAGGCACAGCCAAAAATTTTGTTCAAATGTTAAAGATAAAAAACAAATGGCAAAATATTGGAAGCAATCTAAATGTCCGTGAGTGGGAAAATTGCTACATAAATTCAGGTACATTCATGTTATGGCATTCTGTGCACCAGTTCAAAGGAGTGAAATGATCTGTACCTATAAAATAGAAGGTATAGAACTGTATTAATATGTGGCATCTTTACATATAGTAAATGATATTCATTTCTATAGATAAATAAATAAATGCACAGGAAAGATTCTGGGAAGCATACAGACCCACCTGTAATAATGGTTAGCAGGGGGTTGGGTGCTGGGATAGGTAGTATCATTTACTTTAAGGAGAAAAACATACTCAGAAGGCTGGGCTAGTAATCCATGCATTCTTGTGTTCATCTTTATTATCTGCCTGTTTTCCATGGAGGGAAACAGAGGCATAAATAAGTTTCTGAACAGACGTATAATGTTAATTATCATCAGACCACTTGTCCATTACTCTTCTAATGAAAGGGGTTGTTGTACCTCAGAATATTAGACCTGAACTTCCTACCAGTAAATGGGGAATAAAATGGAAAACTCCACATATGGGGCATATGGCTCCTCACCAGGAATCCACTAATGATGTTTTCTATATAAAGAATGTTTCATGTCAAAAAGCTTGGGGTTCCTTTGAAAGGAAGAAACCAGCAGTGGATTTTTTGGAAAGGTAAACTATCAAATGGATACTTTGATGATAACGGATAATTTCTAAAGGATCTATCAACCCGTTTTGGCTGAAACTCAAGCCTGATAAAGTAACAGGGTCTCTCCAGTCTATGCATCCAATCCATGTATTTAAATTCCCAGAAATTCTGCATCTAAAGTCTCACTTAAAAAAAAATTTTTTTAAAGTTGCTTGAAAGAGTTCAGATTTCGTGACTGAAAAATGATAGCTTTCAACAGTGCTGGGGAGTATGAGGTGAGAAATGTTTTACTTGGTTTCTTTTTTTGACTTTATGCCCTGTTCCTTTAACACGAATAACTGTGCAAAGGAACAATAAACTAAATGGGCTTTTCTTCTGCAGAACAAGCATGGATTTAGAAGCCATTTTCTGGCTGTATAAGTGCCAGTTGTGAATAACTTGTATGAGAAATAGGTGTGGTCGGAGTGCTTAACTGGGATGCGGTAAGGGAACGAATCAGCGGTACCATTAAGTTCTGTTGTTTTGCTAAAGTGGAAATAAACATATTATATCATTTTAAATTAATAACCCAAATATAATTAATTTTCAAAGACCCAGTTGAGTGAGGCATAGTTTCAAGGTCTAACATTTGAGTGTCCTACGTGGATATAGAGAGAATTAAAAAGAAGTGTTTATTCAAGCCACCCTGAGCTCTCCTCATGTCTTTCATGTAATGTCTTTAAAAAAAGAATTTAAATACACGGATTGGATGTGTAAGCTGGAGCGACTCTGTTATTTCATAGCCTTTTAAAAAGATGTTAAAACACATTGGAGCCTTGTGGATAAGACAGACCTAGGTCTCACGATGTTAACCTCCTGGAAAACGGTGGTGGACCCACAGTCAAGCAGTGGAAAGAGCTGGAGCTGGGTTATTGCTCCCTCTTCGGGATTGCCAGCGTACCAGCAGCTCCGATTCGCTTGAGAGCTCAGTCATGCGAAATGGTAGGCCTGCGTTTCCCTAGCACTGATCATAGGACAAAGCAAGAGGAAACGAAGACCCACCTGTCTCAGTGTCATTCCAGATTCCTCTTCCTCTGCCCTTCTTTCACCTGTGGGTGTGCCTTTTCCACCAGCCTTGTGCTTGTAACCCCACAGCCCCCCTTGGAACTCCCAGGGCTGGCTGGAGTTCCTACCGAAGGCTGAAAACTCCCAAGTTCTAGAGCGTTCATGAAGCCTACACTTAGAGACCGAAGGCCCATGTCTCTGTGGGTCTATCCGATGTTTATATTTAGGTGTTTTACAAACACTTCCACCTGAGTATTTCAGCATTTGAAATCTCTCTTCCCACTCACTCGTCCCCCTCTCTTCTCTCTCTCAAGACCACCATCTGTCTCACCACCTGAGCCCCCAAACTGACATTCTCAATGCTCCCCTTTCCTTAGGCTATAGGATGCAATTATTCATAAAGGTTTTTTATTAAAGTGCCCTTGATTTATAAGGTATCTTCAGTTGCTGTGGTACAGCAAAGGGACCCAGTCACACACAGTCCCCTGTGCTGTACAGCAGGGCCCCACCGCCCACTCACTCCAGATGTAGCAGTTTGTGTCCACCAACCCCAATTCCCTCTCCATCCCATTCCCTCCCCTCTCCCTGTTGGCACCCACACATCGCTCTCCTTAGCCGTGATCTGTTTCTGTTTTGTAGGTGGGATCGTCTGTGCCGTGTTTTGGATTCTGTGACTAAGTGATACCACATGGTAGAAATTTTAAATTTTAAGGATTTTTAAAATTTAGTTCTTCCCTTCCGTCTCTTCTGGTGTTGCCTTAGTTCCAACCCCTGTAACTTCTCTAGATCCTCCTAACCAGTCTCTAGCCTTTTTTCCTCTTTCTTTTATCTCCATCCATCCCAATTATGTTTCCCCTTTTGCCAAAATAGGTGTATCTCACATTAGCCACCTCTATAAAAATCCCATTTTCTTTCTGGAATAAAAAAAATCCACATCTTAGTAAATCAGAATAAGTTCCTCAAGTTTTAGCTTCTGCCCATCTGTGGAGTCGTTTGGTGCTTCCCACATGCAATGTAATGTACCAGTCATGCTAGGGTACTTGAACTTCTCCCATGCTTTCTGTGTCCCTAGGACTTTTTGGGGTTTCCTTCAGCCTAAACACCCTTCCCTACATCTTCTCTCAACTAACTCCCATTTTTTCAGAATTTGGCTCAGAGGTCTCCCACTCTGGAAACCTCTTCTGACCCCTTTGCCATCGCATCCTCATCTCATTCCCAGCCCATGTTAGGTACCCTTCCTAGGTGCTCTAATAGCACACGAAACTTCCTCTTCTGAAAGCATGTATCAAAGTGGACTATAAATTATTTATCCATTTTTCTTCACCGTGATGCAGTAGGTTCCTTAAAGGATAAAGACTATCTGTTTGGAGTTCCTTCTGTGGCGCAGTGGGTTAATGACCCGGCATTGTCTCTGTGGTGGCTCAGGATCGATCCCCGACCCAGCACGGTGGTTAGGGATCCAGCACTGCCAAGGCTGTGCCGTAGGTCCCAGCTGTGGCTCATATCCCATCCCTGGCCTGGGAACTTCCATATGCTGCAAGGGCAACCAAAAAAGGAAAAAAATAAAAAGAAGACCATATGTCTTCATCCCCGCATCCACAGCGTCCAACACAGAAAAATGACAAAATTGAGTTGAATCAGCAAACTAATAATAACTAGTCTAGAAGTCAATGCATTTCTGACATCAGCCAATACAATTACTGGTTCCTTTCACTAGCTTCCAAGAGAAAGCCAATGTTGGGATTTTTGACTCGGAGTGAAGACTCATAGGCATGTAAGAAGTGAGTGGTATTGGGTGGCACTCAAGAGAAAGTGAAAGCAAATTTGGTAGACATGTTCTTTTTATTAAGTAGCTTTATATCGAGAGACTAATCAAGGTCTTTTTCTGACCTTTGGCTCTTACACCTCTCAGCTCGTTTCCCTGCTCCCCACCCCACTTCTAGAGGACTTCCGTCATGGCCATCCATGTCCTGCCCTTGAACTGCTTCAGTTCTGCCCTCCCAATATGTAGAATAGATTTTCTGATGCCATAGGCTCAGAGAGGAATGTAGATTCTTCACCTGAGACTGAGTAAGACACCTGACCAAAGGTGGGTCTTATTCAATCAAGGATTTCTTGCCGCTGCCAAGTCAGCAGTGTCTCCATATTCTTATGCAAGTTAAAAACAGCACTTACTAGTTTTCTACACATTCCAATTTCATCTTATAAATCAAACCAATGGACACAGGGCTATTACTAGCATGAACAGAGCTTTCAGCAGCTTATAGAAATATGAAGTTCAACTTTAATTTAAAACATAAAGCAACCCCCAAATGTTGCTTCAGTTCATTTCATTAACTCCTCTGTATCCACAGGCTGCATTGACTAATTCAGAGCAGAAATTAAGCAAGAGCCTTCTTATAGCACTTTTGTGGTTTTTAATACATCCTTCAAGGAGAGAAAGACAGGACTGCAGGAAGCAGATTATGAACTAAAGCTTGATCCTTCATCTCTTAAATCAACAAATTAATATCAGTTTTAAATCAGGACTCTAATTAGCTGGTTGAGTCATCCAGCGGCTCTTGGCAGAGAGACCCAGACATAAATGTATCCTGTGATTTGTGGATTTGTCCAAGTGCCTAACATAGAGTGAGCTTTCAGAACAAAATGAACTACTTTCTTCTCAGGAATAAGTTGTTCCTTAGAAAATCCAGTAACTTGGAGGCATTTTCAAATTCATCTTGATTCCTTTAGAACATTGCTCAATAAAGTGCATTTGAATGTCCTGAAATTTTTTTTCTTATACAAGTCTTTTTTTTTTTTTTTTCTTTTTTGCCTTTTCTAGAGCCAGTCTGGTGGCATATGGAGGTTCCCAGGCTAGGGATCTAATCGGAGCTCTAGCTACTGGCCTACACCAGAGCCACAGCAACTCAGGTTCTGAGCTGCGTCTGCAACCTACACCATAGCTCATGGCAATGCCAGATCCTTAACGCACTGAGCAAGGCCAGGGATCGAACCCGCAACCTCATGGTTCCTAGTCGGATTCGTTAACCACTGCGCCACGAAGGGAACTCCCTCTTACACGAGTCTTGAAATCTCACCCTTTATGTTACCCTTTAAGTTACCTGTGAGTAACTTTACACAGGAGATGCAATCAAACAAAAACTATTGATTAGAGGGAACCTAATATTGAAACGGGTTTTTAAAAGCTGAGGAAGGGAGTTACGTGTCTGTTCAGAGTGTGACCAGCTGGCAGCAGGAAATGATAGACTGATCTTTCTTCCCACTAGGTTCTCTGTCTGTATGTTTGTACCTCTATGAGACTACTTGACTCTTTGATCTGAAAGGACAGTCGTTTGTGTCTACATTTTATCTTTTATACAGAAGGGTATAAACTCCTTGTAAGCATGAGCCACATCTTAATCCCATTTGTATTCTGTGGAGTATTTAACACCGTAATTTTGAGGATATATATTCACAATAAATTTATTCATTCATTATTTATTAGCCATTGTGCTAACCATAAAGATATATTGACTAATAATACAGAGTTGACCCCTGCTCTCATGGAGCTAACTTTGTATTAATAACAAGAAAAATAAGAGTTCCCTTCTTGGCTCAGTGGTTAACGAAGCTGACTAGGATCCATGAGAATGTGGGTTCGATCCCTGGTCCTGGTAGATTATCTGGCATTGCCGTGAGCTGTGGTGTAGGTCACAGATGCGGCTCAGGTCCAGCGTTGCTGTGGCTGTGGTGCAGGCCAGCAGCTGTAGCTCCAATTTGACCCCTAGCCTGGGAACCTCCATAGGCCATGGGTGCGGCCCCCCCCCCAAAAAAAAGAAAAATAGGCCACCGTCGTAACAATATGAAAACGATGATATCAAAGAAAGAAGATGGTTATGATATGAGGGCTGTTAGGAAGAACATAGAAAAGGGCCTACAATTGAGAGGAATGAGGTTGGAATCACGGTCGACTGGGTTAAAGTTATAGTTAGGGAATAGCTGTCAAATAAGACCTGGATAAGGGGGGATTTATACAGGTCACTGAACTATGGTGTCATGAGCCAAAGTGTTCCAGGCGGAGGGATCGAGAGGGTCTAGGCCCAGAGGCAGGAAAGAACTTGAAGCTTTCTGAGGCTAGAAGGGAGTCGGGTGTGGCTGGAGCTTCATGAGTGATGGAGAGAACAGTGTCAGGGAGGCCAGAGCCAGCAGAATGTAGGACCGTACGGATTAGCGTGAGGAATTGGCATTATACTCTATGAACAATTTCAAAAGGGTTGTATATTTTATGAAGATTACACAGGCATATATATATATATATATATATATATATATATATATATATACACACACGCACACACATATATATATATACACACACATATATATTAATATATAAATAAAATTTTTTATATATAAATATATAAATAAAATATATTTTTATATTTTTTATGTGCTTGCATGAAGATTGCAGGGAAATAGACAAGGACAAGGTCAAACACAAGGACATTAGTTTAGAGGCTAGAGTCCAGGAGCCAGAAAAATGTAGTCTGGATCAGGAGAAGTAAAAATATAGGGACTGTACACCTTCCGGGTAGAATCTGAGGGATTTGGTGATAGATGATGTTTAGCAGTGAAAACCAGTGAGAGCCTCAAGGATCATTGTTTTGTGTTTTGCCAAGAACATGAATAGTTGGATAAGATTGGAAGATGAATAGATAAACCCAAGAGCTCTGTTTTGGGTGTTGTAGGTTTGGATAGACAATTAGCCATCCAGGTGGAGGCAGACGAGTAGAGGGTGGAACTCGTGGATCTGAAGCTCGGGAGAGACTGTAGGGCAGGGACGCGCATCCAGCCATGTTCAACATACAGGTCATGTTTCAAAGTGAGACTGAATGGAAATCACCTACAAGAAAGCGGTTGGGAAAGAAGAAGCAGGAGGGTGGGGCAGAGCAGAGGACAGAGCCCAGTTTTCCGAGGTCCAGGAAAGGAAGAGAATCCAGTTAGTGAGGCTGGAAGAAGGAGCCAGAGATAAAGGGAAACAAAGAAGCCCACAGAGCACGTAGTGTCGGAGAAGCAAAGGCAAAGTGTGCTTGTGTGTTGAATTTGGTAATTCAAGTATGAGATTGTGATTCCAGATACATAGGCATCAACGTGGAAAATCCCCGAGTTCCTGTTGTGGCTCAGCCGGTTAAGAACCCGACATAGGATGTGGGTTCAATCCCTGGTCTCATTCAGTGGGTTAAGGATCCGGTGTTGCCGTGAGCCGTGGTGTAGGTCACAGACGTGGCTCAGGTCTGCCATGGCTGGGGCTGTGCCCTGGCCCAGGAACTTCTATATGCTGCAGGTATGGCCCTCAAAAGAAAAAAAAGCCTGAAAATTCCTGGATAGACTCCTAGGCCTTGATTACACTCAGAGTAACAGCCAGGATAGAGACATTTTCCGCTATTTTCTCTGACATTCACTTTCTAAAAGCAATTCATCCTGCTGTGTAGCACTGGGAACCATGTCTAGTCACTTAGGATGTAGCCTGATAATGTGAGAAAAAAGAATGTATCCATGTATGTGTAACTGGGTCACCATGCTGTACAGTAGAAAATTGACAGAACATAGTAAACCAGCTATAATGGAAAAAAAAAATTCTTATATATAAAAAAATAAAAGCAATGCAAAAATAATAATTAAGGCGTTAAAATATATTTATATTTAACTACATTTTTCATTTCCAAAGCCAACAAAATGTATTTCTGTTGCTCACCATGAGATTTTTTTTTTTTTTTTATCAACAGATGAAAAAGATCATAGTATGTGAGGTGATGGTGTGACTTTTAAGAAGGTGTTTCTTTCATCCTAACAGTAAAACTTCATGGTATTATTTTTGCCAGGAGTTTGGGTGACGCCTCGACACATTATTGTCAATTCTACAACAGTGGAATTATATTGGAGTCTGCCCGAAAAGCCCAATGGCCTCATTTCTCAATATCAGTTGAGTCGTAATGGAACCATGGTTTTCCTGGGCGGCAGCGAGGAGCGGAATTTCACTGATAAAAACCTGGAGCCCAACAGCAGGTAAACTAAAAGAAAACTTTACCAATTATACAGCAAGAAGTTTAGATTTTTCAGGCTGAGAAAGAGCCCTCCAGCTGAACCACTATCAAATTAATTAGCGTTCCCGTTATGGCTCAGCAGTAACAAACCCAACTGGTATCCATGAAGAGGCAGTTCGATCCCTGGCCCCACTCAGTGGATTAAGGATCCAGTGTTGCCATGAGCTGTGGTGTAGGTCACAGATGCAGCTCGGATCCCATTGCTGTGGCTGTGGGGTAGGCCGGCAGCAACAGCTTCCATTAGACCCCTAGCCTGCAAACCTCCATATTCTATACATGCAGCCCTAAAAAAAAAGCCAAAAAAAGAAAAAGAGAGGAAAAGAAAGGAAGGAAGCAGGCAAGCAAGCTGGTGAAGTAATCTCCACACATACTATTAGCCTTTCCATCTCAGGGGAGACCTTTTCATCCATTTCATATGTTGGGGACCCCAGTGCTAGTTCATGACACTAGCCTTCAGAAGACACGAAATTCCGAAATTCCTTAACACTGTAAATCAACAATTACTTTTATTTGCCATGAGAATTTTTTTCATTTTTTAAAGTGTTTTTTGAAATATAGTTCGATTTACAAAGTTCTGCTGTAGACCTGAGAATTTTGAAGTGTACAAAACACACAACGTGTTCAATTTTAAAAACGATCAGATGATCTTCAAAAACATGCAGCCCTAAACGAGTAAGAAAAGAGAGGAAAAGGTTGTTTCACACCAACGACTTTTTCTTCTGGCCTCAGGTTTTCTCTACTTGCTGCGCTATAGACAGACGTGAGTGGTTTTAGGGGAAACGTTCCACATATTTGTAATTCATTCGCATTCACGTCTCAGCAGAGATAAAATGCATCCTAGAGCAGCAGATGGTTTAGTGCAGAGAGCAGCAGATCTCTTTAGTAACACCGTTCTCTCAACAGAGTTCCCTGACCTCTGTGCCCCATTTCAAAACTGGAGAAGATTCATTTGAATCCTCCACCATCCACCAGCAAACTCCATGACTTTCCTGAAATCTTTAAGAAAAGCAAAGAGGGAGTTCCTGTCATGGCTCAACAGGAATGAACTCGAATAGTATCCATGAGGTCGTTGGTTCCATCCCTGGCCCTGTTCAGTGGGTTAAGGATCTGGCATTGCCGTGAGCTGCGGCTCAGATCTGGCATTGCTGTGGCTGTGCTGTAGACCGGCAGCTGCAGCTCCAAATCAGCCCCTAGCCCGGGAATTTCGATGTACCATGGGTGCAGCCCTACAAAGCCAAAAGAAAAAGGAAAGAAATGTAAAAATAAATAAATAAAACGGGAAAGGGGAAGCAGTAGGGATGGCCTGGAGGAAATGTGCCCTGTGCTGGCAAGACTACAAGGTCTACGGTAAAGTTTCTGGACAGGGAGCCAAGAATTTGCAGTTTGTCACAAATTCAGGATGGAGCAAGAGATAGAAAAGCCAGCAATCACTGTTCAGTTCTCTCCCGCCTTCCCTTATCACAATTCTTTCTTCTTTGAACATAGGTACATTTACAAGTTAGAAGCCACAACTGGAGGTGGCAGCAGTTCTAGTGATGAGCACATTGTACAGACACCTGTGCTGACACCAGAAGACATCCCGCCTCCACACAACATCACAGTCATGGGGCCTTCGTCCCTTTTTGTCGCTTGGAACCCGCCAGGTAAAAATAATAATAATAATAATAAAGCACACACACGTGTGTGTGCATGTGCGTGTGTGTGTGCGTGCGCGCGCATGTGTGTGTATAACTTGAAACATTTCAAAGAAGTTCATTGGCGATAAGGATGGAAATGTGAATGCAGAAAATCGGAAGGACATAATCTGTCTCCTGAATCAGTATAAACAGAATAAACCAAACCATGGGTCCTTGCATAAGCAGTTACCTACGTACATATCTGTAGAGATGCAGGGGTCTACACAAAGATATGTAGATACATATGTAGTTTTCCGTCAAAGCAATACTTTTTTTCAAGTACCAGAGCCTAAAAATCTCTCTTCTTATTTATACCTATCCAAGCTTTAGTGGCATAGGTCTGAGCAGCCTTGACCATTCATTTCTGTAGGATTTCCTATATTGAGTCATTGGCATTATATTACAGTAGCGAATGAGGAATTCAGAAAGACAACAGACCACTCAACCCATGTACCTTGAGTTGTGACCAGTGGCTGAATCCTGCCTCTCTGTGCTGTGTAGCCTCCAACAAACCACTTCCTCACTAGTCGGTTGCTTTTGTGGTTTAGTGCATTATTTTATTTGGAATATTGTAATCATCCTCAGGTAAAATTTGGATTGCACTAACACTGTGGATTAAGGATTAAAGTGACATCTGCTTTCTCTTCTTTTAGCATGAGGCATAGTGATATTTAAAACTCGCTAAGGTGTTAAGTGCACTTCAAAGATATGTGATTTTATTCTTAACATCTAGTCTTTTTTTTTTTTTTTTGGATGCACTCATGGCATGTAGAAGTTCCTGAGCCAGGGACTGAATCTGAGCCCAACTGTAACTTACACCACAGCTGTGGCAACATCAGATCCTTAACCCACTGTACCAGGCCAGGGATCAAACCTACATCTCCACACTGACGTGAGCCACTGAAGTCGGATTCTTAATCCACTTCACTATAGCGGGAGCGCCTTCAATATCTGGTCTTAACATGAAATTTAAACATGAAGTTGAAACAAACCCCTATGGTGCCCATCAGAATAAGTTACCTAAATTTAACATGGAACTGAAAATGATTAGTTAACAGCCATTTTGGCTAACAGCAGATCCATTCCATAAAATAATTAATGAAGACATATTTTTCATTGAATTAAACACATATCTCAGTCAAAACAGGTAATACTCATAAAAATAACATAAAGGCCTAAGATAGAAAACTTAAATTCTCGTGAGCCAACATCTTTCTGATATCGTAATCTGAGATCAAAGATGAAATGGTCTCTTTTGGTCAAATTTGCCAGAGGAACCCTTTTAAGAGCTTTGTAAGCAAGTACGTTGTTCTACGATATTAAATATAAATGATTCCACCTACCTTTGTTTTAAGAGGAATATGCAACATATTAAATTCAACAAAACACGAAGGGATAATCAATAGCACCAAACTGTGTCACAAAGCTGTAATCCTTAGGGCAGCCTTAGAGGCACAGATGTTCTTGAACTCTGCCCTTAATTTCAGTGGAGGAAAACACACATCTCCTGCTGCGGAAAACGCAGAAACTTACATATCCTCTCATGGAACTGATTTCTACCTTCATGGACGAGCATTGAGACCTTGCTACCTTTTAGCGTATTTCTCCTTGGCATTTTTATCGTGATGGGGTGTTTGTGCTCCACAAGGTCAAATGAGGCCTGAGACCAGATGCAGCCCCATGGCTGGAGAGGTCTCATGTTCAATTCAGGATCATCTACAATCCAAGCTCTCAAATAACAATAACCCAAAGACCAGGGTGATAAGCAAAGCTGATGATTTCCTAGCCAAACGACCAGGAAGTCCTATGGTCTATCAAAGGACCTGTCATTTTCCCACTATTACCCACATCAACTACCATTGCTAACCCGAAGACTTCCCCATTCAGTAAGGATTTGAAAACATCTTTCTTTTTGGACAATCAAAGTGAGATGAATGAGAAAACCAGGAAACATATCCCACACGTGTCACCTATTAGCTGACCTTAAATAAGTCAGTTTTTCTGAGTCTCAACTATCTCCACCTGCAAAATGGAGATAATGATAATACCTATATGTTGGGTTCTTGTAATTAAATGAGTTAATTTGTATAATTGGCATACATTATCCAGTCTGTATAATATTCTAGAGATGGTGCTAATTTTCAGATAATTATTTTTCCCTTTAATTATTCATTTTAAAAAAGTATTGGTCCCAACATTAGCTAGGTCCCAAGGTCCCCACTTTCAGAACGATAAAAACCGCACACTGCAGGGTGGGGTTTGTAAAATGTTAAGACTTCTTTCGATTTCCCAGAATTTTGTCATTTCTTTCTTTGGGTTCAACATCATATTTTCCTGTTTAATGTATAGCGTTTCTATTTAGAAAAGGATCGTCGTGAAAGGCAAGTTTTGCTTTTTCAATGTAACCTTAACTCTTGTCTACCTCAGGCTTTGTAGAAATTGTTCATTCTAGTCCAGCCTAAGGGATACCGTAGAAATGCTTTACGCGCTAACTCTGACCATGTAACCGATGGTTAATAAATCTATAATATCCAGACCTGTCAATCTTTTAGTTTCAGATGCACAAAATCCATTACAGAAACCCTGTAATATATGGAAAGATTAAAATCTTAAATTAAACTTTTTTTCCCCAGTGCCTAGAAGGATTTTGAACTCAGTAAACAGGCAGATGATTTTGACTTGTGTATAATCTACAGTTGATTTTATTGGAAAGTACCTCATGCTGTGTTTTGATTTGGATAATAAAAACATTTTTCTGTTCCTGAACAGTCACAAATATATGTTTTAAGCAGGAAGAAAACAAACTTGTTATAACTGGAGGTTGTTTATTTTCTCACAATCAAAGCTTTCTGGGTATTCCTCATACTCCTCTTTCGTGACAAAGGGATTGCCTCATACGCAGAGCTGAAAAATGGGCAAAATGGTCTATACCTATAGTTCCCAGACCTGAGTGAACCTGCAAAGTCAGATTCTTAACCCCAAGTTGACTGAAAAAGAATGTCCTGGCCTGGGGTCAAGTTCCCCTGGTGACTTTAGACGTGTTCCAAGTTTAGTCACCGTGGATCACCCACACCAAGCAAAAGTGGCCAGTTCCAATAAAACTCTGAGAATGTGGCTCAAACCAGTTTCCCTTGAATGTACTAAGCCAAAATGGTGGTTAAATTCACTGAGTTTTTCCCATGTATCTTCTTTTGTGGTCAGTATGGACAGAGTGACCTTACACAGGTGACTTGTGGGGAGAAAAAAAATCTACGTGGTTGCCTGGCAACAGAATATGACCGATGCAATTAAGTGGCCTTTCGGTTTATTTTCTCATTTCAATACTACCTATAAATTAAGTCTTACTGTATGTTTATAAATGCTATTAGTAAAAGGAGCGAGGTCCAGAGAAGGTGTGACATGATTCAGGGAAAAGAAATTGTGATACTGATGGCCCGTGTCATATATATGCATTGATACTACTTGCTTATATTTGCCATTTGTTAAATTCCTAGTATGCGCCAAATACTCTTTTTTTTTTTTTTTTCTTTTTAGGGCCACACCCGCTGCCTATGGATGTTCCCAGGCTAGGGGTCAAATCGCCACAGCCACAGCAACATGGGATCCCAGTCATGCCTGTGACCCGGGCAATGCTGGATCCTAAACCCAGTGAGTGAGGCCAGGGATCAAACCCGCATCTTCATGGATACTAGTCATATTCATTACCGCTGAGCCACAACGGGAACTGCACCAAACACTTTAAGAAGCCCTTTCCCTGCCTTACTGCAGTTAATTTTCATACCAACTCTGGGAGACAAGTCATACCATTATGAAGATCTTAAGATAAGAAACTTGAATCTTAAAGAAGTAATATAATTTATTCAGTCACACTGCACAACCAGGAGTCACATTCAGATCTGCTCTGTACTACTGCCTATGAGAGCAACTCCTTCCTGTCTTTGGCTTAACTCTTAAATCCAAATCCTACTTCCAATTTATTGCCTACAAAGCCTTTCAGATTTATGATAGAATAACTAGTTTTGTTTTGTTTTGTTTTTTTGATAGTATCCCTGAGGGCCAAGAAGCAGGACTAGGTGTTGGTGAAAACCAAGTGTTTTGGAGAGAAAAATGGTTTTTGTGAGATTCGTTGTGGGAAATGCGGAGCCCCTGAAGGGAAAATATGCATCTAGCAATGACTCTCTCTTGCACCGTGAAGGAACTGGTAACCAGAGGCCTTTACCTGCCCATCCTAAAGTGCAGAAGGAATAGACAGGACTTAGCAAAACTAGATTGGAAGATTTTAACTGGGTGGGAGAGGAAAAGAGGCATTTCTCAATTAACCGCAAAGCAGTTATTCGAAGACTATTTCAATGCCTTGGTAGACTTTCTCTTACCTCCCAAGTAAATCCTGATTGACTTTATCTCATTATTACTTGACAAATATTAGCAGGAAGATTATCAAAACACTCCAGACCCTAGAAAAATCAAGAGTTCCACTCTTCTGTATATCCTTTGTACCTTCAAGACTGATGCTATGCAAACAAGAGATCCTTATAAAATGTTTCCTAAATTAATAAAGAAATTGGTGAGTATGCTTCTAAAATTTATGATTCAGGCAAACATAAATAAATTTTGGATTTTTCTGCTGTTTAAAATTATTCAAACACTTGATTTCCTATAGAAGCCCATAGTCAGTGGGCACTGGATAGATGTCGCTCATTCCTATTTGAATCTGCAGATAACATAAAGCAGGTTAGTTTACGCCTAAACATTTCTTCTTATTGTTATCAGTTCTGAACCTTGGGGCAGAGCTTGCCCATTCATATTAAAGGGAAAAAAGTATATATGTTACCCTAATGGGTGGAAAATTATAGAAAAGGAAGAAGAAAATACCCGGAGGGTATGTAAATGGTTTATTCAGATTAAGAATGGAGATAGGGAAGTTCCCACTGTGGGATGAGTTCAGAATCCAATTGCAGTGGCTCAGGTTGCTGTAGAGGCATGGGTTCAATCCCTGGCCTGGAAATTTCCACACGCCCCAGGTGTAACCATAAAAAGAAAAAAAAAAAAGAATAGAGACAGGTATCCCTGCCATTTGAGAATCCAGACACCCAAAATTATTAAAGCTCAGAAGGTAATAATGGGGCTTTCTAATTTATCAAAGTGACAACTATATTTTGAACTGTTCTAGCCCTTAATCATGTTCTAATTAACGCTGCTGTTGGATTCAACACCCGTATTTTCTTACTAAAGATGGTGAGTTATTTAGGCTTAATGCATAATATTGAAATACTGGTGCTTTTCCTTTCAATTTATCTCTTAGTCCATTAAAGAAAAGAATTGGCAACCATTCTTCTACTGAGAAATCATTGAAATTAATATTGCTGAGGAATATAAATGATTTTCATTAATCAAGTTTTGATGAAAGGGGTAGCTAGCCACAATATGGGCTCTCTACAGACATTAGGCATCTTGGCATTCGGTGAGCTCATTGACTGCAGTGTATGAGATCAGATACTATCTATTTAAAGGCAAAATTAGCATTAAGCATTCTCAGGGATTCCATTGCATTAATTGGGATGATTCAACATTGGCACTTGTTTCAGGTTTCTTGTAAGTGCAGTAGCCAAGTGACAAGGAGCGGTGAGTTTCAGAAGAAAATGTAAAACTCATTTCAATGATTTGTAGTTTATTTTGCATATTCATTCATTTATCTTTTTTCAGTTTTATGGAGGTATAATTGACAAATAAAATGGTAATTCATTGAAAGTGGATAACATAATTGTACGATATATATATCCATTGTGAAAGGATTCTCACCATTGATTTAATTAGCACATTCATCATCTCATATGCTTCCTCTTTTTTTTCTTAATGAGAACCCAACTTCTACTCTCTTAGCAAATTTCAGTTACACAATACAGCACTGTCAGCTAGAGTCATCATGCTATACAATAGATCCTCAGACCTTCTTCATCTTATAACTAAAAGTTTAAGCCTTTCACCAACCTCCCCCTCTTTCCCCCATCCTCTCAGTCCTTGGCCATCAGCCTTTGTTGTTTCTATGCATTCAACTTGTTTTTTTTTTTTTAGTGATTCCACATATAAGCAATATCCTTCAGTATTTGTCTTTGTCTGGCTCTTTCATTTAGCATTATCCCTCCATCCAGTTTCATTCAGGGTGTAGCAAATGGCAAGATTTCCTTCTTTTTTAAGGGGTGAACCATATCCCATTGTACACATATCACATTTTCTTTATCCACTCATCCATTAATGGACATTTAGATTGTTTCCATGCCTTGGCTGTTGTGAATAGCACTGCAGTGGGAGACCAACTATCTCTTGGAGATAATGATTTCATTTCCTTTGGATATATACACAGAAGTAGAATTGCTGAATCACATAGCAATTCTATTTTTAATGTTTTAAGGAACCTCCGTACTGTTTTTTATAGTGTCTCTACCAGTTTGCATTTCCAACCGGTGTATGGGGTTCCTTTTTCTGCATGTCCTCACCAGCGTTTGTTACCTTCTGTCTTTCTGATAATAAAGACCCTAAGAGATGTGAAATGATATCTTACTGTGGCCTTGATTTGCATTTCTCCGAGGATTACTGACGGTCAGGACCCATTCATGTGCCTGGTGGCCATTTGTGTTTCTTGGAAAAATGTCTATTCTGGTCCTTTGTCCATTTTTTAATTGAGTTTTTGTTTGTTTGTTTGTTTTGCTATTCAGTCATTTGGGTTCATAGTATCCACTGGATATTTAATCCCTTTTCAGATGCGTGGTTTGCAAATATTCTCTTCTACTCCATAGGCTGTCTCTTTATTCTGCTGATGGTTTTCCTCTACTGTGCAGAAGCTTTTTAGTTTGATGTGGTCCCATCTGTTTATTTTTTTTTCTTTTGTTGCTTTTACTTTTGATGTTTAATACATTTATCTTACCTTTTTGAGTCTAATATGTGCTGTGCAATTTTTCTAAGAGATTAACTCATATCTCATTTAATGTTCATAACAACTTGTAGTACGTCTGGTGTTCTCCCATTTCACTAATGAGAAAAGTCAGTTGCAATGTTATAAGCTTTTTTCCCTAGATTATACACCACATGGGTGCCACAGCCAACCCATCATGAATCTGACTCCAAATTCTAGGTTCAAAACCACTGTAATCTATTTTTTCACTATTTTTCTTCCTAAACAGTACAGAAAGCAAATGATTTTGTTCTGCTTTCTACTATGATCCAGTTTTAATTTTTTTAAAAAAGAAGGGGCCATAAGGTATGGCAAACATAAATGAGGGTGAGGTAATCCAAGGACAGTCACTCTAGTAACTCAGTAGGGTCATTTAATTTGAAGCTGAACATTTCAAAGGATGTAATTCATTTACATTTGGATAGACGGATATTCATTTTCCCAAGCATGAAAATGTTTACAAGCCCCTCTCAGGGGCCAGGCATGATGCTCCAACTTTGGGGATTTAAAAAGAAGAATGAATGAGACATTGTCCCTCTTGTCAAGAACTCACCCATCTAGTTGGATGGAAAAGGCATAAAATGATAACTATCATACAAACTATGTAAAATTTCTATCCAATTGGTATACACATGTGGTCAAGGGGGGTCCAGTTTCACTTCCACGGCCCCCAAAAGGACAGAACCAAGACACTCCTACCTATAAAAAGCAGAATTTATGCTAATTTGTTAAAAACCATTCTGTTAAGCACAACCCATGGTTTGAGACAAAGGTAGCTATGAAACTGAATTAACAGTTTTCCTCTTAGAATGGTTCTTGCTCCAGCTCCTTAAAAAAAAAAAAGAAAAGAAAAGAAAAGATTTTTAAAAAGGATTATTTGATTGACTTGTCCCATTGTAAAGTATGCACCTGCTGTGAAATGAAGCCACAAAGAAAAAAAAAAAGTTGAATAATTTAACTTTTTTATTTGTAAAGATAATCAGGGTTTTTCTGATTACATCTTAACTTCATAAATGTTAAATAACCTATCAGCATCTAGTTGTTGTAAATTATGAAAAGGAGCATTGCAAGGAATATTAACCGACGAAATCCTTGTTCTTTAGTGAACAAGAAAATATGTTATGGCAGCTTGTCATTGTGCGACTGGTAACTTTGACACCAAATAACAAAACTGCCATTTGCACTTAGGGTAAATTGGTTCACATGAGCTTCCACTGGTCCTCTTGCTTTGACATAAATTTATGAACTCAGGAACTCACCAAGTCCTGTGGCTTGCCAGCTGACTTTAACAAATATGACCATTTCATTTTATTTAGTCATCAGAATACCAGGAGGCTAGGTCCTTTCAGACTCATTGCAGATGGTCTAGGGTTTGCAGGAACACAGGAGGCTTTCATGTCCCAGTCCTGTAAGTTATGACAGTGGAGGGGACCCTCTTTCCTAAACACGTGTCATTGTTTGACATGTTCACAGCTTCCAGGAGCATTTTCTGTTTCAGCACCTCATAGGTGTGTGCAAGGGACATTTATTTCCGATTAACCAAGACGTGAAAAACGCATTTTCCAGGTTCACGCTTTGACCAGCCGGAATCAAAATAATGTCTACATTTGAAATGTGGTAGAAGCACAGTTTTGTTCCCTGACCCCCTGGGAGACCTGTCCTTTTAAGTAGAGAAGTTACTGGAGCCAAACGAGTAGGTACGGACTGAAGTCGTATCCCGAGGTACAACCTCAGATGAATTGAAGGGAAGACCACTCTAAATTATAGCTGAGAATGAAGAATAGGATATTTTTACGGGAATACAACCGGATCACAGCTGAGTGTACCTAAGAAATAAAACTAGGTAACAATATATTGTTATCAAGATATTTACTTGATAGAGTGTGGCACTGGCTTATAATTGGAATGGCAACTTTATACAAAGATGGCTTCAGAAGTGTCTGAGGGCACATGAAAACGGCGCCATAGCTCTGGGGTCTTTTTTTATTCTGTTTTGTTCCATTTCATTTTATTTTGTAGTGATGTCTAGCATTTACTCAGTACTTTCTATGTCGTAGTAATGTTCTAAAATGCTTCGCAGGCATTTTTTAATTTAATCTTTTCAGCGCTTTCTGAGGTGGCTATTAGTGTCATCACTTTACAGAAAAAAGAGATTGACATTCACAGAGGTTGGGTAATTTACCAGGGATGAATGAAGGCCGAAGAGGGATTTGATCTGACTCTATTCTGTGGTTTGTCTGGTTCATCAAGAATGAGAGCATATTTTTCACGTGTGTGTTTGTCAGACTTTTCTGCAAGATCCACCCTAGAAACAGAGAAGACACAATGAGCATGTAATCCCAAGAGGTCTGGAAAAAATCTAGAGCAATCACCATAAACCTAAATTTTTTTTTAAAGTCTTGCTTTTTATCTTAAAAATTCATGCAAAGTTGGCATGGAATTCCAGTGTGTTGCTCTCCATCCAAAAAACACATAATGTATAATTTATCATTCAGGTGTACGTTTTCTACTAATCTCTTTAGCTAAAGCGTGATATGCTGTTGTAGTTCAGGATATTAAATCAATCTGAAGAAAGATGACTCCAATAACAGGCTCAATGTCCAGGCAATTTCTCCTCTCTTCATTTTGTCATAAATATGTGTGTACAAACAGCAACATTTTTTTTCCCACTGCTTTACAGATTATGTCAGGGTAACAATAAGGAGAAATGCCTAGGATGCTGTGATATTCCAGGATATTCTAGATGGACACTTCCGTCAGCGTATCTTCCTGCTAGGTCACATTGCAAACTGTGGAGTTCCCACTGTAGCTCAGCAGGTTAAGAATCTAACTAGTGCCTGTGAAGATGCAAGTTTGTTCTCTGGCCTTGCTCAGTGGGTTAAGGATCCGGTGTTGCCGCAGGCTGCAGTATAAGTTTCAGAGGCAGCTCGGATCCAGTGCTGCCGTGGCTGTGGTGAAGGCCACCAGATGCAGCTCCGATTTGACCCCTAGCCCAGGAACTTTCATTTGCTGCAGGTGTGGCCCTAAAAAGAAAAAAAAAAATTGCAAACTGAGAGAGTCTCTGATTCACTCTTCAATCTCTTCTACTTCCTCGAGCAATACTCCCTGAAGAGCAGCCTTCGTGGACAAGAATATCCTGATGATATTGGTATTTATTTTACCTCTAATACTGTACTTAAGTTTTCTTCACCCATTGATGAACTCAGAGTCTCAAATGCTCCCTCTAATCAGCACCCTTAATCTAACCCTCAAACTTTATTTCGATTATAGCAGTCTTGTTGGGAGCAGTTAAAACATTCCCAGTTTTGCCTTACAGGTGAAAATTAGGACTTAAATATCTTCCTTCTTCCTTTTTTTTTTTTTTTTTTTTTTGTCTTTTATTAGGGCCACACCCACAGCATATGGAAGTTCCTGTGCTAGGGGTCAAATTGGAGCTGCCAACCTCTGCCACAGCCACAGCAACCTGGCATCCAAGCCCATGGCAGTGCTGGATCCTTAACCCACTGAGTGGGGCCAGGGATTGAACCTGCGTCCTCATGAATACTAGTGGGGTTCATTACCACTGAGTCACAATGAGAACTCCCAAGAATATCTTCTCAATGAGCTCATTATGGGTGCTCACTATACCATTAAAGAGAAGATGGGAGTTCCCGTCATGGCTTAGTGGTTAACGAATCGGACTAGGAACCATGAGGTTGCGGGTTTGATCCCTGCCCTTGCTCAGTGGGTTAAGGATCCGGCGATGCCGTGAGCTGTGGTGTAGGTCACAGACACGGCTCGGATCCTGCATTCCTGTGGCTGTGGTGTAGGCTGGCGCCTGCAGCTCTGATTCAACCCCTAGCCTGGGAACCTCCATGTGCCTCAGGAGCAGCCCAAGAAATGGCAAAGAGACAAAAAAAAAAAAAAAAAAAAATGAATTCACTTACATTTTCTAGGTATTAACCTTTGTTGTGATATCTTTCTTTGTGGGAAAAAATACTAATAATAACATCTTACCGGTGGAGTTCCTGTTGTGGCTCACTGGTTAATGAACCTGACTAGTATCCATGAGGATGCAGGTTCAATCCCTGGCCCCGTTCAGTGGGTTAAGGATCCAGCATTGACATGGGCTCGGATCCCACGTTGCTGTGGCTGTGGCATAGGCTGGCAGCTCCGATTTGACTCCTAGCCCAGGAATTTCCATATGCTGTGGGTGTGGCCCTAATAAAAGACAAACAAACAAACAAAAAAACACCTGACTGGTGAAAGTTGTCATCTCCTCACTACAGAGACCATTTTTCTAGTCTTGTGCTTTTTAGGGAGAAAAAGCCACTTCCAAATTTTGTGAACAAAGAATAGTGGGATTCTGCCGGTTCCCCAGCTTGGGTAGGAAATCTGTGTGTTTCACAAATTGTGCATATCAAACTGATTCAGAGAAAGAGGGACATGTTTGTCCTGGTCTCCAAAAATGCTCTAACACAAGGCTGCAAGTGTCCAGGGTGTATATATCCCTGTTTAGGAAACCGGCTCTTCAGATATTTAATATTCACCCATAGTGTTATTCCATCAGTGCTAATCTTAACTCCTCAATCCGAGTTGTCCCCTGCAACTCATCCGTCTCCAAAACCTGCTCTGGCTGTCTACACATGTTCTCTCAAAATTAGCCTTTCACTTTTCCCCCTAATTTTTCTAATCCAAGTTTTTGTTATCAAGAGACAATATGAACAGAGAGGAATAAGTTTTGGTATCAATCAGATGGGCTTGAGGTCAAGTCTGGCAACCACAGTTAATCAGTGTTGTATTTAGAACAGGTTTTTCTTTGGGCCTTAATTTTCTCATTAAAACAAAACAAAACAAACCAGTAATAATATTTACCTTACAATATTGTTGGCACTCATTCATTCAATCAACATTTGAACTACTACTCTGTCCTAACAATCTAAGCATTGGAACAACCTTGAAGAGGAGAGCGGGAGTTCTCTTGGGGTGCAGGGGGGATAAGGATCCAGAGTTGTCACTGCCGCAGCTTGGGTTGCTGCTATAGTGTGGATTCAATCCCTGGCCCGGAAACTTCCACATGCTGAGGGTGTGGTCAAAAAAAAAAAAAAAACCCACAAAGCCCCCAACTGTGTAAAGTGACATTCTCATGATACCAAATGAAATAACATATGCTGTCTGCAGAGCATAAAAACAGAAATGCAGTGAAACACCATTCTTTTTTGCATTATTGATACAACCACGCAATGACTTTCAAAGCAGTTGCCTTACCTCCTGGCTGGCATGTTTTCAATCCATCGCTCCCCTGCCAGCAGTGTTATCTCCTCAAATACAGGAGGGGTCACGTTAACACCTTCAGGGTCCCATGTTGCTGATTATATATAAAACTCAGGAGTTCCCACTGTGGTGCGATGGGATCAGCAACATCTTTGCAGCGCCAGGATGCAGGTTCAGTCCCTGGCCGGGCACAGGACGTTAAGGATCTGGCCTTGCCAGAGGTGTGGGCTAGCTTGCAACTGTGGCTCGGATCTGACCCCTGGCCCAAGAACTCTATGCTGCCGGCGGGCCAAAAAAAAAAAAACTTTGTAAATAAATAATTGATAAAAATTAGTGGCCACTTGAGCTTGAGCGTAAAGAGAGCCGAGTCTACACTGTGTCTCAGTGTTAAGGATCTTACCCCAAGGCCTCCGGTGTAGGGACATGAAGAGAGGAAACCCAAGAACAGGTTTGGGCGCACAAAACGGTGTAAGTCTTTTTCAAACCTGTCGAGACTGATGTCTCTGGAAGGCAGCCTGTTGCAAATACAGATACACAGGAGAGAGGTAAAGCCAGAGATGAGAATTTAGGAATCAGTGACAGATTAACCATAAGTTCAGCTGAAGACAAGAGCCGCAAATAGTTTAACGAGGATGCTCTAAATGTAAAATTAAACTTCTCGGTCTGTGTTGGCAAAGGCGCTCCATCCAACACCTTTCCAAAAGAAACGGTTCATCAGTCCTGCTGAGGGTGATTGGTATTTCCCTCTAAGACTCCTTGTTTTCATCTCTCTTACACAAAATCCTGCACCTCTCTGGTTTGTGGTACTCATCTGCCCCTTATTCGTCGGAACTCTATCTACAAAAAGCAAAACCACGTTTCATTCTTGCGACCTCATCTCTCATGGGTTATTGAGTCCTACGCTATACATTTCCCTGTTTCTGTAGCAAAGAAACTGATTTAAGTACCACGAAGGTAAGGACTGAAGCCCACCTGTGTTAGAAGCTGTCAGATCGATGAGAAACTTTCGTGAGCAACTGCATCATGTTCTTCATTCAAGGCTCACGTCCTCTCCCTAAAAAAGTGTGCATGTGGGAAAAAAAAAAAAAAAAAGGAGGTGGGGAGTTCACGTTGTGCAGTAACGAACCCAATTCGTATCCGTGAGGACTTGGGTTCGATCCCTGGCCTCGCTCCGTGGGTTAAGGATCTGGCGTTGCTGTGAACTGTGGTGTAGGTCGCAGATGCAGCTTGGATCTGGCCTTGCTGTGGCTCCGATTCCACCCCTAGCCCAGGATCTTCCACATGCCTCGGGATGCGACCCTAAAAAGACAGAAAAAAAAAAAAAAAGTGTGCGTGTTGTTCACAACCAGATAAAACTTACAGGGATTTAATTCTGTGACTAGATTGGGAAGGGGCTAAAATGACAAGACATTCCTTTTTTAGGCAGCATTATGAAAAAGGACGGCTTCCGAACCCAAATTTCATATATATTTAGGTCCATAAGTCTCACTGACAGGTGGACGGGCCTGACTCCATAATTAACACACTGAGAATTCTCTAGATAGACTATGATTTGGATACTTTATGGGCTATTATGTCAAGGATCCGTGTCAGACTAGATGCACACACAATGCCGACAGAAAAATTATTGTCATAGGCAAAACTCGTGGGTCTTTTTTTATGTACTTTAAGAGTAAGTAAGCCCAGGAAAAATATATGGCACCATTTCTAATTGCCTTGTATTTTTTAAGAAGTGAAACATGCCTTCGTTTTTATTTGCCCACAGAGTACATCTTTGAATAGAATTATTATACTTCAGAATGGGTGGTACGCATTTCTTACTTTGGGGGAGGTATTCTAATACTTTCCAACTTAAATTTCATGCATTAACTGATGGCTATATTAAGCAATAATATATCATTACGTTTAAATTTTTTAAACATATATCATTTGTAAAAAACAAGCATTTGTTGACCATTTGTTGACCAAACCTACATACATATGTGTGTTTATTCTCTCTCTCTCTCTTTCTTTAAAGGGATCTTCGTCCCCAAAATGCCTGTGGAGTATAATGTCTTGGCCAATCCTGGAAGTGTGGCACCTCTGATCTCCTCCGTCGGCCAAAATCAGTCCACCCTTCTGGAAAATTTGGATCCATTCACACAGTACGAGATAAGGATACAAGCATGTCAAAATGGTGAAAGTCTTTTCAGACACTTATCCTGGGTTTTCATTTTTAAAAGTAGTTCGTTTTTTCAAAATTTCATTAAAAGGGAATAGGTTCTCAACTCAAACGCAAGGACTAACATTTCATTTCTTATTTGTACTGGACTGTTTACCCAGAAAAATCGGAGCCTGGCATTGAGTGAAGCATTATGCATTTCTGCACATTAAATCATGAATATTTAAATATCTGAAAAGGGTGGTTTTGCAAAGTCTTGTTTTATAAGGCCCTTTCAAAGAAAAACACCTACATCCCATAAAGGAATCACTGGTAATATAAAACGAAATAGGTATTATGAAACTCTCATAAGAAACGTACTCACCTTGGTTCTATTTCAGTTTTACTCAGGGATGGGGAGAGAGAGGGGAGACGTTATTCAGAAGTTGAGTTGCACTCAAACGAATCTTAGCATTTTACAAGGCTTGCCTGATACCCACGTCATGGATGCAAACTGTCACCTTGAGTTTCATGACTTAGGGAAGTAGACAATGAAATCACCGTCTCTCTGTGTGGTCTTAAGAAAGAGCCTGCTTTCATCCTTCCAAGCGCTACATGCTGTGTAACACCCAACTGCTCAAAGAGAAAGGAGGTAACTCATTTTGGTGTGCAAAACACACGGCTTCACCTTAGAGGAAGAAATGCACCGACCCTATACGCGCCACGTAATGGCACCCCTGACCTTAGGAACTCGCGTTTCCAAATAAGTACCGTTTCCCACACAACTGGTTAGAACAAGGGCTCTGCGATTTTGCTCTGCTTCATCTCTGAAACTTGAGTCAGTTTGCCCACTTTTCTCCCCAAAGCGGACCAAGACATTTGGTTTTGAAGGGTATGGCTTTCCTTGATTCAGTGGCCAGCTTATTCACTTGGAAATAGCTTTGAATGAAGATTCTTCTTGGTTGAAATGTAAAAGCAACTTCTGCATCTCTCTGTAAAATTAGGCTATGAAGATGCCATATCCTCACGTTCCTTGTGTGATTCCTGTGTGTCGAGAGAACAATCATGATTTTTAAATATTGGCAAAAATGAGATACTATTAAGAGCATCCAAGGGAGTTCTCCAGTGGCCTGGCAGAGTCAATGCTGTGGCTCTGATCACTACTATGGTGTGGGTTCAATCCCTGGTCCAGGAATGTCTGCATGCCGTGGGCACAGCCAAAAAAACAAGATATGTAGGTCACACCAATATTTATGAAATTGAAGCATGTTATGTTGTCACTTTCTGGCTAGAATAACTGCAGTAAACTAAAGAAACCTCAGTTCAAACAAACGCGAGCTTTATTGTCTATGCCTATGTAAATATGTGGTTAATTAGCGAATTTTCCAAACATGATTCCTGATTTAAATATTCAAATCCAGTAGGGATTTATAATCCTAGCCTAAAAGATGTGTATATGCACGTATACAAAGTTTCAGATGAAATGATTGTCGTAGTATCCTTTCTCTTCTCTAGGCCCATGTAACTCTCTTCCCTGCTTGACAAATTACTAAAGGTCTTTTATTTTTCTTTAAGGAGGCTGCGGAGTGAGCAGTAGGATGTGTGTCGAAACGGCGGAAGCAGCCCCCATGGATTTAAATCCCCCTATTCTTCAGGCGCTGGGGTCAGCCTGCGTAGAGGTGAAGTGGAGGCCTCCTCAAAAACCAAACGGAGTCATCACCAACTACTTTATTCACAGGTAACACTGACCAGGACTAGGTCCATTAAGTATTTAAGAAGGTGTACTCTTCCAGGGTTATAGAATCGAATGCATTTCTGCTTCCATGGGGAATGGATGAGAAGTCATCTGTTTTGAAGCACTTCCTGGAAACTAACATTGGTCCTGGGAACTTTTACACATTATCTCAGGAAAAAAGACAACTACCATATGTAACTTTTTTGTTTGAGCCTCCCTTGGTTTTTGTTTGTGTGTGTATGTGTGTATGGCTACACCTGTGGCATGTGAAGGGTCCCCGGCCATGACTGAACCTGTCCCACAGCAGTGACCCGAGCTGCTACAATGACAATGCCAGATCCTTAACCCACTGTGCCACAAGGGAACTCCTTGAGCCTTCTTTGAAAGATGAGACCTAATAGCCCTGGAAACCTTACCCTTAATGGAGTGGCAGAGCTGTTCTCTGGAAGCTCGTGGACCAAGACACATAGTCATTCCAGAGGAAGAGCCAGGTCTCAGTCTCATTATGTCCCATCACCAGTATGTGGAGAGTGGAAAGGCTTTTTCTCATGCTCTAAAGATGGTACTTTTTCTGTGCAGAGAGGGCCGACTCTGCAGTTCCCCTTCTGGTTGGCGGTTTCCGCTCGGCAGGCTGGATGGTATTAATGCAGCTCCTTTGTACCATGGGGTACGGAATTAAGGATAGTCACTTACAATGAAGAAAAGAGGGACAGAGAGGGGAGAGAAAGAGAAGGGGAGAGAGCGTGAGGAGAGTGAGAATGAGAGCGGGGGAGAGAGGAAGAGGCAGGTGGGGGAGGCTCCATGGGCATTTGGGCTTGAAGGGCATTGTGCCCCTTGACCCAATTTTCACTTGATCAATGTGGACACAGGTTTAAATTCATGTTTTCTTCAAATACACAATGAATAATGAGGAGGGAAGAGGAGAGAGAGAAAAAGAGACAGCCACATCTCAGAGAGAGAGGAAGAGAGAGAGCCGGAAAGGAGAAAATAAACAGAACTTGCCACATAAAACCAACAGGCTTGCCATCTGTCTTAGGCCATTCAGGCTGCATCACACAAATACACAAATAGGGTGGCTTATAAACAACAAATGTTGATTTCTCACAGTCCTGGAGGCTGGGGAGTCCAAGATCAAGATGCTGACAGATTTGCTGTCTGGTGAGGGCCCCCTCCTGGTTCAGAAATGGCCATCATCTCACTGTCTTCAGGTGGCAGAGCAGCAGGGGCCCCTGTGGCGTCTCTTCAAAGGGCACTAATCCGGTTCACGAGGGCTCCACCCTCACGACCTCGTCACCGCCCAAAGACCCCATCTCCTGATACCATCCCTTGGAGGTGAGCATTTCAACATAAGAGTTTGGGGTTGGGGGGGCATCATTCGGATCATAGCACTGAGACAGGAAAGAGACTTCCTAAGACAGACACTGGCAGACGTAAAGGATTTGCGGAGGAAAACTCCGTTCCAAAAGCCATGTATTCACATCAGGCAGGTAAAGCTCAACACATCTTTTCCGCTCATCCTTGCCCACATCAGCATCCTTCCTTAGTCTCTCCAGCAGCTTCACATCTTTGTTGTTCAGTCCCATACCCTGGATGCATCGTGAAACTTCGTTTGGGCTCCTCTTATAACTTCAGATATTAAACCTTTGATTCAGACCAGTCCTCAGGGATGAGCGATGGGTGTGTAGGACAATTATCAAAGGAGAGGGTATTATTGTATTCTCTGGCTCTGTAAATGACATTTCCAAAAATGAGCAGGCCAGATTTCTTCTCAGCAAACATTAATTTGGAGAATAATAATTTCTGATTCAGATACACATGAACACGTAAAAACGGCTAATGTGAATTTACATTTTACGCTGAGCACATTAGTGCAGCCTCTAAAATGCCCATCCTCTTCGAATAGTTTTCTTTCATCTACTTAATGCTAATTGTATGAGAAAAGCACATCAAATTCCTATTCTGAAGAAAGGGAAATAAAGTATCTGTGATAGACCAGGATGTGGCTTCACTCTGTTGGTTTTGTAAATAAAGCTCATGATTACAGTGACTATTCCATGGCAGCTAGAGAGGGGAAAACAGGAAATATAATGCAGAAAGCCCGCTTCAATGAAAAATACTGTAAATTGAATTTGACAGCATTTGATGGCATTTGATTATTCTAGTCACAGCCAAACAATGATATAAAGAGTAATATGAAACAGAATGTGTTACTGCCTAGCAGACTCAAAAGCAATAAACCTTCCTCCAATGTGACACAATCACTTCACAATCATAATTGTAGCCTGTTTGATACCTCTGAGTACAGCAGAAGGGCACTGACTGACACAGATACATTTTGTTTTTTATTTAAAGTGAAATGAAAATGGCGCACTGGGGCTCCAGATACAATCGTTATATTCACCTCCATAGGCATGAATCACTTGGCAGTTATTCCAGCTGAAGTTTAAATGTGCTTAGACTACAACAATATCAAATTTTTCTTAGATAGCTGCAAAAAAAAAAAAAATCGGAAATGTGTAAGGACAGAAATAGGATGTAGACACATAGTTCTTTTTCATTCTGGGACTACAGAGAGCCCCGCGTATAGTTACAGCCACCAGCCTCTGGTATTTCTGGGGAGGTTATGGCATGTAATTTCTGCTTCATCATTTGCCTTCTCTTTCTTCTATCACCGCCAAAGGAAATCCATTTAGCTCAAATCAAAGACGGGCCTTGACCTATGCAGATATTTTCATTAAATTGCAGGAAGCCAACCTGCCCATCCCATCTTGAGACTGTTTGTCACTCTGCTCCCTCCAACCCTCCAGGTCACTTCTCAGTAATCCCCTTCCATTGCTTCTGTGTTGCCTCTAGATACTAGCCCGCTGAAATAAAAAAGGTGTGTCCTAATAAACCGATGTTTATGACTTGAAACAAAGACAAACAAAAAATAACCTAGCAAGGCCAAGACTATTCATGTGATGGCTTCCAGTTAGTTCACCTGTTAATCTGATGTTTTATTTAGGCTACTTTGTTCATCACAGTGACATTTCCTGCAATAGGCACCGCCTTTGTGTTAGTATGTTGCACCTTGTTTCCTGATTGGCTGTAGAGCAAGCCTTCTTGAGCATTTGCTTCCTTCTCAAAGTAAATTTAGCTCGTAGAATAAATATTCTTCAGTATCTCCCCCTTATTTTATCTGTAATCTTGTGAATGGCAAAATCCATCCGCAAGATCCAACGTCCATGTACACCTTCCACCCAACCGTTTTTCTTGACTTCACAAACACGTAAGAAAATGATCTCCCACTAGAGGCTTCCATTTTAATACAGGCAAAAATGCCCAGGATCTTATTCTCAAAGGCAGTCCCTTTAAATAAATAGAAAGATTTGGTCAATGTTCAATAAAAGACAAAATATATACAAACATCCTCTAAACACTTTAAAAGCGGAAATAAGTGATGAACCTTCTGAGTATTCAAATAACTGAGGATTCAAAAAACTGAGTAAGGTTTTGAAGGATAAAATCTGAGATAGTTTGAATGGATGGATGATATGGAAGAATATTCTAAGCAGGAAACTGTAAATAATAATTTTTAGAATGAATAATTAAGCTGATCGAGGAAAAGGAGCATTTATTCAAGGTGAAGGAATTTTTATGCAATCAGTTTGTGTTGTGTGGAAAGATAGCATGGATGTTAAGATGGGTGGATGGATGGACAGATAGATAGACAGATAGTGTCCATATCTACTCTAAGATTGGAGCCTATGATTAGGGACCTTTACCATAGTAGGAGACTATAAGCAAACAAAAAAAAAACAATATAATGTGGGAAATACAAATATTTACTAAAAAATTTACAGAAGACAGGGATTCTTTGTATCTGGAATATTTATGGAAGATGTCTTCGTGGATGAAGTTGATGTCATTGAGACTTGGCCTTAGGAAAAGAAATTTAATACTATTTAAATCAGAAATAATTTGTCAGGAAGACATTTTAACAGTACAAATTGCAGAGGTCATTTATCCCTTCTCTATGACTTACCAATGCCATGTGTAATTCCCATCGATAGATGTAACTACTATTCATTTTAATATATGTAACTGGTATCTTTTTATTTATAGTTTCCCTTTTTTACAAAAAGGTATTATATTGTTCAGATATTCCTTGGGCATTTGGATACATACACACACGCACCCCTCATTTCTTTTAATGACTCAACAATCTTTTATTATATGGATTTGTATCATGTATTTTCTAACGAGTCCCCTACTGCTGGGAAATTAGGTGATTTCTGAGTTTTCATTACAAGAGCAATGATTATGATTCTTTAAAAAATTCCTTACAATAAACATATGGAGAATTATCCTTAGTGCTAGAAGTTCAGGATTCAATTTTGTACATTTTAAATTTTTAGAGATTGCTATACAGTCTTCTAATAATGGTATATAAATTCTGAAAACTATCAATGCTGGGACTCAAGAATCTTTCAAATCTTTGCCAGTTCAATATATATATATATATATATTGCCAGTTATGTATGTATGTGTGTGTGTGTGTGTGTATATATATATATATATATATATATACATATCAAAATAGTGTATTATTTTTGTTTAATTAAAATTTTGGTTAAGTCAGGTTCTTCCTTTATTTCAAATATATATTTGCTATTTGTGTGTGTATATAATATCTATACTTAGACTATTTTCTTTTGGATTATTTCCTGTTTATTTATCTATGCTTTTTTTGTATACTAGGAAATTCTATTAGTGATCATTTTAAAAATAATGTATCAATTATTTCTTTCAGCACTTTCATGGCTCTACTTTTTATACTCAAATACAGACTGGATTTTGTTTTTTGTGTTTTTGAGATATAATTGACACATAACATTATATTAGTTTCAGGTATACAGCATAACATTACAACATTCGTATCCATTTCAAAATGATCACCGCAAGAAGTCTAGTCACCATCTGTCACCATACAGATTTACAAGTTTTTTTCCTTATGATGAGGAGGTTTTTTTAGCTTTCTTAGCAACTTACACATTTTTTAAATTGCATAATATCATTGCCTCTGGTCACCATACTGTACATTACACAGTTATTTCTTTTATGTCTAGAAGTATTCCTTCCCCCATTCTGCCCAGCTCTCAAACCCCTCCCCTCTTGCAGCCACCAGTGTTCTGTCTATGAGTTTGGTTTTGTTTTCTTTTGTTTTTTCATTTGTTTTGCTTTTTTAGATTTCACACATGAGTGAAATCACATGGTATTTGCCTTCCTCTGATTTATTTCACTTATCATGGACCTTCAAGGTCCATGCATGTTGTCACGAATAGCAAAATTTCAAATTTCAAAATTTTCTTTCTTTTTTATGGCCCAGTAGTAGGGTGTGTGTGTGTGTGTGTGTGTGTGTGTGTGTGTACCACATATATGTACCACATCTTCTGTATCCATTCATCCATAGACGGACACTTAGGATACTTCTGTATCTCAGATATTATAATAGGAAATGCTGCATTGGATATAGGGGTAAATATATCTTTTTAAATTAGTGTTTTCATTTTCTTTGAATAAATACCCAGAAGTATAATTGCTAGATCGTATGGTAGTTCTAGTCTTAATTTTTTTGAGGAACTTCCAAACTGTTTTCCGTAGTGTCTATACTAATTTAAATTTCCATCACCAGGGCACAAGAGTTCCCTTTTCTCCATATCCTCACCAGTACTTGTTATTTCTTGTCCTTTTGATAACAGCCATTCTGACAAGTGTGAGGTGGTATCTCAATGTGTTTAATACACATTTCCCTGATGATCAGCAATGTTGAGCATCTTTTCATGCACCTGTTGGCCATCTGTATCTCTTCTTGGTAAAAAAAAAAAAAGTCTCTTCGGACACTCTGCTCATTTTTTAATCAGTTGCTTGTTTTTCTGTTATTGAGTTGTATGTGTTCTTTGTATGTTTTGGATATGAATTCCGTATCAGATATATGACTTGCAAATATCCTCTCCCATTCAGTAGGTTGACTTTTTATCTCATTGATGATTTCCTTCAAAAGGTTTTTTTTGTTTCTTTGTTTGTTTTGTTTTTGTTTTTTTTGTGTGTGTGTTTTTTTTTTTTTTTTTTTTTTTTTGTCTTTTTAGGGCCATACCTACAACATATGGAAGTTCCCAGGCTAGGGGTCAAATCAGAGCTGTAGCTGCAGGCCTACATCACAGCCACAGCAAGGCCAGATCCGAGCCACATCTGTGACCTACACCACAGCTCATGGCAACAGCGGATCTTTAACCCACTGAGTGAGGCCGGGGATCAAACCCATGTCCTCATGGAGACTAGTCAGGTTTGTAACCCACTGAGCCACAGTAGGAACTCCCATTAAAAGTTTTCAAAAGTTGGAGTTCCTGTTGTGGCACAGCAAAAACAATCCCGACTAGAAACCATGCAGGTGCAGGTTTGATCCCTGGCCTCGCTCAGTGGGTTAAGGATCCGGCATTGCTGTGAGCTGTGGTGTATGCGCAGAGTCGGCTCGGATCTGGCGTTGCTGTGGCTGTGGTATAAGCTGGCGGCGACAGCTCTGATTAGACCTCTAGCCTGGGAACCTCCATATGCCATCTGGCCCTAAAAAGAGAAAAAATAAAATATCTTACTTTATAGAAAAAAAAAGTTTTTAAAAGTGCAAAAGTTTTTAGTTTTATGTAGAACTATTTGTTTATTTTTCCTTTTATTGCCATTGCCTTTGAAGTTAGATCCCAAAAGTTAGTGCTAAGAGGAGTGTGCAGGAACTCACTGCTGACTGTTCTTGGCATTTTAAGGTCTCTGGTCTTATGTTAATAGACTGATTTTTTTTTTTTTGAGTTACAGCTTTTTAAATTTATTTTTAATTTTTATTTTTTCCATTATAGCTAGTTTACAGTGTTCTGTCAATTTTCTACTGTAAAGCAAGGTGACCCAGTTACGCATACATATATACATTCTTTTTTCTCACATTATCATGCTCCATCATAAGTGACCAGACATAGTTCCCAGTGCATTTGCAGCTATTAACCCTGCATCCCCAATCCATCCCATTCCCTCCCCCTCCCCCTTGGCAACCACAAGTCTGTTCTCCATGTCCATAGGTTTCATTTCTGTGGAAAGGTTCATTTGTGCCGTATACTAGATTCCAGATGTAAGTGATATCATATGGTATTTGTCTTTCTCTTCTGACCTACTTCACTCAGTGTGAGAGTCTCTAGTTCCATCCATGTTGCTGCAACTGGCATTATTTTGTTCTTTTTGATGGCTGAGTAGTATTCTATTGTGTATACATACCACTTCTTCTTAATCCATTCATCTGTTGATGGACATTTAGGTTGTTTCCATGTCTTAGCCATTGCGAATAGTGCTGCAATGAACATACTGGTGCATGCGTCTTTTTCAAGGAAAGTTTTGTCCAGATATATGCCCAAGATGGGATTGCTGGGTCATATGGTTGTTTTACATACAGTCTTCCAAGGTGTGTCCACACTGTTTTCCATAGTTGTTGTAGCAATTTACATTCCCAGCAACAGTGCAGGAGGGTCCCCTTTTCTCCACACTCCCTCCAGCATTTGTTATTTGTGGACTTATTAATGATGGCCATTCTGACTGGTGTAAGGTGGTATCTCATAGTAGTTTTGATTTGCATTTCTCTAATCATCAGGGATGGTAAGCATTTTTTCATGTGTTTCTTGGCCATCTGTGTATCTTCTTTTGAGAAATGTCTATTGTTGGCTTTTTTGCTGTTGAGTTGTATAATTTGTTTATATATTTTAGAGGTTAAACCCTTGTCAGTTGCATCGTTTGAAACTATTTTCTCCCATTCTATAAATTGTCTTTTTGTTGTTGTTGTTGTTTTTATGGTTTCCTTTGCTGTGCAAAAGCTTGTCAGTTTGATTAGGTCCCATTGGTTTAGTTTGCTTTTATTTCTGTGGCTTTGGGAGACTGACCTGAGAACACATTTGTAAGGTTGATGTCAGAGAACATTTTGCCCATGTTCTCTTCCAGGAGTTTGATGGTGTCTTGTCTTATATTTAAGTCTTTCAGCCATTTTGAGTTTAGTTAATAGACTGATTTTTTTTTAAAGGAATGAGATGAGATCTAGGCATTCATTTTTTGGAGAAAACTATCTAGTTTGTCAACATTATTTTATAATTCACTGATTTAAAATGCCCCTATACAAAATTCCCATGTGTCATTTCCTCCGTTTCAGGACTTTGTATTCTGTTTCTTTTGTGGTAGATAAAATATTATCAAGCTGAGTCTGATGGAAAAGACATCTCAGATGAATAAAATTAGTGGAATAAGAAAAATTCCCAACACTGAAGGCACGGCTTCTCAGTAATTGTCAGACTTGACTGGACACTTCATTATGCGTAGGGGAATTTAGAAGATTGGCGTGGTGGTAGATTTTGGAAGACTTTAAATACGAGGCTAAGGAGTTTTGCTCTTTGATTTTTAAGCAATGTGAGCCACTGAAGGTCTAGGATAAAATAGAGATGCAGTGTGACAGAGTGGAACAGAGCATGGCATTTGTAGTGAAAAGATATAGCTTCCAGGTCCTGATCTGCCTTACTAGTCATATGACGTTGGGTAAGTTAGAAGGTTCCCTAACTTCCATTTTTATGTAGGTTTGGCTAATAAACAGGGGAAATAATTAACCTCCAGAATTTCATAAGCATTAAATGAAATCATGCATGTGGAGGTACTATGTTAAATATAAAACATGATTAAAAATAGGTAGTTACCCAAGATGTGCCAGCCATAGCCATGCTTTGGGAAGACACATCTGGCAGTTATACACGTATATTTAAGAGCAAGGAAAGAGGTTCATGACAATAAGGGAAGGAGCGTGCATGATTGTATGCCTAGGATGATCTGTTTTTCTTTAAATATGTAGAATTTTTTTTTACATTTGTATGTGCATGAAAAATACCTGAAATGTTAAAACACCAAAAGGAAGTTACCAGTGCTTATCTCCTAGAGATGGTTACAGATGATTCTCGTGTTTTTACACAAGTTATTTTTTATCATCGACATGTGGGACAAAGACAAAACAATAAATTTCGTGAGTCTAGATGCCAGTCTATCATCACCCTCTTTATGATTTTCCTACTTCCCTCTTTCTGCGAAGATCATAATCATTTTCTATAGTAATCAAGGCCTGTTCAGAAAGGAGAAACCACACCAGTGATTTTAACAGAAAAAATTTAACGTAAGCAATTATTAACTGGTTGTTAATTTGTTAACTAGGTAACTAATATGATGAAAAAAGAATTCTAGGATATCAGGAAGGTGGCAAATGCAGGAAACAGCTACTACCCTTAGGATTGAAGGATCAAAGGGAAAGAGCTTGAATTATTAAAACTTAGAAACTTAGAGGGGAGCATCTGTGATGCTGAGGCCTAGACACCTGAGGAGGAGGCACCTGCCAGCTGGTGCAGGTGTCTGTGGGAGGAAGTGTGAGCCGAAGCTGGGTTTCCAAGTGTTGGAAAATTACCGTACCTGAATCATCTGCTCCTAAGGGAGATGGACCTACTGCTTCCAAAGAGGACTACCCTTGCTGAAGAGGAGCTCACAAAATCAGCAAGCAAACAGGAGCAAAATAGGAAGGAGCCAGTTCCTTTTTCCTTTCTGCCCACTACTCGCCCTCTGGCGCCCCCTACTGGCAGAGACCAACACAGAGTTGGCTGGTAAAGTGGAAACGCAGTTGGCAGAGTCCTCACTCCACTGTGATAAAGACAATATGGAAGCGTATGTTTAGAGCTGAGAGACAATCGTTTCATAATGGGATCCCTTTTTCAGCTTCTTCTAGGAACCAAACTCTTGATTCTTTTTGTCAACCAGCTAGTCATCCAGTCATGGCTTCAAAAAATTTTCATCCTTTAGTATAATGTGCCATGTTTGACTGGGTACTGGAACGCTATGGAAAGATAAGACAGAGTCTTTTCCTTAAGGGAGCTTGTCGTATAGTATGAGAGACAGAAAAAAAGGAAGGTTTACTGCAATGCCGTGGGCGAAGTGAATCAATAAAGAAAAGACTGAGCACAGAGGAGGATATTATAACTCTACTTGAGAGAAGCAAGAGAAGGATTTTCTGGAGAAAGTGACTGGGGGTGGCGTTCTAAAAGATGATTTAGAGTTAGCCTATAGAAAGGAGTAGAACATGAAAGAGGATGGGGTGAGGCATTGCAAAACAGAATGAACAGCTATCAAAGCCACGGAAGCATGACGTATCATCGCACTCAAGGGAACCATGGGTAAGCATGGGATTTTGACTGGAATGTAAAACGGGAATGGAAATCTCAGAAGATGACTCTGACATGGTCAACCCAGGCCAGTTACATGACCAACCACTGAAGAGTTTTAGATGCAGTTAAGTCCTAAAATTCTGGGAAGACCTTCGAAGTCTCTTCTCCACAACACAAGAATAACCACTCACTCCAGAAATCTGGATGATTCAACTCTCCCAAAGAAGGTTTTAACTCACCTGTGTTTCCACTCCCTGTACCACCGACCTAGGTCAGGATCCACATTTATTCTCGTGTGGACTGTTGAGGTGACCTCTTCATTGTGTGACTACCTGCTGTCACTTCCTCTTCATTGCAGTCTTTACGCAACTGCTAGATTTGTCTTCCGAAATACAGTTTTGGATATTATTTCTTTTTTTTTATTGAAGCGTAGTTGATTTACAATGCTTGCTGGTTTATGTTTTCACTTGTATGTATATATTCTTTTTCATATTCTTTTCCATTATGGTTTATTACATGATATAGAATATAGTTTCCTGGGCTGTACAGTGGGCCTTTTTGTTTATCTCTTTGATATATAGTGTGTGTATGTGTTAATCCCAAATTCCTGATTTATCCCTCCCCCCACCTTTCCCCTTTAATAACCATAAATTTATTTTCTATGTCCGGGACTCTCTGTTTTGGAAATAGGTTCATTTGCATCATTTTTTTTTTTTTTGGATTCCACATAGAAGTGATACCATGTGGTCTTTGTCTTTTACCTACTTCACTTAGTATGATTATTTCTAGGTCCATCCATATTGCTGCAAATGAAACTATTTCATTCCTTTTTGTGGCTGAGTAATAGTCATTGTATATATACACTACCTCTTCTTCATCCATTCCTCTTTCGATAGGCATTTAAACTGCTTCCATGCCTTGGCTACTGTAAATAGCTTTGCCATGAACATTGGGCTTTGTTTATCTTTTCAAATTAGAATTTTTGTCTTTTCCAAATGTATGCCCAAGAATGGGATTGCTGGATCACATGGTAACTCTATTTTTAGCTTTTAAAGGAAACTCCATGCTCTTCTCCACAGTGGCTGCACCAGTTGGTATTCCCACCAACAGTGTAGGAGGTTTCCCTTCTCTCCATATCCTCTTTCGGCTTTGGACATCATTTCCATGATAACTTCATTCGTACAATATCTTACATTTGACCCAGTGATTTTCATAGGCATTACTTGATTTAATTCCTACCAAAATTCTAGACATTTTGCACTGTAAGATTATTACCTTCCGTTTACAAAGTGAAATGGTGAGTTTACCCAAGGTCATTTAATGAGGTAGCAAGGCCAAGGCCTGCAACCCATCTCCTCTCACTACAGGTGTTTCTGGCTATTTATTTAAATTCAGAGTATTCTTAATATTCTTCATGAAGTAAGGTTGGCAGTTTTGTAATCTTAAATTGTTATGGGAAATGCATTGAGTTGTAGGATTTTGTTTTAATTGCTTTTGAAGATAAGCACGGAGGATTGCTGGCATTCCAAGACGGTAGGGAGTTCTTTAAAAGGTTCTACTACATTAAGACAGCATAAGTATGAATGCCTTTTGAAATATGTAGTTCCTAGTTTTAATAATTATTTTCGTTTTCCCCTTACCATTAAGCATCATTAAATTAGCTCTAGTTGGAAAAGTGCGTTTTTGAAGTATCTCCCAAATGTGCTTAAGTGTGGGATAACCATTTGGCTCTTTGGAAAGAACTAAAAATGTGATTTCCCTAAACACAGGCTGTTCAGGAGGAAAGACTTCCAGTTAAATGAGCAACTGAAGCCTACACCTTAAATAAATTAGGAATAATTGAAATCTGTTCAAAGCTTATTCAGACATAAAAATGCTCTATTTTTAATACCACGGATGGAACGTTTACCTCACTGTAATATTAATTATGTGTTTAGTCATGATAAGAAATACTGAACCAGGCTGCATCCTTGCATTGTTTTGGCGGCTAAACTTGAAGTGGGTATAATACTTAATCTCTTACATAGTATAGATTTTTAAAATTCACCCTCTTAGGACAGTTTAAGAATGTCAGTTGTGTGTGTGTGTGTGTGAGTTTTCTTTTTTATTATTTTTACATTTTCTTTCTTTTTTTCATTTTTCCTTTTTATTGTTTTGTGTTTCCTTTCTTTTTTCTTTTCTTTTAATAGTTTTGTAACAACCACGGCTATACCTCAATGTGCAAATTCATGAGCGTTTAGTAAAAATGAATTGAATTGTCAGAGAAAGTTTGAAGCCAGACAACACAGAAAATTTCATTTCTCCCTAGAAGTTCCTGTGTTTGTCTGTATGATGTTCCCAGCAAATGCCTTTTTAAAAAAACTCACTGAGAGGAGTGCTTGGCTGTGAGCCCTGTGGTCCTCATTAGAGTGGATCCCTCCCAATGACACACCTGGTACCTGGTATCTGCAGTGAGTACAAAGGCCAAACCCTGGAAGCCTACACTGAGTGTAGAGTCTGGCCCACACATGGTAGCAGGGAATAATGAGGTGGGTTGGGGGACGGTAATTGCAGGTCACTGAGAGTGTCTGTGAAGCCTCCCTGGCCTCCAGCAGGAAGATTGTCACTGCTCAGTGCTAGGTCATAGTGATTGATCAACTTGAGGATCATCAAATTCCCAAAGCCAGAGATTTTCACTATCCTGCCTTTGCGTGAAAGGTACTGTCATTTACTTTGTCTTAATAACCCTTTCCGTTTTGATGGTTAATCCGATATGGCAGCATGTGAATATGCCAGCTTCTCAAGAGTGTGTTAATGAAATACTCCTAACAACCTGGAAAATACCATTTGCTCATCAATCTCATCTCAACTAGAGAGGCATCTAAAGGAGAAAAGGATCATCGTTTGGGTTCATTCTTCCCCAACCTCGAATTCTTACCCTCAGAGAAAGAAGCGTAGACAGAGACAAAATAAAGATGCAGAAAAGCCATGGAATTATATACCTTCTGGGCATTCATTCAAAAAATTATTGAACTTCCTGGGCAAAAATTCTGGGACCATGGAAAGAGGCAAATCGCAATTCCTTGGGAGCTTCCGATTCTGGACAGGTCAGCATCATGATTTCACACCCAGATGAACAAATACCTAGCCCAAATGAAACATCAGATATGTGGGGCCATCTCAACAACTGACGATTCCATCTCTCTTACTTAGATGTTTAATGCTCTATACATTGAGTCCCAAAACGGTTTACATGGGCCTTAGTTTTGATATTAAGAAGCCCTAAAGATGGGGCTGATCGATTCCCTTCTCATGTAGCCACCAGAATTTTTTGAGCATATTCTGAAGCCATCTGAAAGAAATTCGACTTTGGCCCTTTAATGAGCTCCAAAGCAAATTCCTATTATAAGATGCATCGAGGTAATTTCCTTAATTGGCATGGAGCTCTTTCTTCTCTACTCAGCCACAAGCCCCTTTATACCTCAGGCCTGCTGTATCATAGGTGGTCATCAATTAAGATTTGTTGATGAAGGAGTTCCCGTTGTGGCGCAGTGGTTAACGAATCCGACTAGGAACCGTGAGGTTGCAGGTTCGATCCCTGGCCTTGCTCAGTGGGTTAACGATCGATCCGGTGTTGCTTTGAACTGTGGTGTAGGTTGCAGACACGGCTCAGATCCTGCATTGCGGTGGCTGTGGTGTAGGCCAGCGGCTACAGCTCTGATTTGACCCCTAGCCTGGGAACCTCCATGTGCCGTGGGTGCGACCCTAGAAAAGGCAAAAAGACAAAAGACAAAAAAAAAAAAAAAAAAAAAAAAAGATTTGTTGATGAATACAAGAAAGAAAAATCCTTATTTTGAAGGATTATCGATTAAGAAGGGTAACTTCAAAGAAGGAGGAAATAAGTGACAGCAGGGAGTGACCTTAAAACATTTTTAAGGTCAGTGTTGGAGAATGTTTTGCCTATGTTCTCTTCCAGGAGTTTGATGGTGTCTTGCCTTATATTTAAGTCTTTAAGCCATTTTGAGTTTATTTTGGTACATGGCGTGAGGGTGTGTTCTAGTTTCCTTGATGTGCGTGCAGCTGTCCAGGGTTCCCAACAATACTTGCTGAGAAGACTTTTTCCTATTTTATGTTCTTGCCTCCTTTATCAAAGATTAATTGACCGCAGGTGTCTGGGTTTATTTCTGGGTTCGCTATTCTGTCCCATTGGTCTGTATGTCTGTTTTGGTACCAGTGTAGCACTGAAAGCTAGGTCTGGTCCCTTATGATGGAGCATCATAATGTGAGAAAAAAGAAGGTGTCCATGTATGTGTGACTGGGTCACCATGCTGTGCAGTGGAAAATTGACAGAACACTGTAAACCAGCTATAATGGGAAAAAAATAAAAATCATTATATAAAAAGTTAAAAAAAAAAATTTAAACCTCCTAGAAACCAATACACAGTAGCATGGTGCTGGGTGGAAAGAACAAGCACTGTGGGCTTCTCTTCGCAGTGGTTCGTCCGGCCATGGGCGAGCCTGGGCCGTTTCCACAGAGACCGCGTGGTTCCTGGGGCAGCAAGAGAACCATCCTCCGTGTGGACACCTTTCACGTCTCTGCCCTCAGCATAGCTGCTTTCCCAATGGCCAGAGTCCTAGGGCCAAGTTCAGAGAGAGTTTGGGAGGACATTGGCAATAGATGCAGACACAGGGAGACAAATGCGGACACTGCCTGCCTGCAGTCCAGCTACCATAGCAGGGTAAGAATTCCCAATAATATCAGCTTCTAATAACTATCCAAGCGATGTTTCCAGTTGTCCAAAAATTAAAACCCCTGTATGTGCACATGCACACACTTGCACATGTATACGTCAGTATGTCGACGAAGATCCAGAAAATACCCAAAAAGTGTTAATGGTGCCCACATATATGCTTCTGATTTTCCTGATTTTTAGGTAATATATTTGTTTTCAGGTATGGCATGTATAATTTTTGTTTTAGGAACAATTTCTAAGGTAACACCACCAAATGTGTCTGTGGGTGCTGATTCACTTTTTAAATGTTTTAACTTCTTCTGTTTGGCCATGTTTTCTAAGACGTATGTGCATGTTTTATGCATTTGAGATGGATGTATACCCCCTATAGCAAAACAGTGATAATGCATCGGGCCTCGGTGTACTCTCTCCTCTGGTCTTCATTGCAGTGCTGAAAGGGACCATTGAAAATATGAGGTTATAACAAATTCTTCTAAAAAGCAATTTCCCCCTCTGTCTACTAAGCTTCCTTTGAAGGGTGCGGGATCGCTGATTCCCTTCCTGATGTCTTTCCAGACGTCCTGCTGGCACTGAAGAGGAATCTCTTTTGTTCCTCTGGTCAGAAGGAGCCCTTGAGTTGATTGACGATGCAGATACTCTGAGGCCTTTCACGCTCTATGAATATCGGGTCAGAGCCCTAAACTCCAGGGGCTCCGTGGAGAGTCCGTGGTCCTCCGTACGGACTTTGGAAGCCCCACCTCGAGATTTGCCAGCGCCCTGGGCTCAAGCCACTGGTGCTCATTCAGTTCTGCTCAACTGGACGAAACCAGCATCTCCCAACGGCATCGTCTCCCAGTACCACGTGATCTACCAAGAGACACGTGATGACGCCGCGTTGAACTCCTCTGCTGTGCGGGCTTTCACCGTGACGGTAAGAACTTAGATAAGAGCAGAACACGTACTTGCATGATCTGGTTGATACGTTGTAATTGATTTTCCTCTCTGGCTTTTCATTTTTCTTCCCTTGGGGCTTAAATATGTATGAATCTTTAAGGGCAGAAATGCCATGTCGTTGCGGGGACAGGTGCAGAACTAAGTATGTGAGAGATGGAGTTGAGTTTTGGGACCACAGTTCATGTGTATTACCTCCCACAAATAAGTGAATCTCTCTTTGCCTGATTTCCAGACCCGTTAAATGGGGATATTGACAAGTGTTCCTCTGCCCCTCCTGGAGATGAGGCAGAGGTGAAATTAGACATGTCGCATGTGTCGACTTGATATTATTGGCCCTTTGAGGGAAAAGGAAATTCAGTTTCTAGATGTAGCCACCTAGATGTATAGATATACATAGACACATCACATGCACTAAAGTTTAGTGGTGATTTTTCTGGGTTGGCTTCCCCCGGCCCATAACATAACTTAAATCAGATTGCTTTGTATCTCCTGAGAGCTGTTTTTTGACCGTGCCCACAGCATGCGGAAGGCCTCGGCGCTAGGGATCAAACCTGGGCCACAGCTGCGACCTGCACCACAGCTGTGGCAACGCAGGATCCTTAACCCGCCACATGGCAGAGGAACTTCCCTAACAGCTTTCTTTACATCGTGCATGGCCTGGCGTTGTAGGGAAGATATGAAAACAAGGTGATTTTGCCTTAGGGAGCTTTGTCTTGTATGATAATGCTGCAGACATGAGAACTGAACCTCAGAAAGTGAGCAAAGCAGTGGGTTGTAGCCTGTAGCATCCGCCACACTGGGACTCACATCCCAAACCCCAGCACCAACGAGCACCGACGAGCCACAAACCACCATCCAAGTGAGACTATCACATATCAAAGGTGTCAGGCAGGCAAGGCTCTGGAAAGTTCGCAAATGCGATTCTGTTTGTGTAAAAGTTGTGCAATAGTGTAAAATAGAGAGAAAATTTATTGGGACAAGGAAATACTCTGCAACTTAACAAAAAGGCTGCCTGTAGGGAGAAGAGGCACTTTGACTTTTCAGTGAGTGTAATTCTCTAGTTTGATTCTTTTCAATGACCATTTATTACATTCTTTTATTGAAAATTTTTTTCATCCTAGTGCAGAACTGTGTGAAACACAAAATTAAACCACATTATGTCTGATATATATTACTTGGCAGCCCAGAGACGACTCTGCTTTGAGCAGAAAAACTGGCAGATAGCAGAAAGCAGAAAGCAGAAAGCAGAAAGCAGAAAGCAGATAGCAGATAGCAGAAAGAAAGGAAAGAAAGAAAAGAAAAGAAAAAAGCAGGAAATGCAGGAGGCGAGCAGGACACCCTCATGTGGAAGGGGCATCACCAAGAAGATGAAATTTTGTTATTTGGGGAGTTAAATAATATGGTTTTCAAAATGTGCCAAGACCATACTAAATATGAAAACCCCTCATAAATAAGAAAAAATGGACAGCAGAAAGCATTCTTTTCGAAGACAAGACCATTTTCAGTGCTTCCAGTTTTGGCAGCCCAACTTACATGAAGCTTATAGAATATAACATGTATCAAAGTATCTAAATGAGGAGTTCCCGTCGTGGCGCAGTGGTTAACGAATCCGACTAGGAACCATGAGGTTGCAGGTTTGATCTCTGGCCTTGCTCCGTGAGTTAAGGATCTGGCGTTGCCGTGAGCTGTGGTGCAGGTTGCAGACACGGCTCGGATCCCACTTTGCTGTGGCTGTGGCGTAGGCCAGCATCTACAGCTCCGATTCCACCCCTAGCCTGGGAACCTCCATATGCCGCAGGAGCGGCCCAAGAAAAGACAAAAAGACAAAAAAAAAAAAATCTAAATGAGATGCGGCAAACAGATTTGAATGAAACTCCGGAAGACTCTTCGTAAATGAATAAAGTACAATTTCCTCACCGTCCTATGTTCACACTTCTCACTATGACTAAGAAATAAGTGATGTGTGAATTAATGAAATAATATTAATGAAATCTTCATTTTTATTTAGAATTCAACGTTTGTACTTTATGTTCCATTTGACATTTGATTATATATCAGGGTCTTTCATATTAAATCTTCTGGCGCCCTCATTGTAAGCCTTAGAAACTGTGTTCTTTTTTGATTTGATTTTTGTTTTGTATTAGAGTATAGTTGATTCACAGGGTTGTGTTAGTTTCAGGTGTACAGCAAAGTGATTCAGTTATACATATATCCATTCTTTTTCAGATTCTCTTCCCATGTAGGTTTTTACAGGATATTGAGCAGAGGTCCCTGTGCTTGTTGGCTACCTGTTCTATAAATAGTAGCGTGTATATGTTAATCCCCAGTGTATCCCTCTTCCCCCTCACCTGTCCACTTTGATAACCGTACGTTTGGTTTTTGAACTCTGTGAGTCTGTTTCTGTTTTGTAAATACATTCCTTTGTGTCATTTTCTAGGTCTTATTTTTAGGGGCTATCATAGGATATTTGTGTTTCTCTGTCTGACTTAAGAAGCCGTGTTCTTAAGTGTAGAAGTTCTTCTTTGGTGGACATGTGGTCAGTGGGGAGACTGCTACTTCCCACCGTACCCTTGGAATTCATGTCCTAAACATGCATCCTGAAAGCAAAATACTGAAAAACCCTTGAAAGAGCTTTCTCAATGAGACACCTTAATTTAAATGCATATGTTGTTGAAGATACCAATGTTGCAATGATTACACCTCTGATCTTTCAAACTATGGCTTTCAGAGGTCTGCGCCTAAATGTTTAGTCTCCCAAAAGTTCTGCTGGTGTTCCTTTGTGAAGTGCCCCCCAGGTCATCTCTTCATAGCCCGTTTCATTTGATAACGCAAGACTCGAAAGAGCCAGTGAACTCTGTTCTCTGTTTAATCTGCTAGGTTCTATTTTTATCGCACCAAAATTTCCCGGAAAGAGGAAGATCTATTGCCTCCAGCATTAAACATTATCCGGCCCTTTATGTATGGACTCTCCCCAACATCGCTTCCGTCTGCCCACCCAGTGTTGCTGAATTCCTCCATCTTTCTAAAGATTAATCCGTACAGTGCTAAAGAGAATAGCCAGAATAATCAAGAAACAATCATATTTATGCGTTCTCTCTTCAAATGTGTGTGTATTCAAGGTAGCCACCCAAATCTGGATCTTTGGCCCTGAAGATCCCAAGAGAAGACTTCATTAAGGTCATGGGGAAAAGTCCTATTTGAGTTTCTAAGCAATCAAGGGCATATTCCAAAAGGCAAGTGGGCTTGTGTTACGACATTCTGGTCACTAGGCCAAGTTTCCAAGACAGGAGGCCACAATGACTCTTTAGCAACCAACATCTTTGAGAGAAGTAATCAGAAGACAAACCAATGTCCCTGAGTTTTCATCCATTCCTCCATTCCCAAGAGAACGTGTTCAGTCTTTTTTTAACAGATACCTAAAGAAGAATGTGCTTGGGGGCTATTGTTTCCATTACTTAGCGTCAGAGAAGAATCCTCCTTTTATTCAGAGTCCATCTCTTCCTGATCAGGACAGCGTGACGTCATGTATCCGTACACTGGGCCTTCAGGGTCAAGAACGGGTTATTGACAATTCAATCCAATTTGGCAAATAGTCATTGAGTCCTCTCTTCAATATGTCAATACGCAGTGCTGTACCTCACTGTATTATTGAGTCTCCCGTCGGCTGGGCTATTGGGTACAGACTCTGGGGAAAGGAATAGTCAAGTCTTAGGCACTGATTTTTACTACTAGGCATTTCAGGTTTTGAAGTTTTTTTGCTTCTGAGTTTCTGCTGCTCGGGTTTTGGTGATTCCCTTTTAGCTCTCTGAGCACCTCCCTGGCTCTACTTATTATTTCTTTGATTCCTGTACCAACTAAACCTTTTCACTGTCTCCTTCCTTTTCTGTGCCTGCCCTAGGAAATATTTCCAAGTTTTTGTTTCTTTGGGCACTTTGGCTAAAATCTTCCTGAGCAAAGGAACTCCATTTTCAATTAGTGAGAAATAGAATCCATCCCTACGGTGGCAGTATTACAATTTGACCCACAGAGGTGGCACTAATGCCCCTCATTTAGTCCCTTATTTATCTTGGGAGCCCATCCCTGCAGGAGAAGCCACCAATAAGCTGCCTGTAGCGTAGTGCCATCACTAGCTGGTCCCAAAGTCTCCCCAGAGCTGTTTAGAGACAGGTGGATGGGGCTGGGAGAGCCACATAAAACAGGTGCAATGGATGCATGAGTCCTCCTGATGGTGGCAGTGGATGGAGAACTGGCAGTGGGGGCCCTCCATGGGGGTGGAGAACATATGTGTTGGCAGGAGCAGCAGCAGCAGCAGCAGAGGCAGCAGGAGAGAAGAAATGGAAAGAGTGAGGCTTGTAATCTATCACCAGCTTCTCTCCCCAACCCCATGCAAAGTCTCATCTCCTTTGGGGCCTGAGTAGATCCTTCTAAGGGGAAGCGAGCCATATCTGGTTCCTTAGGGTCTCTCCAGACCCATCCCAGCCACTACTGAAACCAGCTTCAGGTAGAGGTCCTTAAACGCCCCTCCCGATTAGCTCGTGATGAATTGTGCGGTGTCAAGAGAGGAACTGCATTTAGCCTTGCTTGGCATGTGAGGGCTCCGTGGCGGTGTTTACAGGCAACACTCCTGGCGAGGTTGGCGGCACTGCTGCCACCATTCGGATTTGTTTGCTTTTTCTCACTGGCACTGCCATCGCACTGGCAAAAAAATAACTGCGGATGGAAAGGCGAAGGCGGTTTACCCGTGAGTCTGTGCTCTCCCTGTATCCCTGCTTCCTCCACGGGGTTATAAGCCATCCAGCCCAGCTCAGACGTGTGCCCAGTCCCCTGAAAGATAGATGGTCCCTCACTCTGCGTGGAGAGTCAAGCACAGAGAGTGCTGAGGGGTAAGCAGATGATGTGGGCCGCTAAGAGTTGGCTTCCAGTCTGGAAATGAAATCCAGAATTGCAGACTCTACTTTCTAGATCCCGGTTGCCAAACGTTCTTGCTCAAAGTCAAGGAGGAGGTATTCAAAATGTCCCCATATGCATGTCACCGATCTCTTTCCCATTAGGTAGATACGTAAGGGGGGGAAATGAGATACTTTGTAATTGCCATACTACGGCGCATTTGTGAGTAAGTGCATGAACTTATTTTTAAGCCCATCTTCATTCTGGCGTCGTATAATGTAAAATATGACTGCTCCTTACGTATAAACTTCAACTAGCTGTGGCTCTTAAAATTAGCTGTAGGCTCTTTTTTCCCCAGATCCACTGATAAGACAAAAGAATTGCTTTGGAAGATCTACCTATTTAAAAAATCTCCTTCGAGTTCCTGTTGTGGCACAGTGGAAAGGAATCCAGCTAGGAACCATGAGGTTGCAGGTTCAATCCCTGGCCTCACTCAGTGGGTTAAGGATCTTGCGTTGCCATGAGCTGTGGTGTAGGTCGCAGAGTCAGCTCAGATCTGATGCGGCTGTGGCTGTGGCGTAGGCCAGCAGCTGTAGCTCTGATTCGACCCCTAGCCTGAGAACCTCCATATTTTGCGGGTGCAGCCCTAAAAAGCAAAAAAATATATAATAAAATAACATAAAACAACTCCTTTGGTGACCATTGTTCCAAGTTCAAGAAGAAATAGCTATAAAAACAATTGCTGTATTTTTTTTTTTTTTTTTGTCTTTTTGCTATTTCTTGGGCCACTCCCGCGGCACATGGAGTTTCCCAGGCTAGGGGTCTAATCAGAGCTGTAGCTGCCAGCCTATGCCAGAGCCACAGCAACACGGGATCCGAGCCGCATCTGCGACCTACACCACAGCTCATGGCAACGCCGGATCGTTAACCCACTGAGCAAGGGCAGGGATCGAACCCGCAACCTCATGGTTCCTAGTCGGATTCGTTAACCACTGCGCCATGACGGGAACTCCCCAATTGCTGTATTTTTGGTATTGGTTCTACACATTTTAGAATATGAGATAACTACATCATCCATTCTTTTATATAAAAGATACAAAATATGGATGAGTAGGTGTCACAACAATGAGCACTTGTTGGCCTGACCCATTTTTATTGAATGTTGTATTTTGTTTGACTTCAACTTTTCATTTATTAGCCTTATCTTTATCCCTTTTTTTCTGATAATACTCCACCAACCACAAATATAGATTGGGGATCTGCTTTTTGCTCAGTATTATTGTGGATGAAAACCATGAGTCTTCTTGAACTTTGTCTAACTACTTTCTTGGAATAGCTCTATTTTTCTCCAGCCATTTTATTCCCACAAGCCTTAACAGGACTCACCAGTACCTCTTGATCAGATCAAAGATTTTCCAGTCTCTTTCAGTGACAAAGACCAGCCTGGTTTTGGTAATCAGGACTCATTCCATGTGTTTTAAAACAATCCAATCTAAATCCAGTCTAGGAGTTCCTGTCATGGCTCAGACGAAATGAATCTGACTAGCATCCCTAAGGATGCAGGTTCAATCCCTGGCCTTGCTCAGTGGGTTAAGGATCTGGCGTTGCCATGAGCCGTGGTGTAGGTCACAGATGTGGCTTGGATCCTGCATTGCTATGGCTGTGGTGTAGGGCAGCGGCTATAGCTCTGATTTGACCGCTAGGCTGGGAACCACCATATGCCATGGGTGTGGCCCTAAAAAGACAAAAGTAAGTAAATAAATAAATCCACTCTAAAGCCTGACTTGTGTTAAGGGATCTGCAGTTGGGAGAAGAGAGCATGTCCATTTTCTCTTTTCTTCACCTCCCTCTTCTTCTCTTCTTGATTTCCCTGGGATCGTGGAAGAAAAGATAGAATTAGACCAAAAGGAGCAGAGCCTAACTCCATAACATTGTCGCAACCCATCAGGCTTTGTCTTCTCATGTGTAGGTGTCTCATGAGATTTCCTTTGTGGGTTGGGTAGAGGTCTCCCGTGGGAAATTTCATGCTTCACAGTTCCTGATACAGGCCATGCATGCCTTGGCAAAGTTCTTGCCCCACTATCCATTACTGCCCCCAAGATCCACCCACAGCCTTTTACTTCTGGGCTCCCCTCTCCCAAGCAGTCAGGCAGTACCAGGTCCTCTCATGTTGACAAAGCCCATGCCTTTCTCAGCATCACCAGTCTTCCAGAAACCTTGCTCTATCGAAAAAGCCAAGTACAACTAGTCCAGCACTACCTTCTCTCATTGCCTTAGCACTGAGTAAGGGCCAGCGAGCCTCGGCCCTTCAGAATTCACTGAATGCAAAGCAGGTATCAGCTTCTGCATTAGGCCATGCTCCCCAAATCCTGGGATCCCATAAGAATCCCAAAAGACCCTTCTTCACCCTGGTGATTGCAACACAATTCCTATAAGTCTCTTGACCTCTGTAGCAAGCTTCTTGAGAAGAGTAGCTCACCTTTCTTGCAGACACCCCCAAGGTCTTTGGGGTGTTCTCCTGAATGTCCTTCACAGGCCCCAAGAAAGGAGCGTGGGATATCTCATCCCCCCACCTTTAGGGGTAAGGAGACAACCTGGAGGAACTTCTCTGCAGAATTTCCCTCTTGAACTTGCTTTCCGTGGATCTTCTCATCTATACATTGTCTTACATTGATCTTCCGAGGACAATGGGCTTAGCGGTATAAGGCTGATTCTTTCTGCAAGTACTGCAGAGGTAAGTGTAGCAGTTCAGATAGAGTTACTTTATCATCTCTTTCTCTAAGCTATACTCATTGTTGACTAAAAAAGATATATGCACAACCTAAAAGTTGAGAGTTAAGTTTTATTTGAGGCAAAATGAGAGCCTCCGCTAGGGAGGCAGCATCCCAAGTAACTCTAAGAAAACTGCTGGGAGAAGGCAAGGGGGAGGATATATAGCAGTTTTGCAACAAAAAGGCAGGGAGCAGGAACAAAACATATTAAAAGGTGCAAAGTCTGGGCTCACTGAAATTGCTCCTTTGCTATGCAGCCATCCGGGGCTCTGTGCTCTCACAGCCAGAGTTCCCTCAGGGCTCACAGACTCACCCTTGGAGGTGGCTGCAATCGCTGGAGACTGTGACATCTTTTGTTCACTGATATGGCAGGCAATATTTTCCTTCTTTTTTTTTTTTAAGGGTCACATGCACGGCAATATTTTATTTCTCATCGTCAATCTCCAGTACATGCTGTTACACAGCTAAGTGACTCCATCATCTTTCTAGTTCCTCAAGGCCGATCCTTCTTGAGTCCTCCCCTGCTTTACTCTCGTATCCCATCCTTCACTAAGTCCTATTGCATCTAAAACGAACAGCACTTATGCCTTGAATCCAGCCAGCACCCAGATTGGGACTTGAACCCACGCACTGGGACGCGATCCCAGCCAGAAGCCGGTTTGGGACTTGAACCCATAGTGTTTTTTACATGAGAATCACTCACCTGCTGTGTGGACTTACTGAGGTTCAAGTTCTTTCTGTCTCGGCACAGAAGGAATTCAGTGAGAGACAAAGTGATAGGCAAGAAATAGATTGATTAAGATAGGATGCTTGTGAGAGATGCAAGCGGGCAGGCAAGGAGGCGCTGCCCCGTGGATCAGGTGGGCTACATTTTTATCATCCAAGGAAAGTGGGGAGGGGGAAGAGCCTACTTTCTTCCTCGTTCTTTGAGTAGATGTCAGGCTTACATCACCAGCTCCTCCTTCGAATCTGGTAAGAGAGTATGTGACCCTGTGAGGCCAAACTAGGACTGTTTGGCACCTATCAAATCAGAGGGGGGCGTAAACATGCTAAACCGTGTTGTCATCTCAGGTTTCCATATAACGAGATGCTCCTTTTGGAAGGTCATCTTCCCTTAAATTCCTGTCCTTGGTCCTAGGGATCATTAGTGTGTCGAACTTGCAAGCAGGCCTCTTAATGACCTCAGGCACATCTCATGCTTTTATTTACGGTTTTATAGTTAGGCAAGCCTGCTTTGTTCTGAGGGCTTTCTTGAGCCATCATGAACATCCCGTGGTCTCCCCACGTTCCCTAGGTTGCCCTCTCTGTCTGTGGTCCCCTGCTGGGACTTCTGCACCTGCCTGGGTGACCATCCTACTCATCCCTCTTACATTGACTGCTAAAACATATGATGAGAGTTCCTGTCGTGGCGCAGTGGTTAACGAATCCGACTAGGAACCATGAGTTTGCGGGTTCGGTCCCTGCCCTTGCTCAGTGGGTTAACGATCCGGCGTTGCCGTGAGCTGTGGTGTAGGTCACAGACACGTCTCGGATCCCGCGTTGCTGTGGCTCTGGCGTAGGCCGGTGGCTACAGGTCCGATTAGACCCCTAGCCTGGGAACCTCCATATGCCGCGGGAGCGGCCCAAGAAATAGCAAAAAGACAAAAACAAAACAAAACATATGATGAATCCTTCTGCTTGACGGCCCCCTGGTGTTCCCTCCTCATGTGATCATGTTCTTACCCTTCAAATGGATCCGTCTTCCTACTTCCCTCTTTTGGGGTGGTTTTTAGGGCTGCACCCGTGGCACATGGAGGTTCCCAGGCTAGGGATCCAATTGGAGCTACAGCTGCCGGCCTGCACCACAGGTCACAGCAATTCCGGATCCTTAACCGGCTGAGCAAGGCAGGGAGCCAACTCGAGTCCTGTGGATACTCGCTGGGTTCGGTCACCGTGAGCCGCCGCAGGAACGCGCCTCCTTCGCTGTTGAGCTGATGTTCATCTCACCGGGCTGTTGTGAGGACGAAATAAATTAACGCAGACACAACGTACTTTATCACTGTAAATAGCGACGTGAATAGGCTGTTCAAATTCAGACCTCCTCCTCTTTGGAATGACAGAGGCCGAGAGAAATGGTTTGGACAAATGGTTTGATTTGGACAAAGCAGAAGTATCCAAATTTGGAGGTTTCTCTTAAGCAGGCCTTCCTTTGCCATCCTGAGTTTGCACATTTAAACATTTCCTCATACCACACTGTTCCTTTCCAGGTCATTTCTCAGACAGTGAAGTAGACTCTGTTTCCCTCCTAAGTCGCCTGGGGCAAAATTGTGCTTTTTGGGAGTTCCCGTCGTGGCGCAGTGGTTAACGAATCCGACTAGGAACCATGAGGTTGCAGGTTCGATCCCTGGCCTTGCTCCGTGGGTTAAGGATCCAGCGTTGCCGTGAGCTGTGGTGTGGGTCGCAGATGCGGCTCAGATCCGCGTTGCCGTGGCTCTGGTGTAGGCCAGTGGCTACAGCTCCGATTGGACCCCTAGCCTGGGAACCTCCATATGCTGCAGGAAGCGGCCCTAGAAAAGGCAAAAAAGACCAAAAATATATATATATATATATGCTTTTTGTCTCCCGAGGTTTAGTTCTGATCCATCCGCCTCGCTGTAGTTCTGACCATAACATTTCACACGGGCCACTGGTGGAAGAGGCCTCCTCTGGCAATATTCACTCCAGAGGCAGTTCTGTTTGCCCTTTCTTTTGTTCTGAGATCCTGTCTGCAAAGCATGCTGTCTTTTGGTCACACACACACACACACACACATACACACTCACACACACACGGCCACACCCAGCCCAAATCACACAGCTGCCCCAAACTAGCATCCACCCATCCTGGGCCGAAGACCCTCCCGTCGGGATGCGTGCGGATGTGCGTGCGGATGTGTCTGCCCTTTGACTCAGGTATGTTCGTTTCTGGTCTTTCAATGACTTAGAAGGGACCCTTATTGAGACACTCCAGGTCCTCATGGAGCCTTGTTAAAAAATACCTATGAAAGTAAAACGAACTCGTCCACACTCTAGCAAGGCCAGGCCATAAATTCAGACGTGGTGCCATTGAGCAGAGACAGCAGGCTGTAAACGGCGGTGAAGGGCAGGAGTTAATTGAACTCGTGTGCACTTGTCACACGTGGGAAGTAGCCACTACCTGGGACAAGATGGCTGCCCCCCAGTCCCCTGTGACAGCCCGGGGGGCACATCCTGAGCTCTGCAAGGGCTTCTGGGTGAGGGGGAATCATACACAGATGACCAATTTTTTCATGGTTCACAGCCGATCAAAGTGAAATTCAGCAGCTGTTCAGGACAAGTGACCACTGTAACGGCTGTAATATAACCTGCTAAATAGAGAGGGAATTGCATTAGAGCAAGAGGTTAGCCATGATTATCGGCAGGTGAGTGCTTTATTGAAGTTGAAAGACCATTAACATTGATAGAGTAATTATTTCAACTTGAAAGTAATTACCTTGATGGGTGATAACTTCTCTAGTGTTCCCAGATTTGATTGGACCAAACAATCGTGAGTTCCTGAAGCCTAGAAAAATATTACAACAATACTGTGATTTTTAAATTACCGAAACCACTGTTGGAATATTTTAATTATGCCTAACAGTGAAAAGATTTTACCTTACACTGCCTAGTGACCCCTCATGTAGAGAGAGACATTTGCTTTTTAATCCAAATGCAATGACCCACACCCACCACCTGTGAATACATATGTGATGGGTTTGCAAATGAATCTTTTTATCTCAAGATAATGTTTAAGGTGAAACATCTTGTTAGAGCCACGGCTGGATGTTTCTAAGTTCGAATGGCTGGCATTGGGGAGGTCCCCGAATGGCAGCTTCTGGCTTCGTCATCGAGGGTTTAAATTGGTATCAATTAAATATTTTGATAATGACATCCTCAAAATTGAAAACTTCTGGATGTCATGTATTGTGGATCCCAAAGCTCAGATTTTAGTCAGTTCTGTAATTTGCGCGTTGAACTAGCTTTCTTGCTTGATGTGGTGCAACTCCAGTAAAAATGTACTGTGCGGTCAGGGTGTTTTCTGTTTATCCGCACTGAAGATCAGTAAACAAAAGTTGAAAACCTGAGCTTCTCTGAAAACTAAGGCAAGTATGAAAATTGTGAGTCATTTGCTGTTGAGGAACGAGACTCATAAACTCCAAGGTGGTTAATCAAGACCAAGAAATACTGTGGGACTCTTCCTTTCATCCGTTGTTCCCCATGATTCTTGTACACTTTTAAAATAGGCACGACCAACACTCTCTGACATCAACATCATGAATATTTTCTCAGGTCAGTCTCCCAAAGCAATAGAAATTAGAGCAAAAATAAACCCATGGGACCTCATCAACCTGAAAAGCTTTTGCACAGCAAAAAAACCCCAAAAGAAAACAAAAAGACAACTTACAGAATGGGAGAAAACAGTTTCAAATGATGCAACTGACAAGGGCTTAATCTCTAGAATATATAAACAACTTATACAACCCAACAGCAAAAAAACCAATCAATCAATGGAAAAATGGGCAAAAGACCTGAATAGACATTTCTCCAAAGAAGATATACAGATGGCCAACAAACACATGAAAAAATGCTCAACATCGCTGATCATAAGAGAAATGCAAATCAAAACTACCATGAGATACCACCTCACACCAGTCAGAATGGCCATCATTAATAAATCCACAAATAACAAGTGCTGGAGGGGCTGTGGAGAAAAGGGAACCCTCCTGCACTGCTGGTGGGAATGTAAACTGGTACAGCCACTATGGAGAACAGTTTGGAGATACCTTAGAAATCTATACATAGAACTTCCATATGACCCTGCAGTCCCACTCTTGGGCATCTATCCGGACAAAACTCTACTTCAAAGAGACACGTGCACCCGCATGTTCATTGCAGCACTATTCACAATAGCCAGGACATGGAAACAACCCAAATGTCCATCGACAGATGATTGGATTCGGAAGAGGTGGTATATATACACAATGGAATACTACTCAGCCATAAAAAAGAATGACATAATGCCATTTGCAGCAACATGGATGGAACTAGAGAATCTCATCCTGAGTGAAATGAGCCAGAAAGACAAAGACAAATACCATATGATATCACTTATAACTGGAATCTAATATCCAGCACAAATGAACATCTCCTCAGAAAAGAAAATCATGGACTTGGAGAAGAGACTTGTGGCTGCCTGATGGGAGGGGGAGGGAGTGGGAGGGATCAGGAGCTTGGGCTTATCAGACACAACCTAGAATAGATTTACAAGGAGATCCTGCTGAATAGCATTGAGAACTTTGTCTAGATACTCATGTTGCAACAGAAGAAAGGGTGGGGGAAAAATATAATTGTAATGTATACATGTAAGGATAACCTGACCCCCTTGCTGTACAGTGGGAAAATAAAAAAATAAAATAAATAAAATAAAATAAAATAAAATAAAATAAAATAGGCACGACCTAAAAGTTAAGAGAAGTTTTATTTGGGGCAAGATGAGGACTATAGCCCGGGAGCGGCAGTTCTGATAACTTTGAAAAACTGCTCCAAAGACCCACAGGGGGCATGTCAGAATATATGTGATTTTGGTGAAGGGGGAGGGGCACGCAACCAAGCACACATTTCTTGGAAGGTTGCTGCGAGGCATGTCACCATGAAGGATTTTAGTGCTTTTCTAGATATGAGGAGAGGCAAGAACTGGGCTCATAAAATCTCCTGAAAATATCTGTCCCAAGACCTGTTTCGCCGGTTTTCCCAGAGCACCTCACTCCTGATCTCTGCCCTGAGCTCTTTTCAGGGGGTGTTGGGTTGAGGGTCAGCAGCTGCAGTGGCTCCCAGTTCGGTCCTTGTAGAGGCAGATGGCAAGTGCCAATCTCCAGTTCACAGTCTATTTTGAGACTCTTTGCACCTAAAAGCTACAACAGATGCAAAGAAAGCAGAAAGAGTCTCTTCTCTCTGGGACCCGTGGTGTTGGAGCAAATAAGGAAAGAGATGAATTCTGCTACAATAAGCGGTTATTTGGCCACGCAGGGGCATGGATTGTGCTTAAAAGAACCTGGGGGAGCTCTAACTCATACCCCTGCTTCCAACCCAACCCTCGCCCTAAGGAAGTGAAAGACCATTAACCACAAACTGCTGCCTGAACCATCAGAGCATCATGAGTTAGCCCTGCTGTCAGGAGAGATGAATGTGGCATCACCTTCAGGTTCCTGGATGACTTCTTAGACCTTTCGAGCACCTTGGAAGGATTTGACCAGGTGGTCAGCCAGTGAAGGACTCTCTTGATGGCCACACTTCCCAGGAGATTTTTCCTAGGGAAAATCTCAGACTCTCCTAAGGACCAAACAGGTTTCCACCTGTTGTCTGAGAGCCACTCAGGATGTTTGACCAAGCAAGCCATAAATGCAGAGCGGAAGCTGTGGGTTCCCTCCATCTCCCCTTCTCCACTCTGAATTCCTCTCATAGGCGAAGTCGCCGAGTCTCTCTTTCAGAGAGAATCAGAGTGCAAAAGGCCTTCCCTTCCAAGTTGGAGGAGATTTGCTAACTGAGAAGAACAATGACTGGTTTGAATTTGGTAAAAAAAAAAAAAAAAAAAAAAGGAAGGGTTTGAAGTGAAACCATGGGGAAAGGAAGAATTGACGGTTGGGATCGTACATCTCGCCGTTAAGTGCACCAAAAAGTCAAGAAATCTGACCCAACTGACATCACGTCAGAATTCAGGCCAACCGAGTGTCGTCTACGGCTAGGCTACAGATTGGATTAAGGAGCCCCTCAGGTACTCTGAATTTAAAAGAAGTGTAATAACTCATTTTTAAACATTTCCGATGATGCTTGGATTATTAAATGCTCACATTACAAAATCAGAGTCCTAATCCCTTCGCAGAGGTGCGTGGTCTACTCTGAAAGATAATGGCCACGTCTAGATAGTAAAATTACAGTATATTTTTAGCGCGTGTAAATGGTACTTTTTGACAAGACACAAGTAATGAATTTTCTCATATAAGTTCCTATCGGGTGATTATGATACAGAGTTTTATTTTCGCTAAAGCAATGACGAGTGTCATGGCTGGGTACCTGTGCCCATTAGTGGCTGGTTCTGTGGGGGGTTTTTTAGGATGGTTATTGATCTCTCGCTGAGCTGAGATTCAGGTTTTATGCCAGAGAGCTTGATTAATGGGTTGGTTTCTATAAGTGGACTGAATGAGGATAGAAAGCAGGGGCAGCCTGCTCTGCCAACCCCAAATCCGTCAAGACGCGTGGCTCATTATGAAACAGTTATCAAGGATACATGAAAAATTAATTGGGCTCCGTTTGATTCTGCAAAGAATCGGCTTTCTATTTGGCAGCACCCCCCCCCACCCCGTGCCCTCTTTCCAGATGTTGTGCACGGGGGCCCCCGGGAGGAACGGCAAAGGAGATGTATTAATACATTGTATTGATTAGATCAAGACCCCTGACAGTTATTTGTGGAGATACCATCTGGCCGCTGTTCGAATTCCTTCACCAAAAACAGGACGTGACATGTTATTAATCTCAACTCTCTAAGTATAGACAGTTGCCTTTTCTGCTAAACCGCATTTTACCATTCCGTGGGAGATGGAGGCAGACCTGAAGGGTGTGGAAATTAAGGTTATTACACAAATTGAGCCATATGGTCCAAATATTTCAGCACGAAAATTGCCAGGCAATAAAAATTGCTCCTGCCTTCCTAATGGTGTAAATTACAGTTTAACCGTGCCTCCGATGCTGTCCTTCTGCCGCGCTTAACTACTGTTACATGAAGGACATTGTTTTAAAAATATAAAAAACAAGTAAATGCCAGCAGCGTGTTTTACAATCTGTTAGTGTGTCATTAAGAACACTGTCAGAAATACATAAACATAACGGCAGGCACCCCGGCATACAAAAGAACTCGCATGGAAACAGAAAGTGTCTTGAAAAGTCTCGTCTTGAGCTCTGTCGGGGCACGAGCGGGTCCCCCCTGGAGGGTGCCCAGAGAGAAGAGCCCTGCCTGATGCTTTATTCGAATTGGCAATGGCATTGTGTTTCCAAACGAGCCCTCCCTGGTGGGCCTCTGCCCCGGTGAGGGAAGAGTGAACCCATTCTACGCTAAATGATCCCAGTTGGCCCTTTTAAGGGTTTCCGCTGGGGGACAGCGAAAAGACCCCAGCATCTTCCTCAACGGTGACCGGTAGGATTGAAAGCACAAATTCTGCTCTCTTTCCAAAGAAACCAATCCTTTTCTTTGGGGGCAGACTGGCAAGAGGACGCTTCCGCAAGATACGAAGACTGTTCTCATTTGCAGAAGACCAGACCCCGTCAAATGTTTTTCTACCTTTTATCCTAAACCACCTGATAATTAAAAAATACACCCGTACAGGTCCTAAGAACGCCGATGCTCTCGGAAACAGCACACTCCTCCAACTCTTTGGACGTCTCAGGTGTCGAAGACACAGCTGAAAGTAAAATTCAGGAGAAAAGTTTATCAGAATTAGATAGAAGCAAAATTTGAAGGAACACGGCTTTTAAGTCCTAGTGGAGATGGATTTTTTCTTTACCTTTTTTCGTCTCTACCTCCCCAAAGTGGGGGAGGCCTAGCTAGGGTCTGTTTTACCCTTTATGCTCAAAGAGTTTTAAAAAAGAGGGAGAACACCAGGAAACTGTATCTCCAGCTATATCCACCTCTCTCTGTGTGTTTCTCCTTTGTGACCATGCCCTACAATTAATGAGGACCAGTTATTCTCTCCTCATGGCTTAAAGGCAGGGGTAGCGACCTGTTACTGGGGTGTTTTCTGCCTGGAAAGCGCTTTCCCATGGAGCCCCAGGGCTGGCTTCCTCCCGTCCTTCCTTTCTTGATTAAAATGTCACCCTCTGTCACTCTCAGAGAGGACTTACCTGGACTGTCTATCATTCACTCCCCACCTCCATCACACCCACTTTCTATCCCTCTCCCCTGTTTTATTTTTCTCTTCAATATTTAACACGATGTAGCAAGATATATGTTTGTTTCTTTTTCTTTTTTTTTTTTTTTTTTTTTGTCTTTTGTCTTCTTTAGGGCCACACCCGCAGCATATGGAGGTTCCCAGGCTAGGGGTCCAATCGCAGCTGTTGCCGCTGGCCCATGCCAGAGCCACAGCAACACCAGATCCAAGCTGCGTCTGCAACCTACAGCACAGCTCACGGCAATGCCAGATCTTTAACCCACTGATCGAGGCCAGGGATCGAACCCGCAACCTCATGATTCCTAGTCGGATTCGTTTCCGCTGCGCCACGACGGGAACTCCTATTTGCTTATTTTTCTTGTTTACTCTCTCCACTCAGAAATATAAGCCCCATGAGGGCAAGGAATTTTGTTAACTCGGCTCCCTTTTTCCCAGAACCTAAAACAATGCTACTTTTCAACATCTGTGTAATGAACAAATGGATTAATGAATTGACAGACTCGGGAATGAGCAAGAGGTAGTTTGCATTTTGTTTCTTGTTTCTATTCAAACCATAATCATGCTCTAGAATTTTTTCTCAGTTCTTTGGTAAAGCTCTAGATTTAACCTGAGAGGAGAGCTGCATGTTCACAGATAAATGCTATTGAGGTGGAATCACTCTTATCTTCCAGTTTTAATCAATAAGCAGTTATTGGCTGATAACGTTCTACATAAAACACGTTGTGGGCACATGACACGTGCTACCTCAATCCATCTTAATACCAGCTTTGTGGGGTGAGTGTTATTATTTACAGTTTATTCCTGAAGAAATAGATATTCAGAGGCATGCCCACGGTCACACAGCTCTGGGAGAGCTGGGATTTAATTTCAGGTCTCTGCTTCTAATGTCTGTTCTTTCTACTGCCCACTGCTCCCTCTTTAGTTATCAGCCTCGAGGAAACAAGAAGTTATTTACAAACAGCTAAAGCCACAAATTATAGTTTAACACAATCCAAGTGAGAGAATCCACGTAGCTTGCTATGACTGTCTAGTAGAAACATAGGAAAGATTCAAAGCATTAAAAGATCACTTGCTTAGAAAAACTCAATGAAGACTTTGAGGAGAGTCTGTGCCTTAACCAATGGGTAGAATTCAAACAGAAGAAGAAAAGAGAAACTGGTATTTCCTTCTTCAGGCAAAGAAACAGAAGCCTGGTCTTTAAACATCTGCTGGCACATCTCTGCCTCAGAAAGTAGACCGGGGGATATTTTTTCCAATCTGTTCCCATTTATTGGGCTGATATTAAGACAGTTTTGGAAGGTCCCATTGGGGCTTCATGGTAACAAGCACAACTGGTATCCAGGAGGATGGGGGTTCAATCCCTGGCCTCTCTCCATGGGTTACAGATCCGTAGTTGCTGTGAGCTATGGTGTAGGCCAGCAGCTGTAAGCTCCAGTTCGACCCCTAGCCTGGGAACTTCTATATGCCACAGGTGCAGCCCTAAAAAGCAAAACAAACAAACTGACAAAAACAGTTTTATTCAAATTATCCCCAGCCAGGGCTATCCAGTGAGGCCGTCCGTGGCTTGGGATGGGCTGGTGGCTTGGAAACGGTCTTGGCACCTTCCACGCTGTGCCTTGGGGAGGTTAGGTGCCCTCAGCAGAGCAGTGCCCCAGGGGGCAATAGGAACAGAGGAAATAATTCAGGACATGGTGCTTATTATGGTCTGCAGTAAATGCACAGAGGGAAAAATCAGTACCCAAATGTATTGCTGTGCTCATATATTGAAAGGGTTCTGTCTAGAAAGACTCATCCAGAATTTTTTTAAGAAAAAAAAAAAGTGTTCTCTTTTTTCCCCCCTTCCTTCCCTAACAACTCATTTCCCAAAGCACGTGCTGCTTACCCAGTCACAGCAGGATGTAACAGGATGGTCTTTGGGTAGTTAACCCAAGAGCCCAGGTGACCGTCATAGGGGACGAAAAGGCAGGCTGGTGGTTGGGTACCTTAGCAGAGACATCTCCAAAGCTGACTTGAGATACTAAACTCATGTAAAATATTACCTAGGCAGGAAGTTCCCGTTGTGGCACAGCAGAAATCAATCCGATTCGTATCCATGAGGAGGTGGGTTCCATCCCTGGCCTCGCTCGGTGGGTTAAGGATCTGGCGTTGCCATGAGCTGTGGTGTAGGTCGCAGATGCGGCTCGGATCCTGAGTTGCTGTGGCTGTGGTTCAGGCTGGCAGCTGTAGCTCCGATTCAACCTCTAGCCTGGGAACTTCCATGTGCCTCAGGTGCAGCCCTAAAAAGCAAAAAAAAAAAAAAAAAAAAAAAAAAAAAAAATTCACCTAAATAGAACGTGATGGAAGATAGTATGAGAAAAAGAATGTGTACACACACACATACACACACACACTCACACATATGTATGACTGGGTCACTTTGCAGTACAGCAGAAATTGGCACAACATTGTAAATCGGCTACACTTTAATAAAAAGACAAGCCGTATGACCTAAAGTTCGCAGTGCTCGGATGATGCCTCACTTCGCCATGGACAGTGCTGGGTCCCAACCCAAACCTCATCAGGGAAGCCTAGGCTCTCGTCCCTGGAGCTCGGACCTCAGCCCCGGGGGGGAGGTGTGGACGCCCCTCCAGGACCTGCCCTTGAGATGCCACAGAGCCGCTTCAAGGAGGAAGGGGAAGGAAGAGCAAACCATCTTCCCCAAGTGGCAGCTGAGCTTTCTCTGTCACCCCTGCCACCATCTTTTCTTACCTTGTCTGTGGTCCTTTCTGCTTCACAAAAGGAACTTAACGGCTACCTAAAATTAGCTGCCCACGTATTGCTGTGCACATCCCACCGTGACTAATGTGCTTCCTTTGTGACCTACCACGTTCTGGAAATAGAGTCATTAACACGCTCGGGTTGAGCGCCGCCAAGTCCTCGGGAGAGACCACCTCTTTGTCCTTTCTGCCCAGAGGAACCTGGGCCTGGTACCTCATGCCTTGGCATCCCTTCCTTAACAGAGTGATAATTATTTATTAGTGGAATATATGCTTATTATAGCCAGGAATTAAAGTGGTTAGGGCGTCGTGCACCCGGGTCCCTGCGGCTGGACGGTCACATCTGTTAGAAATAAATCACTTGAAAAAATTATATTAGCTTCACAGACGGTCAAGGGATGGAGCGAGGGGAGGGAGGGACGACCGGTTTTCAGTGTTGTGAAAGAGAGGGTACAGTGTTCAGACACCAACTCCTTCTTCCCCTCTTGGAACCCCAGCTGGCCCACTAACGGTATGTCCTATGTATTCATGACAACACAGGCAGGAGAAATTGCATGGTTAGTGGGCAGATAAGGATTCTTAGCAAGGAGTAGAATAAAAAAAAAATATATATATATATATATGTGAAGAGAGACATCCCCCCCCCAAAAAAAGCCTTTTCTTTTTTTTTTTTTTTTTTTTTTGTGGTGTGGAAATTCCAGGGGAAAAAAAAAAAAAAAAAAAAAACTGGAGGAATTTTCCTCTGAACTGTTATCTGGAGTTTCAACTGGAAACAAGGAAATTTAAATGGAAAGATTCTCCTTGGTAAAATTTTCTTCTTTAAATATGTTCTCTTTAATGCTACCATTTGCATTTCCTTAGAGTTTTTTCCCTTCCTAAGGCAGAAAGGCATCTTAAATGCTTCTCACCAATTTTTAGTTTCATCAGGCTGTTTGGGGCCTCTTTTTACAATAAGTGGTGACATCTTTTTTTTGGGGGGGGGTCTTTTTTGACCTTTGTAGGGCCACACCCAGGCTAGGGTTTGAATAGGAGCTGTAGCTGCTGGCCTACACCACAGCCACAGCAACGCCAGATCCTTAACCCAATGAGCAAGGCCAGGGATCAAACCCACATCCTCACGGATCCTAGTTGGGTTCGTTAACCACTGAGCCACAAAGGGAACTCCTGCAGTGTTTTACTATAGCACTCTTAGGAATCTATAGAAGTTTCTCGAGATTTCCAGAAATGAGAAATCCTGACCTCACTTTCAAAGATCCCAAAAAAATAATAGTATCAATGCTCTTTGTTTCCTACCTTTTGAATAACTTGGTAATTCTGCTTCAGAATATTAACAGTTTATTTCTGATAGCATCTAGAAGCAGTGATTCAATTGAGTACACCTTTGAAAGCCAAATATATCACTTTAAAAGTCAATATTTGTTTCAGCAGTGACTGTTTCTATTTTGGGGTGTGTGATCTACTGAGTATCTTCATTTTTGAGACCTCCGGTTGGGTGCTCCATTGAAAACCCCTTTCCAACCCCTTTCTTTCCACGTGCAGAGTGCCCTCTGCTGGCCGTGTGTACATGCCACGTGCCACTGCCAAGATGCCAAGATGCACCCAACCTCGAGCAGTTAAGATGCACCTGAGCATCTTAGGAAGGCTTTTGGAAAATCCTTGCCTCTTCTTGTACCGGAATGATGGCAATTGTGAAAGTGGCCGTAGTTCACTGTAGTTTTCTTTTTACGGCTGTATTATTGCACCCTGTTGGGGGATCCATCTGAGCATTTCATGTGTCCTACTTTTAAAATGCCCAGATGGTGACTACGTGCTCTGGTTTGAATTGGGCAGGGCTCATCTTTCATGCTCTGTCGTCTGCCTGGTTATCAGAGAGACACGAGACAAGGAAAATTCTCCCATTTTTCAGCTCCTCTACATCTGTTTCAAGTCACCCACAGGGAAAGATGCACGTGCCCAGTTGTGAAGATGACAGGCCCCATGATAACTGAATATCGCTTCCCTGGGATGGGGGGTGCCCTGGGTACCCGGATCGCCCGGCATCCCTCCTAGTTACCTCGTGCTGTGTAACTGATCACTTGCAATCTTGTAAGTAACACGGGAATGAGAGGCAGTGTAAATATTTTATACCTTGCTGGAACCACTTAGATTTGCATTGGTCTTCTTGATTCTAGACTTGAAGCTTAACAGAGAATTTAAATCACTCAACCTGAGAAATCCTCAAAAGAACGAATAAAATAAATGTAACGGCGAAGCTGGTTAAAATAGCCCGAGTGTGTAATAGAGGCGTAGGATGCTTTGGTGCCATCACGTTTTCTACAGCTTCTGTCTCCAGCCGTATTCTGCAAAGTGCCAGCTGGGGCAGTGACCGTCGGCATCATTTTTATCAATAATAGTCAGCACTTCCCACTGGGAAATTAGTCAAGGGGATGAGAATTTTTTTTACAAATCCTCTTTCAGCATTTATCTTCCAAAAAAGTACCACAGGACTTTTGTCCGTTATAAGGCAAGGCGCTGAATAAGTTCCTGGTACCTATCTTAGAACTTTATTCATGATCAGCCAGTGATCGGATTCCATTTTAGTTTTCGGAGAAGAAAATGATTTTGCTCTTTTCCTTCTTCATAACAGCTTTTCCGAAGGAACAATGTTAATATAGTTCAGTTGTCTCCAAACTTTCTAGAATGGGCACTCCTATAAAACGAACTTTCTAGAATGGGCACGCCTATAAAACAATAATTTGGGGAGTTTACATCCCCGTTATATGTATGTTTACTTATTTGTAAATTATAAAATATGTACTAATATATGGAGTTCCGCTGTGGTGCAACAGGATCAGCACATCTTGGGAGCCCTGGGACACATGTTCAATCCCCAGCCCGGCAGATTAAGGATCTGGCATTGCTACAGCTATGGCTTAGGTCATGACTGCAGCTGGGATTTGATCCCTGGCCTGGGAACTTCATATGCCACAGGGTGGCCAAAAAAAATTTTTTTAATAAAAAACATGTACTAGTGTAATAATATGTAAAATATTTTCAACACTATGAAAATAGACATTTAAAAGGAGTAGGCATAGATAAAATCACCATTAGAATATTGGCTTAATCAGGAGATCGTACCATCCTTAGCTAGCACCTCGAGGCATGGTACACACTTATTGAAAGATTCACTGTTAAATATTGGATGTCAACCCATTTTTTTCATGCAGTCTCCTTGATAATATCAAAATTTTATGTCCATTTCTGGTCAAATGCAATTGGACTATCTGTTCATATCTCATACTATAGCTGGTAAAGAGTTTGTCTCATATGTAAGGAATATCAAACTGGACAATTACTTGTTCTTTAGTTAGGAACTTAGGTATGATATCAGAACCACAGTTTTTTGTTCTTTCAGAAATCAGGAAAGTCACCCACCCACATCTCCAAAGGTTGTGTAGTTAAAACCAGATAATTCTTGTATGAACCCACTTAGCAGGGAACCATAAACTGTATATGAGGATGTGCCCAAAGCAAGTAAATGAGATAAATATTTCCAGCTACTCCGCAGTGTACAACACCCGTTCTTCCCTTTGTAGGGACTGATCCAGAACGTTGTCCATTCATTCAACCAATGTATAGATATCCAAGTGATCAATATATATCTGGGTTTGCAGCAGTGAGTACACCAAACGTGCTTTCTCCTTGACGCCTTTATTCTAGTGGGGAAAGTCAGTAAACAAATACAGAAGGGGTGTGTGTGCACACGCATGCATGTGTGTGTGTGTGTGAGAGAGAGAGAGAGAGAGAGAGAATTGAATGGTAAGGACAGTGGAGAAAAATCAATCATAGCTGAGGGATCAGATGGCTGTGATGGCCCACTGGGGAGTATTACGTTGGCCAAGCGTGGGAAATGGGGGAGAGTGTTGGCCTGTTGGGACAGGGAAGGTGGTATTTAATGAAAGGAGGCCAGGGAAGCCTTACAAGAAGGTGAAATTGGAGCAGAGATTTCAAGGAGAAAACCATGCCATTAACTAAGAGAAGAATCTTAGTTCAGAAATGGGGGTATAGATTCATATTCTGGGTTTCAAGCGTCTGGGTTTGGTTCCTGGGTCCATGCATTCCCAGGATCCATCCGTTTGTGCATTGACCTTCAACCCAGGATTCTGAAAGGTCAGGTTCAACCACTGACATCCCTGCGATACCCCTTTTACAGGTAAATGCTTTCATTGCTTGGGGACATAATGCTCAACCACCAGACGAGTTGCATAATAAAAACGTTTTCCCAGTTTTGGGTCCATAACACGTACATACGAGTAATGAAGTCTCACCTGAATGCCAGTCCATCCTGACTATCTAATGCCCTCAGTTTCTTACTATATAGGCTTCCAAAATATCCTCATATTCCAGGTAAACCAGAATAAAATGCATTCATTGCAAAATAGAAGGCCTTTCCAATTACTAAACCCTGCTTCAAGCCCAGGAGTTCTCAATAATGTCCCATATCTTTTTCCCTTTTTTCCTAATTCCATTTTGATAAGCTCTAGCCCAAAATAAATAGTAAGTATAGCCACCCCAAAACATCATATGTATAATATTGGGCTAAAAGAAGAGAATGAATTTTTTTTTTTGCTTAATTTTTAGGGCCCCACTGCAGCATATGAAGTTCCAAGGCTAGGGGTTGAATCGGAGCTTCAGCTGCTGGCCTACACCACAGCCACAGCCACAGCCACAGCCACATGGGATCTGAGCCTGTCGACCTACACCACAGCTCACAGTAATGCTGGATCCCCAACCCACTGAGCGAGGCCAGGGATCAACCCCGCATCCTCATGGATACTAGTCAGATTTGTTTCCACTGGGCCACAAAGGGAACCCCCGAGAATGAATATTTATATACATGACACAACAAGAAACAAAAACAGTACAGTCTATGGAATTTGTTTCTGTACTAGGTCATGAAGTCAGTAGTATATTTACGAGTTCCCTTTTTTTGCACTTTGGATGAATTTTTTTTTTATTTTATTGAAATGTACTTGATTTACAATGTTGTGTTACTTCACTGTACAGCAAAGTGACTCAATTATACATATACTTTTTTCATATTCTTTCCCATCATGGTTCATCACATGGTATTGAAAACAGTCCCCTGCACTGCACAGTAGGAAGGATCTTGTTGTTTATCCATTCTGTATAGGACAGTCTGCCTCTGCTGATCCCAAACTCCAGTCCTTCCCTCCCCCACCCCCTCCCCCTTGGCAACCACAAGTCTGTTCTCTATGTCTGCGGTCTATTTCTGTTTCATAGATATGTTCATTTGTGCTCTACTTTAGATTCCACATGTAAGTTTTATATTATATGGTATTTGTCTTTCTCTGTCTGACTTAGTATGATAATCTCTAGGTCCACCCATGCTGCTGCCAAAGGCACTGTTTCATTTCTAACGGTGGAGTAATATTCATATATATATATATATATATATACACATACACACACACACACACCCCCACACACATCTTTTTAATTCACTCATCTATCGATGGACATTTAGGTTATTTTCACGTCTTGGGTATTGTAAATAGTGCTGCCATGAGCATTGGGGAGCATGTATCTTTAAATTAGAGAATTTTTTCCGGATAGATGCCTAGGAGTGGGATTGCTGGATCATATGGTAGTCCTATTTTCAGTTTTTTTGAGGAACCCCCATACCATTTTCCATAATGGTTGTATCAATTTACATCCCCACCAACAGTGGTAGAGGGCTCCCTTTCTCCACACCTTCTCCAGCATTCATTATTTGTAGACTATTAAAATTTTTTTTTAATTTTATCTTCATTCTTTAAGGAACTAGTAAGAAGTCATTTCCCCTTGATACTCCTTGAGCATCCAGACAGGATCAAGAAAAAACATTTTTTTAACTAATTGTAGACTTTTTAATGATGGCCATTTTGATGGGTGTGAGAAATTTGCATTTCTCCAAAAATTAGTAATGATCTCTTCATGTGCCTAGAAACCATTTCTTTGGAGAAATGTCTGTTTAGGTTTTCTACCCATTTTCCTATTGTGCTGTTTGGTTGTTGTTGTTATTATTGAGTTGTATGAGCTGTTTGTATATTTTGGAAATTAAGCCCTCATGTTTCAAATCATTTGCTCCCAGTCCATAGGTTGTCTTTTTTGTTTTGTTTATAGTTTCCTTTGCTGGGCAAAAGCTTTTAATTTTGATTAGGTCCCATTGGTTAATTTTTTCTTTTTCTTTTTCTTTTTTTTTTTGTCTTTTGTCCTTTTTAGGGCCACACTGGTGGTATATGGAGGTTCCCAGGCTAGGGGTCTAATTGAAGCTGTAGCCTCTGGCCTACACCAGAGCCACAGCAACATGGGATCCGAGGCTTGTCTGCGACCTACACCATAGCTCACGGCAACGCCGGATCCTCCTCGACCCACTGAGCGAGGCCAGGGATCGAACCCACAACCTCATGGTTCCTAGTCGGATTCGTTAACCACTGAGCCATGACGGGAACTCCTAATTTTTTCTTTTATTTCTATTGCCTCGGGAGACTAAGAAAACATCGGTATGATTGACGTATGACTTCCCTTTCTTATTTCCCTAACCAGTTGGTGTCATTTGGCTGGTGAGCTCAACCAGGCTCATTCCTGAAGGATCCGAATTCCTGGTGGCCTTGCCTCAGTAAGCTTGCAGTGATCTTCCAGTAGCGTGGCAAAGTGGTCAGAAAATGTGAGGGAGGCGGGGAAGGATTTCCAGGCTCATGCCTAAGCTTTCCAATATCCATTATGGAATAGCATTTCTATTTTATTCTATCCATCACCCCAGCCACCCGTCTAAGCACTTCTGTTTTGCCTCCTTGCCTAATGGCAGAATTTCCTTCTCCACATAACGAGGCAACAATTTTCTAACCTCAATTCAGTAAAACCATTAGAGCAGCATTCTTCTTCTAAATTAGCAGATTCCAGAGTCTCTGTTCCAGTAAATAAAACTGTTGCAAATGGGTCTTTAGTCTTATTATGTTTGAAAGGACGCTTCCCTCCCTGCCTTTCTACCCCCAGTCTTCTGGGATTCCTGCATCCGATGTGAAGGTCACATTGCTAACTGTAAATTCCCTTCTGACTTGTAAGATTCCAAGAGCTTTAACTTTGTTGCAGTTTGCTTAAACCTTGCGTGGAATGCTACAAACGGCTCCTCTTGCATCACATGTGTCTGGTACATTTCCTGCACATTGATATTTAAAGCCGGTCCTTTCTGTGGCGTTTTTCGTGACTGCTCACTTTAAGCCCATGATGACGTCCTACATGTACACCTTGAAGTGCTGGTTTTCATGTGCGTTCACAGTGCTGTCATGAATGTGAGTCTTGCATGGCTCACGGGTGGCAGCCCCTGAAATCCGGGACCTGCGTGCTTCCCGCTTCTTTTCCACTCCCTGTAGCGCCGAGCACCGTGCTAGAAAAAAGTAGATGCTGGATAAACATTTGACTGTGGATTTGACCCTCAGACCCTAAACCAATCTCAGCATTTTTCTTTGCTGAGAGCTTTAAACAAAGCATAAAGTCGAATTTATAAATGATGTACACTTCAATTATAAATTTAAAAATAAATAAAAATAAACAAGTGCCCTTTGAAATCAATAACGCCCCCTCCCGCCAGGTTCCTTAGCTGCTTCTATTAGCAGGCATCTGATTTAGAACATTTTTTTTTTTTTTTTTTTTTTAGGGCCGCATCTGCAGCATGTGGACGTTCCCAGGCTAGAGGTCAGATCAGAGCCACAGCTGCCAGCCCACGCCACAGGCACAGCAAAGCCAGATCTGAGCTGCACTGCAGCCTACCCCACGGATCCTTAACTCACTGAGTGAGGCTGGAGATGGGACCTACATCCTCATGGATACTAATCAGGTTTGTTTCCTCTGAGCCACAACAGGAACTCCCAGAGTCGTTTTTTGAGGGCCAGTGAGGTACCAGACCCATTCAGAAAGGTCATCTGGTTTAATCCTCACGAAAAAGTTCATGAGAAGTGTAATCACTACTAGAAACCAAGATTCAGAAAAAGTAAATTATTTGCCAAAGATCTTTTAGTGTGAGTGATAGAGCTGCAACTTGAGCTCTAGTCTTCTGACTCTAAGTTGGCTGTTTTGTTTGTTTTGTTTTGTTTTATTAAAGCACCTGACTCTCAGATGAACCTCATTCCCCACACGCTAGTCACTGGGCTTCTCAGAGAATTTCCTCCTGCGCTAAAGAGATCAAGCCCAGCAAAATCATAGGTGGTAGAATAATTTTAATAACACATTCAAAATGCCAAACCCATAGCACATGTCCAGCCTCCGTGAGAAACTTTTTTCTCCTGTTTTTGTCCAAAGGCCTGCTAAAAGCGATTACGCAAAATTAAAAGCAATCTTTGATTTGTCTCCATGAAAATAAGAACCACAACTTCTCACTCTCAGAACAAATAAAAGTTGTTTTTATTTTTAATTAAATACGCTTAGCTTAAGGTGTAATGACTAAACCGTGATCATTTCTTTTTGTTTATTCATTTAAAGTGCAAATAAAAGCAGATAATCAATAGATCATAATCTGAAACTGGAGGATTTACAAGTTAATAAGCTTGAGTCAATAGATATTCCATAACGAAGCCCTCAAGGCTGAACCTGACATAATTTGCTTTGCACTAAGCTGGTTGACTTAATGCTTTAATTTAATTCCAATATTAACTGGAAAATCCAAAGAAAAGGGGAAAATTTAAATCCTATTATATTGAAATGTTTTCAAAGCAACAACAAAATCATGCCACAACTGCTTAAAGGGGGGGCCAGCATCTACCTAAACCACCTGGGCTCTGATTGCTGATAACAGTTAACCGTTTGGGGGCCTGGCACAGGTGAATGGTGGAAGATGGTCTGCCTTTGCCATATCTTTTCCCTTAGCCTCAAGTGTTACCAAATTCGGGGGGATAATAGATTTTGTTTTATCTCTTTTTTTAAATTTTTTACTGAAGCATCACTGATTTACAATGCTATGTCAATTTCTGCTATATAGCAAAGTGATTCAGATATATATATATAATATATCTATTTTATACATTTAAAAGATGTATTATTCATATATATTAAATATTTATATTCTTATATAAAATATTAGAGTATATTCTTATTTTTTTCGTTATGGTGTATCTCAGGATATTGACTATAGTTCCCTGTGCTGTTCAGTAGGACCTTAGCCTTAAGTGTTATCAAATTTTTTTGGATAATAGATTTTGTTTTATCTCATTTTTTAAAATTTTTATTGGAGTCACTGATTTACAATGCTATGTCAATTTCTGCTGTACAGCAAAGTGATTCATATATATATATATAACATATATTCTATACATTTAAAATATATGTATTCTTTTTATTATATATTTATATTCTTATATAAAATATTAGAATATATATTCTTATATTAAAATGTTAGAACATAGGAGTTCCCATCGTGGCACAGTGGAAACTAATCCAGCTAGGAACCATGAGGTTGTGGGTTCGATCCCTGGCCTTGCTCAGTGGGTTAAGGATCCGGCGTTGCCGTGAGCTGTGGTGTAGGTCGCAGAGGTGGCTCGGATCTGGGGTTGCTGTGGCTGTGGTGTAGGCCGGCAGCAACAGCTGCGATTAGACCCCTCGCCTGGGAACCTACATATGCCATGGGTGCGGCCCTAAAAAAGACTGTATATATATATATATATATATATATATATATATATATATATATATATATATTAGACCATATATATTCTTATATTTTTTTTCTCTTGGTTTATCTCGGGCTACCGAATACAGTTCCCTGTGCTATCCAGTGGGACCTCGTTATTCAGCCATCAGTAGTCAATGGTTTGCATCTACTAACCCCAAACTCCCCGTCCCAGTGTCATCCATGTTTCATCTGCTGACGTCGGCTCTCCGTGACTTTGCAGGACGCTGTTGGAGTTGTGTTTATTTGGAAAGCGGTCTTTCTATTCCCCTTGGCTCCCCTGGAGATGATCATTCACCCTGACTCCAGAACAGGAAGCCGGTCAGAGAGCAGGGCAAGACTCTCCTGGTTCCCCGGAAGGTAGAAGTGAGAGCCTCTCCATAGGAAGAGGCAGCCTAGGCTGGCTTCCACCTCCCCAAGCCTGGTACCAGAAGGGATGGTGAGAAGGATGGGACATGATACACGGCATACTTTCCAGGTTACAAGCCAAGGCTCTGGTTCGAATGCCTCCACTCAGACGCTGGTTTTGCCCTTAGACTTACGTGACCGTGGACAAGTGGCTGCACCTGTCGTTACATCCATTTCCTCATCTGACAGTGAGGGTTTAATAGCAGTGTGTATCTCACGAGGTCGCTGTAAGGATTAAACAATGTCCTATGCATAAGACGCTTGGAAAGTGCCTACCATACAGCAAGCACGCCCTGTTATAACCCTGGAGAAACTCTTTAGGAAAAGGATAAAAGTGTACATACACGAAGAGTCACACTGAAAGCAGCAGTAGGCCTGCATGCAGCGGTCAGCTGTGTCTGTCCACGCCCCTTTGTGTGCACAGCCCAAGTCCCAACACATCCCACGTGTTACCATGCTCACATTATTTATGAGTTCCCAGTCTGGGTTTTGTTTTGTGCCACTGCAGGTCCCCCTGTAGCCAGAGAGGTATCGCATTTCAGCTGCCCCCCACCCCATTTTCTCGGCCATGCCCACAGCAAACGGAAGTTCCCGGGCCAGAGATGGAACCTAGGCCACAGCGGCAACTGTCAGATCCTTAACCTCTAGGCCACCAGGGAACTCCCTCGCTGCCCTTTAACAAGACTAGCTTTAGCTTTCTGGTCCCATTGTTGTCAGGAACAAGCAGTTCCTTGGCGAACGTAAATGGGCTGGAAGGCACACACGGGCTCTTTACCATAGGGTACACTTTTTTATTCGGGAAGGATGCTTGGAAAACAGAGAACAGCGATCTCATTGGTTTTTTTGTTTTTTTTAAAGTTTTATGGACGTCAGTTGAGGTACGAGGTTGCGATCATTTCTGCGGTACAACAAAGTGATTGTTCAGTTACACACATACACACGTCTGTTCTCTTTCACATTCTTTTCCCACGTGGATGATCACAGGTCCCCGCTGGCCAATCATTCCACATGCCTCCGGGTGCCGATGCCAATCCCAGACTCCCAGTCCATGCCCCCCCCCACCTGTCCCTTTCGGTAACCATAAGTCTGTTTTCAAAGTTTGTTGAGTCTGGAGTTCTCGTCGTGGCTCAAGGGAAACAAATCTGACTAGTATCCATGAGGACGCTGGTTTGATTCCTGGCCTCACTCAATGCGTTAGGGATCTGGTGTTGCTATGAGCTGTGGTATAAGTCACAGACACAGCTCAGATCTGGCGTTGCTGTGGATGTGAATGTGGTGTAGGCCAGTGGCTACAGTCTGATTTGACCCCTGGCCTGGGAAGCTCCATATGCCACGGGTACATAAACAGACCAAAAAAAAAAAAAAAAAAAAAGTTTGTGAGTCTGTTTCTATTCGGCAAATAAGTTCACTGGTGTCGTTTTTTTAGACTCCACATATGTGATATCATATGATGTTTGTCTTTCACTGTCTGACTTACTTCACTTAGTATGATAGGCTTCAAGTCCATCTATGTTGCTGCAAATGGCATTTCATTTTTTGTGGCTGAATAATATTCCATTGTGTATATATAGGGTACTCTTTTCTATTCAAGAAGGATACCCAGAAAACAGAGAGCAGAAATCTTGATTTTTATGAACATTTTTTTCCCATTTCTCCATCTCTTTCTGAAATCGTGTGTGTCTAAGTCTCACCACCACAATAGGTGGCAGTTGTTACGTATTTGTCGTTTCCTGTGCCCGCCCGCACAAACTTAATCAGTGCCATTTACACTCCCATCATTTTAGCTGAATAATACATGTTGTTGGTACTACACACATTAAGTTTAATTGACATTTAGAATGTCTTCAGAAAGGGAGCACCCATCGTGTAGTATCCATGAGTATGTGGGTTCAGTCCCTGGCCTTACTCACTGGATCAGCGAGCTGGCGTTGCTGTGAGCTGTGGTGTAGGTCACAGATGTGGCTTGGACCCCTACTGCTGTGGCTGTGGTGTAAGCCTCAGCTGCAGCTCCAATTCAGCCCCTAGCCTGGGAACTTCCATATGCTGTGGATGCAGCCCTAAAAAAGCAAAAAAAAAAAAAAAAAAAGACCAAAAAACGAAACAGCCAGAGTGGCATCTCATGTGCTTGGCTTCTATTTTTCCAACTTCTCTCTTTCTCCTAAATCCAATAGAAATGAGTTTCTGATCCCTGCAACTACATGCTCTTGAATACAGCATAGATTACATCATTTCCCACCACTCTGAGAAACTGGGAGTCGGACTCCTTATTGGAAAATGCAATTGAATTCTGGGCTTGAGCCAAACAATGTGAACACTATGATAATACACTTTTAGATGCTTTAGACTTTTTAAGTAAGTTGGTAACCATATTTCTCATCCTTCCAAATATGTAGACCTTGTATCAGTCAGGATAGGGTAAGGTGTGCTGTGGTAACAAATAGAACTGCAGGCATCAGTGCTAAACATAATAACGGTGGGGAAAGCGCTTGTGGGCTTGGTGGCCCTTCTCCATCTTGCCTTAACGCCAGACCCTGATGGGGGAAGAACGTGCTGGAGGATTCTACAGATGTTTTTAGGCTCTAGGACTGAGAGTAGCCAACAGCCCTTATTTCCACAGACCATGGACAAAAATTAGTCCTATAACTCCACTTAGGTGCAGTGAGCTGGAGAATGCCAAAAAGTAAATGATTGAGTTCGCTGGTGGCCTAGCAGGTTAAGGATCTGGCATTATCACTGCTGCGTATGGCTCAGGTCATTGCTGTGGCGTGGGTTCAATCCCTGGCCTAGGAACTTCTGCATGCTACAGGAGAAGCCAAAAAAAAAAAAAAAAAAAAGGTAAATGGATATTTGGTGAGCTCTAGTGTCTCTGCTGTATACCTTTTTTTCTTTCTTTCTTTTCCTTTTTTTTTTTTTTTTTTTTTTTTGGTATGGCATTGCCTGGGATTATCAGTACGATAGTGAACAGAGGGCATCCTGTCTTACTTGATTGTTATATTAATGGAAAGATTCCTAAGACTTTAACATTAAATATAATTTAATGTATGATTTTAGTAAATGGTTTTCTCGGATTAAGGATGATTTCTCCTGTTTTCACCTGGCTAAGAGGTTTCAGGAACAGGGATTGAATTTTGTTAATTCTATTAAGATGATCATATAGAAATCAACTTTTCTAAGGACTAAATCCCATTCAATTGTGATGTCTTTTTATAAACTCTGTTGAATACTATTTGCTAATATTATGACTTTTTTATCTCATCTCAAGTGATTTTAGTCTATAAAAACTCATTTTTCAGGAGTTCCTATTGTGGCTCAGTGGTAATGAACCCAACTAATATCCATGAGGTTAAGGGTTCGATCCCTAGCCTTGCTCACTGGATTAAGGATCCAGCGTTGGTTTGAGCTGTGATGTAGGTCACAGATGTGGCTTGGATCCAAAGTTGCTGTGGCTGTGGTGTAGGCCCACAGCTATAGCTCCAAATCGACCCCGAGCTGGAACCTTCCATATGCCGCAGGTGTGGCCCTAAAATAGACACACACACACAAATTTATGATTGTATTCTTGTCCAGTTTTGGTATTATGTTAACAACATGTAATGAGTTTGGTGTATGGCCCAGTTTACCTATTTTCTGGAACCCTTTGTACATAATATCAATTATCTGCTGCTTGCAGATTTAGATAAAAGCAGTAACAAAAACTTCCCTAATAAAAATCTATGGTCTTGGGCCTTTTTGGAGTAAGGGACTGATTCAGGGCTTTATTTTATTTTGTTTTAAAGCTGATTAATATATTTGAGTGCGTTTGTTTAATTTCCTCTGTTTTTCTAAAATTGCCCACATTATGTATGTTTTTACATCTATTATTATAGAATTGTTTACATTCTCCCTATTTTCTTTCTTTTTTTTTTTTTTTTTTTGTCTTTTTGCCATTTCTAGGGCCGCTCCTGTGGCATATGGAGGTTCCCAGGCTAGGGGTCGAATCGGAGCTGTAGCCGCCAGCCTACACCAGAGCCACAGCAACGCAGGATCCGAGCCACATCCACGACCTACAGCACAGCTCATGGCAATACCAGATCCTTAACCCACTGAGCAAGGCCAGGGATTGAACTCACAACCTCATGGTTCCTAGTCGGATTCGTTAACCACTGCGCCACAATGGGAACTCCAACATTCTCCCTATTTTCAATGATAACCTGATCCATGAGGATTGAATATCTGCCGTCCTAATACCAAAGGCCCTCTAGAAAATGTCGTTTTGAGTCATTTAGCACCAACCTCCCTTTGCAAATGTCCCATACTAATTATTTATTCTTCATTGAAGAAAGGCCTTATCTTTCTCAGCTCACCCCCAAAGTCAGGGTATATAAGAGTACAAAAGCTGCATCATATTGCATGCCCCATTAAGTGAAAATTCATACTCATTATTATATTATCCAGCTTATGTGTATGTGTGTGTGTGTAAATGAATTTCTAAAGACCAAATAGTTGAAGTCAATAGAAAGGAAGAATTTACCCAATGATTCAGTGTATAATTATCCAATACCTACTAGGTCTTCACAGCAAACGTTTGCAAGGATAGTGTTTATAAATTTCACTTAAAAGATGTACTTACATTCATAGGATGCTTCGCCTTTTTTCAAAATATCTTTCTCCCTACACTCTCCATGTAAGCAGGACACTAATCCCTAAAAACACCTTGTGAGTTATTCATTGCTTTAGATTCAACCCTTCATTCCTTCATAACTTCAGAATACTTAAAGAACATCTTATGCATAGAAGCATCTCTTAGATGCTTAGGGTGACAGTAATAAAACCCAGCACTTAGTAAATGTCTGCCACATGTCAGGAGCTATGCTAAGGGTTCACTCACTAAAATTTGCAAACCGAAAAGGTCGTTACTATTGCTAAGTCCTTTTTACATACGAGGAGGAAACCAGAGTAAAGCAAGGTTAGGACACAAGTGACGCAAAGCATTTACTTAGTCATGGGAGGCAAATAAGGGAACAGGCAGATCCATTGGTAAAGGAAGGAAATCTATGAATAAATTCAAACCCACACTCTCGCACATGTAGCAATGTTTATACAAAGATGTTTGGGATACTTGTTTCAAGCACATAATTTTTATTTTAATTGAAAAGAGTGGGTGTAAATCAATTGGGAATCTCAAGTCTACTTGCGCATCTAGCGTTGATGGATGCTAGGATCTTGTATAAGCAATGGAGACCATTTAGACTTTAGTTTCAACTACAAAATGAGGCCATTGGAGCAGAGTCCAGTCATCATTTAAAAGGACGGATTGATACATGAATATTTCGTATTTAATCACAAGTGTTATGAGTGTGTCTATCAAGAGTTGGAAACATAAGACTCCTTTCTTAACTCCACAAGAGTTCAAACAAATCTTTGATGAATCTTTAATTGGAATTGTCAATTAAAGTGGGGCATGATGGAGTTAAGTGGTACCTCCAGTGTAGTTTGTGAACCCCTCAGAGTCCCAGAAACTATTTCAGGGGTCCATCAGGTCAACAGTCTTTTCATATGAGTATGAAGACCTTATGTATCTTGTTCACTCTCATCCCCTTACTAGTATACAGTGGAGTTTTGCAGAGGCTACACGATGTGTAACGTTACCGCTCTGCTGGCTGGTAGAAAATGTGCTTCTGTGTTCTTTTCCTTTAATATTTCCTCAACTTTAGTTGTCAAGATGGCAGATGTCAGTAGATAGAAAAAAAACATAGGAACACGAACTTTGGGGGAATTTCGCTTATTTTTAAGTGGGGATCCTGAGACCAAAACATTAGGACCAGTGATGCAGTTGACGAGGACACTGGAACTGAACACAGGAGAGGAATAAAAGCCTAATCTTGCCACTTGCTAGCATTGTGACTCTGGGCAAGCTACTCAGCTAACCTCAATTTCCTCGTCTATAGTATCACCACTGCCGTAACTTTGATGTGAAGATGAAGTAAGACAATGCATGTAAAGTGACTTTTTTTACACCAGGTCCGAAATAGTAAAAGCAAAAAACTTTGCTTAAAAATAGTAATCTGGGAGTTCCCGTTGTGGTGCAGTGGAAACGAATCCGACTAAGAACCATGAGGTTGCAGGTTCGAGCCCTGGCCTCACTCAGTGGGTTGGGGATCCAGAGTTGCCATGAGCTGTGGTGTAGGCTGGCAGCTACAGCTCTGATTAGACCCCTAGCCTGGGAACCTCCATATGCCACGGGTGTGGCCCTAAAAATAAATAAATAAAATAATAATAATAATAATAATCCTATCTTAAGAAGGACACACAAGAAAATGGTAACCTGATAACTTGTGTTACCACTGGGCAGAGAAGTTTTCATTGTATCCTCTTCACAAGGAGGTTACTGTGTGTTGAAGTAATGATATAATGAAAAGTCTAAAACAGATTTTTAATAAAATCTTTAGTAAAAGCCTTGTAGTTTATCAGTCACTTCATTATTATTATTTTTTTTTAATGGCTGCACTTGCTGTGTATGGACATTCCTGGGCCAGAAACTGAATCCAAGCCACAGCTGCAACTTTGGATCCTTCACCCACTGCACTGGGCTGGGAATTGAACCCACACCTCCACAGTGACCCAAGTTGCTGCCGTCAGATTCTTAACCCACTGTAGCACAGCGGGAACTCCTCAATCACTTCTTTTCTGATGAAACTTTCTTGTTCCAAATTTTATCTCTGAAAAGAGCTAAGAGCTGAGTGTACAAAGGCGGTAGTTCTTGGTATAAACATCGCTTTGCTTCAGAGACTGCAGCCCACTCCATATTCATTGCCTGAGGCTCCAGCGTCTCCATATCAGTTTGCCATATACAGAATTTTGGCTAAACAGATTTCCATGTGCAAAGTGAGAATGAAGGCCTGATTTTAAAAAGAGTATATATACCTTTCCTGCATGTTAATCTCCCCCTCGTTACTGGAGAATTCCCATCACTATACAGACGTGATCTAGCATCACCCTTGTGTGTTAAACGCGACCCTCCAGGCCTCTCCAGCCAGCACCCAATTTCCCTGTTCTCTTTCACAGCCCGTCTTCTCAGACCGACGTTACTTTTCCCTGTTTCTACTCTCACGTGTGTGGTTCTCCCTTCCTCCTGCTCCAATCAGAGTTCTGTCCTTACTGACCCACTAAAAGGCTCTATCGGGACCACTTGCCAAAGGCTCTACCAGCATCCTAAGATCTCCGTGGACGTATCGTTTCACTTTCCAGCATCATTGACGCTGATGACCACAGCTCATTTTAGATTATTTCCTCTTCTTCTGGCTTCCAGGACATCATACGCTCCTGGTTTTCCTTCTGCTTTACCGGTTTTGGTTGGTTTCTTTCTTTCTTTTTCTCAGTTTCATTACTGACGCATCCGCTGATACTTGTGCTTCGCATCCTTATCCCGTTTCTTTCCCTAAGTTTGGTCCTACGCCCTCTCCTCCACCCACACTGTCCACCAGACTCTCCCTCTCTTCTCAGCATCTTCTTAGACGCACTTCCACTCTCTTTTTCACCCCATCCCTTCATTTCTAATTCTCTCTGTATTCACTGAGAGCCCAGCGGTTTGTGGAGTGCTCACGCTATACTAGGCACAATTAGAGACACTTGGGATGGAGCAGAGACTGAAACAGATACAGGTCCCTGCCCCAGGGGGACTTACATCCTAGTAAAGAATGGTAGACAAGGAATTTCTGCTGTGATACAGCAGATTAAGGATCTGGTGTTGCCATGGTTGTGGCATAGGTTGCCGCTGTGGCGTAGATTCAGTCCCTGGCCTGGGAACTTCCGTATGCTGTGAGTACAGCCAAAAAAAACAAACAAACAAATATATAATCGTAATAGATAGATTATATGGTATGTTGAAAATGAGTGAGGAGAGGAGGGCATTAGAAAAGAAAAATACAGCGAGGTAAAGGGGTTCCATATGGGAAGGAGGAGAAGGGGGGGCAGGTTGCAGTTTTCTGCAGGAGGAGGTGAAGTTACCCTGCAGACAGGGAGGTGAAGTGTGATGCAGCCGGAAGAGAGAGGTGGTACAGAGCCCTCAAGACAGGAGCTTGTTGGAGTTCCCGTCATGGCTCTGTGGTTAACAAATCCAACTAGGAACCATGAGGTTGCAGGTTTGATCCCTGGCCTTGCTCAATGGGTTAAGGATCTGGTGTTGCCGGGAGTTGTGGTGTAGGTCGCAGACATGGCTTGGATCCTGCATTGCTGTGGCTGTGGTGTAGGCTTGGCAGCTACAGCTCCAATTCGACTCCTAGCCTGGGAACTTCCACATGCTACGGGTGCAGCCCTAGAAAAGGCAAAAAGACAAAAATAAATAAATAAATAAAAATAAAAAAATAAAGACAGGAGCTTGTTTGAGGTGTTTGAAGAAGAGGAACAAGACCGGGGCGGTACAGTGCGTTTGCCTGTGATGGATAAAGGTCGGAGGTGCAATTGGATGGGAAGTGAGAGGGTGGGCAAGAAGATTCGGTGTTTAGTCTGCATGACCCAGGAAGTGTTAAAACATTTTGAGCAGAGGCGCCCCATGATCTAACTTGTGTTTCTGGAGGTCACCGTGACTGCTCCGTGGATGGTGGGTGTTTGAGGTCCACAGCAGGGAGGCCCGTGGAGCAGCCCGTGGTGGAAGTGGAAGAGAATGGCTTGGGTCAGGACGGTAGTAGTAGAGGTGGTGAGAACTCCAGGATTCTGGATGTGCTTTGACGTCAAATAAATCCAGTCTTGGAGGTCCCGTCGTGGCGGAAACAAATCCGACTAGGAGCCATGAGGTTGCAGGTTCGATCCCTGGCCTTGCTCAGTGGGTTGAGGATCCGGTGTTGCCGTGAGCTGTGGTGTAGGTCGCAGACGCGGCTCAGATCTGGCGTGGCTGTGACTGTGGTGTAGGCCGGTGGCTACAGCTCCGATTCGACCCTTAGCCGGGGAACCTCCATATGCCACGAGTGTGGCCCTAAATAGACAAAAGACAAAAAAATAAATACATAAATCCAATCTGATTTCCTAATGATTAGATGTAGGTGGGGGGTGGGGGTGGAGGATGAATCCAAAGTTTGAGGCTTAAACAGCTGGAAGGTTGGAGTTGTCATCAACTGAAGAAAAGGCGAAGATGGCAGGTGAGGTGGCTTTGGTGGGTACCCCAGACACATTTCACCTGGGGACGCTGAACACGGTGGGTTTGCGGGATTTTTTATAGAACTAGACCTCACCCAGTGGTGGGAAGAGCTGGGAAAGTGAAGGTCCATAGAGAGGGGTGAGAGGATAAGTCGAGGAGTTGCCACCCGGCCAGTCTAAGCAGTCATAGACCTGGGGCCACTCTTGCCCAAAGAGGCAGAAGGTGGAAGGCAGAGCCAGCTATGGAGCAGAAGACAAGGGGGACAAACTGAAGCCCCCTTGCACTCCTGTGCCCCCCTTTTCTTTCTCGTGCAAATTCAGTTTCTCTTTTTTTCTTTTTTTTGTCTTTGCCTCTTTTTCTCCACATCTAATCTCCACAAGTTTCAAGGAAGTATGGCCGCCGCTCTCCTTTCATCCAAATCTCTCGCCCCCTTTAGCTTAGAACCATACAGAGAAAGTATATTCATTTCCTACTGCTGCAAAACCAACTACCACAAACCGAATGGCTTAAAATAACACATATTTGTCATTGCACCTTTCCCATGGGTCAGAAATCGAGACATGGCTTTGTTGGGTCCTGTGTTCATAAGGCTGCCATCAAGGTATCCACGAGGCTAGTGTCTCATCTGGAAGCTTGGCTAAGGAGTCCTTCCTTCCAAGTTCATTCAGATTGTTGGCAGGATTCATTTGCTCCTGCTGGTAGGACCAGGGCCCAGCGTCTTGCTGGCGGCTGGCTCTTGGATCTTAGAGGCCACTTCCCTGTTCCCTGCCCCAGGGCCCTTTCACAGGCCCTGCTGTAACCGATGCAAGCCTTCCTCACGACCAGCAGGAGAATTTCACTTTCACTCGGCTGAGGTGATGACTCCTGTATTCATGCGCGTGGCATCCCCTAATTGCACCGTTTTCCATTGGGTGGAAGGGAGTCCCGGGTCTTGCCTGTCCCCAAGAGGAAGTGGATTATACCAAAGGGCATTAACTCGCTTGGGCTTGGGGGCAGTGGGCATCCAAGGGTGTGACTGCCACAAAAGGGGATTCTTGCATGCGTAATTCCACCTTAACAGATTTTACACAACACAAACTACCCAGAAGGGAAAATCAAGGATCACATGAGACTTGCGTCTGAGATACGTTACATACAAGTGGAGAGCTTGAAAGGCTGTTGGATTTGAGACTGGATTTGGGGAGAGATGTCCAGTGCCCTTCTCTTTTTTTTTTTTTTTTTTTTTGCGTCTTTTTTGTCCTTTTTAGGGCTGCACCGGTGGCATGTGGAGGTTCCCAGCTAGGGGTCTAATTAGAGCTTTAGTCGCCAGCCACAGCCACAGCCACAGATCCGAGCTGCGTCTGCGACCTACACACAGCTCATGGCAACACCAGATCCAGATCCTTAACCCACTGAGTGAGCCCAGGGACTGAACCCACAACCTCATATGGTTCCTAGACGGATTCGTTAACCACTGAGCCATGACAGGAACTCCTCAAAGCTGCCTTTCTAACCCATCTCTACTCAGAACTAGAGACTCATTGATTCAACTGTCTCTGCGGCGTCTCAATGTGACCAAAATGGTTCCCTCCTTCCCCAAAGCTGTCAGTCTCTCCGGCTTCCACATCTCATTAAATGGGACCGGCATCCACCCTTGCTCTCAAGGCAAAAACCCAAGAGCCCTCCTCGATTCCTCTCTCTCCCTCTCCTACGCTTAATCCATCACAATTCTGTTGGTTCTACTTCCGAAATATAAATCCACCAACGTAAGTTTCATCTCCACCTTTATCAGTCCACTCCAAGCGCTGTCACCCCTCCCCAAACTTCTGCAAAACCATTCCTTCTCTTGGCCCCTGTTAGAGACTGATGGTGTTGCCCCAAAAGTCATATATTGATCCTCTAACCCCTCAATGTGACTGTATTTGGAGATAAAGGATATAGGGCAGTAACTGAGATGAAATGACCCGGTCCTAGATATCACACACTCTTTTTCTCATACTATCTTTCATCATGTTCTACCTCAAGAGATTGAATATAGCTCCCTAAAGTAAAACACTGAATTAATTTTTTAAAAGGGGGATCTTAATCTGATAGAGACAAGAGAGACAGCCCCCTCTCTCTCCATGTGCACACAGAGCTAAGCCACGGGAGGCCACAGTGAGATGGCAGCTGTCCACAGCCAGGAAGAGAGGCCTCACCAGAAACCTGATGGCACTTTGATCTGGGTGTTCTAGCCTCCAGAACTGGAAGAATATAAATTTCTCTTTGTAAGCAAGTTCCCATTGTAGTGCAGTGGGCTATGAGCCCAACTAGTATCCATGAGGATGAGGGTTCGATCCCTGGCCTCACTCAGTGGGTTAGGGATCCAGCATTGGCGTGAGCTGTGATGTAGGTCGCAGACATGGCTTGGATCCTGGATTTCTATGGCTGTGGTGTAGGCCAGCAGCTGCAGCTCCGATTCGACCCATAGCCTGGGACCTTCCGTAAGCCACAGGTGTGGCCCCTTTGGTAGCCATAAATTTGTTGTCTATGCCTGGGAGTCTGTTTCTGTTTGGTAAGTAAGTTCATTTGTATCATTTTTTTAGATTCCACATATAAGTGATATCATATGATATTCGTCTTTCTTTGACTTACTTCACTCAGTATAATCTCTAGGTCCATCTATGTGGCTGCAAATGGCATTATTTCATTCTTTTTATGGCTGAGTAATATTCCATTGTGTATATGTACCACATCTTCTTCATCCATTCCTTTGTGAATGGACATTCAGCTTGTTTCCATGTCTTGGCTATCATGAATAATGCTGCAGTGAACATGAGGGTGCATGTAGATTTTCAAATTAGAGTTTTCATCTTTTCTGGATATATGCCCAGTAGTGGGATTGCTGGACCATAGAGTAACTCTATTTTCAGTTTTTTAAGGAAGCATAATCTTTTAAAAATGTAAATCAAATTCTGTCATTCCCTTGATTAAAGATCTTCAATAATTTTTTCATTGGAATTAGTGTCAGACTCTAACTCTTCCCTTGGCCTGAAAGATGTACGTACACTATCTGACTCCTCCCCATCCCTTTGATGGGAGCTTAGAGGCCGCACTCAGATTAGCTTCCTTCTGAGCAGCAGCCAAGCTCATCCTTCTCTCTGAAAGTATCTCCCTGGGTTCATCACATGGTTTCTCTTGCATTCTTGCCTACATGGAACTTCCTCAAGGATCTGTACTCTCTCTTCTTTTAAAAAAAAAAATTTTTTTAATGATTTTTATTTTGTCCATTATAGTTGGTTTACAGTGTTCTTTCAATTTCTACTGTATAGCAAAGTGACCCAGTCGTTTATATATATTTATGTATATAAATGTGCTATAAGCAGGATCTCATTGCTTATCCACTCCAAATGCAGTAGTTTGCATCTATTAACCCCAGATTCCCAGTCCATCCCACTCCCTCCCCCTCCCCCTCCCCCTTGGCAACCACAAAGCTGTTTTCCAAGTTCATGAGTTTCTTTTCTGTGGAAAGGTTCATTTGTGCCATATATTTGATTCCAGATACAATTGATATCATACGGTATTTGTCTTTCTCTTTCTGACTTACTTTACTTAGTATGAGAGTCTCTAGTTCCATCCATGTTGCTATAAATGGCATTATTTTGTTCTTTTTGATGGCTGAGTAGTATTCCATTGTGTATATATACCACATCTTCTCAATCCATTCATCTGTCAATGGACATTTGGGTTGTTTCCATGTCTTGGCTATTGTGAATAGTGCTGCAATGAACTGGGGTGCATGTTATCTTTTTCAATGAAAGTTTTGTCCAGATATATGCCCAAGAATGGGACTGCTGGGTCATATGGTAGTTCTATATATGTTTTCCATAGTGCGTTCCCTCTCTTCTTAAACCAAGACACGCCCTTTTCCATCACCTAAACCCAAACACCAGTTCATCTCTCTATTTATTTTCTTCAAAATCTGCCACAAGTTCTAATTCCCTCTCCCTCTCTCTCTCCCCCTCTCCATTTGGCTTGTGTATTGCCCATTTTTCCTTGTTATAAGTGTAAGACTCAGAAGGGTATATACTGATCTCCGTTGTTTTCTGCTGTGTTCTCAGAGCTTAGAAGGCTGCCTAGTACACAGGAAGCCTTTGATAGATATGTGTTTAATCAAGGACTGAATAAATATAAGACTGGCTGGAATGAATGAAATTCTGTTAAATGTAGTTTAGTAGTTTTACTAGTATTGCCATAAAATAGATTGCCAGAGTGGAATGGCTGGGTCACAGAGTATGCACATTTTTAATTTTGATAGATCAGAAGAACTGCTTTTTAATATTTAGTGTGACTGATTTGCCACTTTAAAATTTAATTATCACAAATTTAATTTTTTTTCCTCTTCTCCTTTGAAAAATGAGCCATTTCAAAACCATTCTTTCTTCCCCCAGTGTTTTATGCAGCTGAGGCATCATCGTTCATTTTGTAAGAACCCTAGCTTTTGCTGTATGGATTAAATTGATAGAGCCTATTTGTCTATAAAGAAAACTTCTGTGAATTGAATCTTCTTCTTGCATTGACCCCCCCCATCATGAAATGAATGATGTACTTCAATGAGAGATAAAGAAATACCACCCCCTTTTTTGTATATCATTCTTCCCCCTGAATTAGATATTTGTGGGAGTAAAGACACAGCACTAACGCATGAATACTCTAAGCTAATGTTTGGTTTGGTTTGGTTTGGTTTGGCCATGGCATGCAGCAGCTTGATGTGGGATCTCAGTCCCAGTCAAGGGATTGAACCCTGGCCACAATGGTGAAAGCTTGAATCATAGCCACTAGACCACCAGGGAACTCCCTTGAAGCTGAATGTTTTAAGTTTGAAATTTGCAGTTGTTCCCACAAATGCCTTCTGACTAATCAATCACCTAATAACACATATCACAATTACTTAATGGGGGATATGCATTTATACCGTCTTGAAATCTTTCCAATTAATCCCTCTGACATTAGTTAGAACCCAGAGCCGGGAATGCTTTACCACTTGTTTGTACTTTTGAATTAGCTTTATTCTATTTTGCTGTCATCAACAGCATCCTGAAAGTTTTCCAGCTGCTGTTTGATATGTACAAGGTATAAGGGTGTGGATGGTTCCCCACAAACACGTTCCTACTGTCCCCAAAAAACGCACACCAGGGACACGTGACCCTGATAATGGATCAGGGCAGAGGGCAGTATAATTGGCCTCTATCAGTCCAGTTGTTATAATCCCCACCATGACTGTGATCAAAAGACAAACACTGTGTGTAAAGAAGTTTCAAATTTTGAAATAGAGCAAACGATATTTTTTTTTTCCTTTTTAGGGTTGCAGGTGCAGCATATGGAGGTTCCCAAGCTAGGGGTTAAATCGGAACTATAGCTGCTGACCTACACCACAGGCACAGCAACTTGGGATCCAAGCCGCATCTATGACCTACACCACAGCTCATGGCAATGCCGGCTCCTTGACCCACCGAGCGAGGCCAGGGAGCAAACCTGCTTCCTCATGGATATGTGTTGGGTTCATTTCCACTGAGTCACAACGGCAACTCCAAAATCTTCTTCCTTTTTTAATGGTTATCCTACTTTAATTTATAAGAGCAGAAATTTTGTCTCTTAAGATGATGAGCTGAACAGGGTGCCCATGTGGCATCACTGCATACAGTTGAGGAATAGTGGCTTCCACCTCTTTGTGTACCTGCCAGAGTCACACATGTGCAGTCTCTGGGATGATAAGCATTTTCATGTCCCAACTGTAAATTTACAACTTACAGCATATCTGTTTTTCCTCTTTTTTTACTTGTTGATTTACAGTATTGTGTTAGTTTCAGGTGTACAGCAAAGCGATTCTGTTGGGTGTGTTTGTGTATTCTTTTTCAGATTCTCCTTCCTTATAAGTTATTACAGACTATTAAGTAAAGTTCCCTGTGCGCTGCAGTAGGTTCTCAGTCATTATCGGTTTTACACAGAGTCGTGCGTATCTGTTAATCCCTCCCGTTCCTTTCCCCTTGGCACCATAAGTTTCTTTCCTGTGTCTGTGGGTCTGTTTCTGTTTTGTATATGAGTTCATTTGTATTGTTATTATTTTTAGATTCTACATATAAGTGTTCTCACGCGCTATTTGTCTTTCTCTGTCTGGCTTACTTCACTTAGTACAATAATCTCTAGGTCCACTGATGCACTGCAAAATCTCATGCCTAAGAAAAATTCTCTCCTATGGCCTTTTACCTTGGGCAATCTATACTTACTGGTTGAATAATAATTAAGTGAATGAATCCATTCTTGACAGATGTCTTATTTTATCAGTCATTATCCATGACCTACACGATGACAGAGCAAAATTTTCAAGTTCTTCCATTGTTCCTTCAAATTGCATGGGAGAATTCTCTACACGTAATTAGGTCTTAAAATTTTGCCTTATGTTGCTCATTGTTTTTCCTGACAAATGTCATCCAGAGACTCTCTGGGAACGTTCACAGCCCCTCTGATCTACCCCCCATCTCTTCTCTGCCTGAGTCCCCACTGTTGCTCTGCACCCACTCGCCTTCAGCTGCTTGCAACTCACCCCTTTGCCAAATGTATCTTGTGCTGTTTCCTTTCTTTTGTTTCTTCCAATCCCTCACCCATTGTCATCTACTCAAACTCTGTGTCTTTCCTGACCTATTTCAGATGCCACATCCCAACTAAGTCTTCCTTAGCGCCCCGCCTCCTCCCTTCCCAATTAGAAGGATCCCTCAGTACCTCCCTGGCACTCAGGTACAGCACGTACCATGCTCTGGATTGTGTGCCTCTGTATACACTCTTGATCTGCTCTGTTATATTATTAGCTCCTGAACATCAGAAGCCTGGACTGCCCACCTTGTAGCTCCCACAGCAACTTTACAGAATCCCATATGTGCCAGATGCTCAAAAGTGTCTAAAGAATTAGAAATCCCCATGGTGGCACAGCAGTAACGAACCAACTAGTATCCATGAGGACGCCAGTTCAATCCCCAACCTCGTTCACTGGGTTAAGGATCCAGTGTTGCCGTCAGCTGAGGTATAGGTCACAGACACGGCTTGGATCCCACATTGCTGTGGCTGTGGTGTGGGCCTCAGCTGTAGCTCCAATTAAGTCCCTAGCCTGGGAACCTCCATATGCTGCAGGTGCCTCCCTAAAAAGACAGAAAAAAAAAAAAAGAATTAAAGGGAGCTACTGATCAACAACACTACATGTTTCCACTGACCGTTTTCTCAGCTCTGCCATACCACTTTGCAATGCCACCTGTTGTAGACACGCTTGTCACACACGTGAAACAATAGACCATGAACCTAAAGGGTATTTTCCTTCTACCTTTCTTGTATTGTGAGTCAGTCTTTGATTCTGGATCCACTCTGCAGGTATGTATGTGCGGTCAAAAAATGTCTTCTTTGGAGTTCTCTTGTGATGCAGTGTGTTAAGGGACCAGTATTGTCACTGTAGTGGCTTGGGTCGCTGTTTGGCATGGGTTCAATCCCTGGTCCAGGAACTTCCACAGTCTTGGAAAAGAAAAAAAAAAAAAGTCTTCCTTGTCCCATCAGCTAGGATATCTGTAGGCAGAGGCGGCACCTGGAAAGTCAGTAGAAATTTTCTGTGTCAGTATTGTACAGGCTTGGAAGTCTATGCTTAGGTAACCATGATAAGCATTCAAGGCTGTCACTTGAGAATGAGTAAGAAAGAGATGATTTCTTTCTTTTTGTTGTTGTTGTCTTTTTAGGACCACGAGTGCAGTATATGGAAGTTCCCAGGCTAGGGGTCAAATCAGAGCTGTAGTTTCTGGCCTACACCATAGCCGTAGCCATGCAGCGTCTGAGCCGCATCTACAACCTACACCACAGCTCACTGCAACGCCAGATCCTTAACCCACTGAGTGAGGCCAGGGATTGAACCCGCATCCCCATGGATACTAGTCAGGTTGTTACTGCTGAGCAGTGGTGGGCACTCCAAGAGATCATTTCTGTATCAAGACTGACTTGATTTTTCCAAAATAAGTACTAGATATAAATATGTTAATCACTTTTGGAGATTTCAAAAATCAATTTTATGAATGGAAAGGAATATAGACCTACAATGCCTCAAATCACCTGGTTTTCAGAAATCTAGAAAAATACTTTCTGTTGATTTTTTTTTTTGTCTTTTTGCCTTTTCTAGGGCCACTTCCCGTGATATATGGAGGTTCCCAGGCTAGGGGTCAAATCGGAGCTGTAGCCACCAGCCTACACCACAGCCACAGCAACGCCGGATCCTTAACCCACTGAGCAAGGCCAGGGACCAAACCCGCAACGCCATGGTTCCTAGTCGGATTCGTTAACCACTGCACCACAACGGGAACTCCTCTGTTGATTTTTTTATGCAGTAAAATATATAAAAGTCATCTAATGGACTGGATATACTCTTCCCAAAGCTATGAATGCCAGGCAATGCTAAATGAGAACTTTTCCTATTTCTCAGTTTTCAGTGGTCATCTAAGCCAGAAGCTTGTTCATAACTATTTCTTTATTTTTTCATGATGACAAGGTAAACTATAACTTCTGATAAAACTGAAGCAGCATCCAAGTGGTTCAACTAAAGAAGGCAGAAGTTAATAAAGTCGAGATTTCTGCGAAGCTCTCTGTGCAAAAAAAAAAAAGCAAGCTTCCAATGTGACATATTCTCTGAGACTGAGGCATTCCTGGGAACGCAGGGGGCAAAGGAAATCTGCCATAGGGCTAGGATTTAGAAGCCAGAAGTCACTCATTTTTGCATGAGAGCCCAACAGAAGGGGTGACAGCAGAAGAAAGCGCGCTGGCTGGGATTGAAGTTGATGAGGACCAGGAAGTTGAACCTTTCCCAAAATATAATAAGCACACGTCAGCCTCTTCTGATGAGCGCACAGTGCCTAGACCTCGCTGTTTTGGTTCCGGGTAAAAAGAGTCCTAACGGGCAAGGGAAGTGGGTTCCGTGCACGTGCACCTTAAAGACCAGAAAGAAAGCTCTGGAAACTGCTGGATCATCAGATCAATAGACTCAAAGATGACTAAGTTAGGCTGCTTTGTGCAGTTTAAACATTTGTGCAGGGAGTCTCCCCACACAGCCTTTTATTGACAGCCACAGATCAATGGTAATTTTTGATCATTTTCAACCTACATAAACCTATTGACCCCACGGCCACCTTTGGGGCACTTCAAGTCGTCAGAAATAATCAGAGGAGATGGCGTAAGATTGTCAGACTGCTGAAGACTCCGAGTAGTTTTGTGTGCCCCGAGGAGCAGAGCGGAGAGCTCAGACTGCCAGCAGAACCTCAGCCGGCAGCATGTCCCAGAGAAGCTTGTCTTTACGTCTCTTAAAAGGACTCGCTGATTTGAATCCAGACGCTGACTCTGGTGCACATCAGTTTAAAAGCCAAGAGCTGATGTCTCATTGGAAATATTAGGTGGCAGAGAACAGATTATTCTTATTTTCCTTCTCTGAGTCATTGTTTACACCTGCCACATAAAAGAAGTGTTCATCTACTTTCAGAATTAAAAAAAAAAAAAAAAAAAACGAAAACCAAAAACAGGACTAGCATGTGAATAGTATGTGGATGTGGACATGGAATGAACAACAACAAAAGGGAAGCCAAGGACAAGTTGGTAGCCCAGAGGTCGGGGGATAGCAACAAAACTCTCTCTCGAAAGAATCCGTAAGACGGAAGAGGAAAAGCACAGCAAAATAATGACAATGAAGAGGGAAAAAGTGAGAGCACTGAATTAAGATAATCTCTTAAGAAGGGAAGGAAGAAAGCAGAAGCAGAGGAAGGAAGGAAGGAAAGAAGGAAGGAAGGAAGGAAGGAAGGAAGGAAAATGGTTTTAAAGGATAACCTTCCCCAGCAGGACAGAATGCGACCTCCTCAAAGAAAAGAATGGCAGCTAGAACCTGTAACAGCAGCCAGGCTCAAGCAAAGAATCTGAATTCAACAAATATAACCAAGGAACCGAATAAAGAAACAAGACCCAACCCAGTCCACAGAGCAGACTGCGCCCAGATTTTACAGTTGGATTCTAAAATAGCGAACTCGGGTTGGAAATCCGTTTGGAGAGAGTAACATAAATTATTTCCTAAAATGTCAAAGAATAAATGGCTAGGGATTGTCCTGCCATTCTGAAATTTCCTTTATTTTTTTCATGCGGACTTTGCTAAATATTGACAAGAAGTATGGCTTTCAGTGAGATATATTTAAAGTGCGTGTGTGTGTGTGTGTGTGTGTCTTCAGAAATAACAAATTAACACAATATGGGAACTTGTCTTCCGTATTAATTTGTGATATATAGATTTATATGTAATTCTTCACATTTATGATATATAAGTGTATATGTAATTCTCCTTCACATTTCTTTTACATTTATGATGTGACTCTTTCTATTTTTTTGTTTCAAGAAGATGGTAGGTGAAATTAAGCCAAACAACTGTCTTCATCACCTTTTGTACAAACGTAGTTTCTAATCACGCCGGGCACGCAGGCACTTCAGCTTGAGACCCGAAGGTCCTGTGTCCACCGCAGACGGGGGAGGTGTTGAGGCCAGAGCATTTTGAACACTTCTGCTTTCGAGGATCTGGCTATAAACGTTCCGTCAAGGAATCCATAATGAAATCAGGGTTGTTAGTTTTGAAATGGGTGCCTGGCCCACGCTGACTGCAGGCACGGCGTCGGTGTTCGTCCCTGAGCACGCGGGTCCCCGAAAGCGTTTGATAGGATTGCCATCTAGAGGCTGAGCAGCATCCGCAGCCCTGAAATCAACTGTAATTGAGCAGGTGCTGCTATTGACAATATACATATGTTTTTGCTTTATAGCCCACATGCTTTTCATGTTTCTTCCGACGAAAGCTGACGCTAAATGTCCCCCAACAGTCCACCTTTGTCATAATCGGCTCGAGGTGATTACTCTTTGCTTTGGAGCGGAGGCTTTTTTGGCATCTATTACCAACTATTTGGAACAAAGACTTGTTCTTTTTTTGCATTATTAATCTTGCCCGTGTTTGCCCTATTTCCACCGAAAAGGAATCATTTATCAGAAAAGAATGTTTGTAATCGGAACTTGTAGCATCTTCGGCTTCAATATTCATGATGATCATTCCGGTTCTGTGCTCTATTTATCTAAAAGACCAATCCCGTGTTGTGGAGAAATAAGTTTTAAATATTTATGACCCAACTTTTAATATTTTAAAAAAGAGAAATTAGTATTTCTGTAAAATTTGTTTCAGAGTCTGGTCGCTTAGCAAATGTTTAAATATTAAAAGATTTCAAGAGGTTAGCGTGTAATATCATAATGGGACTTATTGAAACAGGAAAATTGACTTTACAACTTTTGAGAAGTAAAGGAAATTATATTTCCTCTGCTCGTGTTCAACACATTGGAAGCAACATTAACTTACGCATATCCTTATAAATCTTACAACGGAGAATGTGAGGAAGCGGTGTCAAAAATTTTGTCTATGGCATGTTTTAGTTCTGTCTCAGCATTTTTTTTTATGGAAGATGGTTGGTTTGATTCTGCCACCCGGTTTTAGATTTTATTCAAAATGATATTTGGACACCTCCAAATTAAGGAGAATTTCCATACACATAATTTTTTTTTTTTTTGGCAGTGCCCACAGTGGCAAATCCAGGGCCAGGAATCAAACCTGCGCCACAGCAGCAACCCGAACCACAGTAATGACAAGGCCAGATCCCCAACCCTCCGAGCCACCAGGGAGCTCCCATCTCCCATACACATAATTTTGTCGGATGCTTTCGGGTACCTGCTGTCAGAAATCACTTCCTCTCCTTCATCTCCCAGTCGGCCTCCTGTGCCCACCAGGAAAAGAGGACACTCGAAGACTGCCTGTCACATTGAAGGGTCAGATAAACCAAAGCTGATCTCACACACCGTTAAGCATAAATATCCTATTAGACCAGTGAAAACCTCCGCGTGGTTATTCACATCCAGTGGGTGTGGTAGGCAACACAAAAGTCTGTGTGTGTGTGTTTACCGACACACACATTGCTGGACCACTTGCAGACATAATTCCTATCAGTAAACAGACATTTCCATCCAGCCCAGATGTGGAAAGAGCACCCGGGCTCTCTCAAAACATTAGGACTCTTCGTTCCAGTTTAATTATGCAAAATATGTTAAAATGCTGCTCTCCAAGCAGAAAAACACAAATTGTGCTCTCTCTCTTTTTGTAAATTTTTTTTCTCATACATTAACGAAGACCAAACACGCAAAGCCTAGCTAACAATTACTTTGAGTAAATGTCAGAGTTTTAGTCATGGTGTTTTTAACAAATGAGAATGTTTTCACATTTACATTAAGAGTAGACTGCACTCGGGCTGTTGGTGCATTTTTAGTTCAGTTGGCTTGTATTCGTTTTATTGCCTGTGCAAAATGTGAACACACATCGAGAGACTGAGCCAGAGGGAGGGTCTGGGCAGACGGGGAGGGTCTTATGTCTAAACAAATGAGGTTGGGATTTAATGAGAGAGAATTAGGGTTGTTGGGGTTACATTTCCGAAGCCTTAAGATGATCCATCCTCTGGCACGCAGCTTGGTATCGCTGATTTCCATCGTGCGATAAATGCTGCACTGGGCTAAAACATCGTCGATGTTTTTATTGTTGTTGTTATATATCACATCCCTTGGGTTGCAAGCTCTGGAAAGGCAAGGATCCTAGATGATCCAGGCCGTGTGTGTGTGTGTGTGAAATCACACAACATTAGGTAATATATTTAGCGTGTGAAGAACAAGAAAAAACCATATTGTTTTCTTAATAATTCAAAACTCTGCTGTGATATCTGTGCCGTCGTGAGCGAGGTGCCTTGGTCAGAGAACAACCTTCCAGCTGTTGGCTCTTGGTCGCACTCTCCAAAAGGATGCTAACCTGTTCCTTTTCTTCCAGGGAGCAACCCATCAAGCCCACCTGTTCGGGTTAGAACCCTTCACCGCTTATCGCATCGGTGTTGTGGCCAAAAACCAAGCGGGAGAAGTTGCAAGCCCCTGGACTCTGGTTCAGACCCCAGAATCGTCTCCAAGTGGACTGAGCAACTTCACCGTGGAGCAGAAAGAGAACGGCCGGGCGTTGCTACTGCAGTGGTCAGAGCCCGTGCGAACCAATGGTGTGATTCAGGTAATGTCTACCCTCAAGATGCAGTCACGCTTGGTCTTCTCCGGGTAAATGGATGAGCCCTGACATGCCATCAGGCCACTGTGGGAAAGCTGCCTTCACAGTCTGGGTAACTCTTCCTGATGGCTCCGCCAGGCACTTAATCACAGATCAGAGGAAACGAACCCACGTGTGTTATGCTTCCTGTGAACTCAGGGCTGGCCAAGTGCTCTCCACGGATTATCTCATTTAATCCTCCCATCAACCCCTACCGGTAGGTACCACTAAGCCTCACGGGCGCATAAAGTCTAGATCTCTGTCCGAGGCTAAGAAACACTGCAATGATCGAATCGGGATCCGAAGCCAGGACGTCCCACCAGAACTGAACTCCGTGGCTGTGTTCTGACTGCCTCCTGAATTATCCCACCCAGCCCTTTGCTTAAGCTTTGCCTCATTTGTGCTTTGAACAGAGCTTAATTGGCAGGAAACAGGAAGCCCCACAGGTCTGCTGATCCCCTATGTCCCCACGTAGCCAAGAGGCACTGTCTCATCAGGGTCACACATGGAACCCAGGCCTCACTGTCTGTGAGCACAAATGAGGTTGCATCTCCCTCATCAGCCCCCATTTTGATGCTTTGAGCCACCCCCCACGCGAGAGCCAGCCTCCCCCCCTTCTGATGCTCTTCCCAAGGGTGACAGCAGCTCAGCTCTCCTACCACTGCCTCTGCCTCCAGTCCCCTCTGGCCCTGGACCACCACACAGGCCCTCCTCAACTGCCCTCTGTGGGCTGAGGTCCCCTGATGCTGCTTTAGACACTCCGCCTCGCTTTTCCCAGCCCCCTCTCAAGGTGGCAAAAGCACCCCCACTGATTCCACATAGAACAGTTAACCAGGCTGTGACTTCCCTGAAAACCCTATGAGGAAGACGCTGGCAGGAAATTATCCACAGACTTAGGCCTATAACCAGAGCTCACAGGTACACGCCCATCCTTGTGCCCGCCCCCCCCCGTAGGCGGCCTCCCCACCTTGTACCAAGCCTGTCCTCCTACCTCCCACCTGCTACGGGGAGCAGAAGCGTGCTGTGTTCCTCCAGCCTCCTGACCCACTCTGGGTCAGGAGGCCTGAGCCTTTGAACCCAAGTCACAGCCCTAAGGTCCCCATTGCGAAATAAGTTTCTCTTCTCACACCCATCAAAGCCCCTCGCTTTGGGAGTGTTTGTTTTCTGTCTCAGCGTCTGCCGCTTCCTGGCATGACCAACAATAGAAATTTCTACTCCTTCTCCTTTCATTTTCATTTGACCAAATATTTATTGCGTTTCTACTAAGTACCAGGCAATTATTCAGGAGTGAATAAGACAGGCAAAGTCCCTGCTGTCCCAGACCTCATGAGTGTGTGTGTGTGTGTGTGTGTGTGTGTAAATAACTGTACAGTAGAGGTACAGAGAGGCAAACGAAAAACTAGGGCACAAATAAACCAGAGAATTTCAGAGAGTGATGAATGCTGCAAAGAAAATTAAGCAGAATACTGTAATGATGCCTGCTCAGGCTGTTTTCGAATGGATGATCATTTGAATTGAGTTGACATTTGAGCTGAGCCCTGAATGACAAGACAGAGTCCGCCGTGTGAAGATAGGAGAGCAGAATGTTCCAGACAACGTGAACAGTAAATGCAAGGCCTAAAGCCAGGGATGAAGGTGGTGTATCCCTGGCCAGTGTGGTTGAGGCGTTGAGGGCAGGGGCAAGGGGAGGAAGACGACATTAGAAGAGATTCGAGGTGTGGGTGGGCAGAGACTGTGCCCACCTTGTGGGCTGTGATAAGGAGCTTGGAATTTATTCTGAACGCAATGAAAAATTACTGAAGGGTTTAGGCAAAGGGAATGGCATAATCAAATTGATGTCTTTCAAAATCACTTGGGCTCCTAGGGAGAAAATGGGCTCTAAGGAGACCAGTGGAGTTTGGAATCTGTTCCAGCATCAGGGGAGCGTTGGCTGTGGCCTGAATTGGAGTGGGAGAAACACGGGCAGGGACTGGAGATGTATTCAGAAGGTAGCGATGACAAGATCTGTTAAAGGACTGGATGTGATACATGAAGGAACACAGTACTTCAGAATGACTCCTGGATTGGGGGCCTTGAGTCATTGACTGGGAAGGTAAGGCTGGAAGATGTACAGGTCTGAGGGGGTGAGGAGGCAGTTGGAGGCACAAGGCTACAACGTTCGAGAGCGTTCTTCCTGAAGATACATGTATTTGGAATTCATTAGCATGGGGTCTTATTCCAACCCATGGCCTGGAGGAGATCAGCTATGGAGAGAATATAACTAGAGATGAAGAGAACCTGGGGTCAAGCCCCCAGGGAATACAAAAATTCGGAGGTGAAAAGGAGGAAGAGGAGCCAGCGGGCAAGTGCAATGAAAGGAAAGGTAGATGAGAAGGTTGTCCCCAAAAGGAAGAGGAAATATACCAGATGCTGTCGAGGAAGCAAGAAAATGAGGGCAGAGACGTGAGTGAGCCTAGATGTAGCAACCAGGAGGTCATGGGGACCTTGACAAGAAGATCAGGTGGTGAAATGGGAAACTGAGGTGGGATGGTTTGGGGGAATAGGACAGCTACGCTTCAAAGAAGTGTAGATGGAAAGACAAGCAGAGAGATGGGCAGGAGCCATGGAAATGTGGTATCAAGTTTTACTCAAAAACCAACGAAAGATACGAGCGTGCATTTAAACACTAATGGAACTAACCCAGAAGAGGGAGATGAACTGGTGATGCAAGAGCTGATGAGAATCATTGCAAGAGTGGCATCGGATGGAAGGGGGAGGGATGGGACCCAGAGCTCGGGCGGCCTTTAGTGGGGCAGAGGGACTTCATTCACGGCCAAAGGAAGGCGGGAACATGGCGGCCATCCAGATGCACGTGCATATGGCGGCCATACTATTAACAGGGGACCGTTCCTTCCTGCCTGCCTCTACTTTCCCCACTCAAACAGGTGGTTATGCCGACAGCCATCTGTGAGGGAGGGAAGGGGTGCTGGCCATTAGCGGGGAAAGGAGAAGACATAAAACACTCACTTTGGAAAATGAGAGAGCAAACATGTAGGGCAAGAGACGAGACTTACACATTGGGAACCATCTATTTAAAAGAGACTTGTGGTTGCCTGATGGGAGGGGGAGGGAGTGGGAGGGATCGGGAGCTTGGGCTTATCAGACACAACCTAGAATAGATTTACAAGGAGATCCTGCTGAATAGCATTGAGAACTTTGTCTAGATACTCATGTTGCAACAGAAGAAAGGGTGGGGGAAAAAACTGTAACTGCAATGTATACATGTAAGGATAACCTGACCCCCTTGCTGTACAGTGGGAAAATAAAAAATAATAAAAATTAAAAAATAAAATAAATAAAAAACAAAGCAAAAAATAAATAAATAAATAAATAAATAAATAAATAAATAAATAAATAAAAGTGAACGGTGAGAAATGGAAAGGGAGACCGGTCAGGATGTTTGAGTGTTTTTCTCCAAAGCCAGTTAGAAGCTAAGGTCCAGAGGGAGAGCTGAATTGAACACGAGGTGGAGATTTGCCAGTGAGTATGGGCGGTTGGGGGATGGGGGTCCGAGAGTCACAGAGGATTTCAAATTGATTATAGAATCTAAACTCTCTTCGGAAAAATGCCCTCTTTCCCTTCCCTCAGGGGTATGATCTTGCCCTGGAACCCCAACAAAAAAATCGCGATAGCCCAACGTAAAGAGATGTCCACGTCTAGGCTATTTAATCATAAATAACATCAAAGTGCATCAAGAATCCAGTCTGAGCCAAGCTTCTCCACAACAACCGGGGAAGATCTGCCTCCTAAGAAAGTCGGACGTGTGTCCATCTCGTCTTAAGAAACACCATCCAAGGATCGGTACCATGTTCAGGATGTACCCTATCTCAGGTTTGAGAGTAGGAAACCGTCACTCAAACACATCCGCGGGATGTGTGTCCATACATAACTGAATCACGGTTGTACAGCAGAAATGACCGCAAGCTTGCAAATCCACTAGACTTCAATACAACTTTTTTTAAAAGGAAAAGAAATCGACATTCAAGTTAAGTTACTTCCCATCTTCCCCAAAGAAATGGAATCGCATGGGTTGGAAACTGGCTCTGTATCTGTATCAGGAGCTTTTGAATGGTCTTCCCCAGAGCAGAAGAATACGGGGCTGCCAAGGGGTCCTCCATTCTTCAATAGCTGACAAAAGAAGACAGGATGGTTTTCCCACCTTCTGCTCGTCTCTTCGTAGCTATGTTTCTGTGTTCACAGGGGTAACTTATGTATGTGCATGTGGACACGCACGTGCGCCTATGCACAGGCACTTTCTGCACTGGTACCCTGGTATAAAGTTTTTCATTTTTATCTATTTATATATTTATTTACTTTTTGTCTTTTTGCCATTTCTTGAGCTGCTCCTTCGGCATATGGAGGTTCCCAGGCTAGGGGTCGAATTGGAGCTATAGCCGCCGGCCTACACCAGAGCCACAGCAACGCGGGACCCAAGCTGCATCTGCAACCTACACCACAGCTCACAACAACTGAGCAAGGCCAGGGATCGAACCTGAAACCTCATGGTTCCTCATCAGATTCGTTAACCACTGAGCCATGACGGGAAGTCCAAATTTTTTTTTTTTTTTTTGTCTTTTTGCTATTTCTTGGGCCACTCCCACGGCATATGGAGGTTCCCAGGCTAGGGGTTGAATCGGAGCTGTAGCCACCGGCCTACGCCAGAGCCACAGCAACGCGGGATCCAAGCCGCGTCTGCAACCTACACCACAGCTCACGGCAACGCCGGATCGTTAACCCACTGAGCAAGGCCAGGGATCGAACCCGCAACCTCATGGTTCCTAGTCGGATTCGTTAACCACTGCGCCACGACGGGAACTCCTAGAAATAATTTTTTTTTTTTTTTTTTTTGTCTTTTGTCTTTGTTGTTGTTGTTGTTGTTGCTATTTCTTGGGCCACTCCCACGGCATATGGAGGTTTCCAGGCTAGGGGTCCAATCGGAGCTGGAGCCACCGGCCTACGCCAGAGCCACAGCAACGCGGGATCCGAGCCGCGTCTGCAACCTACACCACAGCTCACGGCAACGCCGGATTGTCAACCCACTGAGCAAGGCCAGGGATCGAAACCTGCAACCTCATGGTTCCTAGTCGGATTCGTTAACCACTGCGCCACGACAGGAACTCCGGGAACTCCAAATTTTTATTGCAGTATAGTTGATATACATTGTGGTGATAATTTCTGCTGTACAACAAAGTGATTGCATTATACGTGTACACACATCCATTCTTCAGATTTTTTTTTCCCCACGTAGGTTCTCACAGAACAGTGAGTTCCCTGTGCCACACAGCAGGTCCCCAGTGACCATCCATTCCAAGGGGGCGGGAGTAGAATGAAGTGGGAGTTTGGGGTTCGCAGATGCAAACTATTGCATTTGGAGTGGGTGAGCAATGAGATCCTGCTGTAGCGCACTGGGAACTCCATCCAGTCACTAGCGATGGAACAGGATGGAGGATAATGTGAGAAAAAGAATGTGTGTGTGTGTGTGTGTGTGTGTGTGTGTGTGTGTGTGTATGACTGGGTCACTTTGCTGTACAGCAGAAATTGACAGAACGTTGTACATCAACTGTAATAAAACAACTCCTTTAAAAAAGCTAAGATCCCTTTCCCAAAATTAGTATCAGCATCCTTTGGCTCAGTAAGGTCATCACCATGAGAAATAAGAGGCAGAAGAGGTCCAAAAGGAACAAGGAGACGTTAACACAAAAGGCATCTTAGGCTTTGTGTCTCATCTTCCTGCAGACATACCACGTCTTCAGTCACGGCGTCCTGGAGTACACTGGCCGGCAGCGTCAATTTCTCTTCCGACGCCTGGACCCTTTCACCCTCTACACGCTGACCCTGGAGGCCTGCACCAGGGCAGGCTGTGCCCACTCGGCGCCCCAGCCCCTGTGGACGGAGGAAGCCGCCCCCCAAGCTCAGCTGGCTCCCACCGTCCAGTCTGTGGGGTCCACCAGCGTTGAGCTGAGCTGGTCGGAGCCTGTTAGCCCAAACGGAAAGATAATTCGCTATGAAGTGATTCGCAGATGCTTCAAGGGACAAGCTTGGGGGAATCAGACAGTCCAAGCCGATGAGAACATTGTTTTCACAGAGTGTAATACCGAGAGGAATACGTTTCTGTATAACGACACAGGTCTGCAGCCATGGATGCCGTGTGAGTATCAGATCTGCTCTTGGAATTCCGCAGGCCACACCTGTAGCTCTTGGAATGTGGTAAGGACAAAGCAAGCCTCTCCAGAAGGTCTCTCTCCCCCTGAGGTCACCCAGGCATCTGCACATCCCCCCAAACTGCTGATTTCCTGGCTTCCACCAAAACGGACGAACGGCGTAATCCAGTCCTACAGGCTTCAAAGGAACGGCGTGCTCTATCCTTTCAGCTTTGATGCTGTGACTTTGAATTACACCGATGAGGAGCTGCTTCCTTTCTCCACGTACAGGTACGCGGTCACCGCCTGCACCGGCGGGGGCTGCGCCACCAGCCGACCCACCAGCACCACCACCCCCGAGGCTGCCCCTGCAGGGGTCAGCCCTCCGGCTCTTTGGCCCATCAGCGCCACTCAGATAAATGTATCTTGGTCACCGCCATCAATTCCAAATGGGCAGATCACTCGGTATTTACTCAGGGTGAATGGTAAGGAGTACCTGGCCGGCCAGAGCCTGTCACTGCTGATGTCCCACCTGCAGCCTCACACCCAGTATCACTTCTCCCTGGTGGCCTGTACCAGCGGGGGCTGCACGGCCAGCACCGCCCGCTCTGCCTGGACGATGGAGGCTCCGCCCCAGAACATGGACCCTCCCAAGGTGCAAGTCACGGGCTCCGAATCAATAGAAATCACCTGGAAGCCTCCACGAAGCCCAAACGGCCGGATCAGAAGTTATGAACTCAGGAGGGATGGGACCATTGTGTACACCGGCCTGGAAACGCGCTACCACGACTTCACGCTCACCCCGGGTGTGGAGTACGGCTACACGGTGACGGCCAGCAACAGCCAAGGGGGTGCTGTGAGTCCGCTGGTCAGGGATCGGACCAGCCCCTCGGCGCCCTCAGGGATGGAACCTCCAAAATTGCAGGCCAGGGGGCCTCGGGAGATCTTTGTGACCTGGGACCCTCCCGTAAGGGCAAACGGGCCCATTGTCAACTATACCGTCTTCATCCGAGAGCTGTTTGAAAGAGAAACAAAAACCATACCCATAAACACCACTCACGATTCTTTTGGCTCTCAGTCGCTCGTGGTAAACCAGCTGAAGCCCTTTCACAGGTAGGTAGGTAGGTAGCTGCCTCTGGGTTTGCGGAGGACCAGCCACTGCGCCTCCTGTTGTGTGAGCTCCCGGTGGGCTCCAATGAAGACTCTGACGTCAAGATTAGACATATCCCCAACCCCCACCCATCTATTGTTTTGCTTTTTCTTTCCTTGGCCACCGCAGTATGTGGAGTTCCCAGGCCAGGGATCAGATCTGAGCCACAGCTGTAACCTATGCTGCAGCTGTGGCAACCTAGATCCTTAACCCTCTGTGCCTGGCCGGGGATTGAACCTGCATCCCAGCAGTGCAGAGACACCTCAAATCCTGTTGCTCCACAGCGGGAACTCTACCCCATCCATTTAACTATCCCAGTGGACTACAGAGATGGGGCCCCTTCCCTAAGTCTGGTTCCCCTTCCCTAAGTCTGGTTCCCCAGGGAAACATCCAGCCCCTGGACGGTTCGGAGAACCCCAGTGGGGTTGTCTGACCTTGGTAGTGAGGAATAGAAGGTGTAATTTTAAAGAATGAGAAAAATGCCAATCAATGAGAGCTATTCCTAGCCAGAGTTGGACTGGTCCAAAATTTGCTCTGGGGAGAGCCCTTCCTATTGAATCCGACATTTCTCCCTGGAACAATGAGTCTCCTCTGACTCTTTCCCCCTGAGGGTCCCCCCCAGCTCTGACCTCATGGTTTCTCAGGATGGTGCCACTTCACCAGCTGCCTTTTCTCGGTGGTCCCCTCGGGGCTCAGAGCGGCCGGGACGTGTCGTTTTCCACACAAAGGAACCTGACCACCAGCCCTCTTCCCAGAGCTTAAGGAATTGCTTGGCATTTTTCCCCGTCACATTTTAAAGTAACTTATATCCCCAGAGAGATGAGTAATAAAAGACGTTTTCTGCTTCAATTTTAGGAAAATGAACAGAACCACTTAAATAAAATTAAAGGCTGAGAGGGTTTTGATTTCCGACCAGCATTGGTAAAATTCTGCTATTATTGTAATCTACTGATGTGTAGATTAGATCTGTCCTATAATTATCTCTGATATATAGTGCTGTTGAAATGAAACATTCTCAGTCTTATGCATCTCCTCATGACAATTATTTAGGGTCACATTAAATATTAAACAGTAATTAAAACTTCCGCAGGTATCTTCCATTGCTAAGCCACTGCTGTGTGAGTTGGCTTTTATCTTTCTAGACAGGACATTAAAAAGGCCCATGTGAGCTGCAGAAGGTATCTATTTTATCCTGGCTTGCTCTTTGCCTGACTGATACCTGCAAGCTTTAAAGATGCTATCAACTTGCTCCCCTTTGAAACCCTTATTTTAAAAAGTTCCCAGGGAGGGAAGAAAAGGGTTTCCAGATGTGAGACGGGTACTTTTCCTAGGCTGAAAAAAAAGAAAGTCCAATTTTGAGAAACCTAGCCATGAGATTTAAGGAATGAGAGATGTCCCTTCACCGTCCATTCTCATTAAAGATGTAAGTGACATTAACGACTTCGACTGTCGATGGACTATTACTCACCTATAAATAAGAATGAAAATTTCGCCATTGGCAACACCATGGATAGATCTGGAGGGTGTTAGGCTTAGTGAGATAAGTCAGAGAAAGACGAATACTGTATGTATATTCACATATGTGGAATCTTAAAAAATGTAACAAATGTATCTAACCAAACAGAAATCGACAGATGCAGAGAACAAACTAGTGTTACCAGTAAGAAGCAGGGTAGGGGGAAGGGCAAGACAGGTGAAAAGGATTAAGAGGTATAAACTACTAGGTATAAAATAAATGATATATGGATGTAATGTACAGCACAGGGAATATAGCCAATATTTTAGAGTAACTTTACATGGAGTATAAACAATAAAAATATCAAATCACACAGACAAAAATAAGACCAGAATAAAGAGTTCCCTGGTGACGTACTGGGTTAAGGATCCCACATTGTCCCCACGGCAGCATTCGTCACTGCTATGGTGTGTGTTCGATCCCTGGCCTGGGAACTTCCACACACACACGTGGTATAGGCGCAGCCAAAACATAATTAAATTTTTAAAAATAAAAAACTATATGTATATATCATTTCTTTTTTGTGGGGTTGTTGGGGAGCCCACACCCATGGCATGTGAAAGTTCCCAGGGCAGGGATCAAACCTGTACCCTTAACCCACTGTGCCACCAGGGAACTCCCAAAATATCACTTCTCTATGAAGTTGGGATTCAAGTAGTTTGGGATTTGTGCAGCAGATTAATGTTTACTGAATACTAGAGTCAAGTGTGCCTCCTTGGGGGACCCCTGCCAGTCAGGAGGAAGAAGAATTCCTAGAATATCCTCAGGGGCAGGAGGAATCTGACCCCGAATTTTAAAACCACCACAGATAATCCAGAAAACCAAGACTCCATAGGTGGAAAGTTGAAACTGACTTCTCAGAATCACTTAGAAGTCTGAGCCGCCATTCGTAGCTGCAGATTGGTTCACCAATAAACTGAGAGTCTGATAGTGCATCCTGGTGGAGATGGGCACAGGAGGGCAATGTGGGGGAGCAGAAAAGGGGACTGAGAAACTCCCTAAAGGGAGAGAGAAGTGTAATTAAGGGGGAAGAGAACAGAACGAAAGCAAGCAAGAGAAGAGGAGGCACTGTTATCTGGAAGAGCAAAAGCAGAAAATAGAAGATGAAAAAGCCAGAGCCAAAAGAAATAAAGGGAACAAGGAAGGTGGCTTGAGGGAAAATTAGAGGAGCCATAAAATCGGGGCGCGGGTGGGGGAGCGCATGGTAGAGAGGAGAAAAGCACTGATTTGCAGCCATAGGCTCTTAAGACTAACAAAAGCCCCATTCATTGGAAGGGAAAAGTCCCTGCTATGTAAATGGACCTTTCCAAGTGGCAGGAGACCAGCTATGAGGCACGTAATTGATGCGTTGAGCTTAACTGGGTGGTGATAAGATGTCTCCATGATTGATAATCTGGTGTGTAGCTGGGTTAACTTTGGCCCCCAAAGGTCTCTGTGTGGTGTAAGGGAGCCTGTTTTAAGATGTTGGGTAGCAGGTGAGGGGATTTATTACCGCAGAGACCCATGATGCTCCTTCCTGACCTGGAAACGTTCCTGGGGACTCGTTCAGCTCCAGCCGCAGAGGGAGGAGGAGCCCAGGGCTGCTGAAAACGCCTCCCAGCTCCCACGATCTGTATTCTTCCTCGCCGTGTGAAGGAATTCTCCAGGGCTCCAGGATCTTCCCACTGGAGCACATCTTGAAAGTTTTATTGAATCTGTTCCTGGTTAGTAAAGAATTGTGCCTGGGAGTTCCCATTGTGGCTCAGTGGGTTACGAACCTGACTAGCATCCCTGAGGTTGCGGGTTCGATCCCTGGCCTTGCTCAGTGGGCTAAGGATCCTGTGTTGCCATGAGCTGTAGTGTAGTTTGCAGATGCGGCTCAGATCTGGCATTGCTGTGGCTGTGGCGTAGGCTGGCAGCTGTCGCTCCTATTCAACCCCTAGCCTGGGAACTTCCGTATGACACAGGTGCAGCCCTAAAAAAAAGAGAAGAAGAATTGTACCCACCCTTTCCAGACAGGTGAGAATCTTTGCTTTAGTTTGGAAAGCCAGAAGGCTTGAAAATGTTCTAAAGTCCCCATGGAAATATGGCTTTGCTGCCCTTTAAAAGTATTCCTGGTAGGAGTTCTGTGGTGGTTCAGCGATATTTGGATCCAGTATTGTCACTGCTATGGCTCTGGTTACAGCTGTGGTGTGGGTTCGATCCCTGGCCCCAGAACTTCTGCATGCAAAATGGGCACTGCCTAAGGGAGGGGGTGGAATTCCCTGTAGATAAGATTAAGTGTAAACGTATCTGTCTTTTTTTTTTTCCCCCTTTACAGCCACACCTGTGACATATGAAAGTTCCCCAGCTAGGGGTCCAATCAGAGCTGCAACTGAGGCCTATGCCACAGCCACACCAGATCTGAGCCACATCTGTGACCTATGCCACAGCTTGCAGCAGTGCTGGGCCCTTCACCCACAGACCAAGGCCAGAGATTGAACCCACATCCTCTCAGAGACAACGTTGCATCCTTAACCCCTGCTACGCCACAACAGGGGCTCCAAGTGTCTTTTTTTTTTTTTTTTTTTTTTTAATGACTATGCTCACAGGATATGGAAGTTCCTAGGCCAGGGATTGAATCCAAGCTGTAGTCGTGACCTATGCTACAATGCTGGGCCCTTTAACCCACTGTGACAGGCTGGGGTCAAACCCTCACCTCCACAGTGACCCAAGCCACTGCAGAGAGATTCATAAGCCACTGTACCCCAGCAGAAACTCCCATCTGTCTTTTTTTCAGAAAATCCTTGGTCTTTTAAAGATTCTTCCTGTGGAAATCTATTTTGCCAAGAATGAGCTGTTTCTGCTTGTGTTCTAAAGGTATGAGGTTCGCGTTCGAGCCTGCACCAGGCTGGGATGTGCATCGAGTGACTGGACGTCCACCCAGACCCCTGAAACGGCACCTGCGAAGCAACCCCCTCCACATCTAGAGGTCCAGACGGTTCCTGGAGGGTTCCAGCCAGTGGTTTCCCTTCTCTGGACAGGACCCCTCCAGCCAAATGGGAAAGTTTTATATTATGAGTTGTACAGAAGACAAACGGGACCTCAGCCGGGGGCATCCGATCCAGTGCTGACCTATAACGGGAGCACAAGCTCCTTTTTGGACGTGGAACTCTTGCCTTTCACAGAGTATGAGTACCAGGTAAGCCATGTGTGTAATCAGCAGCTCCCACTGACATGCTGGGCGCACAGCAGCGCGGGCCTCCAAAAACTGCTTGCAGTTTGAAAAACCACTTAAACGTGAGGCTGAGTTCCGCTTTGTTTGTGGCGCAGCGGAAACAAATCCGACTAGGAACCATGAGGTTGTAGGTTCAATCTCTGGTCTCACTTGGTGGGGTTAGGATCCAGCGATGCCGTGAGCTGTGGTGTAGGTTGCAAATGAGGCTCAGATTCCACATTGCCGTGGCTGTGGTGTAGGTCGGCAGCTGTAGCTCCTATTGGACCCCTAGCCTGGAAACCTCCATATGCCACGGGTGCAGCCCTAAAAAAAAAAAAAGGAAAGAAAGAGAGAAACGTGAGCTTAAGGAGTTTAATATGACTCTTTTTTAAAGCAGTAAATGAGGGAGGAAAGGCCGTATTCAATTTCCTTCTTCGTTTTCTTGGTTCCTGATCTCTGTGATATATGCTTGTTACCCGTATGTAGATTTCAAGTGAAGTATGTGCATTTCTTATTAATGAAGAGGTTTCTACCTTCAAGCTTCCCTCTGTCAGTGTCTCCTTGCTCTGAAATACTCCTTGTGAAATACTCCTTTGAAAATAGCTCCTTAGGAGTTAGTGAAATCGTTCCTGTGTGGCTCAGCAGAAACAAATCTGACTAACATCCATGAGGATGCAGGTTCCATCCCTGGCTTCGCTCAGTAGGTTAAGGATCCAGCGTTGCTGTGAGCAGTGGTGTAGGTGGCAGGCGTGGCTCAGATCCTGCCTTGCTGTGGCTGTGGTGAAGGCCAATGGCTACAGCTCCGATTCGATCCCTAGCCTGGGAACGCCCATATGCTGTGGGTGCAGCCCTAAAAAGACAGACAGACAGACAGAAAGAATAGAAGGAAGGAAAGGGAGGGAGGAAGGAAGGAAGAAAGAAAGAAGGAAAGGAAGAGGAAGGAAAATAACGCCTTAATTGTGCCAAGAGAAAATAAAATCGGATGGCAAGCATGTCTAGCCCCAGTACTCGGCAAAGAGGAGGACGGGTGAAGAAAGCCGGAAGGAAAACAGTTCACTTGGGCACAGATGATGAAAGTTTTGTAGGAAGACAGCACGAAAAAGAGGACTCTGCCTATCCCTAAAAAGCCAGGAATTAAGAAAAATATTCTTGGAGTTCCCGTCGTGGCACAGTGGTTAACGAATCCGACTAAGAACCATGAGGTTGCGGGTTCGATCCCTGGCCTTGCTCAGTGGGTTAACGATCCAGCGTTGCTTTGAGCTGTGGTGTAGGTTGCAGACGCGGCTCGGATCCCGCGTTGCTGTGGCTCTGGCATAGGCCAGTGGCTTCAGCTCTGATTAGACCCCTAGCCTGGGAACCTCCATATGCCGCGGGAGTGGCCCAAGAAATGGCAAAAAGACAAAAAAAAGCAAGAAAAAAGAAAAATATTCTCCAGGTAGTTTGAGATCTACAGAGGACTTCTGATCTGTTCGGTCTGTCTACATTCTTACGAGGGCGTGTGCATTCTTCCTGCAAGAACAGCCCCAGTTCCTGTGGGCAAAGGGGAGGATGCCCTTCGCCCAGCTCAGGTTTGGTGCGAGGGTCAATCAATGCGTCAGCCCGTGTCCTAGCCACCTGGTGGCCACCTGAGCCATGCTCAGCCCCTCAGACTTGCCTGGGGCTTGATCTTCAGCACAGTGACTCAGAATTTTATAAATACCTCATGCAATGCATGTGCACTGTCAATAGTTGTAAATGCTAGGTAAAAGTTGCAGGCACGTGGCAAATTCAAGTTTTGCTTTCTGGGACTTTCTGGAATTTTTTTTCAAATATGTTTGATCCACCGTTGGTCGAATCCGTGGATACGGAAGCCGTGGATGAGAAGGGCTTGAAGTCAAGGGAAGTTTGCTAAATGATGCCAGCACTACATGCCAGGCACAAGGCTGACCACAGTTTCCCAAAAGAGACAGCTGAGTCTTGCCAAGCTTTTACCAAAACCAGAAATAATAAAATTGCTAAGTCACCAGAAATATGGTGAGCAAATCACTATACACAAGGATTAGAGGGGGCGTATTAAGTCTGAATAGATTTTTGGAGTTCCCACCATGGCACCATGAGATAAGAATCCACTACAGCAGCTCAGGTCACTGTGGAGGTACAGGTTCGATCCCCAGCCTGGCCCAGTGAGTTAAAGGATCTGGTATCGCCACAGCTGTGACTTGGGTTCAATCCCTGACCCAGGAATTTCCATACAGCGTGGGTGCAGCTATAGAATTTAAAAATTTAGTAATTAATTAGAAATAGATTCTTGGGAGTTCCCGTCGTGGCGTAGTGGTTAACGAATCCGACTAGGAACCGTGAGGTTGTGGGTTCGATCCCTGGCCTCGCTCAGTGGGTTAAGGATCTGGTGTTGCCGTGACCTGTGGTGTAGGTTGCAAATGCAGCTTAGATCCCGAGTTGCTGTGGCTGTGGTGTAGGCCGGGGCTACAGCTCCGATTAGACCCCTACTCTGGGAACCTCCATATGCCACGAGAGCGGCCCAAGAAATGGCAAAAAAAAAAAAAAAAAAAAAAGAAAGAAATAGATTCTTGTGGAGTTCCCACTGAGGTTTTCACTCAGTGGATTAAAGATCAGGTGTTGCCATGAGCTGTGATGTAGATCAAAGACGTGGCTTGGATCCTGCGTGGCTGTGGCTGCAGTGTAGGCCGGCAGCTGTAGCTCTGACTTGACCCCCAGCCTAGGAACCTCCATATGCGGTGGATGGGATTCTTGAATGGTTTGGAGAAATACATGTATATAAAGCCATAATCCCTGGTTTGCAATTGTGAATCTAAAAATCTCTTAAAAACAAATGTGTTTATCTAGGTTTGGTATAACTCATTTGGCAGCAAAACCCAATCCAAGCAAATCTGAGATGATTTATAGCTTGTGTGTATCCCCCTTAATGGAAATACTTATTTGTTTTTCCATGAAAGTATTGTGTTCTGTTACAGGAGCATTCTGGACAGATTATAAAATATACAGCATGTACATTTCATTAATTTTCCAAAATCTGAAATAAAAAAAAAAGAAAAACACACCAGGCCCCAAGGGTTTAGGGTTAGGATTGTGGCTTCTGTCACGAAGGAACTCTATCGATGCCGCAGTTGGAAACTGAATACTGTTTGAAACAGCCAGAACCTATGTGGCCAGCCCTTGGGTCTTTCTCATTATCTTTACAGAAAGGTGTCAACTTATCAAAGACTCTTCTGTTCTCACCTATCTAGTCTCCTTTGGGAATAAAGGCGCACCTTTGTATGAGAGCTAGATGGACTCAGCATGAAATCCCTGGCCTCTAATTAGACGCAACTGAGTGACCCACACATACTGAAAGCAGACCAGTGATTGTAGCTTCTTGGGCATCATGTTGTGTCATTGGCTTAAATGATTGGCCACATGATCTGTCAAGTCTCATCTCAGTTTTCTGAGGAATGGTCAACTCCAAGCATGTGTCTTTTTTTTTTTTTTTTTTTTTTTTTTTTGTCTTTTTAGGGCCGCACCTGTGGCACATGGAAGTTCCAAGGCTAGGGGTTAAATCGGAGCTGTAACCATTGGCCTACGCCACAGCCACAGAAACACTGGATCCGAGTCCCATCTGCAACTTACACCATAGCTCACGGCAATGCTGGATTCTTAACCCACTGAGCAAGGCCAGGCCTCGAACCCAAGTCCTCATGGATACTAGTCATGTTCGTCAATTGCTGAGCCACCACGGGAACTCCCAAGCGTATGTCTTAGCTCTGTCAGTTTTCTCACGGTGGGAGGACTGAGGAGTGAAAAGTGCCCACCCAACTGAGACAGTATCATGGGACCGAAAAATGAGGCAGGCAGCTCCCTATAGTCAATGGATCAGTTTATTATAGGGTAACTTAGAGGGTGGGCTTGGGGGGACAATGATCCAGAAGCATTCGCAGCTGCACTCCACCCCACCGAGGGGCCATGGGGACAGTTTTATAGTTAACCTAGGGCCTGAGGATGTGTGCTCGCAAACAGGACATGCATTCCTAAATCAAGATTTATGAACAGGAGTTCCCATTGTGGTGCAGCAGAAACAAATCCGACTAGGAACCACAAGGTTGTGGGTTCGATCCCTGGCCTTGCTCAGTGGGTTAAGGATCTGGCGTTGCCGTGAGTTGTGGTATGGGTCGCAGATGTGGCTCGGATCTGGCATTGCTGTGACTGTGGTGTAGGTTGCAGATTGGGCTCAGGTCCTGAGTTGCTGTGGCTGTGGCGTAGGCCAGCGGCTACAGCTCTGATTCAACCCCTAGCCTGGGACCCTCCATATGCCACAGGTGTGGTCCTAAAAAGGACAAAAGACAAAAAAAAAAAAAAAAAAGATTTATGAATGGGCATCCCATTGTGACTTAGCAGGTTACCAACCCACCTAGCATCCATTAGGATATGAGTTTAATCCCTGACCTCACTCAGTGGATTAAGGATCCAGCACTGCCTTGAGCTGCGGTGTAGGTTGCAGACGCAGCTCAGATCTGGCATAGCTGTGGCTGTGGTGTAGGCCAACAGCTGCAGCTCTGGTTAGACCTCTACCCTGGGAACTTCCATGTGTCACAGGTGAGGCCCTTAAAAAAAAAAAAAAAAAAAAAAAAGACCTATGAATGGGTAGCCAGTTTCTTGGGCCCTGAGAGCATGTCAGCCAAGGTCTTCATCATTGTTTGGGAACTAACAGAGCCTAGAGGCCACCTGGTCCTAATGGTTATTAAACAATATCTCTTAACTGCAAAGCCCTTGAAGACACAGAAGTGATTCACTAGACAGTACAGTCCTGGGTAGGGTCAGCAGAAGGGCGGAGGGGGGATGTACAAGACCAATATGGCGTCAGTTATGCCAACTGCCGTACAGTCACCAGAAGCTAAGGACAAGCAGGTACCAACAGACCCATTTTTCAGAGGGGAGATGAGTTAAGGATGCTTTTTTGTAACTGCTACCATCAGCCCTGTGTCATGCTCCTCCTCCATACTCACTTCATCCTAGCAGAATTATTTAATTTGGTTTTCATAAAACCTGATCTCCAGTTTGCATTTACTAACTAATCTCATAGCTAATCCTATGAGGATAGAGAGCAGGAAAAAAAAAAATCTAGTTCATCAGTCCCAAGCCGAGTTCTTACAGGAAATATTTTGAAAAATATAGATTAAATGCCGAAATAAATGAACTAAAATATTGGATTTATTTAGGCTGTGCAAATGCTGAGCCTTTATAGATCCTGAGTTATCTTGCAGAAGTCATTTAGGAAGTAATGTACTAAAAGAATTGATTTCCCTTTAACAAAAGAACACCATGTCTTTGAGATGAATTTGAATGGCTCTCCAGCCTATCTGAGGGTTCCTTTCTTTGCAAGTTGCCTTTTAGAAAACACCTTTCTTGTCCCAGACTCGTGGGTTCACCCAGCGTGCCAGCGCTTTGACCCTTCTGCAGCTGGACTGTATGTTTGAGATAATCCGAAGAGGAGGAGGGAGTGGAAACCAGGGAGAAACTGCCCACGGGTGGAGGGCTATTCAGGGGGAGGGCAAGGCTCTGTGGTTGTGTAGGTGGCCGTCCACGCCATGCATCTTGAGGCTGTCCAGGGTTCCTCTCCGCGGCCCCTCCCTCGTTCTACATCACTGTAGTCATTTCTGCAATTGAAGGTCCAAAATGTGGAGTTCCCGCCGTGGCACAGCGGAAATGAATCCGACGAGGAACCATGAGGTTGCAGGTTCGATCCCTGGCCTTGCTCAGTGGGTGAAGGATCCAGCATTGCCGTGAGCTGTGGTGTAGGTCGAAGACGCGCCTCGGATCTGGCATTGCTGTGGCTGTGGTGTAGGCCCGTGGCCACAGCTCTGGTTAGACCCCTAGCCTGGGAACCGCCGTATGCTGCGGGTGTGGCCCTAAGAAAAAGACAAAATGTAGTTTTGTGGGCAACCAAGACAGTATGCTGTAATCTAAATTAATTCATCTATCTGATGGCCAGAGATAGAGCTGTGGGGAAAAGGATATAGCTCGGATAAGTTCTGATGGAAGGAGGGTCAAGAAATCTCTGGAGCAAGAGATTCTCATGGAGGGGGAGCCATTCTCTACAGAAGATCTTGGAGGCCAGGACCAGCCAACGTCCGCTCACAAGGACTCACACCACCAGCTTGGGAACGAGCACTTGTGAAGGTGGGCAAAGCTGTGTGCTTTGGAGTTCCCCTCGTGGTGCAGCGGAAATGAATCCGACTAGAAACCATAAGGTTGTGGGTTCCATCCCTGGCCTCATTCAGTGGGTCAAGGATGAGCATTGCCATGAGCTGTGGTGTAGGCCTCAGTTGCAGCTCGGATCCTGCATTAGCTGTGGCTGTGGCGGAGGCCGGTGGCCACAGCTGATTATACCCCTAGCCTGGGAACCTTCATATGCCGTGGATGCTACCCTAAAAAGACAAAAAAAAAAAAAAGCTGTGTGATTTTACAAGCACCTTCTAAGTTTTCAGTAATACCTCCATACTTGTAATTGAATGGGAGCCCCGCTGCTCACCAATTACAAAATCAGTGGCAGACTCACAAACGCTGGTAGAAAGGAACCGTGCCTTTAGTCAGGATGCTGGCAGTCTGGGGAGAGGGTGGGCTCAGCATCTCCCAGAAACCGCCTCTGAAGAGTCTGCTTGACCGTGAACGTTTTTAAAGGCAAAAGGTAGAGTCAGCGTCGTCAGCATCCCCCGCAGTGTGCAGGCCTGTTGACTTTTTGTGGTCTTTGCTCTAGATCTTCTTCACACGGTTTGGTGGCGAGGTTGCTGAAGGGAAAGGAGGGAAGACATCTGGTCGCCTGTTCGTTACTTACTCTTCCTTTCTGCTTCCCTGAACTATGGACAAGCTGGGCGGAGTATTGCGGGATTGAAAGGTCTGCACGGTGTGCTTGGGCTGCATAGAAGCAGAGCAGAGGGCTCCTACTGTGCAGCACAAGGAACTCTATCTAATCCCTTGGGACAGAACATGATGGAAGATGGAATGAGAAAAATAGTATATATGTATTTGCATATATATAGTGTATATATGTGACTGGGTCACTTTGCTGTACAGCAGAAATTAGCATAACATTGTAAACCCACTATACTTTGATTTTGAAAAAAAATTGGAATTCCTTTTTGGCTCAGTGGATTAAGAACCCAGCTAGTACCCGTGAGGTTGCAGGTTCAGTCCCTGGCCTCTCTCCGTGGGTTAAGAATCCGGCCTTGCCGGAGTTCCCGTCGTGGCGCAGTGGTTAACGAATCCGACTAGGAACCATGAGGTTGCGGGTTCGATCCCTGGCCTTGCTCAGTGGGTTAACGATCCGGCGTTGCCGTGAGCTGTGGTGTAGGTTGCAGACGCGGCTCGGATCCTGCGTTGCTGTGGCTCTGGCGTAGGCCGGTGGCTACAGCTCCAATTCGACCCCTAGCCTGGGAACCTCCATATGCCGCGGAAGCGGCCCAAGAAATAGCAACAATAACAACAACAACAAAAAAAGACAAAAGACAAAAAAAAAAAAAAAAAAAAAAAAAAGAATCCGGCCTTGCCGTGAGCTGCCGTGTAGGTCACAGATGCGGCTCACCTCTGACGTTGCTGTGGCTGCGGTGTAGGCCAGCACCTGAAGCCTTGATTCAAGCCTTAGCCGGGGAACTCCCATATGCTGCAGGTGCGGCTCTAAAAAGAAAAAAAAAATAATAATAAATAAAAGTATAAAATTAAAAAAAAAAAAAAAACTTTTCAAGTTGGTTACAATAGAGCTTTGCTAAAGTCATAAGAAAAGGGGCTTCGGGCTTCCGGCTGTTTCCTGCCAAGAGCTGTGAACCTATGGAAAGGCCTAAGAAGTGTTTATCAGGCAAAAGGATGGCCCACAGAGTGAATTCAGAGTGCAGACACTGAGGGGTGGGGTGAGGCTTCCCAGAAATCCTTGTTTTTAACCAGCAGCTTAGATGGTCCACAGCCCACGAGTGTGAGAAATACTGCTCTGGGGGGTGCAGCCTTGTTGCTACTCAAGCCCAATTTTTCAAGCACTGATTCCCTGAATCAGTGGTTCTCAGGCCTGACTGCCCATAAGAATCGCCGGGGGAACCGTCCCCTCACTCCCGACGCCGAAGCCCCATCCCCCTTAGTCCTGCTTCTGGGGCCGGGCCAGGCATCAGTGCGTTTCACAAGGTCCCCAGGTGATTCTGGCACCGCCAGGGCTGAGACGCACAGTCCTAAACCCTCCTAAACGGCCTGCGTAAGTGAAGCCAGCTCCCCACAACTGCCTGTTCTGCATGATGGTAATTAATGACCAGCCTGTTTACCTGGGTTGGTGCCTGGCTTTCCCAACCCAGGTCCTCTTCGTCGTTGTGGTGCGAAGCTGGAAAGTGGGACAGAATATGTTCCCTGCTAAGTTTAATGTCTCAATTACTCCATTTCTTTTACTCTTCCTCATGGATGTTGTTTAATTTTTTTTAAGATTTTTATTTTTTCTATTGTAGTTGATTGACAATATTCTGTCCTTTAAGTTCTGCTGTAGAGCAAAGGGACCCAGTCATGCATGTATAGACACTCTTTATCTCACATTATCCTCCATCCTGTTCCATCACATGTGACAAGATAGAGTTCCCTGTGCTGTACAGCAGGGTCTCATTGCTTATCCACTCCAAGTGGCAATTTTGTTTAATTTGTGTTGTCCTTGTTTCATTTTGTTTTGTTTCTCACTTGAGAGGCCTGGATTTTGGTGGGAATAATAACATTCACCATGATTTAAAACAGGATTTTTTTTTTGTAATTTGGGAGGTCCCTGGCGGCTCAGTGGGTTAAGGACCCAGCATTGTCAAGGCTGTGATGTATGTTAGATCTCTGGCCGGGGAACTTCCACATGCTATGAGTGAGGGCCCCCCCGCAAAATGCTTTTCATTAAAAATTTAAAAATAAATGAGATGAGATTTTTCTAGTTTAATTCATTTCAGCACAACTTCCAGAACTCTGGGATTCTGAAGGGTCAAGCTCTAAAGGATCAGCTTTACTAAAACAAGATCTGAGATAGTCATCACAGAAATTTGGCATTTTTTTTTCTTTTTGCAACCGCACCTGCAGCATACGGAAGTTCCTGGGCCAGGGGTTGAATCACAGCTGCAGCTGAGGCCTGTGATGCAGCTGCAGTAACACTGGATCTAAGCTGCATCTGAGACCTGCAGCTCATGGCAGCACGGGATCCTTAACCCACAGAGCGAGGCCAGGGATCAAACCCTCATCCTCACAGAGACAACATTTGGGTCCTTAAGAGGAACTCCCGGAATTTTGTTTTATTATTTCCCAAGGGTGAATGGGCTGGCTGTGCAGAGCCGTGCAATGCCGAGTCTCATTGGAAAGCAGATATTCTCAGCGAATTGCACATATAGTGTATTTTACCGAAACTTGATTTTTAAACAACTCTATAACAGTGAGTTTGTACATAATTAAGATGCTTCTTTACTCAGTGAAATTCTTCCAGTGCCGAGACCTTTCTCTTCCAGTCTTCCAGGGAGATTATAGGCTTGCCAAACTCGGCAATATTTACTCACCCAGGAGAACTGCTTCTCACAGAGAATATGCATCTCCCTCTTCACCCCTTTCAAAATTGGGCTAGACTAACATATGCGATATAAAGCCCCAAATTCTATAAGGGGGCATTCTTTTTCTTTGGTCCTCTTAGGGCCACACCTGCAGCATATGGTGGGTCCCAGGCTAGGGGGTGAATTGGAGCTGCAGCTGGCAGCCTGCACCACAGCCACAGCAACACCAGATCCAAGCCGCATCTGTGACCTACACTGAAGCTCGTAGCAACACTGGATCCTTAACCCACTGAGCGGGGCCAAGGATCAACCCACATCCTCATGGATACTAGTCGGGTTCGTTTCCACTGAGCCACAACAGGAACTCCCTGAGGGGGCAATTTCACTACAAGTGCTAGAAAGCCAACTTTCATTTTAAGTTCTGTTATGGTAAAGAAGGAATTCTTTCTGCTCACTTGTCTGGGAAAGGAACTAAAGAAATCCCTTGAAACCCGAGGAAAAGGTGCAAACATTTTTCTTGCACGAATCCCTCTTGGAGCCTGGGATGCAGGACTTGAGGTTGTTGCATCCGGTGCTTCCTGCCTCCTTCATCTCAGGTTGTCTCCATTCGGCTTCATTCTCCATCAGACTCTCTCCAGGCATCGGAGAAAACCACGACCCCAGCGCTGCCTGATCCAAACCTTCTCTGAGCTTTGGTTTCCTTGTCTTTAAAATGTGGATGGAAGCACCCCTGAACTCCTGGGCTTGCTTGAGGATTAAATGTGTTGATACGTGAAGGCGCTGAAGACAGTGCCTCCTAGAAACTATTCAATGAAATAATCCCAGCTGGTGTTGATTCTCCTCCCACCTCAGAGTGGAAAGAGGACCGCTCTTCTCCCAATCTTCCTACGATTATCAAGGGTGGGGCTCTTGCTGACAGCCCAGTATCCTAACATCCTTCCTGGAAGCAAGAGGATGGAGGACTGTGATTGGACAGGCCTGGCCACAGGGCCCCTCTCGTCCAGCCAGGGCTTCGTGTGTATGTGGGCATCACACTGTGCCCCCAGCACGGGGCACCCACCAGCCATGCTGCTGTGAAAGAGTCAGAATCCTGATCTTTGCCATTAGATGCTCAGAGCTGTTCTGTGTTCCAGATGAAAAAACTGGGTGAAAAAAACACACAATTTGGGCAGGATCATTTCTCCTAGGCTTGGTTGCTCCCTAAGAGGGAAAAAAGTAAAAAAAGGTGTATTATGAGAACTAAGAAATCTGTGCGTCCCGCAGGATGTTTCCTACATAAAACAGCCACCTCCTCACTCTACCTTCCGAGCCCCACTGAGTAAAATAAGGAAGTACTTTCTTCCCAGAAGGAGAAGAGCCAGGTTAAGAAAAGTCTTGGGTCTCTAACAATGAGTCAATTAATAAGCGCTCAGAACCGAAACGTCTCTAACCAAGAGCGCCAATGGCTCGGCAGGTGTGATGCGACGTTGATGAGGCAGCGCGGCTTTCCTCGTTCTTGCGGCTTCGGTGCCCAGGGACAGGATAACTTGCCCGCATTCCCACGGCTGAGATCCTTTCCAGCTTGGATGGTCTGGTTCCACATTTCTGTGGCCGCCCACTTGCTTCAAACTGCCTGTTTTCTCTTTCTATCACGTTAACTCCTTCCTCTCCTAGGTGGGTTTTGTACATATAGATATTACATTTACGGAAAATGTACTGAGCGTGTTTTCTGTTTGGCTTTGGACTTGCATTTCATGAGGCCTCCATCCCACTCACATATTTCTGACCAGCATGGAGGCTTTGGGTTGGTTAGTTTCTCCCACAAGATCTAAGCTGTTCCCACCCTCAACTCCCATGGCTCAAGGTTTTAAGTGATGTTTTGATATTGGCTGACTCAAGCAGTGCACATGTTTGAAAACTTTAGAGCCTGAGTGCTACAGCTTCGACCGAAGGCCACGCAGATGTTTTGTGCGTGGAAATCTCAATTCTGTCACTTGGGCCAGGGACCATGTCCTAATGTGCCATCAGGCCTTTTGTTCCAACAGGAGACCGTGTGTACCTGCGTGTGTGCGGGTACTCGGGAGCTGGCCCTAGTACCCACAGGTGCACGTCCCTGCTCTTCTTCTGACCGTCGTGGTGGCCCTTTGGACTCTGTTCCTAAGTCCTCCTGGTGACAGTCTCTGTGTTGTCTTTGAGACAAGTTAGTCATCTGAAGATGCGCTGCTTCTCACCTTCCTGCTGACACAGCTCCCTTGAGCCATCATTGATCCTCCTGCCTTGGCGCTAGACACTCGTTTCCTGGACATAAAACATCGGTGCAACCAACGTGTCCCCAACCCAGTGTGGCTGGTGTGTCATTCCAGCCGCCTCGTGACTCTTCACAGTGGTTCCTGCTCAACAAAGCGGCTGTGAAAATGAAAGTTCTCCAAGGTCACCTGAAGCTTAGGTCCTGTGACAACATCCAGGAGAGGGTGAGACTTGTCTTCCTTCTTACCCTTTATCCTCGAAGTTGAAGCTTTAACAACACGTCATTATTCAGCCCCCACCAAGTTCAAAGTGTAGGTCTAGTCACCAGGATTGGAGCAAGAGGCTACCAACCATCGACTCTGCTCCTCGGGGCTTAAAGTTTCGTGGTGAAGAAAAAGAAACACACGCATGAGCAATGTATTTATAAAAATATATGGATGGGAGTCTAAGCTATCGTAGCCTCAATGTGGCCTCTCTCCAGCAATACCCAAGTAAATTTTGGAAACCAAATTTGGGGTGAAGTAAAAAGGAGTAGCTTTCTTGCTTTGCCAGGCAAAGGGGGTCACAGCAGGCTGATGCCCTCACAATTGTGTGTCCCAGCCTGGGGGTAGGTCCCAGAGTTTGTGAGGAGATTTATAGTCGAGAGGCAGGGTTGCTGATAAGAAGCAAGGTGCCTACGGAGCCGCTTTCCTTCAATCCGTAGATCACCCGGCATCAGGTGGTTTCCTGACAACGTCCGTGATTCTGGAGGTTTTGGAGCTATGACCTGATCTCTGGAACGAAGAAGGCTTCATCAACTCATGAACACCTTCCATTCGTTGGGGATTTTAGTTCCACAGAAGAGGGTCAAAGATATTGGCATGTGTATTCCTTGAGGGGGAACCAGGACCTGCCCAAAGGCTGTACTGTTGTTTCTCGATTGCTTCTTCCTGGTCTCGGCATCCCCTCCCGTCCCTGATTAGCACCTGTTTGAACCTGCCCCTTAGAACTTAGGGAAGGTCATGGAGACTGAAGTTTACTCCCTAAAAATAAGAAATGAGGGACCCACGAAGGCTTTTGCGCCTAGGAGCCCCACTGGCCCCTGCTCAGTTCCACTATGAAAAGAGAGATCAGGGGAGTTCCCGTCATGGCCCAGTGGTTAACAAATCCGACTAGGAACCTTGAGGTTTCGGGTTCGATCCCTGGCCTTGCTCAGTGGGTTAAGGATCCGGCATTGCCATGAGCTGTGGTGTAGGTCATAGACGTGGTTCAGATCTGGCATTGCTGTGGCTCTGGCAAAGGCCGGCGGCTACAGCTCTGGTTAGACCCCTAGCCTGGGAACCTCCATATGCCGCAGGTGCAGCCCTAGGAAAAGACAAAAAAGATGGAAAAAAAAAAAAAAGAGAGAGAGAGAGAGAGATCAGAATGATGGCACGACAAACAGACCTAGGGAGAAACAAACACCTCCTCATATCCAGGGACAGCCGGGTCTCTCCACCAACCCTCCTGGACGTGCATCCCGCCCCCTGGCCAGGTGGTCTTGAGGAGCAGGGGTGGTTCCTTGATATTAAAGATGAAAATCATCCTGCAGAGAAACAAGCAGGCACTCTTTCTCAACCTCTTCAGTCTCACAGAATACGTTCTTCCAAAGCTCTCCATCCTTAGAAGCAAACGCCTCTCTCAGCCTGCACATTGTCATTGGTCCCTTGTCAGGGTCCAAGATGCTCTCTGCTCTATCAGTCAGGATCTCAGCAGGAAACAGCATACTCAACAGAAAATTTAAAGAGAATTCAAGGAGTGCTCTTCATGGCTCAGGGGCAACGAATCTGACTAGGAACCGTGAGGTTGCAGGTTTGATCCCTGGCCTTGCTCAGTGGGTTCAGGATCCGGCATTGCCGTGAGCGGCGGTGTAGGTCACAGACACGGCTCAGATCCAGCATTGCTGTGGCTGTGGTGTAGGCCGGCAGCCACAGTTCGGATTCAACCCCTAGCCTGGGAACCTCCATATGCCGAGGGTGCGGCTCTAAAAAGACAAGCAGAAAAAAAAAGGGAGAGAGACTTCAATGAAGAGACTATTTAGGATGGTGTGGGCAGATTTAAGAGTATCAACAAGGGAAGTTAAGGATCCTGTAGCCATAGCCCTAAGCTATTAGCCTCTAGGCCTAAGGGACAAGGGGAAGAAATTGTACCTGGAACTCAGCAAATGCTGTAACTGGCGGGAGCGGCTGCCCGGCGGGAGCCATGCCCATAGCAAAAGAACGCAGCCTTGCCAAACTGGGATGCCAAAGAGAGGGAGAAAGAGAAAGCAAAAACTCTCTCCTTTTGTAAAGCAGTGTGCAGAACCAGCTTCTCCGGCTGCAGAACAGAGCAGAGAAGGGCAGAGAACGGATCCAAGGCCAAAGAGAGAATAGCCAGCACATCCTCCACACCCTAGACTGACGCGGCTGCACACCCAAATCATGCCAGTGCCTTTCCCAGGAGCATCCTTTCTGGGCTGGAGGATCACCTGGCAAGCTTTGTTGTTGATAAAACGCTCAGTAAATCTGAAGAGTTTAGGAGGATTGCACTGAAGTGCTTGGGCTAATGGTTTATTTCCATTAAATTCTAAATAAATATCTTGGGGAGTTCCCATTGTGGCTCAGTGGTTAACAAATCCGACTAGGAACATGAAGTTTCGGGTTCGATCCCTGGCCTTGCTCAGTGGGTTAAGGATCTGGTGTTGCCACGAGCCATGGTGTAGGTCGCAGACGCGGCTCAGATCTGGCGTTGCTGTGGCTCTGGCGTAGGCCAGCGGCTACAGCTCCGATTCGACTCCTAGCCTGGGAACCTCCATATGCCGTGGGGGTGCGGCCCTAGAAAAGGCAAAAAGACAATAAATAAATAAATGAACAAATGTCTTGGCCCTGTGGACTGAAGAAATGCGCCTCCTGAAAGTTGAGAGTTAAGTTTTATTTGGGGCAAAATTAAGACTGAAGCCGGGGAGACAGCATCACAGGTAGCCTGAAGAAACTGCTTGGAGGAGGTGAGGTGGGGGCGCTGGGATGTATGAGCCGTGCAACAAAGGGGAGGCAGTAGGAATAAAAGATTTACAGAAAAAGATTTGCAGAGAACCGTTTCTACGGGAAGATGCAAAGGTCTGGGCTTCCTGGAATCACTCCTTTGATGTGCCTCTCAGCTGGGGGCCAGTCTTCTTTTTTTTTTTTTTAATTACTCAATGAATTTATCACATCTGTGGTTGTATAATGATTGTCACAGTCCAATTTCACAGGATTTCCATCCCATAACCCAAGCACATCCCCCCACCCCCCCAAACTGTCTCCTCCAGAGACCATAAGTTTTTCAATGTCTGTGAGTCAGCATCTGTTCTCCAGAGAAGTTCAGTCTGTCCTTTTTTCAGATTCCCCATGTCAGTGAAAGCATTGGATGTGGGTGTCTCATTGTATGGCTGACTTCACTTAGCATGATAATTTCTAGGTCCATTCATGTTGCTAAAAATGCTGGTATTTCATTCTTTTTAATGGCCGAGTAATATTCCATTGTGTATATGTACCACATCTGCTGGTATATGTACCAGATCCACTCCTCTGTCGATGGACACTGAGGTTGTTTCTACGTCTTGGCTCTTGCAAAGAGTGCTGCAGTGAACCTCGGGGTCCATGTGTCTTTGGGGGCCAGTCTTCTTTGGTTCTTCTCTGAGTTCCCTCAGGGCTCCCTAACCCACCCTTGGGGAGTGGCTCTTCTCCCGGATGACATTGACATCTTTTGTTCTGCCCCCTACCTACAGCCCAGGAGGCAGCATCTCAGAAAGCTCTGAAACGCTGCCGCAAAGAGGAAAGGGCGACTTGCTGATGGCAAGTGACAAACTTCAGTTCACAGTCTCTAAGAAGCAATCAAATCCATAGGCGGCAACAAAAGCATTCACATGTTTAAGTAAATCAGATGCCGTCAATTGAAATCTTTAAGAAGATGGTCAGGACTTTCTCTTGTAAATTGATTTATCTGTCTGTTGATGGATCTCCTCATGACTAAGATGCCTATAAGCATCTAGGAAACGGCGCCAGTCTCTCCCGAAGGCATGTTTGCAATGGAAACTGGAAACACAACTGCTTTCTTTGAAGAATCCATTGCATTGCTCCACTCTTTCCTTTCCAGATACTTTGGGGGGCTTTTGAGAAAGGTTAATAGATAATAAGGCAAGACAGAGGCTGTCATCCCATCAACACATTTTGACTGAGGAGCACTATTTCTGAAAAGCCAGGCTTTGACTTTTTCCACCCCCCAGAGTTCTGCAGTGGAGAAGTACTTGGAGACAGACACACAGAGAGACGTCGGCTGACCTTGGAATGTGTGAGGGATTTCAGATCTATTGTTGACCCATGGTAGCTAAATGGACCCAGAAGTGAGTGACAGAATCGCTATTTAGTCCCACTTACTTTTCCCAGTGGTCATATCCTGACTTTTCACACAAATATAATATAATAATAACCATCTGTGAGCGGAAGGTTGGCACTTGCCGTCAGCCTTTCCACGGAATAAAACATGAGCCCCAGCAGCTGCTGACCTGCAGCCCCCCTGAGTGGAGCTCGGGGTGGAGACCAGCAGTGAGGCGCTCTGTGCTCTGGGAAAACTGGGAGAACAGGTCTTCAGAGAGTCAGATATTTTCAGGAGAAGATTTTATGAGCCCAATTCTTGCACCTTCTCATAGCTGTCAATCATGGCTAATGTCTGTGACCAGTAATAACGTTCACGGGACCAGCCGCAAATTTCTGTGAAACGTGTGCCTGGCTGCGTGATCTCCCACTTCACCTTTATGACTTAGATCTTAACATTTCCCCCTTTTTCTTTGGGGCAGTATTTCTGATAGCTCTGAAATACTGCCCCCTGGGCTGTAGTTAGTGGGCAAAATGAAAGATGTCACTGTCGCCTGTGAGAACAGCCACTCCCGAGGATGGGCCAGGGAGCCCTGAGGGAACTCCTTTGCCTATCAAAGGAGCGATTCCAGGAAGCCCAGGCTTTTGCATCCTCCCGTAGAAACGGGTTTTCTGTAAATCTGGTCATCTGTAAATCTTTTGTCCCTGCCACCTCCCCTTTGTTGCAAAAACTCATATAGCCTAGCTCGCCCCCTCGCCTCCTCAGAGCGGTTTCTCAGGGCTACCTGAAATGCCGTCTCCCGGGCTTAAGTCCTAACTTCACCCCAAATAAAACTTAACTCTCAACTTTCAGGTGGTATTTTTTTAGTCAACACATCATTATTAATTTAGTGCTTATTGTGTGCTGAGGACTCTGCTAAAATTTTTATATGCATTAAGTCATGTTAATCATTTGGGATAAGGATTATTATGAATAATAACACTTAGAAATCTAAGACCCTGCAAGATTTATTAACATGCCCAAGGACACACCTGGTATGGAAGAACTCAAATTTGAACCTAAAAATTCAGGTTCCAAAGTCTGTGTTCTTGGAACTCCCATCGTGGTGCAGTAGTTAACGAATGCGACTAGGAACCATGAGGTTGCCGGTTCAATCCCTGGCCTTGCTCAGTGGGTTAAGGATCTGGTGTTGCCATGAGCTGTGGTGTAGGTTGCAGATGCAGCTTGGGTCCCGTGTTGCTTTGGCTGTGGTGTAGGCCGGCGGCTCCAGCTCCTATTCGACCCCTAGCCTGGGAACTTCCATATGCCTAGGGAGCGGCCCAAGAAATGCCAAAAAGACAAAAAAAAAAAAAAAAAAAAAAAAAGGCTGTGTTCTTAAATTCACTCTCCAGCTGCTCCAAATGCCTTTGTGTACAGCTCTGGGACTTTCAAAATCTTTGGGGGTGGGGAGGGCAGTATATGACTGTTCTTTCATTTTTTTTAATTTTTAAAAAAAATTTTGAAGTTGATTTACATGTTGATTTCTTCCATACAGCAAAATGATGCAGGTGTGTGTGTGTGTGTATATGTATATACACACATATATGTGTGTATGTATATACACACATATATGTGTATATATATCTTCTTTTTCAATATTCTCTTCCATTGTGTTTTGTCATATGATATTGAATATAATTCCTCATGCTATTTAGGAGGACCTAATTGTTTATCCATCCTGTATATAATAGTCTGCCTCTGCTGATCCCAAACTCCCAATCCTTCCCTCCCCCACCCCCTCCCCCTTGGCAACCGCAAGTGTGTTCTCTTTGTCTGAGTCTGTTTCTGTTCATTTGTGTCGTATTTTAGATTCCACGTATAAGGATTATCATATGCTATTTGTCTTTTTCTTTCTGATTTACTTTGCTTAGTATGTTAATCTCTAGGTCAGTCCATGTGGCCTCACATGGCATTACTGCATTCATGTAATGGTTGAGTCATATTAGATACATAGGTGGACAGATGGACCACATCTTCTTAATCCGTTCATCTGTCAGTGGACATTTAGGTTGCTTCCGTATCCTGGCTATTGTGAATAGTACTGCTATGAGCACTGGGGTGCATGTATCTTTTCAAATTACAGTTTTGTTGGATATATGGGACAGAGGAGGAGTGGGATTGCTGGATCACATGGTATTTTTGTTTGTTTGTTTGTCTTTTTTGGCATTTCTTGGGCCGCTCTCACAGCATATGGAGGTTCCCAGGCTAGGGGTTGAATCGGAGCCATAGCCACCAGCCTACCCCAGAGCCACAACAACGCGGGATCCGAACCACATCTACAACCTGCACCACAGCTCACGGCAACGCCAGATCCTTAAGCCACTGAGCAAGGGCAGGGACCGAACCCGCAACCTCATGGTTCCTAGTCGGATTCGTTAACCACTGCGCCACGATGGGAACTCCCCATACGGTAGTTTTATCTCTAGCTTTTTGAGGAACCTCCACACTTGTTTTCCATAGTGGCCTCACCCATTTACAATCCCGCCAACAGCGTAGGAGGCTTCCCTTTTCTCTACACCCTCTCCAGCATCTGTCATTCGTAGACTTTTCAGTGATGCCTATTCTAACAGGGGTGAGGTGGGACCTCACGGTCATTTTGATGAGCCTTTCTCTGATAATTAGTGATGCCGAGAACCTTTCTATGCGCTTCTAACCATCTGCATGTCTCCTCTGAAGAAATGTCTATTTAGGTCTTCTGCCCATTTTTTTTGATTGTGCTGTTTGGGTTCTTTTTTTTTTTTTTTTTTTTTGGTTATGAAGTTGTATGAGCTGTTTGTATATTCTGGAAATTAGGCTCTTGTCCATCATGTCATTTGCACATACTTTCTCCCAGTCCATAGGTTGTCTCTTCATTTTGTTTATGGTTGCCTTTGCTGTGCAAAAGCTCAAAAATCTTAATAAAATATTTATAAAGGTACTTATCCACCCGACTTCTCAGAAATTTACAGCCACTTTATTGCACGTAAATCTCAGAATAGTCCTGCAAGGTAAATATTATAATCAGGGAACTGAATGACTGAGCAAGTAACGCAGTCAGACAACGGCAGTCAGAACTTGGATCCAGACGTTCTAACCCCAAATGGTCATCGTTCTGTGGTACCACAGTGTCTTCAGGTCACTCTGATCAAGAGCAGGGCCTTCTGCCTTTTTTTTTTTTTTTTTTTTTTTTTTTTTGCCATTTCTAGGGCCGCTCCCGCGGCATATGGAGGTTCCCAGGCTAGGGGTCTAATCGGAGCTGGAGCCGCCGGCCTACACCACAGCCACAGCAACGCAGGATCTGAGCCACATCTGCCATCTACACCACAGCTGGTGGCAACACCAGATCCTTAAGCCACTGAGCAAGGACAGGGATCAAACCTGCATCCTCATGGACACTAGTCAGATTTGTTTCCACTGAGCCACAGTGGGAGCTCTTGCACCAGCCTTTTTGAGACTCCAGGCTCAGGGCCCTCGATCCTGCTCCTCCTTTGTCCAGAAAGGTCTTGGTCCAGAGCTTCATATGCTGCCTCCTTCTTGCCTTTAGGATCCCAGCTTGCATGCTGGACGATTCAACCATTCCCTACTACATCGCCAGTACTATAGTGTTTATACGCTGTAGGTTGTTCCCTTTCTAGCACATACCATTACCTATTTGTTTAGCGTTTCTTGGTTGCCTCTCCTGCAGGGTGTTAACTCCAGCCTTGTTCACTGCTGTACCCCCAGCTCATAGAAGAGTGTCTGCATAGAGAATGGCTCCATCAGTATCTCTTGAATGAGGAGCTCCCGTTATGGCTTAGCAGGTTAAGGACCTGATGTTGTCTCTGTGAGGATGCACGTTCGATCCCTGGCCTCACTCAGTGGGTTAAGGATCCGGCGTTGCCATAAGCTGCAGTACAGTTCGCAGATGCGACTTGGATCTGGTGTTGCTGTGGCTGTGGTGTAGGCCTCAGCTGCAGCTCCAATTCAACCCTGAGCCCAGGAAGGTCCATGTGCCACAGGTGCGGCCATAAAAAGAGAAAAAAAAAATCTGTTGAATTAATGGATGATAAGTAATCTGACCTAGTTAGCTTTACTGTCACTCCTAGAGATGTGACTCCTAATGGGTGATTGTGAGCTTAGCTTCCTCTGACAACTAAGTGTGGAGAAAGGAAGTCTTCCAATTCTGTTAGTAGGGTATCGTTATGTATTTTTTCAAATGATGTTGATTTTTGTCCATTACAGCTGGTTTACCGTGTTCTGTCCATTTTCTACTGTACAGCAAGGGGACCCAGTCACACATACAGATGTACATTCTTCTCCTCACGTGATCATGCTCCATCATGAGTGACTGCATATAGTTCCCAGTAGGGTGTAGTTATTATCTCACTTAACAGAATGGAACTGAACTACATTTACACACGTTTGGAGCCGTATGGAAAGCATGTGATGTAGTAGTTGCCTCTTGTAACCGGCGGTATTGTTTAGAGCGTGTTGTGTGTATGGTTAACTCATGCGCTATTGTTGAGCGCGTGGTATGTGGCAGCAGGTGTGGCTGCTGCGGTGTTTGTGGTCATTTCCACGACCTCCCTTCGGGGCTGTTCACCGCAGAAGCAGCCACCCCATGCAGGGCTCTGGGAGCGGCCCCGGGCAGGATCTCACACTCTGAGAGGATGGGGCCGAGTCCTCCTTCAAGAGCAACAAAGTGGAGGTTCACACACCTGTGTCAGAAGGCCGGCCCTCCCCGGCCGCGTTTGCTTACGCGTCTCTGTGCCCCTGTCTCCTCACGTGGAAACTGGTGATAGTGCTAATACCAGCCTCGTAGGATTGTTGGGAGAAGAAATAACATGGTACGCATAATACACTTATAAAAGCATAAGTGGTCAATAAACCCATGAACTATGTTTACGTAGCCTCTGCGAGGGATGGATGAGGCTCGATTCCTATTTTCTCTTAGGGAGAGCAGACACAAGCAATAAAAAGTAGTGTGTGACAGGAGTTCCCTGGTGGCACAGCAGGTTAAGGATCCAGCATTGTCACTGCCGTGGCTCTGGCAACTGCTGTGGTGTGTGTTTGATCCCCTGGCCCAGGCATTTCTACATGTGCAGGTGCAGCCAAAAAAAAAAAAAAAATAGTGTGTGATAAATTCCAAGTTTTATTATCATTATGAACATCAAATGGGAGCTAATTTCTGTATTTCACACTAGTCCTAAAGCCAGTTTTCCCCTCCCTTTATTTTAACCTTTCTAAAAAATGTTTTTCTTTCTATGGTCGCACGTGTGGTATATGGAGGTTCCCAGGCTAGGGGTCCAATCGGAGCTGTAGCCGCCGGCCTACACCACAGCCACAGCAACACGGGATCCAAGCTGCATCTGCGACCTACACCCCAGCTCACGGCAACACCAGATCCTTAACCCACTGAGCGAGGCCAAGGATTGAACCCACGTCCTCACGGACACTCTTAACCTGCAGAGCCACAGTGGGAACTCCCATCCCCTCCTTCTGTTTTAGGAGAGAGCCATTCTATTTATTGAGTGCCTCCAAAGCACAAGGCTGTGTGCTGAGCAACAATGACAGAAGACTCCCGCTTCTAGCGAGGCAAATGGCTTCTCATCTCTCTCCTAGCGTCTCATCTCTGAATTTCAAAAGGGTCGGTAGAAGGGGAGACAGTGTTCTGCTGAACCCTTCGTCCCCTGGGTCCCAGGATTCAATTAAAATCATGTTCCATCTTGCCTGATCCAAAGAGTTTTAGATTAAAGGAGCCTGGCGCGCAAGGACCACATCTGTAAAAGCATGACTCTCATGTACCCAGCAAAGCACCATGCAAACAGAGATGCTGAAAAAAGTCCATTTGATGATGAAAGAAAATCAGTTAGGTAGATGGTAAAACACACATAACTACATAGAGCTTTTCAGCAGGTTATTCTTTTGTGACAGCAGCCTGCAGAACAGTTCATGAAATGTCTAAAAAAAAAATCGTGGTATCATATCAGTTCAGATTTATCGCCTTTCTCATTCTCAACCAGGAGTCTCTTTTCACCACCGTTCTGGCAAAGCCCATTTTGGCATGTTGCTCTTTGAAGGTATTCGGAACCCACAGCAGGCTCCCCTTTCAAAAGGCATTAGCGCGAGTGCCGCGGGAAAATAGACTCCCAGGTTGGAGATGAATTGATATGATTTCCTTGATTGTATCTTTTTATTTATGAGGCATAATTTATGAGCGCTGGAGAGCAAACTGCAACGAGTGATGACTAACTAGAGCCAAAGTCATAAATCAGGAGCCGTGGAAGAAGAGGTGATTTTGATCGAATCTATTGAATTAGCTGTTGGCTGTAGCCAATGCAGGTACCAGAAAGACCTTTTTAATATCTATTTGTCTCTCCCCTGGGAATGTGATAACAATCTCATTACATGCCCCTAGGAAGCAAATAATTTAATTGTTTGCCGGTTAACATGCAACCTGTTTACTCTTCTTATTAATTACTGGCATGGCTGTTCCTGTTGGATTTTTGTTTATTTCTGATGTGAATTGTCATGAAAATATATTCATAGTCTCCAGTGTTTAGAAACAATGACGCCTCCCTAGGGGCTGATGGATATGAAACAATATTGCTGAAATTTTTTGTTTTAGCAAAAATTGTCATTATTCCTCAAGGAAGTATGTTGGAGAAAATCACAGAAGCTGCGGAGAACTGAAAAATCCCTCCATGTGTTAATCCTCTGAGGGTTAACGGCTGTATTTCCACTCATGAGAAACAGCCTGCAAGAAAGAGCAAAATCTTAAATTGCTCCAAGGGCAAGAACAGCCACTGTCACTTGCATTAGGAGTCAACAGATTAGAGGGTTTTGGTGAAAGATCACTGGTTTAACTCGGTTATTCCTGTAGTCCATTTTTACATGGAAAATGATAGCAGGAGTTCTCGCTGTGGCTCAGCAGAAACGAATCCAACCAGTATCCATAAGGATGCAGGTTCGATCCCTGGCCTGGCCGCTCAGTGGGTTAAGGATCCTGTGTTGCCATGATCTGCAGTGTCGGTCACAGACGCGGCTCAGATCCAGTGTTGCTGTGGCTGTGGCTGTGGCTGTGGCTGTGGCCACTAACTATAGCTCTGATTCGACCCCTAACCTGGGAACTTCCATATGCCATGGTGTGGCCCTAGAAAGACAAAAAAAAAAGAAAAGAAAAAAGCAAATACAAGACCAAATAGACATGAGCTGGATCCTGGCAGTACAGAAAGCATTACCGAGCATGTTCTCTTGGTCTTATGAAGACTTGTAACGTTTCCTCAGGCAAAAGAATCATAAGGTATTTTTACAGTTAAGGAGCTTTTTATGATATGATAAAGAAAAACACATCAAGAAACTCTGGAACATTAGGAGTTTCTCAAAAAAAAAAAAAAAAAAAGAGTGACTCAGTGGGTTAAGAACCCGGCTAGTATCCATGAGGGTGTGGGTTCAATCCCTGGCCTCTCACAGTGGGTTAAGGAGCTGGTGTTGCCACAAGCTGCAGTGCAGGTCGCAGATGTGGCTTGGATCTGGCATTGTTGGCTGTGATGTAGGCCAATGGCTGAGGCTCAGATTTGACTCCTAGCCTGGGAATTTCCAGTATGCCACAGGGCGGTAAGTTAAAAAAAAAAAAAAAAAAAAAAGACAAAAGCCTAAAGCAATGTTTCTCAATCCTGGATGCATAGTAGAATCACTTGAGGAGCTGTGGAAAAATACGCATGCCTGAGCCTGACCACAGGTCACTTTAAACAGAATTTCCAGGGATAGGGCCCAGCCGTTTCTCAAGTGCAGCCAAGATTGAGAGCCTCTGGCCTAAAGAGGGTCCAAAGTGCGCCCCCCACAAAAAAAAAAAAAAACAGTTCCCTTGTGGTACAACAGGTTAAAGATCTCGTGTTGTCACTGCTGTGGCGTGGGTTCAGCCCGTGGCCCTGGAACATTCACAGGCAGCAGGTGCAGCCACAAAAGGGAGAGGGCCTTCTCTTTGCCCTAGGACTGCACTTGGGAAATATCAGCCCTAGGGAATGTTATATAAACAGCTCCAAGCCACTGAGTGAGACAAAGCATTAAAATGAAAACTACTTTACAGTCAAGAGGAGAAATTGAGGACGCCTCATTGTGGCCCAGTGGGTTAAGAACCCAACATCGTATCTGTGAGAAAGAGGGTGGGATCCGTGGCCTCCCTCAGTGGCTTAAGGATCCGGGGTTGCCATGGCTGTGGTGCAGGCCTGCAGCTGCAGCTTCAGTTCAACCCCTAGCCTGTGAACGTCCATATGCTGCAGGTACAGCCATTAAAAAATAAAAGAATTAATTAATTAATGTTAAAAAGAATGGAAATTGCGCTAAAGAATAACTAGCTCAGTAGCATGTGTACCAGGGGAGTTTCTCTGCATCTCCCCTTCTCCCATCCTTCTCTTTTTTACAAAATTTATTACAAATGCTTCTGTTTACAAATTCTTGCTTTCCTTCTGGAATAAAATTAGAAGAAGAAATGAATGTTAGGTGAGAGGCATTAGAAGCATTTGGAATATTTAATAATATTCTTTGGCGCTGCCAGGAAACAAACCAACCTGACAAGTTCCAGAAATAATAGTGTTTCAAGAAATCGGCACCTGAGGTGAACACCAGGCAGCAAATGGTGGCTCTTGCAAGGCTGGGGAAGTCTCTGGTTCTGTTGGGATCTGTGGCCAATGCAGTGAACTGCGTGAGGATCATTGCAGTTGTAACAGATGCAAACAGACGCAGGCTGCGTGCTGATCCGAATGCCTGGAGGTGATGGCGAAAGTCACGGGAAGTACAGCTGCACAAGCCGTCGCATCATCAGACCCGGAAACGTGGTCCCCAGAGTTCTGAACCTGGGTCTACGGAGAATAGCCCTCTGTTTCTCAAACAAGACCAGGCATAAGCATCACTTGGAAATGTGTTAAAAACAGGTTCTGAGATCTTTTCACTAGAAATTTTCTAACAAATGATCCTTTTTTTTTTTTTTTTTCGGCTTTTTAGAGCTGCACTCAGGGCATGTGGAAGTTCCCAGGCTAGGGTCGACTCGGGGCTGTAGCTGCCAGCCACAGCCACAGCAATGCAGGATCCGAGCCAAATCTGCAACCTACACCACAGCTCACGGCAATGCCGGTTCCTTAACCCGCTGAACGAGGCCAGGGATTGCACCTGCGTCCTTATAGATGCTAGTCAGACTCGTCAACCACTGAGCCACGACAAGAACTTCCCCCAAATGATTTTGACGACAGTAGCCCGGGAACACATTTTGACAAAGATGCCTTCAAAGGAAGAGTTGTAAGAGGTAGTTTTCAACAGAGGACAAACGGTTGAACCCGTTGCCTCCACTGCAATGAGATTTGAGCTGTTGACTTTTCATGTGATTAAAACTTTTTTTTCTTTTTTTTTTGTTTTGTTTTTTGCTTTTTAGGGCTGCACCCGAGGCATGTGGAAGTTCCAAGACTCGGGGTCGATTGAATTGGAGCTGCAGCTGCCAGCCTACACCACAACCACAGCAACATGGGGTCCGATCCATGTCTGCCACCTATACCACAGCTGACAGCAACGCTGGATCCTTAACCCACTGAGCGAGGCCAGGGACTGAACCCGCAGTCTTGCGGATACTACTCAGGTTTGTTACTGCTGAGCCACAGTGGGAACTCCCTCATGTGATTAAAACTTTTTAAAGCAAAAGACAGTGATTAGTCCTGGGGGTGGGGTGGGGAGGCGGGCAGAGAGTAAATAAAAGAACAATTTTATTTTTTAGTAGACACCAACATGAAGGGATAATGGCCACTAGTTAGATAACAAAATTAGATTGAAAACAAACGGAAACCGCTATATTAATCTACTACTTCTCTAGTCAGCCATAGAATTTGCAGTTAGATCATTTTAGTTAGTTTTCATTTATTCACATAGTTTTCTACACCACCTTACGTTGTAACTTCTTTCACGGTTTCAACCAAAACCTTAGGAAGAAGGCACCCCAACTCAACCTGTTCTCATTTTTAACAGCTCTGCACTGGCAAGTCCCTAACTCTGAGTGTTACAACGTGTGTGTGTGTGTGTGTGCGCATGTGTCTGTGCGTGTGTACACATGCAAGTGTACATTAAAACTTAAATAATAAGTTAGTCTAACGGACACACTAATCGCCTTTATTTTTTTTTTATCTTGAAAGAATAAATATGTTCAGTTCAACTGGATACTGTGGATATAAGGATATTCTGAGTAAACTTAAGATGAGAGGTGTCCTCACCCTTTTTTCTTGTGGCCGTGAAATTCATCAGCTCTCCTTCTGTTTTTGACTCCTGTAAGGTCTCTTCTTTTCTGTGAGTAGCTCACATGCCGTTTATATACTCAGTGATCTAGTGAGGGATGCTTGGGATGCAGACCAGCTGGATTGGCTTATCAGGTAGGTAACAGGTAGGTAGATGACAGCTGGGCAGGAAGGTAGAATACGTAGAGATAAAGTAGGCAACTCAACCTCTATTCTCAGGATCTTTCATTTCTTGATTTTTGTATAGGTTCATTAGACATAAAAGATGGGGGCATATGACCCAGATTTTTCCTGCAGGTCTCTGCTTTTTCTTTTTCCTCCATTGCCAAGACCAGCTCAGCAGGTGAGAGCTGAAGAACCGGTGTGGTGATACTTAAGGGAAAAGTTAACAGAAAACAAGACACTGAGACATCTATCTTAATTAAAGGTGGGAACCGGGGGACTCAGGGTCTCAGGGACCAAGAGCCTCACCTCAAGCTACCACACTGCTTTTATTGTGCTCTTGAGGATTAAGTCAATGAAGCGGGGAGGAGGGGTATGCAGGTGCAGGATATAGTTCTTTTATTATTTAAAAAGTTCTTTTATTTTTATGTTAAAAGTCACATGGCTGGTAGAGATGGTTAAGCTTTTATCCTGACCTTTAGGCATTTAACAATCTTTGTTCTTCAGCTTAAGTCACTTCCCAGCACTGCCACTGTTTTTCAAGCAGGAATAGGGGGGTCAAGTAAAGCAGGACGAGATGGAGTTTTCACATAGACAGTAGAAGCAAAGAGGCTGAGAAAAGATGGTAGTAGAAACATGTCTCCCGACACTCCTTGTAAAGGTGCACCCAAATCTCGAAGCCACTGTTTCCCAGTAGAAATAAATCATAAGCATCATCTGTTCATGTTTTTAGCCTGCAGCCCAAACTGGAGTTTCTTTATCTCTTGCTTAGCTGGACTTGGACAAAAATCCACCAAGACGTTTGGAGAAAGGACTTTTGACCTCAACAGAGAGAGAGAAAGAATATCACTGGCAGTTTCCTTTTCCTTTCCTTCGGGTGATTTGGTAGGAGAGACACTGCCTTTGGTCCAGGTTTGGTGAAGTCCATGATGCTTCATCATCACAGCTGTCTCTTCATTGCAACTGCTTTCATTTTCAGAGGAGCTCATGTAAATAGGCTGCTCCTGCTTTGCATAAGCACGTTGATTTATATGAATGCTATTTTGATCTCAAATTGATTGAATACTAAAAAGAAAGGCTCGGAGAAAAGCCCTGGAATGTGAAGGTCTCCTGTCAAAGACAAAAGACACTAGACCCAAATACCTTCATTCCCAGGTACTGATGGAATTGGGTATTGCCTGGTTTTTAGAAGAGGATGTTTCCAAGGAAATACAGCAAAACACCAGATTATTGAGACTTGAGTGTTTTAAAATACAATGGAATAAATGACATTTTGGAAATAGTAAAAGCCCGGGCAATGCAGAGAGGCGTGAGGTTCCATCCTATCTGCCAAGACCAGCATTAAAAAGCTGTGGCACTCCGTAATTAACTGGCAAGTTGCTGAATTTTTATTTTCTCATGCCCAGGTGCCCTTTCCTCCTCATTTTCTTCTCCATCAATTGTGGCCCCTACTAAAATTCTATATCCCCTGAAATCAACAATCAAAGCCCTACTGTTGGCAAAGAATTGAATATCAGTACGTGCACCCCTTTCTCGGGAATATTTTCAAACATTGTCACTCATCGTGGCATAAAAAAAAACGCTCCCCTAGCCCCTGGAAAGAAATTTGCTGCAAAGGGGGTTAATCTGGAACAGACTAAGGTATGGGGGACTCCTGACATCTGATCTCTCATCAGTTGCCCCCTACACCTGCCCTCCCTGTGGTAAGACTGACCTTGACCATTCCAGAGGGGATGCTAAGAGCAGGTGCACTTGTGTTCTGCCCCAGACTCTAGTTTTCAAGGAGCCCGGCTCTCCCATTGCCCAGACTATTTCCTGCTCCTTACCTCCCTGGGTCTATCAAAACACACCTCCTTCCCTTGAAACAGCCTGGGCATGTCTATTTGCCCTTGCAAGCTAAGAGACTTTTACCTAATCCAGAAGTACAGGTATTTGTCTATAGCAAAGTCATGTAGCATTTGTGATCTTGAGATATTTGTCGGTACAGATGCCATGCAAAAAATCAGAAACCCAGTTTGCTAGAAAGAGCCGTAAAAGAGGGTTTTGGTGGCAGATTTCTGGCATCAGCTCTTGTAACTTATGTCACCTGGAGCAAGAGAGTCCCATTTCAGAGCCTCACTTTCCTCCTCTGTAAAAGCGACGAAAAATACATCCTCCGGTCACTTTACAAGGTTACATGGTGAGCACCAAGTCAGCCAGCATTCACTAAAGTGCTTTGTCAAGTACAGAATTTATACAAATGTGAGTGATTATCATGTAAACAATGAGAGCAATGTATCAGAGCTGTAAAAAGAGGAGACGCTGCTTTGTAAGTAGGTTATGTCTTTTTAAAATGGGGCAGTATGTCAATTACTTCTCAATACAACTGGGGAAGGGGGAGAAACAGGGCTTCTGGCAATCCCGTCTGCAAGAGGACGGAGATTTGCCTGTGACAGCAATCCAAGAGCAATTCAACAGCAGAAATTTTACCTTTACAGAAAAATCTGCTCCCCACATAGGTGTGGAACCCCTGGGGGGAATTGGCCTAACCACTGAAAACCTCTCTAATAGCTATTGAGTCTCTTAAAGATATTATGGATGCAAAGGCCAAGTGAACAAAAATGAAACTAAACTCCCCAGGGCAAAGTATATTCTCCTACAGTGTTTTCTAAATATCTCGCATTTTGAACGTTCCTCATGCTCTTTTATCACAGCACACATAGAATGTGGACAGTCTAGGATCCAACAAGTTTTCCAGACTTGTCTTTAAAAGCTTAGAACAGGAGTTCCCATCGTGGCGCAGTGGTTAACAAATCCGACGAGGAACCATGAGGTTGCGGGTTTGATCCCTGGCCTTGCTCAGTGGGTTAAGGATCCGGCGTTGCCGTGAGCTGTGGTGTAGGTCACAGACACGGCTCGGATCCCGCGTTGCTGTGGCTGTGGCTGTGGCTGGCAGCTACAGCTCCAATGGGACCCCTAGCCTGGGAACCTCCGCATGCCACGGGAGCGGCCCAAGAAATGGCAAAAAGACAAAAAGAAACTCAGAACAAAATAATGTACATATAGAATATATATCATATGTACTGTAATATGTGTATATGTGTGTATATACATGCTATACATATATTTATGTATGTATCTGTGTGTGCGAGTGTACGGGTGTCTGTATATATTCACAGGAGACATGTCCTGAAGTTAGACTTGCACAACTCGCCAGCTTACCGAGGAAGACGCCTACCTCTAAACATGCAGACCGTCTGCTTGCATCGCCGTTTAGATCTATCATCCTGATTGATCACCGCGGCGGTGGCTCTTCTTGGGCCTCATTTAACCCCATCCACTCGCACATCCATCCGCTCCGTCTATTGTACCTGACATTCTACAAATGACTTACTCATGCAAATGATGACCCAAGGCAACCTTTTAGGAGATTCGTGTTTAATTATACAAATGGGGCTTGATAAATAAGATTATCCCTCCTCCCATATGTTTATGCCCTCCTTGATGAAAGGAAAATTTAATTTCCATGCAGATGGGGTGGGGCCCGGGTGTAAGAATTGCTGAGTTTTACGGAGTCTGCAGATCCGTCGGTTTGCAGGCGCTGCCAGAGTCACCACGCCACAGCCCACACAGAGTCCGGCCGTTTGTCACTAGGCTTCCATCAGCCTGCTGCCTTCCGAAATCCGGGCTCTGGGGGGCCCTCTCTGTGTTCGCAGGGTCAAGGGCCAGAAAGAGGAAGGACCTGCCCTCTTTCGTGATCCCAGAGTCGCTAGATCCGGGTTGATCTCCGCTGTGTTCAGTTGCTCCGAGTGGCCCACGTCTTTGCCACCTGAGGGTGTCTCGCTCTTGATGGGTCTCATTGATTCCTCTCTCTTGGAGGTCTGGGCCGTGAATGCCGCCGGAAAAGCCCCCAGTCGCTGGACGCGCTGCAGAACGGGGCCCGCCCCCCCGGAAGGTCTCAGAGCCCCCGCGTTCCACGTGGTCTCTCCCACCCAAGCAGTGGCCAACATCAGCGCCCCCCAGAAGCCCAACGGGATCATCAGTCTCTACAGACTGTTCTCCAAGGACACGGGCGGGGCCCAGACGCTGGTGAGCAGCCGTATTCTGATCATCTTATTTGAAACATATAATAAACCTTGGTGCCCTGGCTTTCTCTTCCCCTAGATCCTTCTTTTGTATCCACCTGTTCTCAACTGTCCTGTCGTAACCTTAGTGGCACAAAGTCTCCTTCAGTGGAGAAATGGCATTAGGAAGCACACAGGAAATATGCAAACGCTGAGAAAGGAGGACTGAAGGTGGTATTGAAGGCTTCTGTGAACCTTGTAAGAAACTTAAGACTGTAGACAGGAGTTCCCACCGTGGTTCAGTGGTTAACGAATCCAACGAGGAACCATGAGGTTGCAGGTTTGATCCCTGGCCTTGCTCAGTGGGTTAACGATCCCGCGTTGCCATGAGCTCTGGTGTGGGTCGAAGACGTGGCTCGGATCCCACGTTGCTGTGGCTCTGGTGTAGGCCGGTGGCTACAGCTCCTATTTGAGGGCCCCTAGCCTGGGAACCTCCATATGCCATGGGAGCGGCCCAAGAAATGGCAAAAAGACAAAAAAAAAAAAAAAAGCTGGTGGTTAGCGGCCCCAGGACTGGTTCTGGTGCTCTTCCTTTTTGAAATGAAGATTCCTTCATCAAGTCGTTAACACCTTCCATTTGTTGGGAATTTTAGTTCTGCAGAAGCTTCAAAAATATTGTTATGTGGCTTGCTTGAGGGGGAACCAGGACCCTGCCCCAAGGCTGCACTTTTGTTTCCTGACTCCTCCACCCTGGTCCCAGCATCCCCTCCCTTCCCTGATCAGAAACTGTTTGAACCTGCCCTTGGAACCCAGGGAAGGCCATGGAGGCTGAAGCTTATTCCCTAAAAACAAGAAAGGGGGGACAGAGAGGCCCAGGAGCCCCATAGGACCCTGCTCGGTTTCAAATGGTGTAAATGATAATATGAAAAAGGGGAAAAACAGAGCAAAGGATATCCTTGAAGCCCCACTTTGGGCATGAGCCGATCTCTAACGACACCCTGAAAACTCAGACTTGGCTTTTGGAGAACTTTCTCAGACGTGGAGAAAGTTCTGACTCTTTGGAAAGGAGAGCAGAGCAGCTCAGCAGAGCCCTGCTCCCCAGTCTGTGTGCTGACACGTTGGGGACACGTGGAGGAAGCAAGATGGACTGTGGAGGAAAAACATCTTTCACACTGTGTTCCAGCCAAGCCACTGGCTGGAAAGGACACTCAGAACCAGCTAGACTGCTGCCCGCGTTACCCTGATGAAAAGGCTGCGAGCCGGGGGGGTAGGTCGGAAGGCTCCTTTCTCTGCAGGACAGCTGGTGTCACTCTCACATTTCCCATGAATAAGTATAGATTATAATACTTGGTTCACACAAACCTCATAGAGAAATTGCGCCCATCATCCCAGTATTACCTTATAAATTATTTAGACCAATTTAGGGAACAGTTTTGGCAAATGGGAAGACATCCTCTGAGGCCAGCGTGCCAGGTATTGAAACACAATTTCAAAAGACAACTCGCATGCAAGGAAGTGTCGTATTGAATGTTAAAGAAATATTAGCATATTTTCTACAAGGCTTTGTAGTCAATAAATATAGATGATGTAAATACAATCAACCCTTGATTATCCATGCTTGTAAAGTGATAATATTAATAAACTAAAGTAATTTCTCTTTGGAGTGCAATGTACACATTTTTTAAATAACAGGTAGCTCATCTTAATTGAATGTTGCTTATATCAATGTGAAAATTAGTCTCCAGTTTCTGAGCTCTTCTGTTCCGAAGAGCACTGAATAAATCTACAATAAGGGAGTTCCCTTGTGGAGCAGTGGGTTAAGGATCTGATGTTGTCGATGCAGCATCTTGGGTTGCTGTGCTGTGGTCTGAGTTCAGTCCCTGGCCCTGGAACTTCCACATGCCTCGGGCATGGCCAAAAAAAACCACAATAAGGTTAAAAAAAAAATTGCTACAGATAAACCGAAAAATGTATAATGCAACAAAGATAATTGAAGAAAAAAACTATATTTCATACAAATCAACACCCTTAGAGGAATAGACTTTCAAACTCTTAAAACTCTTGTGTGTGTGTGTGTGTGTGTATGTATTTTTAAATACCCAACTATTAAATACCCAACTCTGAGATTTCAGGGGATTTGAGGGGATTTTTGACACAAAAAATTACATATAAGTACCAATGGCAGACTATGGACCTTAGTGAACATTGACTTTGAAATATAACTCAATAGAGATTTCGTTTTTCAAAAAGACATCATTCTGAAAGTCACAGAGCTTGGTCAATGTTTGTGCGTGTTGTGCCATTTTCTATTATCTTCCTTTCTTTCTTTCTTTTTTGTCTTTTGCCTTTTTAGGGCCACACCAGGGGCATTTGGAGGTTCCCAGGCTGGGGTCTAATTGGAGCTACAGCCGCCAGCCACAGCCACAGCCGCAGCAATGCGGGATCCGAGCAGCATCTGTGACCCACACCACAGCTCACGGCAACACCGGATCCTCAACCCACTGAGCGAGGCCGGGGATCGAACCCAGAACATGGTTTCTAGTCAGATTCGTTTCTGCTGTGCCACAATGGGAACTCCTCTAGTATCTTTCTATGGTAGCAGACCACACGGTACCTTGTGATTTCTATCCTGCTGCCTCAAACTTCTGTTATCTGGTTGCATTTTTTTCGGCATGTTTAAGCCACACCTCTCCAGCTGGCTTGGCTCTTCCTGAGGCAAATACCATGCTGGACACCATGGTGCATCTCCCAGAGGAACCAGGCGGCCCCCTCTTCATAGAAGGTGTGGTCCCATCTGTCCGTGACGTGTGACCTGGCCCCATCTAATCGTCTCTCTCCTCCGACAGCTGTCCGAAGGCCTGGCCACCCAGCAGACGCTTCACGGCCTGCAGCCCTTCACCACCTACTCCATCGGGCTGGAGGCCTGCACCTGCTTCAACTGTTGCAGCAAAGGGCCGACAGCAGAGCTGAGAACTCCTCCCGCTCCACCTTCGGGACTGTCCCCTCCCCAAATCCAGACGCTGGCCTCCAGGACAGCCTCCTTCCAGTGGAATGCCCCGCTGTTCCCCAACGGTGTCATTCTAAGGTACTGTGGACCACAAAACGCAAATAAGATATGCACGCAGACTTGCAGCTGCCTGGACCTCCCCAAGGAGGCCTTGCTGCTTGTTCTGTAGCAAAAGAGACAAATAAATTATCCCAGTGGTAACGTTGCAAAGTGTGTCCATCCCCAAATCAACTAAGTGTAGGAAGTTGAACAGCACAATTGTCTTCGTTTGTTTATTTATTTTTGGCTAGGCACAGGGCATGCAGACGTTCCCCGGGCCAGGAATCACACCTGCACCACAGCAGTGACCCAAGCCACAGCGGTGACAATGCAGGTCCTTAACCACTAGGCCATCGGGGAACTCCCCAAATTATCTTTAAATAAGAAACAGTAGGCACTGTGTTTCCACTCATTGCAAGAACGTGCGCCCCCTCGTGGTTCACTAGAATTTCTCCCTCTACCGGGCTAGGCTGGAAGGTACCGAAACTTCTTGCTGCTAAATCACAATTTCTTTGATCTAATTTAAAATGTCATAAGGAACCACTGTTTGAAAGGACAAAGAAGTTATTTCACTCAAAATAATCTGGAGGGGAAAAAATATTCTTTATTTTCAGCAGAGAACAATTTTATCAAGTCCCCTCTAAAAAGAGAGAAATATTTCTACCAACAAGGGTTCCTGGCTGCTGGGTGGCATATGCCTTCTGTGTATACATGTGACTTCTGTCAGCGTTTCTCTGGTTACATCTGTTGCCCATTTTCAACAACATTAAATAAAGTGTTTCTGAGAGCAGTTGCCCACAAATGAGGATTTTAAAGAGCTGGTAGTTCAGTGAAATCAAAATGTCTTCTCTCAAGATATCTCCAAGTTTAAAACAGTGTTCAACTAATCCCCTTGCCTGTTTTCTCTCTTTTTAAATTTATTTTTAGTGTACTTTTTTTTTTTTTTTTTGCTTTTTAGGGCCTCTCCCATGGCATGTGGAGGCTCCCAGGCTAGGGGTCTAATCGGAGCTGCAGCCACCAGCCGACACCACAACCACAGCCACGCCACATCCGAGCTACATCTGCGACCTACACCACAGCTCATGGACGGATCCTTAACCCACTGAGCGAGGCCAAGGATCGAACCTGCAACCTCATGGTTCCTAGTTGGATTCGTTTCCACTGTGCCAAGATGGAAACTCCTTACTGTACTTATTTTTTTATTTTGTTGGAGGATCGTTGCTTTACCATGTTGTATTCGTTTCGGGTGTACAGCAAAGTGACCGAGTTGTACAAATAGACACATTCATTTTTTCTCGGATTCTTTTTCCAGATAGGTTATTGCCGAATACCGGATGGAGCGCCTGTGCTCTTTGTCCTCATGTGCCCATTCTCATTCCAGCTATGAGCTCCAGCTCGACGTGGCTTGCCCTCCAGATTCAGCCACCCGCTGTACCCCCAGCCAGCCAGAGACAAAGTACACCGGGCCAGCGCGGAGAGCCAGCCTCGGGGGTCTCCAGCCCTACACCAGCTACGAGCTGAGGCTGCTGGCCCACAACGAGGTGGGGAGCACGGCCTCCGAGTGGGTCAGCTTCGCCACCCAAAGAGAATGTGAGTAGACGTGGTTGTCCTCTTTAGGCAAAGGGATGGAGGGCAGACGGGGAGGTGCCTGTCCTGAGAGGTAGGGGGAAGGAGTCTGCTGAGAGGATTAGGTGTTCGATTCCAATGAAGCCATGGAGACATCAGTGAAGATGACTATTGCGGAAAAAAATGCCCATGGGATTTAATAATATGGATATCGAGAGTGAATTTGGGGGGCGCTCCAGTTGTGGGGCAGCCCAAACAAATCCGACTAGGAACCATGAGGTTTCGGGTTTGATCCCCGGCCTTGCTCAGCAGGTTAAGGGTCTGGCATTGCCTTGAGCTGTGGTGTAGGCCAGAGACGCGGCTTGGATCCTGCGTTGCTGTGGCTGTGGTGTAGACCAGTCGCTGTCACTCCGATTCGACTCCTAGCCTGGGAGCCTCCATGTGCTGGAAAAGAAAGAAAATAGTGTCAGCAATTTTCGATAAATGGGATCACATGGACACTCAGAAAAGGGGCTGGAGAAGCATTCGGAGCATTTTCTCCCTCCTCTGCCTGCATTCTACCTTCAGTGGAAAAGCAGAAGTGAGGTGTAAATGTTTAACAACAGGCCTCCTTGAGAGAAAAATGTGCTGATCTGAAGGGCTTGCCGATTTCCAGATGGAAATACTCCCACTTGGCTGATTTCAAGTTGCCAGCGTGAGAACACTGAACGCAGAGCTGGGAAGAGGTGGTCCTGCATCGTGTAATGTTTCCACCGTCCAGACAGAGTAGATGCTAACAGCCTGAAGAGCATAGATGTGAAAACGCAGTGAAATCATTAAGTTACAAAGTTTTCATATTTCTTACCTTTGTTTTAATATAATTTATTTGGGTGTGTATCACTTTTTAATAGTGGCTGCTTTTTATTACCAAGTCACCAAATTTCTGAAAGCCAGCTCCCTCCTGGGGCACACCCATAAAGGGAATTAGCCTGGAGTTCCCTGGTGGCTCCGTGGGTTAAGGACGCAGCGCCGTCACTCGGGTTCCTGCTGTGGCGCAGGTTCGATCCCTGGCCTGGGAGCTTCCACATGCCATGGGTACAGCCAAAAAATAAAATAAAGTGGATGAGGAAATTGTGCTTCCTTTAAATAAATGGGTACGGTTTATAACCAAACAACATGGGCTTGGAGTTAAGCAGGTCTGAGTTCACATCCTTGGTTTCTGACCAGCTGGGAACGTTAAGCAAGTTATTTCATCTCTCTAAACCTTAGTCCTCACCTGAAAAATAAGAGCGACTTCTTCCAAGACTGTTTTGAGGATTAAATGAAAGTCCATCAAGTATTATACCCGCCTGCTATTACTTTATTGTCATAGTAGCTGTTAACATTTTTCTGTCTCCAAATTCATTATTCCTGACTATTTTGATTGTTTGATCACCTTTTTTCCTCATAAAAATCTCCAAATCCTACAAGGCAGATAAAGCCCCTGTCTTTCTATTTTCCTGATATTTACAAGCTTCCTCTTTATTGGTGGCGCTACGCTGGGGGGTGGGGGTGGGAATCTACTGAAATAAGTGCAGAGCGAAGCCACAGACACAATGTTATGATCCACGGTGATACCAGGCACATTTGCTGTAGAGAAACAGTCTTTATTTATTTATTTATTTATTTTTGATTTTTAGGGCCACACCCGAGGCATATGGAGGTTCCCAGGCTAGGGGTCTAATCGGAGCTACAGCTGCCAGCCTACACCACAGCCGCAGCCATGCCAGATCCTTAACCCACTGAGCGAGGCCAGGGATCGAACCCCCAACCTCGTGGTTCCTAGTGGGACTTGTTTCCGCTGCTCTATGACAGGAACTCCATAGAAAAACAGTCTTTAAAGAGGGTTTGTTAGCTCTTGTTTCGGTATCTGCAGAAAAATTTTCCTATGGCTTTATGAAAATATCTTAAAAGATGAGAATCAAATTTGTCTTCATGGTGGAATCTTAGGATCACAAAAGCATAATTATCCCTTATTTTGTTATATTTCCTCATATCAACAACAGATGGGTTTAATTTTTTTTTTTTGTCTTTTTGTCTTTTTAGGGCCACATCTGCGGCATATGGAGGTTCTGAGACTAGGGGCCCATTTGAAGCTGTAGGTAGCTGCCACCCTATGCCACACCCACAGCAATGCCAGATATGAGCTGTATCTGCAAACTACACCAGGGCTCACAGCAACGCTGGATCCTTAACCCACTGATTGAGGCCAGGGATCGGGAACCTGCGTCCTCATGGATACCAGTTGGGTTCATTAACCACTGAGCCACGACGGGAACTCCGGATTTAATTCTTAAAGAAAAATGATACCCCATTAATTTCCACCACTCACTCTTTTCTTAAAAGCCAATTTCACGTGTAGAGATGGATCTTAATGCTGTGATAAATGTATTGATTATTTTGGAGAAAACGAGATCTCATGAAATAAATCTCTGCTGACTTTTGACGAGATGAGATGATGTCCCTTCATGTTGCTACAAAAATTATTCATTAAAAGAGAAGCCTCAGTGAAAGACGGTTCTTTCTTTATTTTAGTGAGGAGCTGAAAAATGAAAAGGCAACATTCCTGTTAAATGCACACAAAGTCGCTTCTCTACCTGATATAATACTTAGGAGACCTGAGCTTGATTATATACTAATGTACTATGCTATTGATTGATTAGTCAGGGCAATGAATTATGATACCCGGATTGCTATTTGCAAGGCTTTTTAACTATCTCAGAAAACAAACCAACGGCTCAAGAAAAAGCTTTAAAAATAAATGGGTGCCAAAAGAACATAATTCACCATCTAAGCAGTTTGGTTTGGAGAAAAAAAATATATTAACTTCATCTAGTCCTTGGGGCTTTGTAGCAATAAATATTGATTTGATATGAAAAATAGCTATGCACTGTAGTTAATAGTGTTAAGGATACTTTACCTGTTAAAAGAAGGAAAATGCAACAAGATATGAGCTCCGGGGTTATGCTGGTGAGCAGAACCATTGTATGTTAATAGTTTTATTTCATAAAACACTATTCTCCATTGATTTTTTTTTTTTTAAGATAGCAGGTGCAACCTTGCTGAGAAAGCATTTCACACACGTTCCCACTGGTTTTCTTTTCATGCCCAGTGCCAGGTTTTTCTTTAAGCAGTAAAGGAAAGATGAAGGGTTCCAGCACGACCAAAAAAATACTTGCTCACATTTTGAAATAAAAAGCACTTAAGCGCGTGCCCGCATGGGCGCCCGAACCCCCACCCCCACCCCACACCCCACCAGTGCTTTTGGAACTTCCCCTTTCTCCCAACTATTTCTAGAACTTCCAGCCTCCTTCCAGCTATTTTCAGAACATACATCCTTGCCCCCACAGTGCCCCAGTACCTCGCCCCGTTCTCCGTGGACAGCAATCTGTCGGTGGTGTGTGTGGACTGGAGCGGCTCCTTCCTGCTGAACGGGCGGCTGCAGGAGTTCGTCCTGACCGATGGGGGGCAGCGCGTGTACCGTGGATCGGACACCGCCCTCTGCATCCCCAGGACCGCGGACAAAAGTGAGTGTCCCGCCCCCAGAGGTCGGGCTGGAGGGGGACCCGCAGGGGTTCATCCGCAACACGTTCTGAGGTCAGCGGCCACGTCTCGCGGAAAAGCCACCGCTCCGCGTCCATCAGGACTCCCGCCTGCCCCTGATGCCCTGCGTTTAAGGTCGGTCTGGTTGCAGCACAGACGCCGCTGACCTGAGGGTCCCCAGGAAGGAACAGGACCGGAGCGCAGGCGGTGGTCCCTAGAGAGAGAGCGTTCACCCAAGAATCCATCTAAACGGAAATACACACATATATATACACATATATATAAATTTTGTCTTAGTCACACAAATTGGAGTTTAGTTACTCTGGGTACATGTAAAAAATATCTGTCAATTATTAGAGGGTAACGAAACATTTAATGATTATTTCACAGTTTGTTCAAATATTGAACTATTATGTTGTACAACTAAAACTAATGCTATATGCGATTATACTTCAATTTTTTTAAATTATCAGTTCTAATAACTGCTTCTATTTTTTGGTACATACAGTAGTGTGGTCTTGTTTTTTTGTTTGTTTTTTGTTTGTTGTCCTTTCAGAGCTGCACCCACGACATATGGAGGTTCCCAGGCTAGGGGTCCAGTCGAATTTGCCGCTGCCAGCCGACCCCACAGCCACAGCAACGTGGGATCTGAGCCACGTCTGCAACCGACCTACAGCACAGCTCAGGGCAATGCTGGATCCTTAACCTACTGAGCGAGGCCAGGAATTGAACCCGAGTCGTCATGGATACTGGTCTGGTTCCATAACCACTGAGCCACGATGGGAACTCCCTACAGTAGTGTATTTTGATGAATTATGAACTATGTATGTACCACACCAATTTGATAAAAATATTTCTACCCCATAGATTTATTATTTCCTTGAAAATAGCCACTGTTTATTTTGGCTGAAAGGTGCAGGTAAAAGTGAGCTCCAGCTTTGCATTTATAGTCTGTGAAACTTACCAATTACATTTTTACAACCATTCAGCCACACATTTTCGTGGTCACGGTTCTTGGTCGCCTGGGCAGCTTGTGAGGGGAGATGGCCTGACAGCTGGGAGAGCTGGGTAGTGCTCCTGGCCAGACCTCTAGCCATCTGTGTGACCTTACAGGACTCACTTCCCTCAGAGTCCTGGCTCCTGGAAGAGATATTTAGACCATTTGATTTCCAAGATCCGTTTTTGGTTTTTTTTTTGTTTTGTTTTGTTTTTTGTGGAGGGTTGCTTTTTTTTTTTTTTTTAGGGGCCACACCCATGGCCTATGGAAGTTCCCAGGCTAGGGGTGAATCGGAGCTGCAGCTGCCCGACTACCCCACAGCCACAGCAATGCAGGGTCATTTAACCCACTGAGTGAGGCCGCATCCTCATGGGTCCTAGGTGGGTTCGTTACTGCTGTGCCACGACAGGAGCTCCCCCAAGATCCCTTTTGAACACTCCTCCTCAGAAAGAAACTCTGGGTCACCCAGTGAAAGGAACTTATGTTTTGAAAAAACATGATCAGATTGTATGCAGAACAAGATACACTGTATTATCTCATAATTCCTTTCCTTGGCTATATAATCTCGAAACGTCTTTAGTTCTGTTACTTATTTAAGTGCCAGGATCACAGGAATGACCGCTGCTGTTTTTTCTAGTTTTTTAAGTTAGAAATAAGTTTGCATAGTAGGTAAAACCTCACAACTTGCTGTGAAATCCTATTTTCAGACTTTCTCATGCTGTAGTACACTGCTTTTCTGAAACTGTGCCCACTATTTGTAGATGTTGAATAACAGTCATTTATCTTTTGTCCAGCTTTCTTTTTCCAGGTCACCTGCATTACAGATGAAGGAAGTGTAAAGACACCTTTGATCCAATATGCCACCTCTACTGGATCTGGTAAATATGTAAATTATTATCAAATTATAGTAAATGTAGGATCTACTCATCTTCCTAAGGAAACATACACTGGTTTGTCTGTACACACTTATGCTTGTTCATACATGAGTGTTTGTTTACCCAAACCTTTCTTATACGTGTATAACTTACATGCATCTTGGCCTAGACTCTGTGGAAGAAATTGTGTTAGGTTCATATCATCACAATCACAAAAGTTCCTCATGAACCTTATATGAGCCAAGGAGTCAGGGTATACCCTTAAAAAGCAAAATCATTAAATTGTTGATGGAGCAATGTGACTAAATTTCTCTCCTAACCACAAACTCCCTCAACAAAGAGCTCTAGGAATATGTTTGCCAAAAAAAAAAAAAAAAAAAGTGAGTTTATCGAGGAAGTCAGAGGAAGGAGATCAGAAGAAAAAAGAAAATACTCCAATGCTCCTAATGATAATATTCCAGATTCAGAGCCTAAAATGGTGAATTTGGGAAATTTCTGTGTGTAAAAGATTATGGATGGACTGCTCAGACCAAGCAATGTAGGCGACGTGATGAAATTGCAATTTTTAACGGAGCATCTTTTAAATTGAGCTCCACCCATAATCTTTGAATCTAATCGAGAGAATACTTTACAACGTCAAAGAGTGAGTTAGAGAAATGCCAGACCTTTTCCATTAAAGCAGAAGAGGGGCATATACCCTAGTTTAAAGTCCAGTTACATAATGTTGTATCAAGTGTGTGGCTTATTTTTTTAAAAAAACAGATCTAAAAATTTGGAAACACAAGTGTGTGTGTGTGTGTGTGTGTACCTGTATATGTTGTGTGTATATATATATATATATATTATATATATGTATAAATATATGTTATCACCGAAGTCACCCTCAATCTGTAAAAATAAGAAACTATTATTCTGTGTTTCCAGGCTTCACGTGTCTGGATGCCATGTAAAATTTCTGACAACACCTAACACATAGTCTATCTCATTGACTAGCAGCTGTGGGGTAGAGCAGACCTTATCTGGCCTCTTTTAGGAACCCCAGTGTTTTCACAATCGGACAGATGGAGACCTGAGCAAAATCAGACCTTGCCCAAGAATCCCCCCCACCCCCCACCAAGCTCATTGCTAAGATGAGAACTTGAAGGTGGGTTTTGTTGTTGCTGTTGACTTCAGACCCGTGATTTTTCTTTACCAGTGGTTCCCAAATGTAAGTGGAGATGGACTTAGCCCAGTGTGATCATTTATTACATAGTTTCTGGGCCCCTGGAAGAGACTCAGAAGGGCCCAGGAATTTGCTCTTTAAACCAGTTCTGCCCAGTGATTTTTGGAAGTTCCCAGACTAGGGGTCGAATTGGAGCTGTAGCTGCCAGCCTACACCACAGCCACAGCAACATGGGATCCGAGGCAAGTCTGCGACCTACACCATAGCTCACGGCAATGCCAGATTTTTTTTTTTCTAGGGCCGTGCCCATGGCACATGGAGGTTCCCTGGCTAGGGTTCTAATCGGAGTTGTAGCCACCAGCCTATACCAGAGCCATAGCAATGCCAGATCCAAGCCACATCTGTGACCTACATCAGAGCTCATGGCAACACCGGATCCTTAACTCACTGAGCAAGGCCAGGGATCGAACCCGCAACCTCATGGTTCCTACTTGGGTTCGTTCACCACTGAGCCACGACAGGAGCCCAGTGATTCTGATGCCGGGAGCAGGACCGCGCTTTGAGTCAAACCACATAACCTAGATGGATCCACCTTCTAAATCTCCCAGTCCCATCCCCTGGGTCAATGGGAGGTAAGCCTTCCCTGGAGACAGGCCATTAACACGGAGAGACTTGCTCTGACTCCAGCTCCGCAGTGGGTTTTTCTTTGGAGTCAAGGTCCCACCATGGGGATTCCCCGCCCTGACCATGAACCTCCTACTTGATGAGCGGAGGCCCTTCAAACAAAAGGGCACAGAGCAGAGAAAAGAGACGCCATCCTGTCTTAATTTCAAGCTCTTCGTAACAGAGCTGAAGTCTCCTGTTGGTTGATGAATACAAACTGAAGTTTCACTGATGAGAGAAGGAAGACCGAGGACCATGTGAAGTTCGGGAAAATTCCAAGGCCTGCTGTCCAACTAATCCCCGTCGTCACCTTTAATTTTTAGGACAGAATTTTAAAAATGTTTCTGTTCCCTCTCCTTGAAGTCAGCCTTCAAGCAGGAAAGTCGCACAGACCTCATCTCCCTCCATCCTGTTCGGAGGGCCCTCTCCCGGTTAAGGCTTCCCCTGTGTCCTCCAGAGCAGAGGGGTCCACTGGGCCCGTCAGATCCGTTTCTGCAGTTACAGCCCCAGGTCCCACACAGAGGAAACCCGACGCTTCTAGCACGTAACCAACCACAGTGTTTATTTTTTTCAATCAAACAACATGCACTGGTTGCTAATTAGAATTCCCACCTGCTGGAGGGTGATCAGAGCCTGGACGCCAACTCTTCATTTCAGAGATGAGGCAGCAGAGGTCCAGAGAGGCAGAGGGACTTTTTGAAGGACAGAGCTATCAGGAGTAGAGGTAGGGTTGGCACAACAGTGTCCCTCGCCTCGGGGAGTTCAAATATTGGTCATCTTTCCTCCCTCCCTTAAATGTCCTCAGCCCAGGGCAAACCACTTCCGCTCGCTGTCCCCGAGAATGCAGGTGTGATGGGTCGGGCAGGCCCATTGGGTCCTTGAGGTGCTGAAAAGGGGCAGGCTGTCTGCAGAGCCTGTGGGCATGCGCAGCTGTGTCTGTCCGTCCTTCTCCCTCCTGGCCGTGAACATTGGCTTTAGAAGAACAGCTCCCTGGCTCTCTGGCATGTGCCAGCCTGCAGGTGGATCCAGAGGCTTCTGAGCTGGCCCCAGCAAGGGGCTGGGCTGGAGACGGTCTCTGAGCCCCTCCCCAGCTCAGATTGCCAGGCTGACCCCTGATTCCAGGGCCTTACGCCGTCCTGCAGCGGTCCCGTAAGCCTTTCCATGTCTGTCTGGCTCATTCCACTGTCCCTCCATCCATGGGCTTGACAGTCCTTCTGCTCCCCATCACCCAGTCCTTCATCCCAGAAAAGCCCTTACTTGGTACAGGGAGCGGCACAGGGGACACGCTCATTAGACGTCAGTTAGTTCTATCAGCCTCGCGTGCAGAAAATCACATTGGGAGTTCCTGTTGTGGCTCAGTGGTTCATGAACCTGGCTAGTATCCAGGAGGACTCAGGTTGATCCCTGACCCTGCTCAGTGGGTTAAGGATCCAGAGTTGCCGTGAGCTGTGGTGTAGGTTACAGATGCCGCTTGGATCCCATGTTGTTCCCATGTGACTGTCGCGTAGGCTGGCAGTTACAGCTCCAATTCAACCCCTAGCCTGGGAACTTCCATATGCCATGGGGTGCGGCCCTAAAAAGACAATTAAAAAAAAAAACAAAAAACACCTCGACTGAACCCCGAACACCTGAATGAAATCCAAAGGCAGGGGTCCTGTCGCTAAAGGATTTCCATCGCTAGGAAGCTGAGTGATTCCCCGCAGAGCTTTCGCCTCTTAACAGGGAGGCCGGGGCATGAGAAGTGTAAAGACCACGCGGGAGCAAGCGCAGGCCATTGATATCACCGTGGATCATGGGACCCGATGTCTAAAAACCCAGCTTGCACAAAACCTCGCAGGAACAGGGCTGTTGTATGAAGCAGGGGGGCCCTGGGCCCACACCCCATTGACTGTGTATGTGATGGGGTCTCCATGGCGATATTAGCAGGGGCTCCAGCCCCTCCTGGGAGCCTGGAAAGGGCTGTGCGCCCAGGGCCCACGGCTGTGAAGCAGGCCTTCCCCAAGGCTCCTTTGGGAACTCTCTTAAAATCCCCTCAATGCCCCTCCGCCTGTCTTGCCCAGGAAGCCGAGGCAGCTGCAGAATCCAGCCTGAGGGGTGTCCGAAGGTCCCCTGAGGGCTGTGGGCTTCTCCTTCAAGCCACCCGCCCACGGTACCACGGCCCCAGCCGGAACACAAGGGCCACCGCCTACTAGGAGACAACCTGCTCTGAATGCCTTTCCCACGGACTGCCGAACGACAGGGCAAGAAATCGCCCAACTGCCTTCTGACCGAGCGTTTCCCTGTGCTGTCCCCGGGTGTTCGCAGGCCTGGTGCTGACCACTCCTGGAGGAAAGAAGGGACCCGGGAGCAAAGGCACGGACCTGTGCAGCCAGCTGTGGTTCATCGTGTTGATGGCGGTGCTGGGCCTGCTCTTGCTGGCCGTCTTCCTGTCCCTGATTCTGCAGAGGAAACTCCGCAGGGAACCGTATATCCGAGAGAGGCCTCCCTTGGTGCCTCTTGCGAAGAGGATGTCCCCGCTGAATGCCTGCCCGCCGGGGGACACCCACATGGTATGTCTCTAAAGGGGCCCCTTTCCCTAGCCCTGCACTGGAACTATGTTACTGTTTAGAGGGAAACATTTTCAGAGCCACAGTAACAAGGGGCCGGATGACGGGGTTACGTCTGGATAAAGGTGGGGACCAGGGGGGGGCCGACCCTAGAAGCGCATTCCCAGCGCTCGCTGCCTCTTAGAATCGCCTGGTGCCATAGAAGGAAGGTTTGTGTCTCCCCGAAATTCAGGGGTTGAGCAGTTCCGTTGTGGCACAGAGGAATCGGATCTGACTAGTATCCATGAGGATGCTGGTTCGATCCCTGGCCTCGCTCAGAGGTCGAGGATCCGGTGTTGCCGTGAACTGTGGTGCAGTTGGAAGACAAGCCTTGGATCCCACGCTGTTGTGAGCTGTGATGCAGGCTGGCCGCTATAGCTCCGATTTGACCCCTCTACCTGGGACCGTCCATATGCCGCGGTTGAGGCCCTAAAAGGCAAAAAATAATAGTGAAAATTCAGATGTTGAAACTCGAATCCCGCGTGTGATGGTGTCTGGCAGTAGGGCCTTTGGGAAGCCATGAGGTCATGAGGATGGAGCCCTTAGGAGGGATTAGTGCCTTCATCAAAGGGACCCCCAGAGAGCTGCCTTGTCCCTCCCACCACGTGAGGACCAGGAAGCAGACCCCTTCCGGATGCCCCATCTGCCAGCACCTTGATTTTGGACTTCCCAACCTCTGAACTGGAGAAATAAGTTTCTGCTGTTTCTAGGCGCCCCCCAGTCCATGGTGTTCTGTTCCAGCAGCCCTCACGGGCAGAAAAATACCGAAAAATACCCATGCCGATGCCTTATCCTTGAAGTTCTGGTTTCACTGGCTTTGGGTGGGGCTTGGGGATTGACCATCTTTTTTTTTAATTCCAAAAGTGATTCTATTGAGCACCAAGGGTGAGCATTTCTGCTACGTCGTCGTTGTCGGGGTGGAGGAGGAGAGCTGTGTGCCGAAATCTCCTGGAGAACTTACAGGCTCTGTTGCTGTGGGACTTGGTGAACTAGAACTAAAAGAGGGAGGGTCTAGAAGCCAGTGATCCGTCCTTGGCCCCGACGCCCTGCGCCACTGACTCCTCATAGCCCAGGACCACCACCCACTCTGACGTGGGACCCTGTCTCCCTGGACAAGCTACAATTTCGAAGTCCCGCAGGCGCAAGTCTGCTCCCCCTATTCTGTGCCCAAAAAAGCTGCACCTGCCTGGGGGGACTCCTTTTCCCAGTTTGCACGAAGGTTCTTTATAAGCTGGCGGTCACCCCGGACAGCTCAAATTCTGATTGCCCATGCCAAGGTGGTAGGGGGGGTTGCCAACACAACAAGCAGTTCTCTGACACCCGCTGGGTGGGCTGCAGTTCAGCTCTGTTCTGATGCTGCCTACCCAGAGACAGCCTCAGGTGCCACGGGGTAAGGGCCCCGGCCTGAAAGACTCCTGCCCTCTCTGGGCCCCTCCCTCTCCAGCCTCAAGGCCAAGCCCAAGTGCAGGGTTTCACCTGTGCTTCCCACCTACCGGCTACAGAGTAGAGGTTCCTCGGACCCACTCCTTGGATTCAATTAAATGGCCAGAACCACTCGCAGAACCCAGGGAGACATTTTACCAACTGGAGCACCAGTTTCTTATAAAAGGATACAGATCGGAAAGCGCTGATGAAAGTGATGCGTGGGGCCAGCTGTGGGAAAGGACTCGCGCTTCCATGCCCTCCCTGAGCGCCCGCCTCTCCCCAGATTTCCATGTGCTCACCCACCTGGAAGCTCTCCAAACCCCACTGGGGGTTTTTTATGGCGGCTTCCTTACACAGGCGTGACTGATTCAGTTCTTGGCCATTGATGACGAATCTCCTTCCCTCCCCAGAGGTCGGCGGGCAGGACTGTAAGCGCCAAGCCTCTACTCCCTGGTTGGTTTCCCTGGCAACCAGCCCTCAACCTAAGGTGCAACCAGAAGTCGGCTCATTAACACTCCGATGGAGGAGATGCTAACGATTCTGGGTCAGAATCAGGACGAAGATCAAATGTATATTTCTCATTATAAATAGTTATCACCGCAGTGCCACCATGGAGCCCAGAAGCCTGGTCGAACTGCCTGGGCTTCCACGCTTCACACAATAGAGATGAGTGAACGGTAGCACTGTCTATCTTCCAGGTCTCTTCACTTTTCCAGGACACAGCAACGAGCAGTGGTCAAGGCCCTGACCCAGCTGTATCGCAGCCATGTAGCAGAAGCATTGGAGCACGAGAAGGCAGCAGTTGCTCTGAGGCCGGTGCATTGTGGTTGGGGTGGGAGTTGGCTCTGGCACAGGGACATGGTGGCAGAGAAGCCAGGGAGAAGCTGCCCTTCCTCTGTGGCCTGGCCCTTGGCTCCCTGGCCAACTACATTTCATACACTCTCCTTTTTATTATTTTTTAAAAAAATATTGTTGGCTGTACCCACGGCCTATGGAACTTCCCCAGCCAGGGATGGAACCCGTGCCACAGCAGTGATCTGAACCGCTGCAGTGACAATGCCGGATCCTTAGCCCGGTGAGCCACCAGGGAACCCCCTCATCTGCTCTCCTGGCTCCGACCTCCAGCCTCCCTCCTCTCCGAGCAGGTCAAGCTCCTCTTCCAGGGCAGAGGCTGAGTGAGAGGCTGTTGACATCCAGCCACAGGGCCATCTGCTCCTGCTCAGTGTAGAGTCACCGGGAGACCCACTGAGCTGATCCCGCAGCGTCTGCTCTCCTTGCATCTCAACGTGCTCTCTCGGAGGAGGCCGCGCCCTGGGACACAGGATGTACCACTTCTGGCGGGAAGCCCATGGCAGGGCCAGGGAGGCTGCGAGAGTCTGTTTGGCTGGTAGTTAGATCAGCCTTGGGGCCCACTGAGGGCGGATGAGATCCCTCAGGTCCCCTGTACGGCTGTGCAGCGAGCAGCTGCAGGAAAGGGGCCCACAGACCAGGAGCGTCCAGAGCTTGGGTCTGGGGTCAGTTCCGTCCCTCCACCCCTCAGTCTAGGCAGCACCTCTGCCTCCTGGGAGAATCAGATCTGCCCACTTGGTGACATTAAGGGTCAGGAGCAGGCAGGGCCTTGCTGCACGGAAGTGACTCCAGGCCGCTCCCTTGCTTGGCGTTTCCTGAGTCTCGTGAAGCTTCGTCTTATCAAAGTGAGGCCCAGAGCGATTGGTGTCAGCATCACATAGGAGACCTGGTCTCTGAGGGAGGAAGCCGAGAATCTGCCATTTCTACCGGCCTGGGAAAGTCTGAGAACAGCCCTGCAGCAAGGACAAGAGCATTCGGGTCCCGGGAGCCGTGTGTGCCCTCCAACAACCAGCGAAGCCAGGGTGGGGGCAGTGACTGCGTGATTCCACTCATAGGAGCTATTGAAAGCAGTCAAGCTCGGAGTTCCCGTCGTGGCTCAGTGGTTAATGAATCCGACTAGGGACCATGAGGTTGCGGGTTCTGTCCCTGGCCTCGCTCAGTGGGTTAAGGATCCAGCGTTGCTGTGAGCTGTAGTGTAGGTCGCAGACGAGGCTCAGATAGGATCTAGTGTTGCTATGTCTGTGGTGTAGACCAGCAGCTGTAGCTCCAATTTGACCCCTAGCCTGGGAACCTCCATATGCTGCAGGTATGGCCCTAAAAAGCAAGCAAGAAAGAAACGGAATTCCCGTTGTGGTTCAACTCAGTGGGTTGGGGATCCAGTGTTGCTGTGAGCTGTGGTATAGGTCGCAGATGCGGCTCAGATCTGGTGTTGCTTGTTGCTGTGGTGTAGGCCAGCAGCTGCAGCTCTGATTCTCTGCAGCCTGGGAACCTCCATATGCTGCAGGTGTGGCCCTAAAAAGACAAAAATACATACATACGTAAATAAGGAAGCAGAGACCAGAAAGGCGGTTGCCAGGGTGGGGGGTGGAGGCCGGGGCGTTGCTATAACTAACAGGTGGAAGGTTTCCCATCTGCAAGATGAAGACGCTCAGAGCGGTGCTGGCTACATGTGCTCAGAGAGCAGAGGGCTGTGTTGTTGAGAGGGGGAATCTCTTACCACAGTAAAATGAAATTTTAAAAAAACCAGCTGGGGGATGCAGACGCGTCCTTGCAGCCCTGACAAGCCCCAGGCCAAGCTGCGCGGGGGCGGACATAGGCTTCAGCTGGGATGCAGTCAAAGGCATTAAAACCCTCCCCCTCCGCTCCGCTGCCCATCCCAGCGCCCGCCTGCCTGACGTCTGCCTGGTGGCCAGCTCTCTGAGGAGGGAGGTGGGGTGCGGGCCCGGCTGCTGGGGGGCTCTGGGCCCAGAGAAGGGGTCCCTCGTCAGCTGCGAGGGTGCAGGCCCGGGAGGGCTCGCAGGAGTGACAATGGGGGGGTGTTTCCCTCGCCTCCGAATCACGGTTGAATTCTCCCCGGTGGACTGGGCACGCTCGCCGGCCTGCTTTGATAAAACTGATCCCACAAAGTTGGGCACAGGGATGAAAAGTAGCAACGGTGAGTCAGACTAAAGGGAAGACGGTTAATTAGCAGCAAAACGAAGAGCTGACCCGGTGTCCCTGGACGCTGGCACCAGCAGGTAAGAATCTGAACAGGAGCAGCCGCCCTCACCTGCTTCCTCTCCCAGGCTGGCTTGCTTTTCGCTCGAGTAGGTCAGTGCCCCCTAGTATCCCTGCCACAGCCCCAGGCCCCCCTATATACCCACCTCCCTGAGCACCCCCCCAACACACACCCAGCCCCCCAAGCCCGCCCCGACGCACACACTCATCTGACAGGCCCTGGTTTCAGTGCTCCTGTAACTCTGTCCTGGCTGCTCCTGTCCTCTGAACAGGTCAGGTACATGTTTTGTTTGTTTTATTTTTTTGGTTTTTTTTTTAGGGCCACACCAGGAGCATATGGAGGTTCCCAGGCTAGGGGTCAAATCAAAGCTGTAGCTGCCGGCCTATGCCACAGCCACAGCCACAGCCACAGCCACAGCAACGCGGGATCCAAGCCTCACCTGCAACACAGCTCACGGCAACTCTGGATTCTTTTTTTTTTTTTTTTAAGGGCCCTACCTGTGGCATGTGGAATTTCCTAGGCTAGGGGTTGAATCAAAGCCACAGCAATTCCCAGGATCTGAGCCGCATCTGCAACCTACACCGCAGCTCACAGCAATGCTGGATCCTTAAGCTGCTGATCGAGGCCAGGGATTGAACCCGCATCCTCATGGATACTAGTAGGGTTTGTTACCGCTGAGCCACAGCGGGAACTCTGCTCAGATACTCTTTGACATCAAATGAACAAAAGGATTTTAAGCTCCATCCTGAACAGAGGAAAATGGGGCAGAGGTGCCAGAGAATGAGAGGGCCTGTGGTATTTTTCAATTTTCAATTCGTTACCATTTTCAACATCACACAGCATAGATTTCGGCAGCTAAGTTTAAGGGGATGTTCTCCTTGCACAGGCAGCCCTGCATATCGACAGGTTCCACAGCCACAGAGGGCTGACTGTGGGACCGGGGCGTCCTCGGGTTTTGGTACCCTGGGGGCGGGGGGAGCATCCTGGAACCCATCCCCCTTGGATACCCAGGGACCGTTGTAACGTAATTACTGATCCTGTCCTACTGTGCAATATTAACGCAGTGTCACCTTGGCGCTAAGCAGTTCATTTCTACTTGCCGAGCAGCTTAAATTGCAGAACGCTTTATATATACAAAAACACATCTCCAGAGGGTTTAACGTGTGGGTATGGTTATGCTGTCCTTGGAGAAACACAAAGTATTTGCTTTTTGGTGTTTTCTTAAAATATTTTTATTGAAGTATAGTTGATTTGCAATGTTGTGTTAATTTATGCTGAGGAGTGAAATGATTCCATTATAAATGTATATAAATACACGTGTTCAAATTCTTTTCCATGTATCGGATATTAAATAGAGTTTCCGTTGCTATACAGTAGGACCTTGTTGTGTATTCATCTTATATATAGTAGTTTGCCTCTGCTAATCCTAAACTCCCAATCCTTCCTTCCCCAAACGCTTCCCCCTTTGCAACCACAAATCTGTTCTCTATGTCTGTAGGTCTGTTTTTGTTTCATAGATATGTTCATTTTTGTCATATTTTAGATTCCGCGCATAAGTGATATCATGCCGTCTTCCTCTGATTTATTTTGCTTGCTGTAATGATCGCAAAGTGGATCCATGTTGCTGTAAATGGCATTATTTCATTTTTCATGGCTGAATACTATTTTTGTTTGTATATACCACTTCTTCTTTATCCATCCGTCTGTAGATGGATATTTAGGTTGCTTCCATGTCTTGGCTCTTGTGAATAGTGCTCGTATGAACATTGGGGTGCATGGATCTTTTCAAATGATAGTTTTGTCTGGATGTATGCCCAGAAGTAGAATTGCTGGATCATATGGTGGTTCTATTTTTAGTTTTTGAGGAACCTCTCTCCTGTTTTGCATAGTGGTTTCACCCATTTGCATTCCCACCAAGAGTGGAGAATTCCCTTTGCTCCACACCCTCTCTGCCATTTGTTGTTTTTAGACTTTTCGATGATGGCCATTTTGATTGGTGTGAAGTAATACCTCATTGTAGTTTTTGTTTGTTTGTTTTTGGGTTGTTTGTTTTGCTTTTTTTTTTTTTTTTTTGCTTTTTTTTTTTTGCTTTTTACGGTCGAACCCACAGTTTATGGAGGTTCCCAGGCTAGGGGTCAAATCGGAGCTACAACTGCCGGCCTACACCACAGCCATAGCAACGCAGCATCCAAGCTGCATCTGTGACCTACACCACAGCTCACAGCAATGCCGGATCCTTAACCCACTAAGCAAGGCCAGGAATCGAACCTGCGACCTCATGGTTCCTCGTCGGATTCATTTCCACTGCACAATGACAAGAACTCCTCCTTGTAGTTTTGATTTGCATTTCTCTAATAATGAGTGATACTGAGCTTCTTTTCATGTGCTTTTTGCCCAGCTGTCTGTCTTTGGAGAAATGTCTATTTAGATCTTCTGACCATTTATTAATTGGGTTGTTTGGGTTTTGTTTTTTTTTTTTTTTTTTTTGCTATAGAGCTGTGTGAGATGTTTGTATATTACGGAGATTAATCCCTTTGTGTTGTTTCATTTGCGCATGTTTTTATTTTCCCCATTCTGTGGGTTGTCTTTTCAGGGTTTTTTTTAATGGTTTCCTTTGCAATGCAGAAGTTTTGAAGTTTAATTAGGTCCCATTTTTGTTATTATTTTCATTACTCTAGGAGGTGGATCTGAAAAGATATTGCTGAGATTTATGTCAGAGAGTGTTTTGCCAATGTTTTCCTTTAGAAGCTGAACTTAGATTTAGGTCTTTAATCCATTTTGAATTTATTTTTGCATATGGTATTAGCGAATATTCTAGTTTCATTATTTTACATGTAGCTGTCCAGTTTTCCCAGCACCACTTGGTGAAGCGATTGTCTTGTTCACATTGTATATTCTTGCCTCCCCTGTCATAGATAAGTGACCATAGATTTATGGATTTATTTCTGGGGCATCTATCCTGTTCCATTGATCTATATTTCTGTTTTTCTACCGGTACCATACTGTTTTGATGACTGTTGCTTTGTGGTAGTCTGAAGTCAGGGAATCTGATTCCTCTAGCTCTGTTTTTCTTAAGATTGCTTGGGCTTTTCAGGGTCTTTTGTGATTCCATACAAATTAAAAAAATTTTTTTGGCTGTGAGCTGTGGTGTAGGTCACAGATGCAGCTGGGCTCCGTGTTGCTGTAGCTGTAATATAGGCTGGAAGCTGTAGCTCCCATTGGACTTGTAGCCTGGGAACTTCCATATGCCACGAATGCAGCCCTGAAAAGCAAAAAAAAAAATTGTTCCAGTTCTGTGAAAAATACCATTGTAGTTTGATAGAGATTAGCTTGAATCTGTAGATCACCTTGGGTAGTGTAATCACTTCGACAACATCGATCCTTCCAATCCAAGAACATAGAATATTTTTCCATCTGTTCGTGTCATCTTTGATTTCTTTCATCCAGGTCTTGCAGTTTTCAGAGTACAAGTCTTTTGCCTCTTTAGGTATTTTATTCTATTTGATGTAATTGTAAATGGGATAGTTTCCTTAATTTCTCTCTCTGATCTTGTATTGTTAGTGTACAGGAATGCAGGAGATTTCTGGATATTAATTTTGCATCCTTCAGCTTTACCAAATTGATTGATGAGCTCTAACAGTTTTCTGGGAGTGTTTTTAGGATTTTCTAGGCATGTTATCGTGTCATTTGCAAACAATGAGAGTTTTACTTCTTTTCCAGTTTGGATTCCTTTTATTTCCTTTTCTTCTCTGCTCGCCATGGCTAGGATTTCCAAATCTATGTGAATAACAGTGTTGAAAGTAGGCATCCTTTTCTCGTAGCTGATCTTAGCGGAAATACTTTCAGCTTGTCACCATTGAGAATGATGTTGTGTGTGTCTGACATATATGGCCTTTATTATATTGAGGTAGGGTCCCTCTAGGCCCACTTTCTAGAGAGTGTTTATCAAAAGATGGGTGTTGAATTAGGTCACAAGCTTTTCCTGCATCTATTGAGATGATCATATGGTTTGTATTCTCCACTTTGTTAATATTGTGTATCATGCTGATTGATTGGTGGATGTTGAAGAATCCTTGCATCCCTGGGGTAAATCCCACTTGATCATGGTGTATGGTCCTTTTTATGTATTGTTAGCACCACGCTCTAAACAACTGAGCTAACTGGCCGCCATACTTTTAATGTATTGTTGAATTGAGTTTGCTGAGGTTTTTTGTTTGGTTGGTTTTTGGGTTTTGGTTTTTGGGTTTTTTTATGGCTGTACCTGCAGAATATGGAAGTTCCCAGGCTAGGGGGCAAATTGGAGCTATAGATGCCAGCCTACACCACAGCTATAGCAATGCCAGATCTGAGTCACATCTGCTACCTACACTGCAGCTCATGGCAACACTGGATCCTTAACCCAGGTAATAAACCTGCATCCTCATGGACACTGGGTTCATTTCCGCCAAGCCACAATGGGATTTCAACTAGTATTTTTTTGAGGATTTTTGTGTCCATATTCATCAGTGATTGGCCTGTAATTTTCTTTGTGTGTGTGTGTATGTGGTGTCTTTGTCTGGTTTTGATGTTATGATTGTGGTGACCTCAGTAAAGGAGTTTGGAATCATTCCTCCTTTGCAATTTTTGGAAGCATTTCAGAAGAATAGGTGATACCTTTTCTCTAAATGTCTGATAGAATTCCCCTGTGAAGCCACCTGGTTCTGGACTTTGGGGGTTTTGGTTTTTGTTTGTTTTTTGGAAGTTTTTAAATAACAACTTCAATTTCAGTACTGTGATTGTTCTATTCATATTTTCTATTTCTTCCTGGCTCAGTCTTGAAAGCTTGTACCTTTTGTAAGAATTTGTCCATTTCTTCTAGTTTGTCCATTTTATTGGCATATGGTTGCTTGGAGTAGTCTCTTATGATCCTTTGTATTTATTCGGTGTCAATTGTAACTTCTTTTTCATATTTAATTTTATTGATTTGTGCTCTCTCCCTTTTTTTTTCTTGATAAGTCTGGCAAATGGCTTATCAATTTTGTTTATCTTTTCAAAGAACCACTTTTGGGGAGTTCCCTTGTGACACAGCAGGTTGAGGATCCAGCATTGTCAGTGCAGCAGCCTAGGTCGCTGCTGTGTGGTGGGTTCAATCCTTCTTCACCTGGGAAATTCCACATGCCGTGAATGTGGCCAAAAAAATACAAAGAACCACTTTTGGTTTCATTGATACTGGTTTTCTTCATCTCTATTTCATTTATTTCTGCTCTGATCTTTATGATCTCTTTCCTTCTACTAATTTTTGGTTTTGTTTGTTCTTCTTTCTCTAGTTGTTTTAGGTGGAAGTTTAGGTTGGTTATTTCAGATCTCTCTTGCTTCCTGGTGTAAACTTCCCTCTTAGAACTGCTTTTGCTCCATCCAGTAGGTTTTGGATCATTGTGTTTTCACTGTCATTTGTCTCTGATATTCTTTGATGTCCTCTTTAATTTCTTCAGTGCTCCATTGGATGTTTAGTAGCATAGTGTTTAGCCTCCCAGTGTTTGTGGTTTTTACTGTTTTATCTTGTAGTTGAATTCTAGTGTCATAGTGTTCTGGTCAGAAAAGATGCTTGATACAATTTCAATTTTCTTTAATTTATGCTCAAGATATGATCTATTCTGGAGAATGTTCCTTGGGCACTTGAGAAGAACGTGTATTCTGCTGCTTTCAGATGGAATGTTATATACATATCAACTAAGTTTGGCGGGTCTAGTGTGTCAATAAAAGTCTGTATTTCCTTATCGATTTTCTGTCTGGATAATCTGTCCATTGATGTAAATGGGGTGTTAAAGTCCCCACTATTATTGTGTTACTGTCAGTTTCTCCTTTTATGTCTGTTAATATTAGCCTTATGTATTAAGGTCCTTCTATGTCGGGTGCGTATGTATTTATAATCTTTATATGTTCTTCTTGGATTGATCCCTTGATCATTGTGTGGTGTCCTTCATTGTCCCTTCTAACAGTCTTTATTTTAAAACCTTTTTTGTCTCTTATGAGTGTTGCTACTCCAGCTTTCTTTCGATTTCCTTTTTCCACCCCCTCAATTTCAGTCTGTGTGTGTCATTAGGTCTGAAGTGGGTCTCTTGTAAACAGCATATATATGGGTCTTGTTTTTGTATCCATTCAGCCAGTCTGTGTCTTTTGGTTGAAGCATTTAATCCATTTACATTCAATATAATTATTGATATGCATGTACTTATTGGCATTTCTTTAATTGTTTTGGACTTGTTATTTCAGGTCTTTTTTCTTCCTTTACTCTTTTGTTCTTTTATGTTTTATGTTCTTTTATGTTTTAGTTTGATGACTATCTTTAGTGCTGTTTTGGTTTGCTTTTTCATTTTTATGAGTGCATCTATTGTTTTCTGGTTTGTGATTCCCATAAGATTTTGATATAGCAGTCTGTATATGTTCAGAATTGTTTTAGGTTGCTGCCCTCTTAATTTCAAATGCATTTTAATATTCTGCATTTGTACTGTCCTCTTCTCACCGTTGCTAGTTTTCATGTCATATTTGTCGATGAGTGATTTCCTACTTTTATTTTATATTTGCCTTTCCCAGTGAGCTTTCTCATTTGTACTTTTCTTCTTTCTAATTGTGTCTTTTTCTTTTTCACCTATAGAAGATCCTTTAGTAGTTGTTATAAAGCTGGTTTGGTGGTGCCAAATTCTTAGTTTTTGTTTTTCTGAAAAGGGTTTGATTTCCCTGTCAAATATGAATGAAAGCCTTGCTGAGTAGAGTATTCTTGGTTGTAGGTTTTTCCTGTTCATCACTTTAAATATATCATGCCACTACTCCCTGGCCTGTGGAGTTCCCACTGAAAAAAATCTGCTGGTAACTTTTTGGGGGTTCTCTTGTATGTTACTTGTTGCTTTTAATATTTTTTCTGCCTTTAATTTGTGTCACTTTGATTAATATGTGTCTCAGCATGTTCCTCTTTGAATTTTTTCTGTATGGCACTGTCTTTGCTTCCTAGACTTGAATGAGTGTTTCCTTTCCTATGTTAGGGAAGTTGTTGACTATAATCTCTTCAAATATTTTCTCAGGCCCTTTCTCTAGTCTCCTTCTGGGACCCCTATGTTGAAAATGTTGGTGTGTTCTGTGTGGTTCCAGGGGACTCTTCTACTGTCCATGTTTCTTTTCATTCCTTTTTTTGAGTTTTACATATTTATTATTTTTGCTTTAAGTATATATTTATGTAATTTAATTTTTAATAATGATTGTGTTTAATAACCAATTCACGAAATTCTCAAATAGATTCTGTGAACCAAGGACACCCATGTATGTAAGGTTGATTTTACTACCCAGTATCATTGAGAATAGGGAACAGTAATATAAAAGGCTATCCACTAGTAAGTTCAAATCCCTATCTGCAACACTGTAAAACTTAATATCTTAATTTTGAGGAAGCTTATGCAATGGACTTTAAGAATATAACTTTTATATAATCCAAAAAATGTGTTTTTAATTATAAATGAAGGGGCATTAAGCAAGTCAAAAGTGAAGGGACAAATCAAGATGAGAATTTAAAGGAATGTCTTCTAGAAGAGAGCCTGTTGAGAGAAAACATGCAAGGCGTTGGTGACAAGTTTCTTTTTCATGACATTCTCTAAGGTTAGTCTGAAAAAACTAGTAATTAAAAAAAGAGAAGTCAGAACAGTGAACAAGCCAATTTGTTCTAAGATATCACCAAGGGGTACTGAGGCATGAAATCCCCAAGAAAGAGGCTCACCAGTCTGAAAAGCTTCAAGGAATGCTGTCTGCTTTATTTGTCTGCACTGGGGTCCCTATAGACTATGACAGACTATGCCACAGTTTTCTCAACTATTAGAGCCTCTTTTCTCCAGATAAGAGAAAGAAAACTATATTCATGATGATAACTTTTTGGTCCCTAAGTAATTTTGCTATAATTTATAAAATAATTTAAATAAATTGCATTGCTTAGAGTACTCCATCTATTCAGTAGGCAGTTTTGTTGTTCTTTTGTTTCTTTTTTTATTCAATGAATTTTATTACATTTATAGTTGTGCAACAATCATAACCCAATTTTATAGCATTTCCAACCCAAACCCCTAGCCCACCCCCAATCTGTTTCCTTTGGAAACCATATGTTTTTCGAAGTCTGTGAGTCAGTATCTGTTCTGCAAAGCTCCTTGTGTCCTTTTAGATTCTACATGTAAGTGATAGCATATAACATTGGTGTCTTGCTGTCTAACTTCACTTAGCATGATAATTTCTAGGTCCATCCATGTTGCTGCAAATGCCATTATTTCTTCCCTTTTAATGACTGAGTAATATTCCACTGTGTATATGTACCACATCTTCCTAATCCACTCCGTTGTCTATGGATATTCAGATTGTTTCCATGTCTTGGCTATTGCATATAGTGCTGCAATGAACATTGGAGTCCATGTATCTTTTTGAGTCATGGTTTTCTCTGGGTAGATGCCCAGGAGTGGGATTGCTGGATCAAATAGTAATTCTATTTTTAGTTTTCTGAGGAATCTCCATACTGTTTTGCACAGTGGTTGCACCAATTTACATTCCCACCAACAGTGTAATAGGGTTCCCTTTTCTCCACACCCTCTCCAGCATTTACTGGTAGTAGACTTTTTGATGATGGCCATTCTGGCTGGTGTAAGGTGGTACCTAATAGCGGTTTTGATTTGCATTTCTCTAATAATTAATGATGTTGAACATCTTTTCATGTGTTTTCTGGCTATCCGTATGTAGTCTTCGGAGAATTGTCTGGATCTTCTGTGCATTTTTTAATGGGGTTGTTTGTTGTTATTTTTGGTATTGAGCTGCAGGAGGTATTTGTAAATTTTGCAGATTAATACCTTGTCAGTTGCTTCATTTGCAAATATTTTCACCCGTTCCATGGGCTGTCGTTTTGTTTTGTTTAGGGTTCCTTTGCTGTGCAGAAATTTTTAAGTTTAATTAGGTCCCATTTGTTTATTTTTGTTTTTATTGTCATTACTCTAGGAGGTGGATCTGAGAAGATATTGCTGTGGTGTATGTTGGAGAGTATTTGGTCTATGTTTTCCTCTAACAGTTTTATAGTATCCAGTCTTTTTTTTTTTTTTTTTGCCTTTTTGCCATTTCTTGGGCCGCTCCCATGGCAAATGGAGGTTCCCAGGCTAGGAGTCCAATCGGAGCTGTAGCTGCTGGCCTACACCAGAGCCACAGCAACGTGGGATCCGAGCTGCGTCTGCAACCTACACCACAGTTCATGGCAATGCCGGATCCTTAACCCACTGAGCAAGGCCGGGGATCTAACCTACAACCCCATGGTTCTTAGTCAGATTCGTTAACCACTGTGCCACAATGGGAACTCCTTTTTTTTTTTTTTTTTTGTGTGTGTGTCTTTTCTAGAGCCACTCCTGCAGCATATGGAGGTTCCCACGCTAGGGGTCCAATCGGAGCTGTAGCCACCGGCCTACACCGGAGCCACAGCAACGTGGGATCTGAGCCACGTCTGCAACCTACACCACAGCTCATGGCAATGCCGGATTGTTAACCCACTGAGCAAGGCCGGGGAGCTAACCTGCAACCTCATGGTTCCTAGTCAGATTGGTTAACCACTGAGCCATGGCAGGAACTCCTATCCAGTCTTATATTTAGGTCTTTGATCCATTTTGAGTTTATTTTTGTGTATGGTGTTAGGAAGTGTTCTGATTTCATTCTTTTACATGTAGCTGTCCAGTTTTCCCAGCACCACTTATTGAAAGGACTGTCTTTTCTCCATTGTATATTCATGCCTCCTTTGTCATACATTAGTTGACTGTAAGTGTGTGAGTTTAATACTGGTCTCTCTATCCTGTTCCACTGTTTTTGTTCCAGTATGATACAGTTTTGATGACTGTAGCTTTGTAGTATAGTCTGAAGTCAGGGAGATAGATTCCTCCAGCTCCTTTTTCTTTCTCAGGATGGTTTTGTCTATTCTATGTTTTGTGTGCTTCCATTCAAACTTTAAAATATTTCACTCTAGTTCACTGAAATATGTCCTTGGTAATTTGGTAAGAATTGCATTGAATCTGTAGATTGCCTTAGGTGGTATAGTCATTTTGATAATATTGATTCTTCCAATCCAAGGGCATGGTATGTCTTTCCGTCTGTTCATGTCATCTTTGATTTCTTTCATCAGCATCTTAAAGTTTTCAGAATACAGGTCTTTTGTCTCTTTAGGTAGGTTTATTCATAAATATTTTATTCTTTTTGATGTGATGGTAAATTGGATTGTTTCCCTAATTCATTCCTCCTTCTGATCTTTAGTTGTTAATATATAGAAATGCAGTCAATTTCTGTGTATTAATTTTGTATCCTGAGACTGCCAAATTCATTGATGAGATCTTACAATTGCCTGGTAGCATCTTTAGGATTTTCTAGGTATGATATCATGACATGTGCAAACAGTGATAGTTTTACTTCTTCCTTTCCAATTTGGATTCCTTTTATGTCTTTTTCTTCTCTGATTGCTGTGGCTAGGACATCCAAAATGATGTTGAATAGTAGTGGCAAGAGTGGACGTCCTTGTCTTGTTCCTGATCTCAATGGATTTTCTTTCAGCTTTTCACCATTGAGAATGATGTTAGCTGTGGTTTTGTCATATATGGCCTTTATTACGTTGAGGTAGGTTCCCTCTATGCCCATTTTCTGGAGGGTTTCTGTCAGAAATGTGTGTTGGATTTTATCAAAAGATTTTTTTGCATCTACTGAGAGGATCATGTGGTTTTTATTCTTCAGTTTGTTAATATTGTATATCACGCTGATTGATTGGTGGATGTTGAAGAATCCTTGCATCCCTGGGGTAAATCCCACTTGATCATGGTGTACAATCCTTTTAATGTACTGTTGGATTCAGTTTGCTGGTATTTTGCTGAGGATTTTTACATCTGAGTTCATTAGGGATCTTGGCCTGTAATTTTCTTTTTCTTTTTTTTTTTTTTTTTTGTCTTTTTGCCATTTCTTGGGCCGCTCCCGTGGCATATGGGAGGTTCCCAGGCTAGGGGTCGAATCGGAGCTGTAGCCACCAGCCTACGCCAGAGCCACAGCAACGCGGGATCCGAGCCGCGTCTGCAACCTACACCACAGCTCACGGCAACGCCAGATCGTTAACCCACTGAACAAGGGCAGGGACCGAACCCGCAACCTCATGGTTCCTAGTCGGATTCATTAACCACTGCACCACGACGGGAACTCCCTAATTTTCTTTTTTTGTGGTATTTTTGGTTTTGGTATCAGTGCAATGGTGGCCTCATAGAATGTGTCTGCGATTTTTTGGAATATTTTCAGAAGGGTAGGTGTTTGCTCTTCTCTAAATGTTTGATAGAATTTGCTTGTGAAGCCATCTGGTCCTGGACTTTTATTTGTTGGAAATTTTTTAGTCACAGTTTCAATTTCAGTTCTTGTGATTGATCTATTCATCTTTTCTATTTTATCTTGGCTTAGTCTTAGGAAGATTGTTTTTTTTCTAAGAATTTGTCCATTTCTTCTAGATTGTCCATTTTATTGGCATATAGTTGCTTGTAGTAGTCACTTATGATCCTTTGTAGTTCTGTGATGTCCATTGTAACTTCTCCTTTTTCATTTCTAATTTATTGATTTCTCTCTTTTTTTTCTTGATGAGTCTGGATAAGAGTTTATCAATTTTGTTCATCTTTTCGAAGAACCAGCATTTAGTTTCATTGATCTTTTCCATGGTTTTCTTCATTTCTGTTTCATTTATTTCTACCCTGATCCTTATGATTTCTTTCCTTCTGCTAACTTTAGGTCTTGTCTGTTCTTCTCTCTCTGTAGTTGTTTTAGATGTAAAGTTAGGTTGTTTATTTGAGTTTTTTCTTGTTTCCTGAGATATGCTTCTTTGCTATAAACTTCCCTCTTAGAACTGCTTTTGCTGCATCCCATAGGTTTTGGATTATTGTGTCTTTGTTGTCATTTGCTTCTAGATATTAATTTCCTCTTTGATTTCTTCAGTGATCCATTGGTTGTTTAGTAGCATGTTGTTTAGTCTCCATGTGTTTGTGTTTTTTGCAGTTTTTTCTTGTTGTTGATTTCCAGTCATATAGCATTGTGGTCAGAGAAGATGCTTGGTATGATTTCAATCTTCTTAAAGTTACCAAGGCTTGATTTGTGGCCCAGATGTGATCTATCCTAGAGAATGTTCCATGTACACTTGAGAAGAATGCGTATTCTGCTGGTTTGGGGTGGAATGTTCTATAAATGTCTATTAAGTCCATCTGGTCTAATGCATCATTTAGGGCCTGTGTTTCCATGTTGATTTTCTCTCTGGATGTTCTGTCCATTGCTGTAAGTGGGGTGTTAAAGTCCCCCACTATTAAATTGTGTTATTGTCAATTTCTCCTTTTATTGCCAGTTGCCTTTTATATTGAGGTGATCCTATGTTGGGTGCATAGATATTTTAAATTGTTATATCTTCTTCTTGGATTGATCCTTTGATCTTTATATAGTGACCATCCTTGTCTCTTAAAATATTCTTTAAGGTCGATTTTGTCTGATGTGAGTATTGCTACTCCAGCTTTCTTTTGATTCCCATTTGTGTGGAGTAGTTTCTTCCATCCTCTCACTTTCAATTTGTATGTGTCCCTAGAAGTGAAGTGGGTCTCTTGAAGACAGCATATATATGGATCTTGTTTTTGTATCCATTCAGCCAGTCTATGGCTTTTGGTTGGGGCTTTTAGTCTGTTTACATTTAAGGTAATTTCTGATATGTATGTTCTTATTGCCATTTTATTAACTGTTTTGGATTAATTTTTGTTGGGCTTTTTTCTTCCCTTCTCTTGTTCTCTTCTCTTGTGGTTTGATGACTGTATATATTGTCTTTTTAGGGCCACACCTGCAGCACATGGAGTTTCCCAGTCTAGGGGTTGAATCAGAGCTAGTGCTACTGGCCTACACCACACTCACAGCAATGCTAGATTCAAGCTGCGTCTGTGACCTACACCACAGCTCATGGTAATGCTGGATCCTTAACCCACTGAGCATGGCCAGGGATCAAACCTGTATCCTCATGGATACTAGTCAGATTCATTTCCACTGAGCCATGATGGGAACGCCTGATGACTATCTTTAGTGTTGTTTTTGGGTTGTTTTCTCTTATTTGTGTATCCATTGTAGATTTTTGATTTGCAGTTACCTTGAAGTTTTGAAATAGAAGTCTGTATATATATGTTTTCAGTTGTTGGCTTCTTAGTTGCAAGTGCATCTCCAGTGTTCGGCATTGGTATTCTCCTCTTCTCATGATTTCTGATTTTGGTAGTATATTTGTGTGCGGGTGATTTCCTACCTTTACTATATATGTGCCTTTACTGGTGAGCCTTGTCATTCATAACATTTTCATTTCTAGTGGCCTTTTCTTTTCCACTTAGAGAAGTTCCTTTAGTATTTGTTGTAAAGCTGATTGAGTTGTGCCAAATTCTCTTAGCTTTGGCTTATCTGTAAAGCTTTTAATTTCTCCTTCAAATCTGAATGAGAAAAAAAAATCTGAATGAGGGCCTTGCTGGGTAGAGTAATCTTGGTTGATTTTTTCCTTTTATCACTTAAGTATATCATGCCATGCCCTTCTGGCCTGCAGAGTTTCTGCTGAAAAATCTGCCAATAACCTTATTGGGATTCCCTTGTATTTTTTTTCTTTTTCCTAGCTGCTTTCAGTATGTTCTCTTTGTCTTTAATTTTGGTCAATTTGATTAATGTGCATTTCAGGGTGCTCCCCCTTGGGTTTATTTTATATGGTACTCATGCTTCCTGGATTTGAATGATTCCTTTCCCATGTTAGGCAAGTTTTCAGCTATTATCTCTTAAAATATTTTTTCTGGCCCTTTCTCTCTCTCGCTCTTCCACCGCCATAATATGGATGTTGGTGAGTTTAATGCTGTCCCATCTCTTAGACTGTCTTCATTTCTTTTCAGTCTTTTTTCTCTTTTCTGTTCCTCATCACTGATTTCCACTAGTCTGTCCTCCACCTCACTTATTCGTTCTTCTGCCTCCTGTATTCTGCTATTTGTTGCTTCTAATGAATTTTTTACTTCAGTTATTGTATTTTACATTTCTGCTTGCTTAATCCTCAACTCTTATATTTCTTTGCTCAACATTTCTTGTAATTTATCAGTCTTTGCCTCTATTTCCAGTGTCTTGAATCACCTTCACTATTGTAAGTCTAAAGTCTTTTTCATGGAGGCTGATAAATCTCTAGCTAACTTAGCTGTTTTTCTGGGGATTTTTCTTCCTCCCTTATCTGAGTCATAATTCTCTGCCTTTTCATTTTGTATAGATTTTTGGTGTGGTCTCCGTTTTGAAGACAATTGGGTTGTAGCCTCTCTTGCTTCTGATGTCTGCCCCCCTTGTGGCTGAAGTTAGAATGGGCGCTTGCTGTAGGCTTCCTGATGGGAGGGACTGGTGCCCGCCCACTGGTAGGTGGAGCTGATTCTTATCCCTCTGAGGTGTGGGGCTTTGTCTGGGTGAAATTTGAGGCTTTAAGGTAGCTGTGTGCTTGGGGGATCTTTAGGCAGCCTGTTTGCTGATGTGTGGGGATTATTGTTTGGCTCAAGGCTTCTCAGCCCTGATAGGTGGGACCAGATTTCTCCAAAATGGCCACCTCTAGAGGAGCACACGCTGATGATTATTCCCAAGACCTTTGCCTCCAATGTCCTTCCCTCACAACAAGCCACAGTCACTCCCTGTGTTCCCAGGAGATCCTCCAAGAACTGCAGTTAGTTCTGACCCAGATTCCTATGGAGTCTCTGCTTTGCTCTGGGACCCAGTGCACATGAAAGCCTATGTGCACCTTTCAGGGATGGGGTCTCCATCTCCCCCAGCAACATGGATCTCCTGTGCATAAGGCCCACTGGCCTTTCATGCCAAATGTCCCAGGGCTCCTTTTTCCAATGCCAGATCCCCAGACTTGGGGACCTGATGTGGGGCTCAGAACTTTCATTCCTGTTGGTGAGCCTCTGCAATACAGTTACTTTCCAGTCTGCAAGCTGCCCACCCGCTGGGTATGTGGTTGCTTATATCACATCATTGCCCCTCCTACTGTCTTGATGCAGCTTCCTCTTTGTCTTCTGGAGTAGGATATATTTTTTGATAGTCTTCAGTCTATGTGGTTGAAGGTTGTTCAGCAGTTGGTTGTAATTTTATTGCTTTTATGAGAGAAGGTGAGCTCCAGTCCTTCTCCTCCACCATCTTAATCTGACTGTAGATCCTCCCTCAACAGCAGAGTCATTTCTTTTCATTCTTTTCTCTACAGCAGTGATTTCCACCAGTCTGTCTTCTAGATCACTTATTCAGCCTTCTGACTCAGTTATTCTACTATAGATTCCTTTCAGAGTATTTTTCATTTCAATTATTGTATTATTCATCTTTGTTATTTATATCTTCTAGGTCTTTGTCAAACATTTCTTAAAACTTTTTGATCTGTGTCTCCATCCTTTTTCCAAGATCTTGGATCATCCTTACTACCATGTATTTTGAGTTCCTTTTCAGGTAGATTGCCTATCTGCTCTTGATTTAGTTGTTATTGTGGGTTTTTCATCTTGTTCCTTTGTCTGAATCATTTTTCTGTTGTCTCATTTTGTCTAACTTTATGCTTTGAGGTCTCCTTTCCACAGGCTGTAGGATTGTAGTTCCTCTTGTGTGACTGATACTGTGGTGACCAAAGATGGCCTGGGTATTGAGTGGGACCTCCCCTTTGCTCCATGGTTGTCACTGCTCTGTTATGCCCCTGGCTCCCTAGTCGTTGGGGTAGGAGCCCACAGGTCTGTTTCTGAGCTGTGTTTCTGCTCTGTGGTACAAGGTAGGCAACATTGAAGTACATCAAAGCACTCGCACTAGGAGAGGAACCCCTAAATATTCTTCCACTGGAGCTGTTGACCTGTGAGGGTACTCTGGCATGTCACATTTCACTCATTGTGTGGATTCACAAAGTACACTGTTGTTGGCACTATTATGCTGACAGTTGGCCCTGGTGTCTCTTAGGTGTTGTTTTCATCAGGCCATTAACATAGATCCACTGAGGTCAGAGTCCACAACTGCAGTAGTTGTGCCCCTAGTTCCAGTGTAAAAGCTATGGAGACAGCTCAGACTCTGCCCTGCACCATCCCCATTTTTATATGCCCACAAAGCCTACAGATGCTAAAAACAGACCTGTCACAGCTGTGGGAGTACTTGTCCATTGGGATGTTCCACAGGCACTGGACTGACAAAACCAAAAGCAGAGGTGTAAATCTGTGGTTCCCACCACCAGGAGGAAAGATTTCAGCCCTTCTTCCTTAGTCAGAGGGCCCTGGGACTCTACTATGGTTTTCAGCCCCACCTCTGCATGTGGATAACCCATTGGAGACTGCTCCCAAGGTAGCAGCCTCTCCAGAAGGGAAGCAGGAGGGTGGGGGAAGTCAGGGGCATGGGGCTCACTCCAGAGGGAGGGAGTGGAGCAGAGGTTGGGGTGAGTGAGCCCATCCAAACAGGACACAGGCCCCATGGCAATCAGGCATGAGGGCACACTCTTCCAGAAAGGGGCAGAACAGAGATCAGGGCCAGCAAGCCCACCCAGATGGGAGCCCCTCCAGAGAAGCAGGGGCTTGCATATGGGAAAAGGCTGCAATGGTGGCCCTGCCCCTCACACACCACTTAACAATGGTGCTTAGCCTCAATGGCCACCAGGGTCTCCTCCCCAAATATTCCCAGCTGTGGCACTCTGTCCTCCAATCCCTCCAGACTGCCTCTGCACAGCCGACTGCAGTTCTCTCACCTGGTGTGTTCTCTAAGCATCTCATTCCAATACCCATACCCTCCCATATCTGCAGTCTTGCATCTCAGGCTGGGCCATGCAGAGTGGTGCCATGACCACCTGTGCAGGTTTCATTCTGTTCTGCCTGTTACAGACTGGCCTCTCTGTTCCCCTCTGAGCCTCCAAAGCTCCTTTCCTGTCTCAGCTGATATCCCTGCTGGTGAGGGGCTCAGAACCTCTCCTCCCTTTCATCTCCTTCGCTGGGATACTGGTGTAAACCACTTCCACGTCTCTGTTTTTTCCCTTCTTTTCCCCTTCATCCTAGCCAGTTATGTGGAGATCCCTCTTATGATTTCAGGTGTTTGAGTTCTTCTGCCAGGGTTCAGTAGATATGCTATAAGGATTGCTCCATTTGTAGATGTGTTCCTGATGTATTTGTGGGAAGAGGTGAGCTCCACATCGTCCTCCTACTCCACTATATTGTCTTCCACTCCACTGGTTTTTTAGTAGCATGTTGTTAAGTCTCTATGTAATCTTTTCTTTCTTTCTTTCTTTCTTTTTTTTTTTTCTTTTCTGTGGTTGATTTCTAGTTTCATGCTGTTATGGTCAGGAAAGAGGCTTGAAATAATTTCTGTACTCTTAAATTTGTTGAGGTTTCTTTTGTGCCCTAGTATTTGGTCAATCCTAGAGAATGTTCCATGTGTACTTGAAAAGAATGTTTATTCTGCTTTTTGGTTTATTTTATTTTTGGATGTAATGTCCTGAAAATATCAGTTAAGTTTAACTGTCCTATTATATTATTTATAATCTGTTGCCCTATTGATTTTCCTGTCTAAAAGATTTGTTCATCAATGTGAATGGGGTGTTAAAGTTTTCTACTGTTGTTGCATTCCCATCAATTTCTCCCTTTGTCTTGTAGTCTGTTTTATGTATTTGGATGCATATATGTTGATAAGTGTAGTATCTTGTATTGATCCTTTTATCATCATATAGTGTTGTTCTTTTTCTTTATAGCCTTTTTTTTTTTTTTTTAGGGCCACACTCATAGCATATGGTAATTCCCACTCTAGGGGTCTAATCAGAGCTACAGCTGCTGGCCTACATCACAGCCACAAGCAGTGTGGGATCCAAGTCACATCTGTGACCTACACCACAGCTCATGGCAATGCCAGATCCTTAACCCACTAAGTGAGACCAGGGATTGAACCTGCATCTTCGTGAACACTAACTGATTCATTTCCGCTATACCACAAGGGGAACTCCTATAGCTTTTGTTTTAAAGTATGTTTTGTTGTATCCTTACTCATGTTTCTCATCAAATTATATAACTTTCACCTTTTAAAATCTATTTTGCATATGACTATTGAAATTCCTGCTTTCTTATTATTTCCATTTTCATCTTTTTCCTCACTTTCAATATATGCTTCAGTGCCTTGCCCTAAAGAGGGTATTTTGCAGGCATTATACTGTAAGCTTTTTCTCTTTCATCCAATATGCCACTCTGTGTGGTTTGATTGGGGTATTTAGTCCATTGACATTTAAGGTAATTATTGATATTTTATTGCCATTTTATTTATTTTTATTTATTTATTTATTTTTGTCTTTTTGCCATTTCTTGGGCTGCTCCTGCAGCATATGGGAGGTTCCCAGGCTAGAGGTCTAATCGGAGCTGTAGCCGCCAGCCTACGCCAGAGCCACAGCAACTTGGGATCTGAGCCGCATCTGCGACCTACACCACAGCTCACGGCAACGCCGGATCGTTAACCCACTGAACAAGGGCAGGGATCGAACCTGCAACCTCATGATTCCTATTCGGATTCATTAACCACTGCACCACGATGGGAACTCCCTTATTTTTAATTTTTTTGTCTTGCTAGGGCTGCACCCATAGCACATGGAGGTTCCCAGGGTGGTGGTTGAACTGGAGCTGTAGCTGCAGGCCTACACCACAGCCACAGCAACACTGGAATGAGCCATGTCTGAGACCTATACCACAGCTCACAGAAACATGGGATCCTTAACCCACTGAGTGAGGCCAGGGATTGAACCCATGTCCTCATGGATACTAGTCAGGTTTGTTAACTGCTGAGCCACAATGGGAACTCCCTTTATTGTCATTTTAAACTTTGTGTTCCTTTTGATTTTTTATTTCTTTTTTGTCCCTTTCTTTTTTCTGTTTTTCTTTTTGTGGTTTGATGATTATGCTTGTGTTCCCTTCTTTTTGGTTTTTATGACTCTACTGTATGTTTTGATTTGGGGTTACCCTGCTTTTCAAGTATGTTAATCCCTTCCTATATCTACTTGCTTTATACTGGTAGCTCATATAGGCTCAAACATAATCTGGGGAAAAAAAATCTACATTTTTTTACTCTCCTCCCTGACATTTGTATGACTTCAATGTCCTCTTTTACATCTTTATGTTCATCCTTTGGCCATTCATTTTTAGCATCATATTCACGGAAATTTTTTGATTTTTTTTAATAAGTGTACGGGCTTATTTAAGGGATTTAGTATCCAATTGTGGTTTTTCTCTTTCCTATAGATTCTTTTCTAGAGCCGGCCTTTCAATACTTCTTTTAGGATAGGTTTAGTATTGTTGTATTCTTTTAGTTTTTGCTGTCTGATAAATTCTTTATCAGTCCTTCTATTCTCATTGATAATCTTGCTGGAAAGAGCATCCTAGGCTTCATACCTGTCCCTTTCAGGACTTTAAATATATCTTGCCACTCTCGTCTTGCCTACAGTGTTTCTGTAGAAGAATCAGCTAATAGCCTTATAGGGGCTTCCTTGTAATTAACTCTTTGTTTTTCTTTTGCTGTCTTTAACGTTTGCCATTTTAATTATATCTTTATGTAGGTCTGTTTTGCTTTATCTTGTTTGGGACCCTCTGTATTTCCTGTACCTTTGTATCTATTTCCTTCATTAGGCTTGGAAAGTTTTTAACCATAATTTCTTTCAATACATTTTTGATTCCCTTTTCTCTTTTTTCTTTTGTGATCCCTATTTTGCATGGTTTGGCATGCTTTATGTTATCCCATAAGTCTCTTTTATTACTTTCATTTTTTTCATTTGGCTTTCTGTCTGCTTTTCTCATTGGGTGAATTCCATTATTCTATCTTCCAGATCACTTCTTCATTCTTCTGCATTATTCATTTCTTCTATTTATTGCTTTAAACTAGCTTTTGTCTTGGTTAATGCATTTTCTAATTTTTCATGGCTTCTATTTATACAGCTCCTTTTTACAGTAATCTGCATTTCTATCAATAGTCTTTCATAATTCCTTCAGGATTTTAATTGCCTTCTTTTTGAACTTGATGTACATTAGATTTAAGAGGTCTGTTTCATTATTTCTTCTTGCAGGGGAATTCTCTTGACTTTTTTTTTTTCTCATTTTACTTCTATTTCTCTTACTCAGATACAGCTGTCTACTGGGGTCTTTGAGGGTTCTTTTTATGTGGGAGCATCCCTGTGTAACCTGCTTGGGTTTAATATTTTTGGTGTGAGGACTGTTTTTTGTATGGATGCCTGCTGTGTCTTTCCTAAGTCTGCTGGCCATTATTCTGTTGAGAGGGGGTGTGACTAGTGTTGTGACCTGAGCTTAAACTGGATGTAGAGCAGCACTTCCTTTTGTCTCTGCACTGTCACTGCCCTGTCAGGGGTAGGGTCTGCTCTGTAGCTGTTGAAGTAGAAGCCTCCAGATCCGTTTCTGAGGTGTGGTGCAAGGTAGGCAGGACTGGAATGCTCCTGGTGGGAGAGGAGGCACTGAATATTCCTTTGCTGGAGCTGTCCATCCACGAGTGTGCTCTGTGGTGTTGCCTGTGTGAACTCATAGGCTACTTTACTGTGGGCACTGCCCTCAGCCCCGCCTCCATTGTGGGATACAGGCAATCAGTCCTGGTGTCCTTCAGGCACTATGCTCACAGAGCTACAGGCTCAGATCTCTAGGCGCCCATCCAGTGAAGTCAGATGCCAGGACCACACACTAAGCTGCCAGCTCAGATCTCTGTGTGCCCATCCAATGAAGTCAGGTGCCAGGACTCCACACAGAGCTGCCAGCTCAGATCCTTAGGCATCCATCCAGCAAAGTCAGATGCCAGGATCATAGCAGTCATACACCTGGACCCATGATGGGAACTATGAAAGAAGCCCATATCCTGGCTATGCTTCTGTGTGCATGTACCCACAAAGCCTAGAGCTGCTAAGGCCAGACCTGTCCTAGCCTCAGGAGTACCTGTTGTCCCACTCCCAGAGCTCATAGAGGTGGTGAGAAATAGGCTGCTATATCAGGCTTTGCCCCTGCCTTCACTCACACATTAACAGTGGGATTTCAAAGGCAGCACATACCTCCTGGGAGCACACCAAGTGAGGCTGCTATGGTGGGTACCACCCCTCGCTTCACAAACCTCTTGGCAATACTGCTTCACTTCTACAGTGGGTCTAGGCTTCTTTGTACAGCCCTAGTTACAGCCCATAGCGCACTCCAGCCCCTTCAGTCTGTCTCTGTGCAGCCAACCCCAGTCCTCTCCCCAGGTCTGTCCTCTGAACCTGAGTTTTGGTAGCAGCCCCCACCCCTACTAGCAGGTGCACATCTCAGGCTGGGGATTGCAGCAAGATAGCATGGATCCTTTGCGCTGGGCTCCCTCTGTTATGCCTGCAAGTCAGCTGCTGCACTCTCCTCTGAGCTCTGAGGCTCCCTTTTTGTCTTGACTGATCTCCCCACTGATGAAGGGGCTTTCTAGGATGTAGGAACCTTTCCTCTTTCACAACTCCCTCCCAGGAATGCAGGTCCCATCCTGATTTTTTTTTTTTTAATTTTCTTGCATCCTGCCTGATTATGCAGAGATGTTCCTTGCACTGCTGGGTGTCTGATCTCTTTTGCCAGCATTAAGTGGTTCTGTGACAGTTGTTCCAAAGGTAGATGTATTTTTGAGTATTCATGGGAAGAGGTGAGCTCTACATCCTTCTATTCTGCCATCTTGCATCTTCCCTCCAAAGAATTTGTTTTAAAATGTTCCAAACACTGACTCATACCCCACTTTTGTTTTCAGTTTGATTCGGTGGCTGATATATCCGATGTGTCAAGCAATGTTACCCTAAAAAGTTACACCATGCACTTTGAGGTACCTCTGTGTGCTGCATGAATGCATGATCTTTGCATGGCATGTCGACTGCGTGGTGAAGAGCAGAACACGTCACTGATTGGTTAAATCTGCTGACTGGGAACCCTCAGATGTTTAGAACAGCTGTATGTCCTAGTGGCACATTTGAGATCCTAATCATGGCGTGCCTTTGTCCTTCTGATGTCTTTGTGTCTGCTCTTTATTTTGGAGGCTGGAATCCTAGAACAATGGGAACCATGTAGAATGAGAAAAGAGGGAAGGAGAAGTCAATTTCCCTACACACATCCGGGAATTTTAAAGTGAAATTCAGTTGTGGTCACTTAGTGGGTGACCATGATAGTAGGTTGCTAGCTTTGCACTGGGACAGGGATGTTCTCTCAAAGGATGCTCTGTGCAGACACCAATGAAGAGAGTGACTTGCTAAACCCTGTCCCCACTGTATTGCTTTGCAGTGCACCAGCCCTTGTCCACACGGAACAATAGCCAGAGCACCAGTACAGGAGCTCTTGGGGTGCTCAGAACACTGGCTGTCTAACATGACCATTAGCTTATTATCTCACCTTTACCAAAAAGCCCCAGGCCACAGTAGTCCAGATGTGCTCAATTCCATAGGAAGATGTGGGAACTGTGTTCCCTTCGTTGGCAATGTGTGACATACAATTTTCTATCCTACTTCAAGCCCATTTTCTTTAGACCTTAGTCACCTAGAGCAACTTTCTTTCCAGGGCTTAGTTGATACCAAAATCCCCCGGTCTGGGACACCTGTGAGTATCAGGAGCACCCACAGCCTGTCTGTACTGCACATCCCAAGTCAGAACCAAGTCGGCCAGACCTACTCGCAAGGCTCCCTCCACCGCAGTGTCAGCCAGCTCATGGACATTCAAGACAAGAAGGTCTTGATGGATGACGCACTCTGGGAAACCATCATGGGCCATGAGCACGGACTGGTGAGTCACTGTCCTCATCCAGAGCCTTTGCTAGACATTTGAGCAATGTACTGATAAATACAGAGCTTCCTGTGCCTCAGTGAATGATGACCCCACAGCACTCAGCCACAGCAACGCCACATCCGAGCCACGTCTGCAGCCTACACCACAGTTCATGGCAACACTGGATCTTTAACCCATGGCGTGAGGCCAGGGATTGAATCTGCATCCTCATGGATACCAGTCAGATTCATTTCTGCTGAGCCACGAAGGGAACTCCACGTTCAGTATCTTGTCATGATCTGTTAACCTGCTTGATGAGTAAGGTGGAAACTTTATCTTATTCTTCTGGCATACAATAGATGCTCAAAAAATAAATTCATGAGTAAGTGAAGCGACAAACAGGCTCTACTTCATTTACTTGGGTAGAAAGTGACTGAAACATTGGAACTGGCCTAAAAGAGGCATAAAGTACAAGCTACCTGCTTTACTAAAGGAAAAAAGAAAAAAAGGAAGTGCACTTTCCTTCTGGTTTATGGTTAGAGGAGAAAAAGTCTCTCTCAATAGGATCAATTGTTCTTTCCAAGAAACTCAGGAAATCCTAAGTAAGGGCAGTCCTACTTATGAACTTCGTTTTTCACAGTTTCAGCCCAGGGGGTACAAACAGTTTGTAAACAGATGAAATTTAACCTCATCATTATCTAATATTTGTTTTGAGCCCCTAGTGGCTGAAATGAATAAAATCCCATCGTGGCTCAGTGGAAAAGAATCTGACTAGTATCCATGAGGATGCAGGTTTGATCCCTGGCCTCGCTCAGTGGGTTAAGGATCTGATGTTGCCATGAGCTGTGGTGCAGGTCACAGATGTGGCTCGGACCCCGCATGGCTGTGGCTGTGGCATAGGCCGGCGGCTACAGCTCCAATTCAACCCATAGCCTGGGAACCTCCATATGCCATGGATGTGGCCCTAAAAAGCAAAAAAAAAAAAAAAATAGGTACAGTAAAAGGCACAGTCCTTCTGAATTCTTTAGAACGATGATCTATAATAAGCATTTTTAATAAGCCCGCTTGAAGTTATGACTGTTGAATCCCATCATTCTGTTTCAGATCTAAAGTTTCTAAATGTCAGGAATAATTACATTAGGTTGAAACAAGGAATTGTTAATTGATCATATTTGACAATTTCATTTGGTTCAACATGTTACACTGAGGGCTTCAATGCGTGTGTATCCCTTCATGAGGACATAGAGCTAGTAAGTAAGTTTTCTTATGGAATTGGGATTTTAAAAACATTGTCTGATTACAGAGCCCCTATTTGTTACTCTTACACTATATTACCATTTTTGCTTGCTTTTGATAGTATGAGTAACAGACGACAAGCAAAGCAATTCAGGGAAAGCTTTTGAAGATGCCAATACGTGGCAAATTATCTGTGATATCACTGAAATCGATAGTACTAGCCCTGTTCAATAGCGACAAACTATAGGAAGAGAGTGGGATGAAATGGAGCACCACAGCCTGCATTCCAGCTCTTCTGCTTAAATTTTGCACTAAATCATATAAAACCCCCCCACTTGACAGATGAGAAAAGTGAGGCTTGAAGGATAGGGCCCAAGGTGATGCTCAGATGACAGGCACTGTGCCCGGCGCTGTTGCCAGGAAACCTCCCAACCAGTGACGGTGGGCGTCTTTTTCAGTATGTGGATGAAGAGGACCTGGCGAATGCCATCAAGGGCTTCAACTCTGTGACGAAGGAACACACCACGTTCACCGACACCCACCTGTGAGGGACGGAAGTCCGGGAGACGTACGGCTGGATGCGGGCTACACACCCCCGCCCCACTGGGTTACCGCACCTCAGAAACGCTAAAAAGCCATGGCTTGTGATCCCGTGACCCTTTTAAAAAAAGAGGACTATTTTCGAAATGGGTCTTCCCTAAGAGAGGTCTAAGAGATGGTATTTTTCTGGCTGTCTGAAAGGAGGGGTTGTCTGAAATTTTAGGTCCATATGAAAATATGCATTGTGCTCTCCTTGTTTTGTGGAAGCTAAATACACGTGTCATGTTCACTTGGCTGTTTGGCAGTGACACCACTGGTTACATGAATCATCAGTGACAATTTCCAGGTGGCCCACAGTGGCCGCCAACGAAGTGAAGTTGCTAATTTAAAAATTAGGGATTCGGAGTTCCCGTGGTGGCGGAGTGGAAACGAATCCAACTAGGATCCATGAGGTTGCAGGTTCAATCCCTGGCCTCGCTCAGTGGCTTAAGGATCCGGCGTTGCCGTGAGTTCTGCTGTAGGTTGCAGACGCGGCTTGGATCTGGCATTGCCACGGCCCTGGCGTAGGCCAGCAGCAACAGCTCTGATTAAACCCCTAGCCTGGGAACCTCCATATGCTGTGTGTGCGGCCCTAAAAGGACAAAAAGACCAAAAAAAAAAAAAAAAATTAAGGATTCTTCTGAGAGGTTGTCATTGCTGCTGCTTTCAGAAGCACAGCACTGCTTCTCCTTCCAATCTTCTATTTCCTTGAAAGTTGACAGCACCCTACAAAGAACAATTCTAATGACTAGAGTTGCAAAACAAAATTCCAATTTAGACCATGCTGAAACACTCAGAGGGAAGCAAACTGCATGTAGGCCACACACTTGGCTGCAGGTTCTACCTGATGACAGTGTTTAGGGATAAACAGTCATCAAACCTTTTGACAGAGCGCCACATAAACTTGTAAATAAATGTTTGTTCTTACATTTATTTTATTACTATTTTTTTTTTTTTAGGGCCACACCCGCAGCATTTAGAAGTTCCCAGGATAGGGGCTGAATCAGAGCTGCAGCTGCAGGCCTATGCCACAGCAACGCAAGATCCAAGCCACGCCTGCAGCCTAAGCCACAGCTTGCGGCAACGCCAGAGCTTTAACCCACTGAGGGAGGCCGGGGATGGAACCCGTATCCTCACAGAGACGAGTCCGTTCTTCATCCATTGAGCCCCATCGGGAACTCCCGTTTTTAAATTTATAAATCTTCTGAAAAATCTAAGGGATAAACAACTAATTTATGTATTTCAAAGAGAAAATGTTGTGTTTCCATAGATATTTTACATAGTTTTGAAACTCTAGTACTTTTCATAAAATTCTCTCAATTCACTGAATGCCCAGAAATACTGGTATCTTCAATTTAATGCATTTCACGTGGAAACTACTATTCTCCTTGCAATCTTTAATTAGCCTATGGTATTAAAAAAAAACGGAAAATTTTGTGTTCCATCGTTGCAATTTTTTAAGTTAACCTTCATGTTATAAATGCAGGATTATAAGAAGCACGCACTCATCTATCTGTGCCATATCCCTTCATTTCAGTGAACAGAATCACTAAGCGTCAGTGATTTTCAGTGGTACCAGTTTCTGCGGCTCAGAAGGTTTTGTCCTCTGCTCTGTTTGGATTATAATGTCACTGGTGAAAGTCCTAACATCAAGAAACATTTTTTCCCCCCAAGTCAACATAAAATGAAAGGTATTTAAGTTTGCTCTTGATGGAAAACAATGTAAGAAAAGCTCTTCCTCATTCTTTAAAGTCTTAGTGATGCCAGGAAGATGTTTTGAATCTGTAGGTTTCAAACACAATTGTCTGACGTATTTTATGAATTCCATGCAGAGGTAGATGGATTTCCCCAAAGCTGAGCTGGCAAAAAAAAACTGGTAAAATAACGAGCCACCTTCCTTATTCTGCCTGAAAACTATGAATTGCCCAAACTGTCCAGTGGTCAGAGAGGATGGACCTTGGGGGCACTGAGACTTTATCCGGATCTGCAGAAGAGCAGCCCCTCAGAATGACCACCTCCTGGACGAGCTTGGCAACTGGAAGTGTCAAAAGCACAGACCAGACCAGTATTAAACACAGGTTCTGCCCCCTGCTTAGAACTGCTCTAAACAGACGAGCCTGAAAGAATGGTGCACATTTGGCAGTGGATGTTCAAATTATTTTTGTCTTCCCCTCGCCAAAAGTTTTTATACCTTCTGAAATGGAAAACTGGGATTGGCTTATTTAGTTTGTAGGTTTTAATTTCCATTTGTCGACTGGGTCAATTAGCTGTTTAAAGCTGGCACACGTGAGCCTGGACCAAGGCTGAATGAATTTCTGATGCACAAGAGCTGCTTAAGGTATATACAGAAAAGTGCTCCTTCCTAGTCCCGTGTTAGCATCATCATCCTTGGTTCACTCCTCTGCAAATACGATTTGCTAGTCGTGGGTGGATGCAGGAGAAAGCGCATCCTCATTGCTGAAAAATGAACTACACGGTTATCGCATTTTAAAACTTCAGGATGTTTTATCTTAAATCTTTCTCCACTTAATCATCGAATTAGACATTTAGTTAGGTACCACAGGAATTCATTTAGCTAAATGATTTACATGTTGATGTCATGGCTGAGAGGACAGAAGCCTGCACGGCTTCACCCACAACACTGGATCCCCCACCCCCAGAAACTCCAGACTTAACCTCTACTTATTTCAGAGAAGCCCAAGATTGTATCTTGCTACATTAAGTGGTATTCTGGGCCAAGCCCCCATTCAATACTTAGACTCACCTCTAGATCCCGATTCAGCCGGTATGGGGTGGGGCTGTGGCATCCGTGCTTTTAAAAGCTTCCCGGCGTCCCCAGCATTAAGAACCAGTTACATTCTAAAGAACCTAGAAGAACATAGGCTATGCACAGGGATTCTAGGACTCGGCCACTTCTCCTTTACAGAGAAAACAGGCAGTTTGAAATCTCTTCACTCATGTCCCATCACGTAAAGAGGCCACATACCCAACTTAAATTTTAAGAACTGCTTTGTTCTGTTATGCCTAATAGGAACCATTTGCTAAGGGTACACAGCTATGCTTTTATAAGCTCTACTAAGAATTATATTTATGGATGATCTATTGTCATTTCCACTAAATGGAAAACCTAGAAATTAATCTGTTATGGTACCTTGTGTTGATCTAAAAATCATGTTGACATCAGTGTCATTCACCTTCAACAACCTGTAAATAAAACATAGGCCAGGTGAAATAATTCAGGGAGAAGGAACTTATTTATGTCACATATGAATAGTGGTTTATTTCCAATGCAGAAATAGCACGTAAATTAATCTAAAGAAGGTTTGCTTAATATTTAAATGTGAACCATGTTTGATTTAATATGCTTATGAAAAAATACTCTTAACAGCTCTGCATTGTATTTACAATTTACACATAAATAATGATAAAGGTGAGCATATCTAAGAAAATAGGATGTTGTGAATAACCTCAACCATCAATGTACATTAGAGTCAACTGTGGCACCTTTTTCAAAACATGTGTCCCAACTGCAAGAGATGGAAGTTTACTAGGTAACAGCACGTAGACTCTGATATATAAAACTGAACAAATAAGCCAGGAAAAGACCACAGGCTCCTGAAACAGAGTTTCACAAGGTGGCTCAATAGCTAAGGACCCTTGTGGTGAAATTAATTATCTTCAGTGGGTTTCAGTGAACTTATCTTGCATGAGGATAACAATACCTATCCTACTGATATGAGAATATTTGAGTGTTGCTTTGAAGTAACTACAGAATTAATGAAGAAACTCTTTTCATCATCAATGAAAAAAATCAGAATTATAACTACAATCAAAGAATATGCATAGTTTCATTTTTTTTCCTTCCTTCAAGTGTCTGTATTTTTTGCAGTTTTTGTATTTGACTTCTCATCGCATAGTGTTGTCATCAGAAAAGATACTTGATATGATTTCAGTTCTCTTAAATTTACTGAGGCTTCCTTTGTGGACCAGCACGCGATCTCTCCTGGAGAATGTTCCATGTGCACTTGAGAATGTGTATTCTGCTGCTTTGGGATGGAATGCTCTATAAATATCAGTTAAGTCCATCTGGTCTAATGTGTCATTTAAAGCCTGTGTTCCCTTACTAATTTTATGTCTGGTTGATGGAAGTGGGGTGTAAACTCCCCCATTACTTTTGTGTTACCATTGATTTCTCCTTCTATTTCTGTTAACATTTGCCTTATGCTCCTATGTTGGGCATGTATACCTTTATACGTGTATGTTCTTGGATTGATCCCTTGATCATTACGTGGTGTCTTTATTTGTCCCTTCTAACAGATTTTAAAGTCTATTTTGTCTGTTATGAGTATTGCTACTCCAGCTTTCTTTTGATTTCCATTTGCATAAAATACCTTTTTCCATACCTTTATTTTCAGTCTGTATGTGTCTCTAGATCTGAAGTGGGTCTCTTGTGGACAACATATATTGGGGGCCTTTTTTTTTTTTTCTCCTTTTTTTTTGCCTTTTGTAGAGCTGCTCCCACAGCATATGGAGGTTCCCAGGCTAGGGTTCTAATCGGAGCTGTAACTGCTGGCCTGCACCAGAGCCACAGCAACACGGGATCTGAGCAATGTCTGTGACCTACACCACAGCTCATGGCAACGTCAGATCCTTAACCCACTGAGCATGGCCAGGGATCGAACCCACAACCTCATGGTTCCAAGTCAGATTCGTTAACCAGAGACACGATGGGAATCCCGTGTTTTTGTTTTGTTGTTATTGTTGTTGTTTTTAATTCTGTTTAGCCAGTCAGTCTTTTGGTTGGAGTGGTAATCATTGATGTATTATATATACTCTTTTTTTCTCCCCCCGCTGTACAACATGGGGGTCAAGTTGCTCTTACATGTATACATTTTTTTCCCCACCCTTTGTTCTGTTGCAATATGAGTATCTAGACATAGTTCTCAATGCTACTCAGCAGGATCTCCTTGTAAATCTATTCCAAGTTGTATCTGATAACCCCAAGCTCCCGAACCCTCCCACTTCCTCCCTCTCCCATCCGGCAGCCACAAGTCTGTTCTCCAAGTCCATGATTTTCTTTTCTGAGGAGATGTTCATTTGCACTGTGTATTAGATTCCAGTTATAAGTGATATGTATGGTATTTGTCTTTGTCTTTCTCACTTCACTCAGTATGAGATTCTCTATTTCCACCCATGTTGCTGCAAATGGCATTATGTCATTCTTTTTTATGGCTGAGTAGTACTCCATTGTGTATATATACCACCTCTTTTGAATCCAATCATCTGTCGATGGACATTTGGGTTGTTTCCATGTCCTGGCTATTGTGAATAGTGCTGCAATGAACATGCGGGTGCATGTGTCTCTTTTAAGTAGAGTTTTGTCTGGATAGATGCCCAAGAGTGGGATTGCGGGGTCATATGGAAGTTCTATGTATAGATTTCTGAGGTATCTCCAAACTGTTCTCCATAGTGGCTGTACCAGTTGACATTCCCACCAACAGTGCAGGAGGGTTCCCTTTTCTCCACACCCCCTCCAGCACTTGTTATTTGTGGACTTATTAATGATGGCCATTCTGACTGGTGTGAGGTGATATCTCATGGTAGTTTTGATTTGCATTTCTCTTGTAATCAGCGATGTTGAGCATTTTTTCATGTGTTTGTTGGCCATCTGTATATCTTCCTTGGAGAAATGTCTGTTCAGGTCTTTTGCCCATTTTTCCATTGGTTGATTGGCTTTTTTGCTGTTGAGTTGTATAAGTTGCTTGTATATTCTAGAGATTAAGCCCTTGTCCGTTGCATCATTTGAAACTATTTTCTCCCATTCTGTAAGTTGTCTTTTTGTTTTCTTTTTGGTTTCCTTTGCTGGGCAAAAACTTTTCAGTTGGATGAGGTCCCATGGGTTTATTTTTGCTCTTATTTCTATTGCTTTGGGAGACTGACCTGAGAAAATATTCATGATGTTGATGTCAGAGAGTGTTTTGCCTATGTCCTCTTCTAGGAGTTTGATGGTGTCCTGTCTTATATTTAAGTCTTTCAGCCATTTTAAGTTTATTTTTGTGCATGGTGTGAGGGTCTGTTCTAGTTTCATTGCTTTGCATGCAGCTGTCCAGGTTTCCCAGCAATGCTTGCTGAATAGACTTTCCTTTTCCCATTTTATGTTCTTGCCTCCCTTGTCAAAGATTAATGGACCATAGGTGTCAGGGTTAATTTCCAGATTCTCTATTCTGTTCCATTGATCTGTCTGTTTTGATACCAGTACCACACTGTTTTGATGACTGTGGCTTTGTAATATTTCTTGAAGTCTGGGAGAGTTATGCCCCCTGCTTGGTTTTTGTTTCTCAGGATTGCTTTGGCAATTCTGGGTCTTTTGTTGTTTCATATAATTTTTTGGATTGTTTGTTCTAGTTCTGTGAAAAATGTCATGAGTAATTTGATAGGGATTGCACTGAATCTGTAGATTGCTTTGGGTAGTATGGCCATTTTTACAATATTGATTTTTCCAATCCAGGAACATGGAATACCTTTCCATTTCTTTACATCTTCTTTAATTTCTTTTACATCTTCTTTAATTTCTTTGATTGAAGTTTTATAGTTCTCAGTGTATAAGTCCTTTACCTCCTTAGTCAGTATATTCTGAGGTATTTGATTTTTTGAGGTTCAATTTTAAAAGGCGTTATATTTTTGTATTCTTTTTCTAACATTTCATTGCTGGTATACAGAAATGCGACTGACTTCTGAATGTTAAATCTTATATCCTGCTACTTTGCTGAATTTATTAATCAGTTCAAGGAGTTTTGGGGTTGAGTCCTTAGGGTTTTCTATGTATAGTATCATGTCCTCTGCATACAGTGACAGTTTTATCTCTTCTCTTCCTATGTGGATGCAATTTAGTTCTTTTGTTTGTCTAATTGCTATGGCTAGGACTTCCAAAACTATGTTGAAGAACAGTGGTGAGAGTGGGCATCCCTGTCTTGTTCCACATTTGAGTGAGAAGGCTTTCAGTTTTTCTCCACTAAATATTATATTTGCTGTGGGTTTGTCATAAATGGCTTTGATTATGTTCAGGAATGTTCCCTCTATACCCACTTTGGCAAGAGTTTTTTGATCATGAATGAATGTTGGACTTTGTCAAATGCTTTTTCTGCATCTATTGAGATGGTCATATGATTTTTTACTTTTCTTTTGTTAATGTGGTGTATGATGTTGATTGATTTGCTTATGTTGAACCATCCTTGTGAACCTGGGATGAACCCCTACCTGGTCATGGTGTATGATTTTTTTGATATATTGTTGGATTCAGTTGGCTAAGATTTTGTTGAGAATTTTTGCATCTATATTCATCAAAGATATTGGCTGATAGTTTTCTTTTTTGGTGGTATCGCTGGTTTTGGAATGAGGGTGATGGTGGCATCATAGAATGTCTTTGGGAGTATTCCTTCTTCTACAACCTTTTGAAAGAGTTTAAGGAGGATGGGCACCAGTTCTTCTTTACATGTTTGGTAGAATTCAACTGTGAAGCCATCTGGTCCTGGACTTTTATTTGTAGGGAGTGTTTTTATGACTTCTTCAGTTTCATTTCTAGTGAGCAGTCTATTCAGTTGGTCTGTTTCTTCTTGATTCAATTTTGGCAGGCTGTAAGATTCTAGAAAATTGTCCATTTCTTCCAGATTGTCAAATTTGTTGGCATATAGTTGTTCATAGTATTTTCTTATGGTATTTTGTATTTCTGCAGTATCTGTTGTGATTTCTCCTTTTTCACTTATAATTTTGTTTTGAGTTCTCTCTTCTTAGTGAGTCTAGCCAGGGGTTTGTCAATTTTGTTTACCTTTTCAAAGAACCAGCTCTTAGTTTTATTAATTTTCTCTATTGTTTTTTGAATCTATTTTATTGATTTCCTCTTTGATCTTTATAATTTCCTTCCTTCTGCTGACTTTAGGTCTTTTTTGTTCTTCTTTTTCTAATTCGTTTAGGTGGAGGGTTAAGTTGTCAATTTGGGATCTTTCTTCTTTTTTAAAAAAGGCCTGTATCACTATAAATTTCCCTCCAAGCACTGCTTTTGCAGCATCCCATAGATTTTGAGAGGGTTGTGTCTTTTTTTTTTTTTTTTTTTTGTCTTTTTGCCATTTCTTGGGCTGCTCCTGCGGCATATGGAGGTTCCTGGGCTAGGGGTCTAATCGGAGCTGTAGTTGCCAGCCTACACCAGAGCCACAGCAACGCAGGATCCGAGCTGTGTCTGCGACCTACACCACAGCTCACGGCAACGCCAGAACCTTGACCCACTGAGCAAGGGCAGGGATCGAACCCGCAACCTCATGGTTCCTAGTTGGATTTGTTAACCACTGCACCGTGACGGGAACTCCCGAGAGGTTGTGTCTTCATTATTGTTTGTCTCAAGGCATTTTTAAATTTCCTTCTTGATTTCCTCATTGACCCATTGGTTTTTTAGTAGCATGTTGTTTAGTCTCCATGTAATAGGTTTTTTCTCATTTCTTTTCCTGTGGTTGATTTCTAGTTTCACGGCATTGTGGTCAGAGAAGATACTTGAAATAATTTCTATGTTCCTAAATTTGTTGAGGTTAGCTTTGTGTCCCAATATGTGGTTGATTCTTGAGAATGTTCCATGTGCACTTGAGAAGAATGTGTATTCTGATTTTTTTGGATGTAGTGTCCTGAAGATATCAATTAAGTCTAACTTTTCTATTGATTCCTTTAGGATCTCTGCTGCTTTACTGGTTTTCTGTCTATAGGATCTGTTGATGTATTATATATATTCTTATTGCCATTTTGTCAACTATTTTGGGTTTCTTTGTTGATCTTTTTTTCTTCCTCTTCAGTATTCTCCTGTGATTTGATGACTATCTTTAGTGTTACGTTTGTATTCCTTTTTCTTTTTCATGTGTATATCCATTACAAATGACTTTTTGTGGTTACCACTGGGTTTTATTATAGCAATCTATAAATACACAAACAACTGTTTTAAGTTGCTAGTCTCTTCATTTCAAATGCATTTCCAATACCCTGTAGTACTGTACTTTCCTCCTCTCACGATTACTGGTTTTGATAAATGTGTGTGGATGATCTCCTACCTTTACTATGTTTGCCTTTACTAGTGAGCTTTCCCATTTCATAATTTTATTTCTACTTGCAGCCTCTTCTGCTTAGAGAAGTTCTTTAGCTTTTGTTGTAAAGCTGATTTAGTGGTGCTGAATTTTTAGCTTTTGCTTGTCTATGAAGGTTTTGATTTCTCTGTCAAATGTGAAGGAGAGCCTTGCTGGGTAGAATATTCTTGGTTGTATTATGTTTCCCCAATTTATCACTTTAAGTATATTGGCCACTCCCTTCTGGCCTGCAGTCTTTTTTCCTTTTTTTAGGGCTACACCTGTGTCATATGGAAGTTCCCAGGCTAGGGTTCACATCAGAGCTGCAGTTGCTGGCTTATGCTCAGCCACATGGCTATGAGCTGCATCTGTGACCTACACCACAGCTCATAGCAATGCCGGATACCTAACTCACTGAGACCAGGGATCAAACCCACATCCTCATGGTTACTAGTCAGGATTGCTACCACTGAGCCATGATGGGAACTCATGGGCTGCAGTTTCTGCTGAAAAAAAATCACCCAATGGTCTTATGGGGATTCCTTTGTATGTTACTAGTCCTCTTTCCTTATTGCTTCTAATATTTTGTCTTTTATTTTTGCCAATCTGATTACCCTGGGTTCTTGGTGTGTCCTTCCTTGGGTTTATCCTATATGGGACCTTCAACTGGACTTGGGTGACTGTTTCCTTTCCATGTTAGGAAATTTCCAGCTATTTTCAAATATTTTCTCAGGTCCTTTCCTTCTTCTTCTGGGACCCTTATAATGTAAATGTTGGTGTGTATAACATTGTCCCAGAGGTCTCTTAAACTGTCCCTATTTCTCTTCATTCTTTATTTTGTTCTGCAGCCATGATTTCTGCCACTGTCTTCCAGCCCACTTAATCTGTTCTTCTGCCTCATTCATTTGGCTATTGAGCCCTTCTATTTTTTTTCATTTTACTTATTGTATTCTTCAACTGCAGTAGTTCTGTATATTTTCTAAGTTTTCATTAAAATCTTTTTGTAACTTCTTGCTCTGTGCATCCATTCTTTTCCCGAGGTCTTATTAAATCTTAATGATCATTACTCTGAACTCTTTCTGAAGTAGATTGGCTTATCTGCATTTCCCTTAGTTATTCCGGTGGGGCTTTAGCAGGTTCCTTCGTCTGGAACATAGGGTTTTGCTGTCTCATTTTGTTTAAATTTCTACTTGTACTTTTATGTGGAGTAGCTTAGTTCTTACATGTCTCAGTCTTGGAGAAGTGGCCGTCTGCAGATGTTCTGTGTGTTCCAGTAGTACATTCCCCTCTTGTCACCCAAGGGCCAGGGATCAGCTGGTCCCAGGGTAGCTTCTGACCTGTGTTTGCAGACTCAGTTCTGCAGGCTGCAGGATCACAGTTTCCTTGCCTCTGGTATCTACTCCCTGGTGAGTGAGGCTGGTCTGGAGATTGGTGCAGGCTTCCTGGTGGGAGAGGCTGTTGCCTCCCTCTGGTGGATGGAGCTGGTGGTGGGCAAGGCTGTGTAGAGGTGGCTGTGAGCTCAGTAAGTCTTTAGGCATTCAGTCTACTAATGGGTGGGGCTGTGTTCCCAGCCTGAAGGTTGTTTGGCCTGAGGTGTCCTAGCTCTGGAGCCTACAGGCTGTTGTGTGGGGCCAGGTCTTGGTGCCAAGGACCCCCAATGTCTGCTTCCGGCCAGAGTTCACATAGGTCCCCACTATGTCTGCTACCAGTTTTTATGACCTGTGAGCTACAGCTGCCCCCTCTTCCCCCACTGCCTCTCAAGAGACCCTCCAAGACCAGCAGGCAGGTCTGGTGCAGGCTTATATGGAATCACTGCTGAGACCCAGTGGATCTGAGACCTTGTGTGTGCCCTTCAAGAGTGGCGTCTGTTTCTCCCAGTCCTACGGTGCTGCTAATCTCAAGCCCCACTGGCCTTCAAAGCCAAGTGCTCTGGGAGCTCCTCCTCCTGATGACTGGACCCAGGGGTCAGTCCTCACCTCTGTGGGAGAACATCTGCAGTATAATTATTCTGCAGTTTGGGGCTCACCCACCCAGTTGGTGTGAGATTTGATTATACTACCAGTGTGTACCCCTGCTGTCTTGTGCTTTCTTCATCTTTGGAGGTAGAATTTTTTTCTTTTTTGGTTGAGAGATTCCAGTCTTTTATTGATGCTTACTGAGCAGTTAGTTTTGATTTTGGTTGTGAGAGAAGGTAAGCTCGAGGGCCTCCTCCTCTACTGTTTTGTCTGAAAAGCTCTGTGGTTAGGGAAGCTAGAAGGTGGGGAGCAAGGTGCTGTCAGGGTTGGTTTCTGGTATGAGCTCTCTTCCAGCTTTTAGACGGTGCTCCTCCCTCACGTCCTCACATGGCCTCTTTTCCTAAACTCTCATTCTTCCTTACGTGACTGACAGTGTTCAATGTGTCCCCATTCGCCTGAGAAGCGGAAGACGGCCACATGGCTGGGCACGCACGGGCAGCTGCGGAGTTTCATTTTTAGTCTCAAAAACCCTAAGTTCCAATGTAATTCACGAATGAGGTGAGTACGATGAAAAAACTTATGCATGGCAGGGGTAACCTGCTCAAGGTTACGAATTTAAGCTGCAGTGGAGCTTCAAACTCCTGCTCTAACACACCAAGGTTCAAACTCTTAAAGAAAGAAAAGATTTGGAGTATGATGGAAACACAGTAGAACGGTACATACTGAACTGCCTTTTGATGAGAGTTTACTGTATGTCTTTGTGAAAAAATCCAATTACCTTTTTACTCTTGGAAAAGACTGGGAAAATACTTCGTTGTTTAAGTTTTCCTACTTGTTCACCCCACTTTCGCATGAGTCTGATAAAGAAAGAAAGGTGTGAGATAATTCCATTCCTCAGCAACACTGGAACTGTTTTGCCTAACCTTTTCCATCACTGAGTAATACTAGTTTTCATTATGTCAAGTTCCTCCCTTTTTACTTAAATTTTATTTTGCTTTTTAGGGCCACAGCCGCAGCACATGGAGGTTCCCAGGCTAGGGGTCAACTTGGAGCTACAGCTGCCAGCCTACACCTCAGCCACAGCCACACGGGATCCGAGCCATGTCTGTGAACTACACCACCGCTCACCGCAACGCCAGATCCTTAACCTACTGAGGAGGCCAGGGATTGGACCCGCAAGCTCATCGTTCCTAGTTGGATTCCCTTCCGCTTGGCCACAACGGGAATGCCATGCCTCTCTTTTTACGGTAAGAAGTAAAGACATGAACAAACTCACATAGGTGTACTTTAAGCAGGATAACTGAGTGAAAACATTGTCTTAATCATTTTTATTTGACTTGACAAATAAATACAAGAGAATGGGTGTGAGACCACTGGCAACATAATAAACTTTAAAGATTTATTTTGACTCAGCTCACTTATATTTCCTGAATGGGAATATATACATTATTCACCAATAAATGCTTAAAGCTTTAAATTTACAATTACCTTGTTTTCAGAAACTTGGAAATCATTCTGATTAAGTGGAGGGAAAAGTGCAATAATTTTTTGTTCTTATAATTCAAAATATAGTTAAAATAACATTTTTATACAGCCGCCAAACCTTTTAACCAAAAATTCAGAACTGTAGTCTAACAAAATGGCCACCTTCTAATGTAATTATCTTGATTAGTAACACAGGGAAAAAAACAGGTGGCTCCTAAATCAAGGCAGACTAGCAAAGGCTTCAGTTTTCCTTTCTGGGCACTCAAAGCTTTGTCTTTAGTCTTTGTATTTCATCTGTTCAAACACAGACAACTGCTCCAACTTTAAAGAAAGTTTAAATGGACTTTTGACATTTCATAGTGGTGATACTTGCTATGACTTAAGAACTCCAACAATGAGAATCAGAAAATGACCACAATTTCAATTATCCTAAAGGACTTACTACTAGTGTAATCTGGTATTCAACATCAATAGTGTTTCTGAATTACATATTTTTCACACACATAGCACCTCATTCAATATCTGGGAAACACTTTGCAATCACAATAAGGATTGGGAGACTCAGTTCCAATGTAATTCATGTGTTATATCTGTCACATAACATTGCAAGACAAACCTCAGGCATAATCAAGATTAGGAAGGCATTGGTACCCATGCTCTAACAGGATGCCCACCTATATGGGCACTGTCTTAGGAAGATGGGGTACTACGCTTCCAAAATCCACAGAGAAACACTGAAGTGGAGTCTTGCTTTACAAATGATCTGTTAAATGTGCTGGTAAAACTAAAAAAATTTTCCCAAAGGGCATCAGCAGGGATACGGTTATTTCATCTCCTTATCCCAGGTAATTCTGTTAAAAAGAAGTCTAATTTGAATGTGTAAAGTTTTGGTGTAAAAGCGAATATACTGAAATCCAGGAAAGTTTAACTCACAGAATTGACAAAACAACTATTCACTTTGCGGAGTTTTCTTTCATAAGCTGTACTCTTGCCCTGAAGAATCACTTTTTTTGTGCCGAGGAGATGGCGTCGTCTTCGTGGGAGACGGGGACGCAGTACCAGGGGAGTCAGTTCCTCCATCCGATGTACTTGGGGATGAGGCCAGGTGAGGAACTTTTTTTCTTCCAAGGAATCCTCCTCCTTCAAATCCTCCTTTCCTCCGTAACTCCAGTTTATTTTCATTTTCATCTTCTGAGGACCTTTTCTTGCCTTCTAGAAAACCTTCGGCTATTTTATGCACCTCCACTCCACTATCTGACTCTCTGAGGTTTTTAACTTCGGTTCCAGGCGACTTTCTCTCAGACGCGTTACATTCCCCTGGGGCTAGCTTTACTTCGGCTTGTACTGCCCCCAAGTTGCCATTTTCAGGGACAGCTCTTTCTACGTTTCTGTTCAGGTTAACAGTCTGGAAGTCCCTGTAACTGTGAAAGCTCTCAGTCCTCCTTGCTCTTGCTAACAAGGGACTTTCTCTGTAAGGCCTCATGGAACCGTAAGTAGCTGCTTCATGGATGGTTTCGTGGTGCTGGAGCTGAAGGCTGAAATACAGTTTTTACAAATGACAGTTCATAATTCTTTCTGGTATTTTTTAAGGCCACCGATCTCACTAAATTAACTACCAGTTAAAACATTATAAAGATACTATATATATCAAAATGTATGTCAAGCATTCTATAGGCTGTGAGTGTATAAAATTAACAATGCAAATTATACCATACACATATTCAGAGAAGCTAAATTTTTGAATAGCTAAAAAAAGCTTGGGGAAAAAATAACCTTTTTATCCAATACAGAACAAAAAGAGTGTCAGTATTTGATCCTTATTTCAGATTTTGGTATTTTTTAAAATACAGTTAACTAAAAAGATACACCATGTCATTGTATTAAAAGTACACAATGGAGTTCCCGTCGTGGCACAGTGGTTAACGAATCCGACTAGGAACCATGAGGTTGTGGGTTCGGTCCCTGCCCTTGCTCAGTGGGTTAACGATCCGGCGTTGCCGTGAGCTGTGGTGTAGGTTGCAGATGCGGCTCGGATCCCAAGTTGCTGTGGCTCTGGCGTAGGCCGGTGGCTACAGCTCCGATTCGACCCCTAGCCTGGGAACCTCCATATGCCTCGGGAGCGGCCCAAAGAAATAGCAAAAAAAGAAAAAAAAAGTACACAATGCCTAACGTTACATTATCTTGTCTAATCATGTTGATTAAATACGTCCCTGAAGCAATGGAAATGAAAGACGCACAGACTAAGGTGACATGATTTTTCTAATTTCCTTTCCATGAATTCTTGATCACAAAATAGGCATTCGAATTGGCAGCAATTCACAAATTAACATAAAGGGCAAAAAATGTTTTTGTATAAAAAGAACCAAATAGGCATAGAGATGAAAATTTGGTAAAAATTTTAAAAACGTGAATGGCAACATAAAGTATGAATTTAAAATGTCCTTCCCCTCTTTAACCCACCTAGAATTTGATTCGCGGAGACGGCTATGCTGAACGACAGAAGTTGCCGGACTGATGTTGGGAGTGGCACAGCGAGATGTGCTCAGGTCGCACTGATCCAGTAACTTGAGCAGCTCTTCCTCCGTCGGACCACCGACATCTGTGGGGAAGGGACAGCATCAGAGTCACTTCGGTCAACACCACCCTGCGGTAAACACCTTGCCCTCTGGAACCTACCCTTGTCCTCGCTTTTGTTAACCATGTCCATCGCGGTGGTCAGATCCCACATCTGAATGCTGCCGTTCGTGTGGCCTGTGAACAAGTAGCGCCTTGGCCTTGAACCCATCCTGCTGGACCCCTCACATTCTCTCACTGTAAATGAGGATATTGTGGTACAGTCAACAGCTTGGATCTCACAGATTCTGCAAAAGATTTTGTACAGTTTGTAAACTATGGGGAACAAATAACACAAGTCAGGTTTTTGAAACTGCTCATTGGCCAAGTTACAGCCGAACATATACAACAGATTTAAAGGCGTCAAAGTCAAGAGCAATGAAACTCAAGCCTTGCTTCTTTGAATCTGAAGAAAAAGCTCTTATTATAACTGAAAAAAGCAAGTAATTTAAATCAAATTAAAACCTTTGATAAGAATTGAGCAATTCTTTAAAAGGGAAGTCCAGAAACTAAAAAGGCAGAAAGCAAGCAAGAAGGCATCACACTAGGAAAGATCTTAAGTCATTTAACCTTTATGTACAAAATTTAAAAACCTAAAACCTCAACAAGGTATAACATTAAAGACATGTCTAAATATATCGAAATGGTAGGTGGCGTAATAGATTCTTCATTTTTTCCAAGCGTCAATTTTCATAAAAGATAAAAGAATCTGACCAAGAACAATTACTGACATTTGACAAATGAGGAAACTTTTTTGTTTCAATGTGCTGAGGTTACAGAGGGTTAACAAAACTGTACTTGATTGAATCATTTATCCCAACCTTCTTCAAAAATAGTTGAGACAATTAAAAAAAGAAAAAGATTAAGAACAATCAGTTCCAGGGAAATCCAAGATGAGAAAATAAAGGAGGAAGTCCTATCCCTATTAAGCGAGAAACATATGAACAGAATATGAACCTTCACTGAGATAGAATTTTTTTTTTATATCATAAAAGTGTGAACTGTTTTGTTTTGGGCTTTTTTTTTTTATTTTTGTTTTTGTTTTTTTTTGCTTTTTAGGGCTGCATCTGTGGCAAAGGGAAGTTCGCAGGCTGGGGTCAAATGAGAGCTGCAGGTGGCAGCCTACACCGTAGCCACAGCAACGCAGGATCCTAGCTGTATCTGTGACCTACATCACAGCTGATGGCAACACCAGATCCCTAACCCACTAGGCAAGGCCAGGAATCAGCCTGCATCCTCATGAGTACTAGCTGGGTCTGTTACCCCTAAGCCACAGTAACAACTCCTCCGATGGTTTTCTGTGTTTATCAAGATGATCATTTTCTCTCTACTTCTTTAATGCAGTGAATTACATTTATTTTTCAATATTACCTACGAAAAGACATTTTTAAAAATCTCGATTCCTGTTTCTATTTAAACAATCAGCCAGTGCTCCATGATGTGGACCCTACAGACACAGGGGCTGACTGTACCACAGCCTTTTACAGAAGGGCCCTGAGCACCATGGGCCTGCGGTGTCACCTTGGGCGGGGTGGGGGGCAAGCCTGGGTACACAGGGCCGGCCGTCAATAAAAATAAACAAAACAAGCCTAAATGCATGAAAGCAAACATAATATCTGATTCTTAATTTTTCCTATGGAGAGATTACTTAAAATTCTTCTTCCTTTAAAAAAATTTTTTCCAAGTTTCCTTCCTTGCCAATTTTCGGCAAAATTCTTTCACTTCTCACTATTAAGAACCTGAACAGTTTTTCAACAAAAAGCTTAGCTTCAGAGCAGGTTCATAAAGGGCTAATCTCCCATTTAATTTTACAAAATATAATCTGTAAAATTACTTTTCTTTGTTGGGGGCAGGGGTTAAATCGAAAAGCCTGGATTTTAATGAGAGAAAGAAACATTTTCAACAGGTTCCTGGGCTTGTTATTTTTACAACTCTAGCTTTTCTGCTGGAATCAAATTTAAAAATTACAGACTTTATCATGCAAAAATTGTTGATACTTCAAATAGCATCAGTGTGTTGTTGTAACAAGAACATCACTTAGGAACAAAACAGCACTAGGAAGGAAAACAAACGGAACAAGAGTATGAAATACTGTACGGTTAGAGGATATTGTCACAGCCACTAATATTTGGCAGCCTTTTCACCTAATATGCCCACAACACTAAACCACAGTGATGCATTTCTCAAAGTAAAAATCTGGTCTCTAACTAAACTATAGGCTCCTAATACGTTTTCTTAAAAAACTAACAAAAAGATAGTTCAGTACATAGAAATCATCCTCTGGAAGCATTTAATAATTGCTGATGACTATATGCAATGACCTTTGATAGAAAATTTATCATCTCTAAGACTTTACTCCTTAAAATATTAAGAAATGCGAGAGCACATGGTGAAGAAAGGATGTCAGGAAAGTTATTAAAAATATCACTAGCATGAGTAAGAATTTAACTTTTTTTTCACTTTTTGACATGCAAAAAATTTTGTTTTTAATGAGAAATGTTATAGCTCAGTATGTTTGAGGCTATAAATAACAGAGATTAAAACAAGCTATGTCAGGAGTTCCCACTGTAGCACAGTGGAAACAAACCCGAGGTTGCAGATTCGATCCCTAGCCTCGCTCAGTGGGTTAAGGATCGGTGCTGCCGTGAGCTGTGGTGTAGGTCGCAGATGCAGCTCGGATCTGGTGTTGCTGTGGCTGTGGTGTAGACTGACAGCTGTAGCTCCGATTCGACCCCTAGCCTGGGAACCTCCATATGCCGCGGATGCGGCCCTAAAAAGATAAAAGACAAATAACTAAATAAATAAAACAAGCTATATCACATGTTTTTCACTCAATGAAATCTTGCCAGGGTGTCTGAACTTTATAAACAGGAGGCTCACAGAAACAAAGTAACTTAGGTTGAACTTACATAGCTAGGAGGAGGAAGTGCCAGAATTGGAATTTAACGCTTCTGTCTGGCATAAAATTCCCTCTGCATTTGATCACAGAACCTTCCTAACAGGTCCATGCACTGGGGAAAATCTTCAGTAGATCACAGCGAGGAAGCATGGAGCACAGTACCCTGTGCTACTTTTCTAAAACGACCTCAAGACAAGGCATAGATGTCTCTCTCAACAGTCTGCTTCTGGGGGCACTCTTTTGCAAGTTTCAAAGTATTTAATATAATAATTATGTTATTAAAATAATTCAAAGTATTTAATATATCTGACTATAACAGTATGGTAGTAAAGTGTTACCTTTTCCCGGTAGATGAGAGTCTGACGAAGAGTTTGTTGGTGATGGGAACCACCTTCTGGATAAACACCTGCTGGTCATCTCGCTCTCCAAAAGGCCCTGGCTCAGAAACCAGAAGATGCCAACAGTTAACTCCAGTCTAATCGCTTTCACTGAGCAAGAGGAAAAAGAACCACTAATTTGCTTGAGACTCTATACCATTCCTTGAGACTATGTACTAAGAGCACTAGAAGGAGACCTGTTAAAATACACGTTCTATATTTACTACCTCTCAGAATGTGCCCCCGGTCTTCTCACTTCAAAAACAGGATGTATAAATGATGTTACTTTGAGAAGTGAACATGCAAAATCTTTAAAAATAAAGTGCAACTTCATTAAACAGAACTTGATTAATCTGAGCCTGCTGTACCCTACTAAGGTTTTCAATCTAAAAGTTAAATTCAGTTACTTTCACCTTACTGTACTTGGCAAGGCTCCTTTTCTTTTAAAAGGATTCTGAACAATATAAAAACTGTTTCCAAGCACAAGTTACACATAAAATTTTAATAATCCTCTATTCTCATCATACTTAGTAGCCAAATACCAAGTCATTATTATTTGCAAAAAAGTGTTATGACGTATAAAACAATTATTAAGGACAGTATGTTCCAAGTTATGCAAATTATACCTAATAGAGTAACATTTTTATTAGTCAGCAAATGCTTACGCTTACTATGTGCCGCAGGAAATGCTTTTTACAAACCACTCATTTGCATCATCGAAATGACCACATAAAGGATGCATCATCACCATCTCCATTTTACACGAGAAAACTAAGGCACCAAGAGATGAATTTCAACCAAAGATCTCTTGGGTCCCACCTGATAGAAGGGGAATTTGAACCCAAGCTGTCTGACTTTTTTCACTAAGTCGTGCAGTTGCCCGATTACTAGAAAACCATCTGAAGTCTAATTCTCTTGAAATGGAAAGACAGGCCTCATTCAGTAACCCACAAACAAAAATCCAATAGTGACGAGGAGTGAAACAACGGCGGATGGGCTGTGGGGCTGTGACCTTCCCTCCTCTTGAACTTTATTACGGATGTGAGCGTCTCACAGACTTAACGCTTCGTATCTCAAGTAATTCTCCGTACCCCCCCATGGACTCTCCTCCAACGCCTTTGCCCAAATTCGCCCCTTTCCCCCAAAGCACACACAAAACATCCTCACAGCTCTCCTAGCGTCCATGGGGAAGAAGGGAAGAGGGATCAGAAATCCGACCTCTCCGTTTCCTTGCCTTCACCCTAGTCCCACAGCTTCCTTCCTCCGGTGGCCTCCTGATCTGTTACTCCATTCACCACCTGCTGCCACCTGGCCTCCACTCACACCTCGCCTGAAACCGGACCTTCTGTTCTGTTCCACCCAACAGTCTCTATGGCTACCTTGTAGGGTTTTTTCAGACAAAACTATGAAGAGAGAGAGAAAAAAACAATCTTCCTGCCCCTTTTAAGTATTGTACAAGGCAGTCTTAGCTCACAGACAGGGCTGTTCCTAAATATCTTTTATTCACATGACACATGCTCTCCCTGGTCTGAAGCCTGCCTGTCTACCGCGTCTCCGGTCCGACGAGTCTCAGCCACATACCGGCAACGAGTCATGTTCCTGACATTGTCCAAACTGGCCAGACTCTTGGCCCCTATCCCTTTCACACGCCGCTCTCCCTTCCGAGCATGTCCCCGTCCTGGGAGCTCCCACACCGTCCGTCTCAGGGCAAACATGAAGACCTCGATGAAGGGCTCTGTCTGGACGTCCGTCTCCATCCAAGGCAAGCGGGGATCCCATCTACCTCATGACACTGTCAAGGTGAACCACGGGAGTACATCACAGCGCCCAGCCCAGACACCAGCACCCTCTCCCCGGGGCTTTCTGTCCTATGCGCTTGAGCACAGGCCAAAGCCCACTGTCTGCTGCTGCTTCCCACGGCTCTCGACAGTGTGAGGTGATGTTCACGACAACTGTTCAGACCTCTCAGGCCTCTAAGTACTCAGGACACGCCTTTGATGCCGCACCGTTAGGTCACACCGGGTGGTGTGTCAATTACAGTTCGATGAAGCTGGAAAAAAGTTCATTGATGAAGTAAAACTACACTTTCAGGCTCATCCACGCCGGGAACTGGGATCACAGAGCAACTGTTAAGATGGACAACACAGAGCAGCTCTCGTTCTAAAAACACCAAGACTGTGGTATTACGAGGCTCATAGGAAGCGTGTATTTTTTTTTTTTGGTTTTTTTTTTTTGTTTTTTGTTGTTTGTTTTTTTTGGTCTTTTTGCCATTTCTTCAGCCGCTCCCGCAGCATATGGAGGTTCCCAGGCTAGGGGTCTAATCAGCCTACACCAGAGCCACAGCAGCCAGCCTACACCAGAGCCACAGCAACAAGGGATCCGAGCCAGGTCTGCAACCTACACCACAGCTCACAGCAACGCCGGATCCTTAACCCACTGAGCAAATCCAGGGATCGAACCCACAACCTCATGGTTCCTAGTCGGATTTGTTAACCACTGTGCCATGACGGGAACTCCGGAAGCATGTATTTTTTAAAGATCTATCTGGAATCTTCACTGCGGGAGCACATTCTAGATGGACACACATTTAACAAAACTCAAAATACTGCTTCTAATGAACAAGTATCCCTTCTGACCCATCATAAAGACACACTGAACTTCCGTTTTAAATGCATTTCAAGGCAAAAAATAACACCGTTTGGCTACTTAACACCCCTTTTTAGGTTTCGAGGTAACTGCTGCACTCCCCGCCCCCAGCCAGCCCACCTATGTCGTTGCCCGAGGAATAGCTGCCGTGGCTCTCGGTCTCCTCCAGAGACAGGATCTTGAACGACGCCAAAGGCGTGGAGCCCGGCTGGGTAGAGATCATCCCCCTGAACCGCGTGACTGTCCACGTCCGGACGTGATTGTTATCTGCACAGACTAGGAGGCAGAAGAACACAACAGAGGTGTTAAATACAGAGCACCACCAAACGCACTTCTATAAACACGTTTTAACTTCTTTCACTACCGTTTACACGAAAGAGACGGCAGCACATTCTGAGGGGCCAACAGCTCATCTTTAGGTTATACTTAATTTGTACCTAGCAGCAAAAATGAGATCACTGAATATGGTTTACCTGCTGCAAATATAAGGCATATGAGTAAATCTATGGATCCTTCTAATAGTAGCCTGCAGGGTATAGATTTAGAAAAGGTTAAAAAAAAAAGTGTGAGAAGATGCTCAATATTCTGTTCTGTGGCTAAACTACATTGCAAACCACAGCAAATAGTTTCTTTTTTCCAACCTATAAACTTTCTCCTCATGTTACTCATATTAAACAACCAAGATCAGGAGTTACTGGAAATGTATTGGCAAAAACGACATTTGTCAAAAAGCTTACAGGAACCAGCGACTTACTGCACATTCACAGTTACATGTGAATTGTATGAAAATTAAGATTCTGATACTAAAGCCGAGAACTGGGAGTTCTCGTTGTGGCGCAGCAGAAATGAATCTGACTAGGAACCATAAAGTTTTGGGTTCAATCCCTGGCCTCGCTCAGTGGGTTAAGGATCCGGTGTTGCCATGAGCTGTGGTGTAGGTCACAGATACGGCTCGCATCTGGCATTGCTGTGGCTGTGGTGTAGGACGGTGGCTATAGCTCCGACTGGACCCCTAGCCTGGAACCTCCATATGCCGTGGGTGCAGCCTTAAAAAATAAATAAATAAATAGATAATAAAGCTGAGAATTATTTTTATATAGAGTCCACATTTAATAAACATAGTCCAATTAGCTTTTTTCACGTAAATAATATTAAGTGGGTATATACTGAGAAATCTCCTAACAACTTATTTTATTGTTTTTTGTCTGAATAGATAAATTCACAAGAAAATATAAACCAAAAAATGATATCATTAATGCAGCAACTGTACTTTTGTGTCATGCCTTAATAAAAAATTTACTAATTTGCCACTTATTATGAACTCATCAGTAGATACTAGGGAAGTATCCAAAATTTCTTATATATACACAATATTTCCTACTGGGTAAAATGTCACAGTTACATTTTTTTTCTTTTTTCTTTTTGCTTTTCAGGGGCGCACCTGCAGCATATGGAAGTGCCCAGGCTAGGGGCTGAATCAGAGCTATAGCTGCCGGCCTACACCATAACCACAGCAAAATGGGATCCTAGCCACATCTGCGACCTACACCACAGCTCACGGCAACACCAGATCCTTAACCCACTGAGTGAAGCCAGGGATTGGACCTGCATCCTCATGGATCCTAGTCAGGTTCTTTCACCAACTGAGCCACAAAGGGAACTTCCCACAGTTGCATATTTTAAACAAAACTTTAGAGATTTAATTCTGGCCAACAACAAGAAGAGAAAGTATACACGTGTTACTCATAAAAGATTCTCAATTCTCAGAATGCCAGTTTTCTGGTGAAAAAGCAGACATTTAGTCCCAGGCTATTTAATTAGCTTCATGGGAAAAAATTTCCTGATTTCATTATTACACTTATTAGGACTCAGAATACTTTTAGCTGAGTCAAAAATGCAATTATAGCAATTCTGTTGGTATTACGCATATTCTCTAATATTTTTATTTAGGGCATTAACACCACAGGGAAAAGAATGCCATTACATCTGTGTTTACATCCACCAGGTGGCGGAATAACGCAGCTGAGGACATACAAAATATCCCACATCTTTGGGTGAGCTGGGTATTTTCCCTGACTTAAATTTCAAACCCACATGAAATATCTGTGTTAAAAGCAAATTTAACTAAGTAGCTCTTTGGCATCACACTCTACAATAACTTCATCACCATCAAAATAGTATCAACTGCTCCTGAGTGTGGCACTGTCACTTCAACATCAAAACGCTCCTGCAAAGAAACCGTCTAGTTTCTCACAGGATCAAATTACCTCATTTTACACAACATTTATTCCCAAGAGCTATGCTAAGGGCTGAGAAGACGGTGGAGTGCCGAAGGTTCTGCCGCTGCGGAACTTATTTCTAAAAGAGGGAGAGAGATGATAAATAAGAAACAGTGACAAGTCTGAGAGAAAACCAACTGACAGCAAACAGCGATTGTGGGAAGAGGAGGCCTTTCAAACGGGACCTGAGTGACAGGGACGGGACGGGCGGCCGAAGACACTGTCTCGGAAAAGTATTTCAAGTCAAAAGGCCAAGTGCGAAGGTTCTAAGACACGTTTAAGGAGAGAAAACGCCAGTGAGTTAGGGCATCAGGGGCAGCAGAGTAAGAAAGCGAGCGGGAGCCAGGGAGGAGAGACCTGAAGGGAAACAGGATCCAGAGCAGGGGGCGCCGCAGTGCTTGGTTTATTCTACAAACAGCAGGAAGCCTCGGGGAGCCAGGTCTGGTTGCGGCGGAGAGCTACGTGGGCTGCTGCGTGGGACAGGTGCCGAGGGCCCAGACGGAAGCAGGCTGAGCACTGAGAAGCTCGCTAAGCGGGGGTGAAAGGATGCGCCCAGCCGGCGCGCTGGCAGCAGGGAGCACCAAGGGCAGTGACCAGACGTGCGCTGCGTGGACACTGAGGCGCGGCCAACAGGACGACAGGTGCACTACACGCCCGCCGGTCCGCGCGCGGAGAGGGATGCGGGAGAGGCAGGGCCGCGTGGGGGTCCGGATTTCCTCTGCGGGTTCATGAGTTAGTGACGCTGTGCCAAGGTGGCTTTTGAGAGAAAAGTCAAAGGTGCTACTTGACCCAGGTCGATACGTCATCCAGGTTAATGTATCGGTGCCGACTACGCGCACAACCCAACACGAAGCACAAGCATTCGCCACGCGAGTTGGAACTCTGGGCGTGGTCACAGGCGGAGCCACGGTCTGGGCGTCACGGGCATGTAGGGGTGAGACCCAAACCAGCAGGCTAAGTGCAAAGAAGAATGGAGAGTCCAGAAAGAGGTCTGAGGCAACACAACCCCAGGTAGCCGGGAAAAGAGCAGGAACCCGCACACAGAGAGAAACTGCGGTGAGGCAGGTGTTAGATGAGTTAAGGCTCCATGAAGGCTTCAAGGAAACACTGTTTCAGGAAGGCATAATTACATCCCCAACAAGGAGACACTCGGTAAAAGCATATTCATCCATCCATCTATCCACCCATCCAGTCATGTATGACGAGGTATTTTGGGCTACATTTGGTGTTTACTCAGTGCAAGACACACACCTTTTTGTATCAGGTAGTCTTCACACAAACAACCTTGACACATGAAAATGATGTGTAATAAAAATGTACGTTAGGCAGGAACTGACCCACGGAAGATTAAACTCGAGGTTGTTTTAAAAAAGCAAACTCCACTGCTACACCTGACTCTCAATTCAACTTTCATCAAGTCTTTCAGATACAAGGAATCCCACAATGGAATTTGACTTTGTCATCATTTTACTTTGTGTCATGCTGACTTTACTGGAAAGTCTCTTAATTTTTCAAGTATCAAATTAGTATCTAAATTTAAAAGCAAACCCACAAAAAATGTTTTCTTCAAATCTCTTTGTACATTTGACTAGTTTTTAACATTAGTAGTTAATGGTAAAGTACTAATATTCTACTAATTGCAGTAGTAAACCTTAGGACAATACAACCAAATTTATATAAAATTCATACTTGAAACATTTCTGGTAAATTCAATAGGATTATGATATTCTGAAATAAGCTATCTCATGAGAATAAAATATTGAGAGTAAAACAGGTAAATAAAGGGTATGATTGATATCTTCCAAATCTGTGTATACTACAATCAAATAAAAATCAGTGAAACCTTAGAAGACAATCATAGTATTTATTCAGCTACTAAACTTCTCCACTTTTTCTGCTGTTTTTCTCACATAAAACACTCCTTTTCTTTTCTTTTTAATTTTCGGGAGTCTGGAAAATTATACCTAAGGCAAGGATTTACGTGAGGTAGACATTTTTTTTGGTAACCAAAACTTTAATCCCAGGGATTTTCACAAAACATATCACAAATGAAAAAAAGAAAGAAAAAAGTCTCGCACAGGAGCTCCAAGGTCAGCTGTACCAGGTACCCTTCCACTGGCAGGCCGAGTACGGTCACGTTACCTGATACGAGGTGCTTCTCCGACAGCATGATTTTGGTGACGGGACTGCGGTGAACGGTGAAAGTCTGGAACAGCTGCGGGCCTGACCCCACCGTCTCCGGGTGCTGCACGATGACCCGGACTGCTCCAGAGCTCGTACCATAGGCGATCTCAATCCAGTTACCACTGACACCTACACAGTCAGAGGGCTGTGTTAGCAGACGGCAAAAAGACGCGCTTGCGAGGCGTTCCTGCGATGGAAGAGCGGGATGCAGCACTCGCATCAGCCCCGCATCCAGCTCCGCACAGAAACCCTGGGCGCTCTCTGACCAGCCTCAAGTCACTTCCTTTATACGTCTGTTCCTAGCACGTGATTACCCACTCTCTCCCCTGTGCTGAGGACTGAGTTCTAGCCCAGCCACTGGAACAGGTCTCTCTGCCTCTGCTCCTTACTGAGAAGAGACGGAGTCATAATCATTTTTCAAGCTATGTCCCCTTACAGAGGGCCCGAGACACAGCAGGGAACTCCTCACATGTTTAAAGAATAAATGCGACATGCTAAGAATGCCACTGACCCAACGCAGGGTTCCTAACGCCATACTCCATCTGCCACTTTTCCCCGAGAGAGACCATGCGTTGCTTGTGCTACAACACAGCAACTTCTTTGACTAATCAAGTACTCCGTCCACCGTTTAACAGTTTCAAAACTGTCAACCGTGAGACAAAAATTCCTACCCTTGCGGAGCTGAAACTCTAGAGGGGCAGTCAGGCGTGGGAACGTGTGTGTATATAAAGATACAGACATATAAAGTGGATTACACAGTGTATGAGTAGGAGCGGGTAAGGGCCTGAGATACAACTTGAGGCTGTGGCGGCAGCTAGGACGGCGATTACGGCATCCATGGAGCCCGCGGGGGACGGGCTGTGGGACGATCTGCTCCACGCTAACCTTCCCTGGAGAGCCCTGGTTTCCCTTCCCGTCCGCGTGGTTTTACCAGCTTGGATGGACTGCCGTTTCACCAAAGAAAATATTTTATTAGCCGCAACACATTCCGAGCAAGCACCATGAAGACGGAACTTCGTGCCTTTCCTCAAGAGCTAGAACCTGCATGAAGCACCGCCTTGTGACCAAACCTGGTCACTCTGCAACATCGCGCCCATTACATGCCTGCACCATCATCCTGTCCTACAGCTCTCCTCTAATTACGCAGAGCTAGCTCCTTCGGTCAGGTTCATCTGGGGCTTTTTTTTTTTTTTTTTTTTTTTTTTGAGGTGCCCGGATTCCATTCCATAGTTAAAAATAGAATGGAATTCAGTGACCTTTATACTTGAAAAGCTTTGCAGAGAACCTCTTAGCTTTATAGCTGTTCTTTCTGACTCACCTGAAAATACGTGAATCAAAAAAGGAAGAGACGGAGTTCCCGTCGTGGCACAGCAGAAACGAATCTGACTAGGAACCATGAGGTTGCCGGTTCAATTCCTGGCCTCACTCAGTGGGTTGAGGATCCAGCGTTGCCATGAGCTGTGGTATAGGTCACAGGCATGGCTCAGATCTGGTGTTGCTGTGGCTGTGGCACAGGCCAGCAGCTGTAGCTCCGATTTGATCCCTAGCCTGGGAACCTCCATATGCCACAGGTGTGGCCCTAAAAAGACAAAAACAAAAACAAAGGAAGAGCCTGCTATGGAAAACAATTCTCAAAACCTAAAAGGCAACTCCATCCTCATGCCTTTTTTTCCTTTCTTTTTAGGGCTGCACCCATGGCATATGGAGGTTCCCAGGGTAGGGGTTGAATCAGAGCTGTGATCTGAGCCATGTCTGCGAGCTACCCCCCAGCTCACAGCAACGCCGGATCCACTGAGCAAGGCCAGGGATCGAATCTGCAACCTCATGGCTACTAGTTCCCGCTGTGCCACAATGGGAGCTCCCATCCTCATGTCTTTTTTTTTTTTTTTTTTTTTTTTTTGTCTTTTGTCTTTTTGTCTTTTGTTGTTGTTGTTGCTATTTCTTGGGCCGCTCCCGCGGCATATGGAGGTTCCCAGGCTAGGGGTTGAATCGGAGCTGTAGCTGCCAGCCTACGCCAGAGCCACAGCAACGCAGGATCCGAGCCGCGTCTGCAACCTACACCACAGCTCACGGCAACGCTGGATCGTTAACCCACTGAGCAAGGGCAGGGACCGAACCTGCAACCTCATGGTTCCTAGTCGGATTCGTTAACCACTGCGCCACGACGGGAACTCCCCTCATGGCTTAAAAGAAGCCGCAGCCAACTACATTAGACTGGGGAAACGAAGCCTATGCCATTCTAGAGCAAGCTTCTGCAAACTTTCTGTGAAAGGTGAAACAGCAAATATTTTAAACTTTGCATGCTAAACTGTCTCTGTCACAACCACTTAATGCTGTCACTGCAGCAAAAAAGCAGCCCCAGATGTAAAACTACTAATAAACGAGAGCATGGTTGGCTGGCCTCTGTTCTGGAGCAACAGAGTTTAAACTACTGTCATTTCAGTCAAGGAGTTCCCGTCACAGCTCACTCGTAACAAACCCGACTAGTTATAGTATCCATGAGGACTCGGGTGTGATCCCCGGTCTTGCTCAGTGGGTTAGGGATCTGGTGCTGCTGTGAGCTGAGGTGTAGGTGTCAGATGTGGCTTGGATGCTGTGTTGCTGTGGCTGTGGGGGAGGCTGGCAGCTGCAGGTCCTATTCAATACCTAGACTGGGAATTTCCATATGCCACAGGTTCAAGCTCTAAAAAGACAAACAAATCAATAATTTCAATCAAAACCATCTGCATACACTAGAATATTTCTTTCATACTGACGACGATTTATTTCAATGAATTCCACAAAATTATTTTTTATAACACATTCAAACCTATTAATATTACTGGCTACATCTTAATATTTCCTAGAATTCCTTTCATTACAGAAAAAATTTCAGTTTTTTATTTATGCGTATCTTTCACTCTAAAATATAAAAATTCCTTTTTTTTTTTTTTTGGTCTTTGGTCTTTTGAGGGCTGCACCCGAAGCATGTGGAGGTTCCCAGGCGAGGGGTCTAACTGGAGGTGGAGCTGCCGGTCTACGCCACAGCCACAGCAATGCCAGATCCAAGTGGCATCTGTGGTCTACACCACAGCTCACAGCAACGCCAGATCCTTAACCCAATGAGTAAGGCCAGTGATAGAACCTGCGATCTCATGGCTCCTAGTTGGATTTGCTTCCACTGCGCCATTAAAATTCTTAATAACTTACAGAGCTAGTATGTTGATTTTCTTGCAATAGCTTTTGAAAAAGCAATGAAAGTTAGGGATATTGATGTTTTCCAAAACTTAAAATTTCCCAGGGAAATAAGCCTTTTTTTCTTTGTCTTTTGTTGTTGTTGTTGTTGCTATTTCTTGGGCCGCTCCCGCGGCATATGGAGGTTCCCAGGCTAGGGGTTGAATCGGAGCTGTAGCCACCGGCCTACGCCAGAGCCACAGCAACGCAGGATCCGAGCCGCGTCTGCAACCTACACCACAGCTCACGGCAATGCCGTATCCTTAACCCACTGAGCAAGGGCAGGGACCGAACCCGCAACCTCATGGTTCCTAGTCGGATTCGTTAACCACTGCGCCACGACGGGAACTCCAGCTTATTTTCTAATAGAGATCAATAGACTAAGAACTTTTTGGTCTTGCTGATTAAAAAATTCTTGGGAGTTTCTGTGTGGCTCAGGCGGTTAAGGATCCAGCATTGCCACCGCAGCAGCTCAGGTTCAGTCCCTGGCTCTGGAATGTCCACATGCCACAGGGGAAGCCAAAAGGAAAAAATAATAAAGCTCCTCATTTTAAAATGAAATCACCTCCTATCATATGAAATAAGTGTGCATATACGTTCTTAAAATAATTTATTATTATAATAAGGCTTAACAATGCAATTCAGAAGAGAAGAAATTCTAATTTCACCTCAGATTATGCTTGTTTATCAGTCATGTTTGATTTCAATATAAAACCAAATATCAACTTTAGACTAAAAGAAATGAAATCTTCACTAGTATATATAAAATAGATAATCCCCAAGGAGCTACTGTACGGCACAGGAACCTCTACTCCATATTCTGTAATAACATGTATGGGAAAAGAATCTGAAAAAGGATATATGTATAAGTCAATCATTCTGCTATACACCCAGAACTAACACAACACTGCAAACCAACTATAGTCCAATAGAAAATAAAAAAAAGAGAGAGATGAAATTCTTAGCACTGCATTCTGCAAAACAAAGGACCAGATTAGTGTTAGAATAAACCAATGAACACACATGCATCCTCAAAAGAACTTCAGCAACGATCGCAATTTTGCCGTGTACTAACTTGTTTTGGGTGTGAGGTAAACACTCAGAGCAGTGATGGCATCATTGGAAGGATCATGATAAAGTTCAGTCACAAGAAGGTCGTTATCCTTCATTCGCAGAGGGAACTTCTGCATATCTAAGACATAAAAAAATTAAACAGCATCAAACAGTGCATCTACTTAAAACTAAAAGGGGGAATGTTTTCCCACTGTCATTCTAAAAATCAAACCGAACAGGACCGTGCCAAGTGTCTGAACGCTCACCGATGTAATATATGGATCCGTTGTTACATCCCAGGAGAAGGAATGAGCCAGCCGTGTCGTAACTAGTTATCGGGACGACATCTTGAACCTGCAGGAGTGAGACCACTGTTAGACGGCAGGTGTCAATTACAATCTCTATGTTCTGCTCAATGTCCTCACGTGTTTTATCCTTTTAAGAGAAAGGATACCAATACCTGATCTCAGCAGGGCTTAGAAAATGGACTTTCATTACACACACACCCAGGGGAACGCTGAAGAACCACGACAACAGCCCCTTTTAGAGATGTTACATTTTTTTTAATATCCAACCAACAGCACTTTCATGGATGCTTTTTTTTGGGGGGGGGTGCTGCTTTTTAGGGTCGCACCTGAAGCATATGGAGGTTCCCAAGCTAGGGGTGGAATCGGAGCTGGAGCCGCCGGCCTACGCCACAGCTCACGGCAACCCCCTTAACCCACTGAGCGAGGCCAGGGACTGAACCTGCAGTCTCATGGATGCTAGTCGGATTTGGATTTGTTTCCACTGAGTCATGACGGGAACTCCCGACAGCAGCACTTGGAGAATTTGGCTGGTGTATCTCCTTTTTCTGCACCCATTAGGACTGGAAAAGCCAAGTCTGACCGGGCCCCTTTCTCCCTTCTCTCCTTCATGTAAGAGATGAAACGACCCACCCAGAATTACAGTTAGAAAACAGATCCACCAATTTCCAGACAGTACTCTGGCCCTTGCTAAGTCATCACTACTCCTTTGACAGGCAGTATTCTCTCTCTTCATCTCCCCACCAAAGACTGCTCTATTTCCCAGGAAAAGGCCAGGCCAACAAGTTCTCAAATGCTTGTTTTTTTCAAGTACTAAAATAAAAAAAAATAGTTTTCCAAGTTACAATGAGTAACTGCCTATGTCTGTGCCAACAGAAAAGCAAAGGGTGTGATTTTTACTATAAAACAAAATGAAAAACGTGTTAGGAGTCCTGGAAATAAGTACTATCAAAATGAACTGTCCTCAGGTACAGCCAGGCCAGACAGGCATGTAAAACTTCACAGACGACATTTATGTATTTTTTATGTATTTTTTGCTTTTTAGGGCCACACTCGCGGCATATGGAGTTCCCAGGCTACGGGTCCCATTGGAGCTACAGCTGCTGGCCTACACCACGGCCTACACCACAGCCACAGCCACACCGGATCCAAGCCATGTCTGCAACCTACACCACACCTCTCGGCAACACCGGATCCTTAACCCACCAAGCGAGGCCAGAGATGGAACCCACATCCTTATGGATACTAGTCGGGTTCATTACCGCTGAGCCACGACGGTGACGCCGCAGACCACATGAAATGACACCCTCTTTATGTACCAAACACCATGCAGGTGAACAAGGACCGGAGTGGAAAAGGGAGGTGAACGATCACCTTTGCTCTGTAGGAACTCAGAAACGCGTGGGCAAGAAGAAAACAGTATGATGTGACGGGCTTTCCAGTCCTAATGGGTGCACTAAAAGGAGATAAACCAGCCAAATTCTCAAAGTGCTGCTGTCGGGAGTTCCCATCATGGCTCAGGAAGGATGGTGCAGGACACCATCGGAGGAGGAAGAAAGGCTTCTCCTCGCAAGCCCCGTCCAGGGAGGAGGGCGAGGACGGAGGCGAAGCTCAGGAAGGACGTGAAGCTGGAAAACCAAACGGGCCACCAGGGCATTAGGTGGAGGAAGGGCCCAGAGCACCTGAGAGAAGAGCGGGCGGAGCACAGCGTCCGGAGCTTGGGAAGAACCCCCAGGAGCCGTGGGCGCCTGGGGTCCGGCGCGGCTCTGAGCCACACTGCAGGTGTCTCTGCGAAGAAGCCTCCGCCGCCCGCTCCCCACGCGCAGGTCAGTTTCTGTTTCATCAGAGCCCACAGGGCCGAGGGCAGGTCAACACTGAGAACTTCCAGCTGCTCGGAGCCAAGACATCCGAGGGCTTGAGGGGAGGCTGTGTTCCATTCACGCCACTGCCCAAGGTCCTCTCACCAAGGGCATCTTCCTCCGCCCCTGCCCCGCAGAAAGGGCTTCACTCCACCCAGAACATCCGCAGTAAGAGGGTCTGGAGGGGAAAGCCATGGGGTTCCTCTCCCCAGAAGGCATTTTTCAGGGGCAGAGTGGCAGCAGCCGAGGCTCCCGGGCACATCTGCCCTCTTGTCCTCTGGGAGGGTGGGCTCCAGGACGAACGCCTTCCTGCCCCTTTTTCAGCAACTCCAAGCACGTCCTGCTTTTCTCCTCGCGTCCCCCCTCAGCACAAGGAGAAAAGAACACGCAGAGGGTGGGTGATACGTTAGGTTACAGGAGTCAGTGCTGCTAAGTTCTCAACTGGAGCCAGGAGCTGGCCGCCTGGCAGCCTCCTCTTCCTGACCAGCAACGTCGAGTGGAGAAGGTGAGAAACCACGCTGATGGGCGCACAGGCTCAGTCAGGGTGGCCACAGCCCTAAGGTGGAAAGGGATGCTCTCTCCTGAGGTAAGGCGCAGGGAATATCGTTAATTTCTACCTAAAATCTTCAATGGCCTGTATTTTGAAAGTAATCAGTCTATCTTCCCCAGCAGTACAAGCCCCCCAATCTCTACCTGGAGAGTCATTATCTTGTTAATGCTTTAACCTTCTTCCCTTACTTCTTTCAAACTTCCTTAGATTCACTGACCTATCTATGCATTTCTCTGCTGGTAAGATGTACTGTTTCCCACTCCCTCCTAAGTATAAACAGACTTCCTATCAAAGGGGATTTCTTTATAAGGGTTGTAAGTGACAAACTCGGCATTATCTGAGGACATCTCTCATTCACGTGCTGATGGTACTTTACTGGATGTAAATCCCTAGGGTGGGAAGAGTCTGCCTTCTGCTGGGGATGAAGAGTCTGTTTTGAGTCTAACCACAGTTACTGTCATCACCCGTGGATACCTTTACGATACTTACCTTCTGTGACGTCACAAATGCGTTTAAGTATGGACTGGATGTGATTTAGCCTTGATGTATTTATTTAATCAACAGTCAGGTCTTTCTTCAATTCTCCAAAATTGTTAGCAACTATCTTTTCTCACCTGCCCTTACTCCTCTGTTCCTTTCTGAAAATGATTTTCCCATTTTCTCTTTTTTCCTATTTTCTACCTCACGCTTTCTGCTCCATGGTGAATGATTTTCTCAGATGTGTCTGTCAACTCACTGTCTTTTTAGTTGTGCTTCTATTTAACCCACGAATGAGTTTGTTTTTCATTTTCAACGACCTTTAAATTTCTACGATTTCATTCTGCTGTCTTTCTGACTGGCCCTATTTCTTCATTGCAGTCTAGTCCTTCCATCTGTTTAGAAATTTATTCTATAGCAGCCATCTAATTACTCAATTATTTTCAGTTTGGGGAGCAAATACCAGCACTGCTTACCCTTGATGACTTCCCCTCAGGTGCTTTCATGGCTGGTTTACAAATTCGGGGAGGTTATAGGTTCACCTTCAACAGACACTATGCTTCTGCAGAGTCCTGTAAAAGTCTGGTTTCATGTCTATGTCTAGAAATGTAAATGGCCCTAGATCAGCCTTGTACCTTAACTCCTCAACCTGGACTTCCCACACCACAAAGGCTGGCCTTTGTGCTGTCAAGTATCTATACTCCTGATTTGACTATTTTGGTCTCAATTTCTCACTGATAGTTCTCATTTCTTGGCCTAAAATTATGGAGCAGAATTTGTCCAGTCTTCTTCTCAGGGACGGAGGCAGATCTTTAAAGCTTCAGATTTTTGCAGGAGACTGGATTTCTACTGACCCATGAAGCCACACCTCCCATTCTAGGTAAAAGCCCAGGTCCCAGAGACTTTCACTTTGATATGTGGTGTGCAAATATGTATAAACAAACAAATAGAATTCAACACTTGATATAGATACAATATACGCTGTTTTAATATTTTTATCCGGTATTTCTAGATGCCAGTATTAGAGAGGGGCTTGTGTCAACTGACCTAGCTATGTTACTGCAAATCCTAAGTACGCAAACACAATATACGCAGGGTAGCGGTCGATACAAAACAGCCCCCCAGAAGTCGGTCTTCTCTCCAATGAATCCTGAGCCTACAATGCCAGTGGCAACTCTATCCTTGTTCCTAGGGATTCAAAAGCCTATAATGAAAACAAGAAACAAAAAAGCAAGCCCCACCACACCACACCTGTGCCATTAGTGCCACGGGTGCATCAGACCACAACAGAGAGGCTAAATCAACTAAGCCTCCAGAATTCTTGTCCCGAAGAGCCCATGACACCACAGAAACTCACTCTGACTCCTTGTCCCCAGAGCCAGTGTTTCTGCCTCCAGCTCGTCCTCCACTGTACATTTAGAGGCGAGGCTGTGACTCAAACAGTGACTTTGGCTGAAGGTCACTCGTCTTTCAGAATGAACACAGACTCGGTTCTCTGATGCTTTAGGAATCGGAACACATACTGACGTTCCAGGATGCACTTCCAAAACTGTCTCTGTTTTGATATGAGAATGAAACATGTATAATCTATGTTGTCAATACACGTCTAAATTTAAGCTCAGTTTGGGAAACAGTGCCTAATGTTACGACTCTACCACAAAACTCAGCCTAGGCTACCTACTTGAAATAAATTCTTTACTACTCATCTTCTTAAATCTAACAAGGAGGAATTTAAAAACAGAGGAAAAAACTGAAACACTTCTTTCAAAAGATAATTGTTTTTTTCTCACCCACATCAGATACAAGACTCTCATAAAATTTTCATCAGCATTTTATTGAAGCTGTCTTAATAAGAAACTGCTACAACCCGAAAAATATCACAATGACTTTTAGGCCTAAAATCTCTTGCTCTCTCACTCTCAGGCTTGTCTGTCTGACTCAAATACTTCCAGTCCATCTTGATCATACACCAGGGTAAAAGACCTACACGGGCTGGCCTCTGTGCGGGCAGAACGGCTGCTAAAGGCTGGAGCAGAGCCTGCTCTTCCAGGGCCACGGCAGTCGCAGGCGTCGGCCTCAGGTCAGAGCTGCCAGCTGAGATGTGGAGTCGGACACTGAGATTCCACTACATTCCAGCTCTGCACTGCACCACAAAAAATGTAATCATCTCTCTGGGTTCTAAGGCTTGTTTGCTGCATGAATGCTCAACTTTCCCCGGGTCTCCCTGCAACGTAACAGCAAACCTACTTTGTCAGAGATGGCTTTCAATTCATGCATATACCAAACAAGAAGCAACAAGCTATATATATAAGGGACTAAAAACTTAAGGAGAAGTATCCAGTTTGAGGATGCTAGCAATTCTCAGAATCTCAAAAATATGAAAACTTCTATATGCTGTTGTGACAACATTAGTAAAAAGCCAAAAAAAGTCATGAGGAAGCATGTTCCTTTAGAAACCTAAATGTACCATAGGAGGTTTTTTTTGTTTTTGTTTTTTTTTGTCTTTTTGCCTTTTCTAGGGCTGCTCCCATGGCATATGCAGGTTCCCAGGCTAGGGGTCTAATCGGAGCTGTAGCCACCAGCCTACACCACAACCACAGCAATGCAAGATCCGAGCCGTGTCTGCAACCTACACCACAGCTCACGGCAACGCCAGATCCTTAACCCACTGAGCAAGGGCAGAGACCGAACCGGCAACCTCATGGTTCCCAGTCGGATTCGTTAACTACTGCGCCACGACAGGAACTCCATCCATAGGAGTTTTAAGGCACAGATAGCACAGCTTCTCTGAGCCACTCAAAGCTCAGGCTGCCATAATTAGCCGAGTAACCCTCCTGAGAGCAGACCTTCCCTAAATCATTACAATCCACATTTCTGTTTATAGAAACATCACTGGCTGAAGAATCCCTCTGGTCAACCTCCCTCCACCTAAGCTTCAGCTCACCCTAGATCAGTCCTCTCCCACATTCCCTGATCCATCGTCTTCACGGTGACAACCTTTATAACAGCGCCTCTTCTGTGCCTCTATGGAAGGTCCACTCTTAGCCCGTATCTTTCTTCTACAAACATGACTTCTATGTCTTTATTTAAAATGAAACTTGGATTTCCCTAGTAGCATATTAGGTTGGGGATCCAGCATTGTCACTGCTGTGGCTTGGGTTTGATCCCTGGCCCAGGAACTTCTGTGGGCAGAGCCCCAAAAAAAAAAACAACTTAATTTTCCCTGATTGCAATCTCTTCTTCCATTTGGAAGTCAATCACTCTCTCACCATTTCCCTGGCATCTCAGGGGCATAAGACCTCAGGAAAGTCCCACAGGCTCAACTCAATCATGACGTCCGGTCACCCTCTCTCTGCCCAGGCTGGAGCTTCCATGTCAACCCATGACCTTCGCTGAGGGCGGGGGGCGCCTGCCTCACACTGCTTTCTGTCCCCTTCTCTACACCATCCTGGCACCTGAATGCCCACACTGGGGACCCTCACAGTTCTCTCAGCCCCATTTCAACCACCTTCATCTTCCCTGTCAGCTCAGCACGTAATTTAAACGGCTACATCCCACTTCCTGCCTTTCTGATGAGCCCCATGCATTCTGAGTCTTCAACTGGCTTTTGGTCCCTCTGGTCCCTCAATATCCCAGCATCGTTCTCCGCTTACCTGGCGCTCCTTCACTTCTGGGATCTTACGATTTCAACCACTTTGCCATTTTCTGTCTTCTCATCCTGTTTTGTGTCAGAGCCATCTCATCACATCTCCAATCCTGAATCAGGCCAGCACTGTTTTCCTGTCTCTCGCTCCCCGTTCCCAGGACTGAGGATTAAGGAGGAAACTCACCTAACTGCATCACTCAGGTCCATTAGAGACACTTACGATCTCGGCCATCCTTGGACAGACTCCCAGCGTCCTTTCCCCCGGTACCTTCTTCCTGACTCCCTGTCACAAAGTCTCTCCCCGCTGCTGGGTTCCCCCCCCACCCCAGCTGCGTTCTGCATCCCACAGACTCCCAACGGCTATGGGACTAGCAACCATCTCCATTCTGACCAACAAGCAGGCTCAAGCTTCTCTCATCCTAAAGAAAAAATAAAACAAAGCCCTCAACGGTCTTTCCTCCACCTAGCTGGATCTTACACTATCACTTTCTCGGCTTTCCTTCCCCCCCAAACGTCTTGAATGATAACTCTGGATTTGCTATCTCTAATCTTTTCATTCTTTAGTTCCTCCAACTGCCCTCTCCCCGTCAAAACCTAATTAACTTATATTTGCAAATGTCACCTCTCCATTGCACCTTTGGCTCCTGGTTTCCTATCTGGTTCCTGTTGAAGCTAACAATCCCCAGGATTTGAATTTTGGCTTTTCTTTCTCTATAGAACTCCTCTCAACGGAAAATCTCATCCGTTTGGCCTTTCCAATGAGCACAGAAGTGCTATGGTTTCCCAATACTTTTTCTAGCCCTTTCTCCCTTCCTAAATTCCAAAGGGGTTCTCCCAACTACACACTGTGCACCTGTATTTGGACGCCCACAGGAATCGGCAAGTAAACCGATTTCATTACTCCTCACACTCTTTACCAGCACACAGGCCTCTCTCCCTGCTCCCCATCGACGTAAAATACTACCACGGAGTTCCCACTGTAGCGCAGTGGGTTAAGAATCTGAGTGCAGCGGTTTGGGTCGCTTCAGAGGGATGGGTCTGATTCCTGGCCTGTGAACTTCCATACATTGTGGGTGCCGCCGTAAAATTAAAATAAAATACAATATGAAGCTACTCAACTGCCAAAACCAGAAATCCATCTCTCCTTTAAATGTCCACATCTCATCAGATACCAATCCTGTCACTTTAGCGAGACTTGCGAAGGTTTAGTGGCAGCTTGGCTCGTCTTGCTGGGTCAGCTCCCTGTCGCCGGTCCGCTCTGCCATCAGCACCCCAGCAGGCGTTCTCAAACACGGACGCCTCAGTCCCTGCTTAAAGTCTGTCCCCCGCTCCTTCAGAATCAGGAATCAGCCGCGTTCCTCTCCAGGGCTGGAGACCACTTAGCTGGCTGTCTCCTCTGAAAGCTGGGGACTTCCACACTGAACTGAGCTTCCCCACGGGAGAGGAAGGTTGCTTGTGCTACTATCCACAAGGCATGAAACTTCAAACATTTCAAGGAAATAAATACACATCAAACCACAGGTTTTTAAACACGCACTCATTTTCCAAAGTAACTTAAAATTCTTGAAATTAAGTCACATTGGTGTCCAGAGCAAGTTTACCATTAAATATATTCAATAGTCTGTATAGTCAGAACTGCAGCAGGACCACTTCCACACACACACACACACACACACACACACACACACAGGATGCACAATCAGTATGAGCTTCAGGAATGATGTTCCTTCCGTCGTGTGCGTTGGTTGACACTGACCTGCCAGTGCTGAGTGACAGCATTCCACACCCCCACTTTCCCCGTATGACTCGTGGCCACCAACTGGTTCCCAATGAAGAAGAGGGCGTCTACAGGAACACCCAGGCTGAACACTCCTTAAAGGATGATAAAAAACAGAGGTTAACCAGTCACCCTCCGCAGACGTCATCAAAACCCAGATTAACAGCATCTTAATGGTACCGATCTCATTGCTACCAATGATGTGCCAGACACGTCAGGAACGCTGGGAACCAGAAACAAGAACCTTGTGGGAGGTCCCGTTGTACCGCATCTGACGAGTATCCATGAGGACTCGGGTTTGATCCCTGGCCTTGCTCAGTGGACTAAGGACCTGGCATTGCCGTGAGCTGTGGTGTAGGCCGGCACCTATAGCTCTGACTCCACCCCCAGCCTGGGAACTTTCACGTGCCACAGGTGTGGCCCTAAAAAGCAAATAAAAAACAGGAGAAAAGAAACTTGTAAGCTCTTAAGGAGCCGGTGAAAGTCTGCCCGAGTAACCCCACACTGAGAGAAGAGCTCGTTACCTGGAGCTGCGGCTCCCAAGCCTAGGAGATCATCGAAACGACTAAGTAGATTTAAAGTGAACAAAATGTAAAAGAAAGGATCCTGGGATTCATGTCAGCCCCGCCAAACGAGGAAACCCACTGCATGTCTATAAAACCTAGAGGCCCTCTAGCTTCAGCCTGCTCACGGACCCAGTATCTGAGAGTCACTTATCTGAAGACAGACTTGGCAACCTGAACTATGCAGGGTGTGTACAGAAATTTGGAAATGAGAAAAAGAGAAAATACGAACAAAAACCAAAACAGCAAGAAGTCAAGCTGTACTCCAAACAAACATTTGGAGTTAACTCAGAGCTTATTTTAAACCTCTTGTTTCTCAACACTGCACAACTCAATTTAATTCACTCCAAAGACTCTATACTAGGACCGGGGATTAAAAACCATAAGACAGGATATTACTAGGAACTTAACGCTTTTGAAAGAGGAAAAAAACGCAAAGAAGCAATTGTAACATAATGCAACTGTAACAGAGAGCTGCCTGGGCTATAACAACGTCCCGGGCAGGAAAAGGGAATAGGAAGAGGGCGTTGAGAATAGTTCTTAGAGAAGAGGCCTCTGAGCTGGGTTTAGAAAGATGGCCAGGAGCTCATCCAGGTGAAGGATGGGAGGGTAAAGTCGGGGTAGCTGAGAAACGGGAAGGAGGGGCCCTTAGGAGGACACCCCTACTAGCAGAAAAGCCAAGAGCGTCTCGGCTCCCTTGGTTCGGCGCCCACGGCCAGCACAGCTCTCTCTAGCAGCGTGCCGCACCACCAGCGCTCGGGAGATTCGGGTTCAAATCCTGGCTCTGAGAGTACCCTTCTTTGCCACCTTTTGGGTTTACTTACCTGATAAAAGAGGACCCAAGCTAAATGCCTCAGGCTCACTTTCACCTGAACAATGTTATAATCCAGTTTTGACATTCAAATGATATTTGAATTACTACCATCATCTGAAAATCACCTTATGAGAAGTATCTTTTTACCTAACTACACTAGAAAATAAGTCTCACTATAAAATATTGTTTTACGTGGATCTTTAGCTGTCTCAGGTATCAGGGTTTTGTTTTTTTTTTTTGTCTTTTTGCTATTTCTTTGGGCCGCTCCCGCGGCATATGGAGGTTCCCAGGCTAGGGGCTGAATCGGAGCTATAGCCACCGGCCTACGCCAGAGCCACAGCAACGCGGGATCCGAGCCGTGTCTGCAACCTACACCACAGCTCACGGCAACGCCGGATCCTTAACCCACTGAGCAAGGGCAGGGACCGAACCCGCAACCTCACGGTTCCTAGTCGGATTCATTAACCACTGCGCCACGACGCGAACTCCAGGGTTTTTTTTAAAGCACCTAATATGTGACAACATAAAACGATTTTTTTCAGCATTAGCTGAGAAAAAGGGATTCACAAGGCTTTGAAGAACCCATGAGAAGAAACAAACCATTTAAATGCAACTGAAACAGAAGCCAGAAAGGATAACTGACTTCTTTTGAATCTTACACCAGTGAGGAAATGTTTCTTTCTGTTCAGAACTGTACCACATACAAGACCAGACCAGTGGCAATGAAAAGTACCTTGAAAATTCTTAAACAATCTTAAAAAGCCAGCCATCTAGCAAGAAGAAAAATGATATACACTGGACAAAAATGAACAGTAAACAAATGAACCCGGAAAACTGCTAGGAATATTTGCCATATATACACTCTAACCTTTATATACATATCAGTACATATTTATACACACGAACAGACCATCTCAGCCCAACTTGTCAACGGAAAAAAGTCTCTGTCAACAGAGCAAAGTAAAACATGACACACACACACACAAGCTAAGCTCTCTGATTAGAACTGGATGAACAAGAAACTGGACACTTCAAGGCAGAGTCATCATTTCACATGCGAGCTGAGGGATTCTCATGTACTCATACTTTAATTTTGATGTTAGACAATTTTTCAGAACGCGTTAGGATAACTATATGCAGCACTCTGAGCTATGGGAAAGGCAGAAATAAAAACAGCTAAGCCAACAAAAACACATCAGCTAACTCAGTACTGAGAGAAGAATGAGATTCTGGGACATCAAGGAAGAATGAATCATCTCAAGAAATTTAAAGCGTCACCCCTGCTTAGACTCAACAATTCTGACCATGATCCACAAGTAAGACAACAGTATAAATAACACAAGCTCCTCCTGTCGTAAAGGCCCCTCCTGGCAAAGCACGGCTCCCCCGGGGGGCAGCAGCAACCCAGCAGCACTGCCTCACCTCAGCCACGATGAAGGGAGGGCACCCTCGAGGGGCCCTGGCATGGATACACTGGCCCCAACCATCTTCTTTGGATGCTCCTGTCCAGTTCTGAAGACGACTTGTGACACTAAATGATTTCTTTTAAAGGGCGTGAACAAATTACTGTGTACTAGATTGTAACACAGCTACCTACCATGGTAGCCTTGGAAAAAAAAGCAAGGCACAAAACCTCCTTCACTAATTGGTTATGCTACAGGTGGCAATTTGAAAAAACCAATGACAGAGCTCCCATGGTGGCACAGCAGGAGGAATCCGACCCGGAACCATGAGGTTGCGGGTTCGATCCCTGGCCTTGCTCAGTGGGTTAAGGATCCAGTATCGCCGTGAGCTGTGGCGTAGGCTGGCAGCTGTAGCTCTGATTAGACCCCTAGCCTGGGAACCTCCATATGCTGAGGGTGTGGCCCTAAAAAGGCAAAAAAAAAAAAGAACAAAACAAATGACAACTGATTTCTTTTTTGTATAATTACCAGTATACCATAATTTCAAAAACTTTGAAGTTGTTAGGGAGGAATTTCCCTGCCAGACATGATGGAATGAATGGTATTGGACTATTCCTCACTGTAAACGACAGTAATAAAAACTGGCCACGATCCACAAGGGAACTGTGTTTAGGCCCTGGACGAGAGGCAGCAGAAGACCTGAAAGGTGGTGAATACCCAAAACAAGCCCCACAGTCAAGCAGGTGGCGTTCTGTGTCAGCCCTGCTGCGAGAGAAAAGGCCACGTTTTTCCAGGGGAGGTAAAACCCAAGTGAAAACCGAGTGACGGTCTCTCTCAACTGAGGAGGCTGAAAGCAGAGTAGCGGCGGGAGGACTTAGGAACACAGTTTAGGAAGACGGGAAAGGCACCAGGGCAGGGGGGAGGGCGCACAGCGCTGGCACAGGGGGTTCCAGGGCCACAGCTCTGGTCAGCTGCACCTGTGCCGGGGAGACTCCCCAAAGAGAGCAGGAGCGAGGCTCCTGGAGGCCTGGGAGCTGCCTGGAGAGAGCAAGGTGTGGGGGGGTGGATTCAACAGTTGCAGCTCAGGCAGAGGGACGAGCCCTCCGGGCATTCGGACTCCAAGAGGGCAGCACTTGGGACACCCCTGAGTAGAAGCCACGCCCTCCAGTAAAAAATAAACCTTAGAGAGGCCACCTGTCCTTAACCCAGCAAAAAAACAAGCCTAGCAGGATGAGGATCCTTTGATAATGGAACTGCCTACCGGAACAAGTGTCTCATCTTTTTAAAAGAAGAGGACACTGCTAATCCACACTCCTGACATGATGCATCACACACACGCCCGACACACAATCACAACTTCCTAGGCATGTGAAGATGCAGGGATGTACTCCAAATAAGTGAGATGAGGCAGAGGCTGCAATGAGCCCCCGGGAACTACAACATCTCTAAGGAATGTGTTGGATTTAATTTAAAAGTAGGACATAGCTTTTCCGCGCTGACAGCTCTCTCACAAACACGGAGAATGTTCTTTCTGTAAGAAACGCGCAGGCACCAGCCCAACAAAGTGACACAAGACAAGAAGGGCAAGGATGTGCTGTGTGCCCAGGGCAAGCAGTGCTACACAGGAAGCAGAGTGGCTATGGTGGGCAGACTAGGCCGATTTTCCGGAAAAAGGCTAAAACTACAAAGAAGGCTGGAATGCGCTGACCCCAACTGCAGATCTAAGAGAATGCTGGCGATTAAGAGATGCACGCATTTTGAGCTGGGAGGAGATAAAGAGAAAGGGCCAAGCGATCCAGTTCTGTGCTTCATACTTCTATTATGAAGACAATACAATTTTGAGATTGTTTACTTTTTGTTTCAGTTGCTTTTTTGGAAGGGAAATAAACTATCATCAATAAAATTCTCCTTGGAAAATCTGAAAAAAGTAAATACAATTATAAAAATAGGACATAATGAGTAAACAGACAAGAAATTTCAGCAGAAGGAAGTTCCCATTATGGCTCAGTGCAAATGAATCTGACTAATATCTATGAGGACGCAGGTTCTATCCCTGGCCTCACTCAGTGGGTTAAGGATCCCGTGTTGTCCCCTGGTGTAGGCTGCAGATGAGGCTCAGATCCGGAGTTGCTGTGGCTGTGGTAGAGGCCAGCAGCTACAACTCCGATTAGACCCCTAGCCCAAAAACCTCCATATGCCATGGGTGTGACCCTTAAAGAAAGACAAAAGAAATTTCAACAGAGAAATACACTAAAGTAGAATCAAAAAGGCAATCTTAGAACTGAAAAGTCCAACATCTCAAATAAAATAATGGACCAGATGGGCTTACCTGCAGACTGAATACTGCAGCAAAATGGCAGATACTGATCTAAACTTAAGAATGAGGAGAAAAGAAATTGAAAAAAAAAAAAAAAATAGTGCTTCAGTGAGTGGCCTCTAGGCTAATATCAAGTGGCCTAACAGGACACTGAGTCTCAAAAAGTGGAACAGAGAGGGGAGAATGAGGAAGTGCCACAGGGAGAGGAAAGGAGGTGAGGGGTGGGTGGGGGAGAGAAGAGTCTCCCTCAGTTGTCAGCCGCAGTGTGTCCAGACTTTCCCACACATTTCCTGGGGGCACCATGATCCCTAGTGTAACCCACCAGGCTAATCCAGGTACAGACCTACCAAAGCAGTAACAGGAGGACAAACTCATAAAAAGAAGGTGATGATGTTTAAAAAAAAAAAAAAAAAAAATACAAACGGTCACTAGGCTCAAGAAAAGATAACTTCCTAAGTCATTAGGGAAATGCAATGAAAACTAACATTAAAGGAGTTCCCGTCGTGGCCCAGCAGAAACAAATCCAACTAGGAACCATGACATTATAGGTTCGATCCCTGGCCTCACTCAGTGGGTTAAGGATCCGGCGTTGCCATGAACTATGGTTTGGTCGCAGACGCGGCTTGGATCTGGCGTTGCTGTGGCTGTGGCGTAGGCCAGCACCTGTAGCTCCGATAAGATCTCTAGCCTGGGAACCTCCATATGCCACAGGTGCAGTCCTAAAAAGACAAAAGACCCCCCCCCAAAAAAAATCTCTGCACATCCAGTAGAACGGCTCAAATTAAGACTGAGGATAAAAAAAGCACTGGTAGGGGTGTTGCTGGCGGAAATGTAAAATGGTAATAACCACTTTGGAAGACAGTGCAATAGTTTCTCGTAACATCAAGCAGACACTTTTCTGTGTCTCAGAAACTCTACTCCTAGTATTTCCTTAAAAAATACATGTCCATAGAATGGTTTCTACTGAAGTGTTCACAGTAACTCTACTCATCATCTCTCCAGACTGGAAATAAACCAAATGTCCCTCAACAGACAAATGGATAAATTCTGAAATATTAAGTCAATGGACCACTCAGCAACACAAATGGATGAACCACTGACACACTCAATAACGGGCTGAATCTCAACAAAAGCATTACGATGAAAGAAGTCAGAAGAGACAAAAGAACACACATCATTCCACTCATATGGAATTCTAGACAAAGTGAATCTACGCTGACAGAAAGTCTAAACTGCTTGTGCCAACAACAGGGGTGATGCCAACATCCGCTTTCCTTCAGGGAACCTGGACTCTGGCACCGGCTAAGCAGAGGGTCCTTACGTGACCAGCCTCTCGTAACAACCATGGGCACCAAATCTCTAGTGAGCTGCCCTGGTGAGTAGCTCCCACGTCTGTCACAATTCATTGCTGGAGGAATTAAGTACGTCCTATGAGATACCATGGAAAGAGAACTTGGGAAAGCTTGTATCTGGGTTCCACTGACCTTCACCCCACGTGTCTTCTGTCAAATTGCTTTGCAGGCTCTCACTATTAAATCGCAGCTCTAAGTACCTCTATGTGCCGAGTCCTCCCAGCCAATCACTGACCCTGGCAGTGGTCCTGGGGACTGAACACAGATACAGATGAACAAGACAAGTTCAAGGGTGGAGCCCTAGGCATGCCAGTCTTTTGAAATTAGGGAAATAAGCAAGAACTACCAAAAGGAACTGAGAAGGAAGAAGGAGTTGGGATAAAAATCAAGATAATAAGGTGTCCTAGAAGCCAAAGGAAGGGTCTTCAAATGTACAGGAGAATCGAATGACTACAGCAAATGCTATCGAATGACAGCTCTAATCAGGTGAAGACCATGAACTGATTCTATGACTCAGCAGATCACGGGTAGCACCACCAAGAACTTTATGGAGTAGCTGAGGGCAAAAGAATTAAAGAACTTCAAAAGAGGACGACATTGAAACATCATCAGATGAACTACTCCTCTTGCTTTAAGAAGAAGAGAGAGGAGTTCCCGTCATGGCGCAGTGGTTAACGAATCCGACTAGGAACCATGAGGTTGCGGGTTCGGTCCCTGCCCTTGCTCAGTGGGTTAATGATCCGGCGTTGTTGCCGTGAGCTGTGGTGTAGGTCGCAGATGCGGCTCGGATCCTGCATTGCTGTGGCTCTGGCGTAGGCTGGCAGCTACAGCTCCGATTCGACCCCTAGCCTGGGAACCTCCATATGCCGCTGGAGCAGCCCAAGAAATGGCAAAAAAAAAAGAAAAAAAGAAGAGAGAGATGAAGCAAAAACTGGAAGAGAACTTTGGGTAGTTTTTGTTGATTTTAAGGCATAATTAAAGCATGGCTATACGATGCCTGAAATGATTCAACAGAGCGGGCAGCTTTATGATGCAAGAGATGGGAATAATTAGTAGAGCAGTGTCTCTAAAATAGTAGGTAAAAATAAGACAGCTGGAGACAAGGAGCTGGCCTGAGGTAAGAGCAGAGCCAATTTCTTATCAGACACAACTTAGAACAGATTTACAAGGAGATCCCACTGAATAGCATTGAAAACTATGTCTAGATACTCATGTTGCAACAGAAGAAAGAGTGGGGGAAAAACTGTAATTGTAATGTATACATGTAAGGATAACCTGACCCCCTTGCTGTACAGTGGGAAAATAAAAAAAATATATTAAAAAAAAAAAAAAGAGCAGAGCCAATCCAATCAGAATTACAAGTGTGACTACAGATGATGTGAGCAGAGACACACAGCGACAGGCAGATGGGATGGGGGAACTTAGGAAGCCTCCCCTCTCCGTGAAAATGACGGAAGGTGTTAGAAGCTTAAGGAACAAGAAAAAAGGAGCAAAGAGTCGTTCCGGCGTGGCAGAGCCGACAAGGACGCTGCAGCAGCAGTGACGCACAGCGTGTGCGGGCTCACCTGAAGAGAGGTCATGAACTGAGACTGCGGCTTCGTGTGCACAGGCGTTTCTTTCCCAACCACGTGCACTCGTCAGGGGCAAAGGCAGATGTGCCCAGCGCCGTGGTTCTCCAGGCGGACAGGCCAAGGGAGAGAGGCACGAAAACGGAGACGCTACACTACAGCGATTTAAGGCTTGAATCCAAGTCTGACAAAGAGGGAAGTAATGCGGGCGGTCCCAGAGGCGCTCAAGCATTTCTGAACTGGGAAATCAGTCAGTCATTTCCAAGGAACGACGGGGGTATTCAGAGGGCAGCTGAAGACTCCATCAGGCCCAAGTCCTAATGGCCTAGGACTAGAAATCTGGGCGGAAGCAGTGGAGAGGCAGCGGTGCTGGGAGAGGAGGGAAGGAAAAGAGTCGAGAACACAGACTCTCTCAGGATGGCCTGGGAGGGCCTGCGGTCCCTGAGAAGCCTTCCGGAGCCGTGAAGCCCAGCCTACTTCACGGTAACATCAAAGCACCATTTGCCCATTTTCAAACCCTTGTTATCTCAAGAACGTGCAGATTTCCCAGAGGCTACAAGACTTGTGATGAGGTCACCATTTAGACAAGAGCATCTGTCTAAATTCTCTTTTCTCGAATGCTCTATGAAGATAGGCTTAGGGGTGTAACTGTGAAAGTTTCCCAAGATTAACTCAGCTTGTCCTAAATACTTCCACTATGTTTCTACTAGCTGTCTTCAGTTATATCTGCTATGATTACTTTAAAATACAAGCTTCCCTTGTACCTAACAAAGACACACAAGAAATAAGTACAGGCAGCTGCAGCTTGGATTCAGCCCTGGCCTGAAAACTTCCCTATGCCACAGGCACGGCCCTAAGAAGGCTGGGGAGAAAAAAAAAAAAAAAAAGAAGATATAAGTACACTTTGCTGTTTTGCAGTATCAGTTTTTAAAATGTTCTGAAAACTTTTAGATCTTTAAGTTTTACCTAAAACTGTTGAAAGTATTTTATTTTAAATATATTTTTCTTACACCTGACTTGCCTGTTCAATCCAGAGCTGCACCATCTAAATCCAACAGTGCTGACAGAGGTATATAGGACCGGGTGGAGTTCTATGACTCTTGGGATAACTCAAAAAAAACAGGGTAAAGCTGCATATAAAAAATTTAAGTAACAAAAATCAGCATTCCCTCAACTTTATCGCTGTTGCTAACCTGCCTTATTGCACCCATGCTACAGAATGTTTTTGAACAGGATTAGAAAGCCAGTTGTGGGCTGAGACCAAATATTCAGAGTTTAAAGAAATATTTTAAATAAAGATGGTGAAGACTTTCCTAAAAAGCACAGATTGTTACAGAATTTCCAACCTGAACCGAAAAAGCCCCTGCACCCTCACCACAGAGGGTGCTCAACGTCTGAGAGACGAGAAGCCCATCCAAGCGATCCCAACTCGGCCCTCCTCAAGGGCACAGTAAGTCCTCCAACTAAAGCGTATCTTGCCTGCAGAGCCGCCCCTCTGTCTTCCAAGTGAATACAGAGGTAGCTGGACCTGATGGTGTGTTTCTATTCCTCCAGTACCAGCAGCAACCTATCCTTATAGGTCTTTTATGGGAGCATCTGGCTACAAACGTACACGGTGTTGAAACACTCCAAGGGCTGCACACATCCGCATCTCATGCTTTACCCCAGAACATCTGTGTTGCCCTCTGCACTAAGGGTGCAGGGCACTGCCGGGGAAAAGCAGCAAGCATCTTAGCATGAATCAAAGCGGTGGCACTAACCTGCATTGGCAGTGATTCAATTTTTCTCTGCCACACATTTTCAAGGAAAGAAAAAAAGGCTAGTTTAACTTAAGAACGTCCTGGATGAAGTGACCTGGGTAAGACTTTGTGGCAAGCTTTGATTCTCAATGCGCATCTGAATGCTCGGTGTGACTAAGTACTGGGACTACGTCAGGGAGAATCTTCCTCATCACTGGAGCTGAGAGGAAACCAGCGGCTCTTCCCACCGGGTACCATGTTGATCTGAACGGACAAATGACAAGCTATGGTAACTCAGATCTGCCTATTTGGTTGACTTTCCTAAAAAGTGAACAAAGCACACCTGTTATTTCAATGATACCAATTCACTGTTTCAAGGGCAAACCAGAATTGTGGAAAACATTTATCCGCCACAGTGAGTGTTACAACTTCCTAACACATTTTAAGTTCAGAGATGTGATCAGTGGTTATAGAAATGTGATTTTTCAAAAAAATCTATTGTATGACGAAAGGTAACAACACCTGGAATGCCCAAACCAATCAAGACTTTCCAAAATACCCAATGTGTGATGTCAGAAAATTATGCAAGGACAAAAAGTCCGTTCAGAGTACAACATCCACTGATGGATTTTTTTTTTTTTTTGTCTTTTTGTCTTTTGTTGTTGTTGTTGTTGCTGCTATTTCTTGGGCCGCTCCCTCGGCATATGGAGGTTCCCAGGCTAGGGGTTGAATCGGAGCTGTAGCCACCGGCCTACGCCAGAGCCACAGCAACTCGGGATCCGAGCCGCGTCTGCAACCTACACCACAGCTCACGGCAACGCCAGATCCTTAACCCACTGAGCAAGGGCAGGGACCGAACCCGCAACCTCATGGTTCCCAGTCGGATTCGTTAACCACTGCGCCACGACAGGAACTCCTACCACTGATGGATTTTAATGTAACGGAGTACGATCTGTATAAACGGAGTTCATCGACTTCAAAATTTGGGGAGAGTAGCAAACACCACCCACAATTATCTGAAAAGACCATATAAAAACATGTTTTTTCCAACCACACATCTGCATGAAGCCAAATTCTCTTCACACAGTTCAACCAAAATAACAAAGCAGACTGAATATAGAAAGAGGTATCAGAATTCAACAAAACATTAAAGAGATTCACAAAACTGTAAACCACTGCCATTCTTCCCATGAAAATGTCTGGAGATATAGTTATTCTTCATTAAAAATGTTCAAGACACCAAACAATGGCCTTATTATTTTTAAATTAGTAAATATTTATGAAACATTCAGGCCTAATTTCTAACATGGTAAATATCAATAGATAGAAACAAAAACCATACGAACAAGAACTCTTAACAGCCCTGAATGGCTTTTTAAGAAGGTGAAGTGCGATCTACCAGAGATTTAAAGGCTTGGGCATTTCCGGTCTAGGAGCGAAAATGATGAGGACAGGAAACCTATCACCTCGTCAGGCCCTGTGGCGGGAAACAGGTGGACAGAGAGCTGCCACCACTTCACAGGGTTTGGGAAAAGCAGCTCTCAGAGCGCAGCCGCCCTTCACCGGATCTTCCCTCTCACACTGATCAGCCCTGTTTTTACCCTGGAAAGAAGAGGGAGCAGCACTAGCTACCTAAGAACCAGGATCGGTGGGCCGTCCCTCTGAAACGTCAGGCTCGTGTGTCTAACAGCACAAAGCGTCACAGGCAGAGGGGCCCCTACCAATTTCGCTCCCACTTCCTCCGTCCTGGACACTCCACAAGATGATGCTGCTCTCCGAGGCGACCGCAACCATTTTGTCTTTGTCTCCGTGTGGACCCCCGACCACTTTTGCATTTAAAGCCACTCGCTCAATGGTCCAATCCAAATAAGGGCTTGTAAACACCTGCTGCCATCCTGAAGATTCTTTGATTCTGTTAAGTAAGGAGCGACACAAAAGTCAGACTCAGCAGCACTTAAGCAAACAGAACACAAATGAATGCACCAAAATACATTTCATCGCGGCTACTTATCTGCCTCATACGTATTAAACATAAAATTATGTTCATCTATAGCCTCCAAAAAAGCCAGTTTTATTCCTGAGGTACCCTGTATTTACATGCATAACACAAAGGACATAGAAGCCGCTTAAGAGACCAGAGTTCTAGGGAATTCCTGTCACGGCTCAGTGGTTAAGGAATCCGGCGAGGAACCATGAGGTTGCAGGTTCGATCCCTGGCCTTGCTCAGTGGGTTAAGGATCCGGCATGGCTGTGAGCTGTGGTGTAGGTCGCAGACACGGCTCAGATCCCACGTGGCTGTGGCTCTGGCATAGGCTGGCAGCAACAGCTCTGATTAGACCCCTAGCCTGGGAACCTCCATATGCCGCGGGAGCGACCCCAAAAAATGGCAAAAAGACAAAAAACAAAAAGAGAGACCGGAGTTCTATAACTCTCCAAAGAATAATTTAGCAAAGTCCTCCAAATTTTAAAAAAACTTTAATAACTTAAACAAATAGTAGTATCTTTTACTTTTCTACATAAAGAAAAAGTGGTACTGTCATCATCTATGGGAAGAAATAGTCAACAAAAATCAGAATTTCAGGCCACTTATTATTCCTGTCACTTGTCAGTTACTCACTTGTTACCCACTGAAACTCAACTGTTTTTTGATACTTCAGATGATGGTCTAGTCAGGCACACTCAGAGGCAGTGGTCCAGTAAACAACACATGCTCCAACACCCTGGCACAGCCGAGAACATAAAAGTGGGGCTTTGGAAAACATTCTCTGAAGACTGGACTTTAAAAGCATCTAAAGGAAAAAGGGGAGTTCCCATCATGGCTCAGTGGTTAACAAATCTGACTAGGAACCATGAGGTTGCAGGTTCAGTCCCTGCCCTCCCTCAGTGGGTTGGGGATTCGGTGTTGCCGTGAGCTGTGCTGTAGGTCGCAGATGCAGCTCAGATCCTGTGTTGCTGTGGCTGTGGGGTAGGCTGGCAGCTGTAGCTCCGATTTGACCCCTAGCCTGGGAACCTCCATATGCCACAGGTATGGCCCTAAAAAAAAAAAAATAATAATAATAATAATAAAAGCACCTAAAGAAAAAAAGTCTCAAGATACTGTTCATTTCCCATGAATGGCTAAATAAAAGTATTTTTTTAATATTTAATTTCTGATCAATATATCTGTGTATCTTACATAATTTATTCTGTCGTAACTGAATTTAGGTCTTTCAGACATGTATTCTGTGTGATTATACAGTAAGGCTTCATAAATTTATGACCCACACATCTAAGTACTCATGACAGTAAATAACCAGAACTTTGAACTATGGAGTATCTATGTTAAAAGTTACACCAAACAATTCAAAGATTCTCTATGCTTGACTTAAAGAGAATAAATAAATATGAAGAAAATGAGTGCTCCTTTATATACTACCTGACATATTCACCACCCAAAAAAATCAATCTTTAGTATTTATAAGTGACAGTCACCTAATGACCTCAGTCAAATCACTATAACTCATTTCTATTGAAAAATGTATGCTCCAAGAATAAAACTCAAATTCACAAAATGTGCAATTCAACTTTCTTTTCATTTCAAGAACTAAAAACTTAAAAGCAATTCACAGAAAAACGTATCAACTTTTCCTAGGCATTGTACGGTCTGTAATTACCCACTTCAGCCACCAGATGGAATTCATGTGTTAAAGAAACAGAAATAATTATTTAATAAACTCTAAAAACAGACACATTGAGAAATGGAAGATAGATGTTCTGAGAGACTGTCAGACTGGACACAAAGCAGGGGTTGCCAGTACTTCAAGAACAATGCCAATACCCTATGTGGATGCAGATGTGTGTGTGTGTAGACAGAGAGACAGGAGGGCTGTCGGCTCTTAACACTGTTCAAGAAAGAGATGCTCTAGCTAGTGAGGTAAATCTTGTGATCCTTAATTAATAAAACTAAATATGATCTCATCTTTTACAAAGACTGAACTTCCTTTTTTCTGTCTTTAGGGCTGCACCTGTGGCACGTGGAGGTTCCCAGGCTAGGGGTCAAATTGGAGCTACAGCTGCCAGCCTACACCACAGCCAGAGCATCACGGGATCCGAGCCGAATCTGCGAGCTACACCACAGCTCGCGGCAACGCCAGATCCTTAACCCACTGAGCAAGGCCAGGGATTGAACCTCGTGTCCTCAAGGATACGAAACGGGTTCGGTGCTGCCGACACAATGGGAACTCCCAAGATTTTAAGTCTAAGTCATTCTCCTCTAGAGAAAGAGTATTATAAAATAAAAAGATGCTAAAGAGTGAAAGAAAGAATCGGGGCAGCCTATTTGAAAGTGATCATAACAACTGCATAATTTAATTCAGTAAGATATATGAATTTATTTAAGTTACAGTTAAGTATGAAGAAGCAATGTTTGCTCTCTCATTTTCCACACATGCAGGGAATTTTAAACACGTAAAACAAGACAGAAGGAGCGCTGATGTCTCAGTGCCCCGTATCCTCACTCCTTCTGCGGAGCCAACTCTCGGGAAAGAGCTCAGCCATACAGGAGTGTGCTTGCCTCCCGCATCAAGAGCGCAAGGAGATACAGTGGAGGGAAATACGCCTACGAGATGCTGGAACTTACTATAAGCACACTTTACTGCCAACCGTATAAAACTAAATCAATAGGTCAGCACACAAGAGAGAGTCTAAAATTAGGTCCAGTTTATAAAGGGGGCTTTCAAAGTCAATGAGAAAAGACGATTTATGTAATAATCAGAACATAAGTAGCCACCCAGGAGGAAGAACACAGATTCCTAAATCTTACCTGACACACCAAAAGTAAATTCCACGTGTATTAAAGACCTAAAGTGGGAGTTCCCATCGCGGCCTAGTTGTTAACGAACCCGACTAGGATCCATGAGGACACAGGTTCGATCCCTGGCCTCACCCAGTGGGTTAAGGATCCAGCATGGCTGTGGCTGTGGTGTGGGCCAGCAGCCACAGCTCTCAAAGGACCCCAGGTACAGCCCAAAAAAAGACCAAAAAAAAAAAAAAAATCTTAAGTGGAATATAAGCTCCAAAAGGCCCACAATCTACACACTCCCCATCAATACATTAACATGTTGTAAACCGAGCAAGAAAAATATAAGAGCAAAGCCTAACAATGTAGACTATTAATGAATACACATGAAAGATACATAGGGCTTTACTTTAGGGTGCTAATGTTCCACTTTTTAAGGTTTTAGAATTTATAAATTTATAAAAAGCTGTGGGAAAACAACTTGTTAAGAAAAAGATTACGCTCTTAAAATAATGGATTTTCCTTTCTCCTCACATCTTTTTATTGCCATTAGGTTGAATGATATAACCGTACATGAGGAAATCTATGATGTCCTTAACTCTTTCTGTCACTTTGCACAGGTATATTGCTCTGAAATCACTGACTTTCGGTGAAAGCAAAGAGAGCGTCTGATCAAGAGCAAACACAGGAGTTCCCGTCATGGTTCAGTGGTTAACGAACCCAAGCAGTATCCATGAAGACATAGGATCGATCCCTGGCCCCGCTCGGTGGGTTGGGAATCCAGCGCTGCTGTGAGCTGTGGTGCAGATCTCAGACGCAGCTCAGATCTCTCGTGGCAGTGGCTGTGATGCAGGCCAATGACTACAGCTCCTATTAGACCCCTGGCGTGGGAGCCTCCATATGCTTCGCGTGTGGCCCTAAGAAAAAACCACCAAAAAAGCAGACACAAAGAAAAGATGCAACAGCATCATCTTTCTTAAATCTGTCACTAAGTGAGTCAAGTTTCGTGCAATACATGTGTCCCTGGTCAGCAGCGTCCTGGCACTACCGCACAGTAACACTGCCCACGCTGTCACCCCTGGATAACGCGGTGTAACTGCTGCGCAGCTCCTCCGGAATGCCTCAGCAAAAAAGTGTACACAACATTTAAAGGAACAAAAAAGTGAAATCTAAAAGTTTTGCAATTTAGATCCATAAGCTGGTTAGGTACAAAACAACAATTCTAAAAAAATCTTTTTTCAAATCAGCCTCACATCATATTAAATCATCCTCAAAAAAAAATCATCCATACTGTTCAATAAATAATATAAACAATACACAGAACACTCTCAAAACAGCAAAGTATGCACCCAATCGCTACTGAAATGAAAATATAAGGTGGAGGGAGTTCCCGTGGTGGCACAGCAGTAACAAACAAGACTAGCATCCATGAGGATGCAGGTTCGATCCCCGGCCCTGCTCAGTGGGTTAAGGATTGGCGTTGCTGTGAGCTTCAGTGCAGGTGGCAGATGCGGCTCAGATCTGCCGTGACTGTGGCTGTGGCTGGTGGATACAGCTCTGATTCTACCTGTAGCCTGGGAACTTCCATATGCCATGAGCATGACCCTAAAAAGACCAAAAAAAAAAAAAAAAAAAAAAAAAAAAAAGAAAGAAAATACAAAGTGGAGATTATTCACATAAAAGGCTTTTTTACCACACATGGCAAACCTTTCTTAAACTGAGATTTTATTAAAAAATACATTTGGGATTCTTAAAAGACATCTGTATGGAGTCCTCCGGTGGCTAGCAGGGGAGGATCCAGCATTGTCGGTGCCGTGGCTCGGGTCCAAGCCCTGGCTCGGGACCTTCAGCACACCAAGCGTGCCGTCGAACAAATTTTCCCAAAAATAAAAATAGTACCTACACACTACAGAAGGTATTTCAAGTATTTTTAATCTATTGTGGCTACTTTTCCTGAACTACACTCAATAGTGACAGAAGAGTGACACAGGTTTTGGGTTTTCGGCAATAAATTCAACGGGATCTAGGACACAGCCCAGCCACCCGGTGCTTCTGCATCATCCCCTGTCATTAACACGCTCACTGCACAAAGTGATTCTGAACCAAGACTCCTGCCTTTGCTCCTATTAAAAAAGAGATGCTACGAGTCTGCACCTCTGCTCCTTCCCCGTTGGTGTCTCAGAATAAGCAGAAATTAGTAAAACCCAAACCCCCTCTGTGTGGAGCATCAGAATGACATTTAACCACATCCCTCTGCCCACAAGGGTCCTGCTGAGGGCCTCACTCCCAGCCACATCGTGCTTATGGCTTATGACGAAGGTGTCCTCGTTCTCCCCGCCGATCGAGTACAAAAGGCGCTCATCACAGGCCAAAACGACATCAACAAGCCTGCCTCATCATTGTCCATCATCAACGATTCAGAAGCTGGATATACTGAGCAAGGGGGCCCAACTTCAAGCTACCTCAGTTACATCACAGCTTCAATACGGCCCGTACAGTTTGAACCAAGAGTAACAGCTACCAAATTAGTTATAAAAATAAAACTACATTTCATCAGGAGACCCAAAAGTGGGGAAAATATGGAAGAAAAACTTTGATGACTAAAATAAGCAGCTCCTGGAGTTCTCTGCTGGCCCGTAACAGAACCAGCACTGTCACTGCCAGGGCGCAGCTTTCATCCCTGGCCCGGGGAGTTCCACGTGCCACAGGCAAAACAGAAAGTAAAATAAACAGCTCTTAAATCCATAAATGTAAAATCACCATCATTAAAAACGACCACCCCAAATAAACAGGAAACCATGAGTAACTATACAATACCTGTAGCACACGGCAAAATGGGCATAGGCAGCTACGATCCAATTGTGATGTCCAGCTACGATGAGCACCTTTCGTGGATCCACCGGAAATCCTGTTGATACCAGACAAAGACGTACTTCATGCTCTAAAGAAGGGGCGGCAAACTGGCCAGCAGGCCAAGTCCAGTGCTTGTCCTCTTGCGATAAACAAAGCTTAGGGGCTGGAACACAGCCATGTGCACTTGTTTACACAGTCATGGCTCTCATGCTGCAATGAGAGCTGAGTGGTTCCGCCGAGACCCCGGCCTCACAAAGACCCACCTGCTCACTGTCTGCTACCTTAGGGAAAAGAGTCTGCCAACCTCTGTTCTTCAGATTTGGAGCAAAGAGAAGACCACATAGTTTTTAAAACAAGCATTGTATGTTAAATGAGACTTTTTAAGATATATGTGGTATAGATTAAAAAGAGATAAAGCAAAAATCCTACCTTTAAAAATACTCAATATCATCTAGAACTAAGAACATTCATTTTTATTCACAGCATCTTTGCTTACCCAGCCTAACGGCCTCTTCTGCAGTTCCAGACACGACAGGCTGAGTACCACCTCCTCGAGCTTCACTTTCTGTAAAATTTAGTCCATTCCTTGAATCAGCAGAGGACCTGGTTGTGTTGTTTATTTTACGACTAGGAATACCTAGAAAAGAAGGAGATATGTTTGTTTATATATTCATCTACCAAAAATTAACAATTTAACATTGTGGCTAAGAAACACGCAAACAAAAAAATGTGAATTTCATCATAGCTGACATCTCTATCTGCCAATACAGCAATTTACAGCAAATACTTGCCATAAAACACAGGATTAAACTGTTTAAAACTTTTTCAATACCTTTCTAATAGTTATGCTACCAATAAGAAGTAAGGCTAAGCTTTGCCATATTGCACTGGCTCCGGGTTACCACATCAAGCCCTAACCCATTCGGTCTGGCCCTCTCTTTACATTTCTGGAATGGTTACCAAATGGTAGGTCCTCTGTACTACTTTAAGCTGCTCGAGGGCTGAATCGCCCTCTACTTTCAAACATCTCGTACTTGGCAGGGGAGCCCTCTACACAATGAAATCTTGTTCCGAAGGCCGCTGTTCCAGGTAAAAACCAGCCTCTTCTAACTGAAGCGGGGCAGGGATGAGAGGCAGCCCACCCGCCTCTGCCCTGACACCGACAAAGCTCGGCCAAGCCCCTGGGTCCACAAAGGGGACGGGCCAGCAGTTCTCTAAACACAGGGCTCAGGAAACCTGGCTATGGCCAAGGCCAGCCTGACGGCTGCTTCCATAAACTGGGTTGTACGAGACACTGTCGCACCCCTTCGCTGCTGGAGAGTGGATGGCAGAGCAGACCCTGTCTCGCTCACCAGCCTGTTTGGTCCTTTACAGGAAAAGGGCGGCTACCCTAACACACAGGATGACTTGACCTGCGTGAAACTGGATGGTCTCACCACCTCTGGTCGATGTCTAAGCGAGAAGCTCGACACACAGGACGCGGGTTTCCGCGTGTGCGCACTTGCACCTGCGTAATGACGAGCACTGAGGAGAGGAAGCCGAGGTACCTGGCGGAGGCAGGTAGCCGTGGAAGAGGACGCTGCCACAGGACGAGCGCTCCAGCTCCTCGCACAGCAGAAGCCTCCGGACTGAAAACAGGGCGAAGCGAACTGGTCAAGAGCAAACAGAAACACGCTACCCCACTTTCATTTTCGCTAGTTCGAGAGGACAAGGAAAGAGAAGGAACATGTTCACGTTACATCCGTTGACACCATCTTTTTACTATGAAAACCCACAGAAAGCAAGCACTCCTAGTCCATCAAAAATTAAAGCTGATATAAAACACATTTCATGGGGGCAAGTCTAGTGCTCCAAGGGTCACATCATAAACATGAAATATTAGAAGAACACATACCTAACGGAGTGATCCCATAAAATTCCGCCTCATGCCTCAGAACACTGATACTCACACCCCTAGAGAGAAACAAACAATGCCCTCAATCCTCTACCAGCGGCAGCCTGGATCATCACCCCAAGCAGAGCGAACAGTAGTGGGTTCTTTTTTTGGGGGGCGGCGGTGGGGGACACACCCACGACATGCGGAAGCTCCTCTGGTGCCAGGGACTGAAGCCCTGGCGTGCGGCGACCTGAGCCACAGCAGCACCGGACCCTCGCCCTGCTGAGCCGCCAGGCAAGTCCCAGTGCAAGGTTCTTAAAGTAAACGAGGTCGGAAGGTTTATGTTTTAATTGAAGGCTAAGTGATACAATGCTGTGCTAGTTTCAGGCATACAGCAAAGTGATTCAGTTATACATAAACATACTTTTAAAAATTTTTAAAAATTGATGCCTCAATTGATTTACAATGTTTGTTATGGTCAAGTGCAGAGCAAAGTGATTCAGTTATTCACAGACTTACATATTCTTCTCGGAGTCGTTTCCCTTCCAGGTTATCACAAGATACTGGGGATAGTTCCCTGTGCTACACAGGAGGTCCCTACTGCTTATCTACTACTTTATACTTAGTGCTGTGTACATGCTAAGCCCAACCTCCTAAATTATCCCTCCTCCCCTCCCCCTTTGGAGGTGATAAATTGTCTTCTCTGATTGTGGGTCTATTCTGTTTTGTATATAAGTTCATTTGCATCATTTTTTTAAGATTCCACATACGACATCACATACTTGTCTCCGTGTCTGGCATATTTCACTTAGTGTGCGCATCTCCAAGCCCATCTATACTGCTGAAAATAGCATCATTTCCTTCCTTCTTTTTTATGACAGAGTAATATGCCATTGTGTTTGTGTGTCTGTGTGTGTGTATAAACACATACACCACACTTTCTTTATCTATTCATTAGTTGATGAACATTTAGGTAGTCAAAGGGCTTTAGAACTTATTTTGCCCCTAAGATCCTTAATAATTTGACAAAGTCTAAATTAAACTGCACACCACCAAGAAAGAACTATTTCTTACTAAAAAAACCCATTAGTATATAAATGAATTGGATGACTAAATGAGAGGATAGGACTTTATAGGGTTAGTATAAGTGATTCTTAATAAGTATCTAACAAGGCAAACAAGAGCGAAAACCATTCTTATGGTATTAATTGCTTTTAACTTTTTATCATAATTTGTATTTTAACCTCCCCACTTACCCTGTAAGCTCCCTGCAAGCATGATCTACTTCTGACTTGTGTTTATCTCACACAGTGACTACCACAGTGCCCATATACAATGGTTATGCAATACATACTTGGTGAAGGGACAAATGATACTCTTCTCATCGGAAACCAAAAAATGAAAGATAGAACGTGGGGAGGGGGAGGAGGATCAGTCTTAAGATGGGCTATTGTTATCCAGATAAAGATGCTACAATTAGTAATATGAAAATAAGAGGTAAAAAGAATGAAAGCTTAAGAGTTTAAAATGACTCACTTTAGGTTGTTTCAGTTAGAACCTGTGCTTACTTAAAAATATTGCCTGGGCAAAAAGGGGGGGGCAATCGCTACAGAGCTCATGAAAACCAAAGAGGATGATGAAAGAATACTATGAACAATTTCATACCCACGAATTTTTTATTTATTTATTTTTGGCTCTTTATGGCCACATCTGTGGCATATGGAAGTTTCCAGGCTAGCAGTTGAATCAGAGCTGCAGCTGCCAGCCACAGCAACACAGGATCCAAGCCATGTCTGTGACCTATACCACAGCTCACGGCAACACCGGATCCTTAACCCACTGGGCAAGGGCAGAGATTGAACCCACACCCTCGGGATACTAGTTGCTAAGTCACGGCAGGAACTCCCCGTGCCCACAAATTTGATAACCTAGATGAAATGGACCGATTCCTTAAAAGACACAATCTCCCAAAACTCACACAAGAGAGAAACTATCTTTTTTTTGGTCTTTTGCCTTTTCTAGGGCTACACCCTCAGCATATGAAGGTTCCCAGACTAGGGGTCGAATCGGAGCTGCAGCCGCCGGCCTACACCAGAGCCACAGCAACATGGGATCCGAGCCACGTCTGCGACCTACATCACAGCTCACAGCAATGCCAGATCCTTAACCCACTGAGTGAGGCCAGGGATCGAACCCGCAGCCTCATGGTTCCTAGTCGGATTCGTTAACCACTGAACCACGATGGCAACTCCAAGAGAGAGACTGTCTCAATCTATCTGCATATATTCAAAAAACTCAATCAAGAATAACTTTTCAGAGTTCCCATTGTGGCACAGTGGAAACAAATCCGACTAGTAACCACAAGGTTGTAGGTTTGACCCTGGCCTTGCTCAGTGGGTTAAGGATCCGGCGTTGCAGTGAGCTGTGGTGTAGGTGGCAGAAGCAGCTCAGATCTGGCATTGCTGTGGCTGCGGCACAGGCCAGGAGCTGTAGCTCCAATTGGACCCCTAGCCTGGGAACCTCCATATGCTGCAGGTGTGGCCCTACAAATCAAAGAAAATAAATAAATAAAATAACTTTTCATCACAGCAAGTACCAGGCCCAGGATTCGGGATTCAATGGTAAATGCTTCCAAACATGTAAGAAAGAAATCACACCAATCCTCTCAGTCTCCTTCAGGGGAAAAAGCAGAGAGAGAACACTTCCTGACTCGTCTTATAAGGCTCATTAACTTAATACCAAAACCAGGAAAAGATCACAAGAAAACTACAGACCACGCTCTCCCATGAACACAGACACCAAACAACAAAATACCAGCAAATTAAATACAAAAATGTATAAAAAGGAATATATACCACAACCAAGTGGGCCATTTACCCCATGAATGGAAGGCTATTTCAATAGTGTAAAGTCAAGTAATGTAATCTATCACGTGAACGGACCAAAAGAAAACTCTTGTGATCACATCCAATAGGAGCAAAAAAGCATCTGGAATTATCCAACATCCATTAACGACAAAAGCGCTCAGTAAACCAGGATTAGAGGGGAACTTTCTCATCTTAATAGACTTTAAAAAAAAAACTATAGTTAAGTTTCCTGGTGGCTCAGGAGGTTCAGGATCCAGGGTGTAACTGCTGTGGCAAGATTCAATCCCTGGCCCAGGAACTTTCACATGCTGTGGGCACAGCTCCCCAAAAACTCAAAAAACAAAAGAAAACAACACTATAGGAGTTCCCGTCGTGGCTCAGCGGTTAGCAAACCCGATTAATATCCATGAGGGCACGGGTTTGATCCCTGGCCCCCGCTCTGTGGGTTAAGGATCTGGGACTGCTCTGAGCTGTGGTGTAGGTTGCAGACATGGCTCAAATCTAGCGTTGCTATGGTTCTTGTGTAGTAGGGTGGCAGCTACAGTTCTGATTGGACCCATAGCCTGGCAAACTCCATATGCCATGGGTGCAGCCCCAAAAGACAAAAAGACCAAAAAAACACAAACAAACAAAAAAAAACACTATAGCTAACATCGCATTTTTTTAAATTTTTTTTTCCCTGTCTTTTTAGGGCTATACCTGCAGCATATAGAGGTTCCCTGGCTAGGGGTCGAATCAGAGCTGATGCTGCCAGCCTATGCCACTGCCACAGCAACTCAGGATCCGAACTGCGTCTGCAACCCACACCACAGCGAACAGCAATGCCAGATCCTTAACCCACTGAGCAAGGCCAGGGATCGAACACACATGAATGCTACTTGGGTTCGTTAACTGCTGAGCCATGACAGGAACTCCGCGCTAACATCATGTTTAACGGTGAGAAATTTGAAGCTACCCCACTGACATCCAGTTGTAAGGGAAGAATGGTCCTTCTCACCACTCGTTTTCAACATCACACTACAACTCCTTACTAACATGACAAGGTAAGAAGAGCAAATAAAAGCCATATAGATTGAGAACAAAAATATCAAAGTGATGATCACAGAAGATACAATTATCTCCATAGAAAATCCAAAAGAATGGACCAAAAAAGCCTCCTGGAACTAATAAGTGGTTACAACAAGGTTGCAGAATACAAGGCTAATGTACCAAAGTCAACTGCTTTTCAATATACCAACAGCAGACAAAAGAAACCTTAATTTAAAAACGTAACACTGTTTATAGTAACACCCCCCAAAAAGAAATACTTAGGTATAAAAGCTAACAAGATATAAATAAGATCTATATGAAGAGAACTCCAAAACTCTGATGACTGAAACCAAAGAACTAAAAATAAGAGTTCAAATCAAAGAAGATAAAATAAAGAGATGTTCCTAATTCATGGAAAGCAAGACTCAGTATTATTACGACATCCGTACTTCCCTACTTGATCTTATGCAAGGCAATCCCAATAGAGTCTACTGACTTATTTACCGATATCAACAAACTGATTCTAAAGTTTACATCGAAAAGCAAAGGATCCAGACAGCCAACATGACACTGAAAAAGAAGAACAAAGTTGGAAAACTGCCACTATCCAACTTCAAGATTTAACATAAAGCTAGAAAAATCCAGACAGCATGGTACTAGTGAAGTAGAAAAACAGATCATCGAATAGAACAGAAAGCCCAACTGATATACAACAAAGGAGCAAAGGCAAAACAAAGGAGTTACTAACAGTGCTGGAACTGGACATCCTCATAAAAAAATCAGTTCAGACACAGACCTTAAACCTTTCAAAAACATTACTCAAAATGGATCACATGGAGTTCCCATCATGCCTCAGGAGAAACGAATCCGACTAGGAACCATGAGGTTGCGGGTTCGATCCCTGGCCTCGCTCAGTGGGTTAAGGATCCAGCGTTGCCGTGAGCTGTAGTGTAGGTTGCAGAAGACACGGCTCGGATCTGGCGTTGCTGTGGCTCTGGCGTAGGCTGGCGACTACAGCCCCGATTGGACCCCTAGCCTGGGAACCTCCATATGCCGTGGATGTGGCCCAAGAAAGACAAAAAAAAAAAAAAAAAAAAAAAAAAAAAAAATGGATCCCAGACCTAAATGTAAAATGCAAAACTAAAAACTCGTAGAAGATAACAGAGGAGAAAACCTAAATGACACTGGGGAGAGGAACAACAATCTATGGGCAGAATAAGGACGAGCTAGACTTCACTGAAATTAAAAGCTTCTGCTTTACGAAAGAAGGTCAAGAAAATGAGAAGACAAGCCACAGAATGTGAGAAAGTATTTGCAAAAGACACATTTGATAAAGGACTGTATCCAAAATATTTACAAAGAACTCTTAAAACTCAACAATAAGGAAACAAATTTGATTAAAAAATGGGCCCAAGACCTTAACCAAAGAAGATATACATGTGACAAATAACACATGAAACGGTACTCCATGTTATGTATCGTTAAACAAATGCAAATTCAAACAATGAGTTACTACTACACATCAGTTTTTACAGCCAAAATCCAGAATCCTAACACCAACTGCTGACAAGGATGTGGATCAGCAGGAACTGGCACTGCTGGTGGGAAAGCAAAACGACGCAGCCACTGTGAAAGACAGTCTGCAGGGTTCCTCTCGAACTAAACACACTCTCAGCACACAATCCAGCAACTGCACTCCTTGGGATTTACTCAAAAGAGTAGAAAACTTATCTCCGCACAAAAGCCCACACATGGGCAATCAGAGCAGCGTTACTCATAATGGCCAAAACTTGGAAGCAACCAAAATATCCTTTTCAGCAGGTGAGTGGAAAAATAAACGGCAATATCCAGATAGTGGAATGTTATCAGCACTAAAAAGAAATGGCACGAGTAGACACGGAGGAAACTTAAGCGTCTACTGCTAAGTGAAAGAAGCCAGCCGCAGAAGACGACACCCCATGTGACTCCAGCAATGGCATTCTGGAAAAGGGCAAATCACGGAAATAAAAAAAGACCAACGGTCTCGGGGGCAAGAGAACCACAGGCAGGGCAGAGGACTCTTAGGGCAGTGATGATGCTTTTACAATGTTATAACGATGGAAACGTATCACTACACATTTGTGCTAACCCATAAAAATGTATCCCTCCAAGTGAACCCAGCGAAACTACAGACTCTGGGTGACAGGATGTCAACGTAGGTTCATCAGTTGTTTGCGGGGGGCGGGGAGGGCCTCATCCTGGTAATGACGTTAATAACGGAGGAGGTGCTGATAACGGGGTAGGGGCATAAGGGAGATCGCTGCCTTCTTCTCAAATTACTTTTCTAAAACTACTCTTGAAAACCAGGAAGAAAAAAAAAATTCCCTGGGCCTAATAAATACATGTAATTGTGATTTTAAACTGCATTTATTTGTGAAATTGGTTGTAATTAGTTTAACAGAAGAACAGTTAAAACTTTCTTATTTCAAAACCATCTGTGTCAATAGCACAGCAGCACTGGCTAATTACGAGGTGGCTCAGGACACAAATACGCGTCCCGGGGAGGACAGACAAATCTGGTAATGATGACACAGTGTGATGGGGGCAATTAAAAAAAAAAGGAGGAGTTCCCTTCCTGGCGCAGGGGGAACGAATCTGACTAGGTACCATGAGGCTGCGGGTTCAAACCCAGGCCTCGATGAGTGGGTTAAAGATCCGGCATTGCCATGCGCTGTGGTGTGGGTCGCAGACGCGCTCGGATCCCAAGTTGCTGTGGCTGTGGCGTAGGCTGGCGGTTACAGCTCCAATTCAACCCCTAGCCTGGGAACCTCCATATGCCGTGGGTGTGGCCCTAAAAACAAAAGACAAAAAAAGGAGAAAACAATTCTCCTAATTCCTCCTCACCTTCTCTAGGAAAGTACTACCTTTAAGAGCATCTAAGTTTGCTAGGCTTTCTTACGTGAAACAAAGAAGCGAGTTGTAAGAAAAGTAGTGAAGACAGATACATAAACTGCTTCTGCCTTTTAGGGGTGATTTAATCATGGATGAGTCACAAGGACTCTGACTAATACCTTTAGGTTCCTTTAATCAAACGCTAAAAATAATTCTAGTCCAGATGTAAGTAGTAATATGCTTCCCACCTCCACCCCAGGCCAAAAAAATAGACAAATGAAAAGCCCCGAGAAACTCTTTATTACTTCAATAAACATCTATTGCGCAGGCAGCTACTACACATGATGTTTTGACAACACTGAGGATACACAGGGAACAAACCAGACCAAAAACCTCTGCCTTCGGGGAACTCATATTGTAGTGAATATAAGCCAAAAGTTACATTCTAAAGAAGCAGACTGAAGCTTACAGCAGCTTAAAGAAACAATCAGAATTTTAAAAGCTGTACCTAAGAAAGAACACAAGCATAGTAAAAAATCATTAGGAATATATGAAGTAAAGGAATAATAAAACACAAATTACAGTCTAATTCCTCATAGGAATCTAGACTATGGCCAAGTTAAGAAACAGTTTAAACGTTATTCACTTGCCCAAACAAAAACATGTGCTGCTATGTGCCAAGCAGCATGCCTGATCCTGCAGATTCACAGTGAACGGGCTTGCCCCTTTAGAACGCAAAGTCTGCTCCCGTCGTGGCGCAGTGGTTAACAAATCCGACTAGGAACCATGAGGTTGCGGGTTCAGTCCCTGCCCTTGCTCAGTGGGTTGACGATCCGGTGTTGCCGTGAGCTGTGGTGTAGGTTGCAGATGAGGCTCGTATCCCGCGTTGCTGTGGCTCTGGCGTAGGCTGGTGGCTACAGCTCTGATTGGACCCCTAGCCTGGGAAACTCCATATGCCTCGGGAGTGGCCCAAGAAATAGCAAAAAGACAAAAAAAAAAAAAAAAAGAACGCAAAGTCTAACAGAAGACAGACTCCTGGAGTGGTGGCAGGACAGGAAACCACAAATACCTGTAGCAGGTACACACGACAAAGATGACCAAAGTGATCAGGTGTAAGCTGCGAGCAGAAAGGGTTAAAAGTGTTGCAAGAAGAAACTGATCAGGGGTAGAGAGCCTTAAGAAACAACATCAAATGCAAATCCTTAGCCATTAATCCAATAACGTATTAAATAAAAGTTTTAAGCAGAGTTATAACCAGATTAGATTTATAGTTTCAGAAAATAACTTGGGCTACAGTGTGAAAAATGAACTCAAAGGATACAAGAATGAAGGCAGGGAAAAGAGTTAGGAAGCTGTTAGAGGAATCCAGAGGAAGAGAGCACGGTGGCCTATATTAAGCAAAAATAATCTTGAGGGGGTAAAAAGAAAAAAATACTTTCTTTCATAAAATACATCCCAAACCATACCTATCGAAAAAAATTTACTTTAAAAATATACACTTCTTACCTTAAGTCTAGCTCTTTCGTCCGAAGAAAATTTAAAATGGGTGCAAATGCTGCTGGATCTCTATCAATAAATATCTGTAAATAAAAAATTTTATCAAATTTATTTTCAAATTAATAATTCAACTTATAACTTTAATATCTGTAATACTAACTTAGGGAACAAATACTGAATTATTTATACTCTATTTCCTTGATTCCACTCTTTAATTGTAATGTTTCTAAAACTGAAATGCAGTCATAACAATGCATTTATGTAGGGCCAGTGGTGTCTTTTCCTCCCCCTGAAAAGCTATTATTAGATTCATAATGTTTTAATATGCAGGAAAAATGGTATCAAGTAAGTCAGTTTTCTCTTTTCATTTCATTTTCTAATTCACTTCATTTAGTGAAAGGGATACTGAAGGGAAGATTTCTATCTGAAACATTCTAGAATTCAATGAATCCTCTGAGAACATTATGGATGAATATTACTTCGTTATTATCATCCGATCACTAATTATTGGTGATAGTGATTTTGACTTACATAATCTGTGATTCATAAGCGAAGCATTAAAACAACAATATTCTTTATAATACAGCAGGGACACTCAAGGGAAGTAAACCTGCACACTGCTATCCAAACTGGCAAACAGTGTTAGTCTCACAACACGTGTATACACAGCATCTCCATCTCCTCACGGGGTAGGGGTGGGGTGGAGGGTGGCGACCACAGCAAGATTTTTAAAATACATACAACACCAAAGAATACACACAAGGGAAAATAAAATGCTTAAAAAACATGAAATACATAATTAGTGACTTTTAACAGGAATGTATGCCAACACTATTTTGAACCAATTACAAAAGCTCTACCCATAACATCGAACACCTTTTAAAGCTTCTAAGTCAATCACACAGCAGAACGGGAGCAAATACTAAAGCTCCTTAGCTATGAGCAATTATTATATACAATGAATGAGGTTCTTCTGGCTTCATAAATTCCTGCTTTTGTTTTTTTATTAGAATCAATCGGAAGTTGAGAAACACCCCAGATTTGTGGAGATGGTGTTACTGCTGTCCTTTTTAAATCTCACAGGGACATGGTTGGTTGTGTTGCTTTATTTCATCTGCAAATCTGACACCTTTCATCTGCAAAAATAAGCACCTCTGGTCAGCGTTTGTTGCCTCCAAACTGAAAGCCTTATTTGCTTTTGTGAGCCCAACACTTTTACTTTACAGGCTGTTGTGTGCATTATAGATGCTTTTTAAATGTACAAACCAATTTTCTTGTGCAGAAATTTCAAGTTCTTTACCCCTCACTCCACCACTGCTGCACAGTCCAGAAGGTTGTCTCCAAAATAAGAAATCGTAGGACTTTACTAATTTGTAACAGCTTACCATTCGAATTCAACACCAAAACAGTTTAGTAGTTATATTCATCTATTTACAGCTAAAGTTTCAATTACGGATTAAAAGAAGTATTATTTCCTCCTTTGACAATTTAAGTTCCTACCTTAAAATCTAATCATGAACACTTAAAACTGCTACATGCGGTACTGTCAATAATTTCAGGAACTTTATTCCTACGAAATTAAAAGTTTTAAGTACATATACTAGCTCACTTCATTTACTAGTTATTTAAAGAGTAGTTTTTCTACCTTCTTAGGGTCACTGAATAATAAAGATCAAACGTTATCAGCATTATTTGATCTAATTTAGAAATATACACCAACATTATCATACTCACAGCACCAGTTTCATCCCGAAGTGTTGAAATTCTTCCACTCAGCAAACTAGAAGTCATTAAGATAAAAGTTAGTTCTTAAAATCTGCATATGAATAAAATGCCTTAATTCTTTCAAATACCAAAGATCAATACAAACGAATCATCCTATTTCCAAAGTAAAATAACAATTTAAAAATTCTACTTTAAGAGTTAAGATTTTTATTCAATAAATTAAAAAATTTAACTGACAAGGAAAATTTTTAGTAAATAATTAATGGCTTAAAAAAAAAACTAAAGAATTATATGAAATACCTGGAAAAAAAAGAATCTGGAATCCACATAAGCGTTTGTCTTGAGGTACTAAATCTGCAATTTAGAAATATTTGGTATAAAGTGAGGACATGATTTGAAATTTGACTGTTAGTTAACTTGCTTTAATACACGAATTTACAAGTTGTTCCATGGCTATAGCTCTGTCAATTATACTCACATTCAAAATTTTTTAATTTTGTTACTTTCAGTTCAGAGTTAAGATGATTCCAAGAGCTCTCAACAAAATCAAATAATTTATTCACTTACACACAAAGCTTCCTAAAACATCATTTTCTAGCATGCCAAACTGCTGAATGACCCACAGCTAGCCCACCACGCCAAGTCTCAACTTTCCAACACAACATGTAAAACTTATCCCCAGATCATGTTTCATCTCTCCAACCTTCTCTTTAACGGCTTTTCCAAATACTCTACCCTATGTTATCTTTTTGAGCTCATATTAATCCCATTGTACATAATGCATTTAATTCTTTATATGGAGTCTTGGGCTATTTGCAACTGCTGCATTCATTCATTCAAAAATTACCCAGTGAACTGTTTTGAGAATAAGCATCATTTGATCAAGTCTGCTTAGTATCACCAATTTTTTTTTTTTTTTTTTTGTCTTTTTTTAAGGGCCGCTCTCAAAGCATATGGAGGTTCCCAGGCTAGGGGTCTAATCAGAGCTACAGCTGCCAGCCTACGCCACAGCTCACAGCAACACCGGATCCTTAACTCAGTGAGCGAGGCCAGGGATCGAACCCACAACCTCATGGTTCCTAGTCAGATTCGTTTCCACTGCACCACGACGCGAACTCCCCAGTATTCCCAACTTTGAGGGGACAATTTATCAAAGTCTAGTGTAACTGACCACGACAAAACAATCAACAACTGATATGAACTGGCATGAGAAAGAGCACCATATAGGGCTCACCCAGGCCAGTACTTGATGTCTAAGGCTCAGACTTCAAGTCCCCGCGAAAGGAGCTGAAATCCCAAAGCCTCTGGCCATGGCTCACTGTAATGCCCCTTCTCCCACCTGGACCAGCCTTGCTGCTCACTCCCTGCAGGAGGAGGAATGCCACCTATTCCTTACCTGGCCACCGCATAACCTGCTCCCCATGCAAATACGGTCTCCTCCCCAAGACCAATCAGACCAAACTAGGTCTCCACGCAGGTCTGCGCTGTGGGGTATAAAGACTACTGCGGAGGGAGTGGGGCCCCTCTTTTTAACCTGCGCACAGGTGAGTCCTCTCTCTCCCTCTTGGAAAACGTACTCTGGCTTTAATGAATTTGTAACACGTCTGCCTTTCCAATGCTTTGCTACAGCTGGACAGGGACAGAGGAAACTATCAGTCACACTGCACTGTGGATCCCACCACCACCACCACGTGTCCTCACACAGAGGACAGCCCACCACACGTTCCCTCCACAGTCAGCTTCTAGCATTACATGACTTTTTTTTGTGTGTGTCGTCTTTTTAGGGCTGCTCCCAGGGCATACAGAGGCTCCCAGGCTAGGAGTCGAATCAGAGCTACAGCTGCCAGCCACGGCCATGCCAGATCTGAGTGGCATCTGCAGCCTACACCATAGCTCACGGCAGCAGCACCAGATCCTTAACCCACTGAGCGAGGCCAGGGATTGAACCCACAACCTCATGGTTCCTAGTCTGATTTGCTTCCCCTGAGCCATGACAGGAACTCGACATGACTGTTTTAAAGACTCTCCTGTGCCCATTAATCAGGCCAAGAAAAGAGCCAAACACTTTACTCAAGAAAATATGGCAAATTTTCCCAAGCGTATTTCCAAACAGAATCTTAACAATGAGAAGTAGAATACAGCCAGTTAGAGGAAACGGACTTGGCTGAATAAGTAGAAGCAAACCCAGTAAATGGTAAATTGAAAGACCCAAGGACCCACTGCAAAAATCACTGTGTTTTGGAGGCAATCAAATAAATTCCAAATAAGGACTGCTTCTGACTTCTGACCTTTCATGTTCACTGCTTACTCAGCAAGTTATCTGACAAACAACTCAAATTTTGTGTTACTTAGAAAATTACACATGTCTGCTTAAAGTCTTACTAGCAATTTCAATTAAACCAGCAGTTCACACTGAGGTAAGTAATCTGGAATTTCTGAACAAAGAGATTTGGACGCTCATGCCCATTAGATTTTTTGAGTTTGTTTTGTTTTGTTTTGTTTTCCCCAAAGGGAAGATAAGAGGGGGGAAAAAAATCCCACAGAATTCTCAAACTAGTTCCAAATATGACTTCATGAAAACTACAACACTTAAAATTGCATATGACTAGAGTTCCCTGGTGGCCGAGGTTAAGGATCTGGCGCTGTCACAGCTGCGTCTCAGGTTCAATCCTAGCCCAGAAACTTCCACATGTCACAGGACTGACTCCAAAAAAATTTTTTTTTAAAGTAAAATAAAATCACATATGACAAGCGGAATTCTCTGAAGTATATATGAAGAACCTTTTCTATGTTTTATCTCATACCCAGTATGTCAAGAAGAGGATCACGGTAAAAACATCCTCATTTATACCCCACGACACCTGCCTCCTACTAAATTCACGTGGAAGCCATCCAGTTAAAAGTATTCATTCTGCAAAGCTGACACTACTGATAGGTAATGCCGCTAACCCTTGCTTTTTCCCTTTACTGCTTCAAATGTGTTTATCAATCCTGGAAGACTGGTGCTATTACTGTCATTACACATTTTAGGAAACTAAGCACTAAAAAAATAACTTGCCCAAGGTGGCTGCGCTCGTCTCCCACCAGCTGGTGCCAGACTTTTCTCATGAGGCCTCAAATCATACTCATTCATACCAGAATTAAGCACAAACTGAGCCATACTGGTTTTCTTTCAATAGGGCTTTTTTGGTAAATACTAACAACAATCTTAAATAAAACCTCATCTTCTCTGCTTTCTGAATCATCCATGGAGTGTTAAATAAATTATAAAAATTGGTCATTTCCGTAATCCCTTTGAAGATATCCATTTTCCTATCCTCTCTTGGGGGAGAAAAAAAGAACTACTACCTCCATCATGTGCTTCTCTGGTCCCAAGAAAACTCTCCTTTTGCGTGGCCCTCTATCATACACAGCTGACGTCAATTCTATGCCACAGGTGGTTCTCCCAGTGGCAATTCCTCAATTTCAACGACAATCACAGCAGAATTTTTTTCTTTTACAACAGTTTCAGTGACTGCATTAACCTGTCTTATACAAGATAGAGATGGCTTCTAGATCCCTTCTAACTCTACAATGCAGCAAGAGCCTGTGATCCAAAGTAATTCAAACATTACAGAACATGTGGAGTTGGATGTTAAATTTTCTATAGGCCATGTCACTACTTATTTTATAAATGTACCTTAGCAAGTCTGAAGCTTGTGTTTTTTTAACTTTCTCAATCCTATATAACAACTCTCATCTCTTCTCTCAATTGTTCCATCTAATAATACATTTATCTTAGGTTGCATTATTTTTAGTGTCACTTATTAAAAACTGAGAAAGTCAAATTTCATAAATAATGAAACAAAATAAAACATTCCAGCTCCAAGACAACTGTCTAAAACAATTTAAAATTTTAAACTGGGGGAGCTCCCATCCTAGCACAGCGGTAACAAATCTGACTAGGAACCATGAGGTTACAGGTTCAATCCCTGGCCTCTCTCAGTGGGTTAAGGAGCCGGCATTGCCGTGAGCTGTGGTGTAGGTTGCAGAAGGGGCTCGGATCTGGCGTTGCTATGGCTCTGGCTTAGGCCAACAGCAACAGCTCCTATTAGACCCCTAGCCTGGGAACCTCCATATGCCGTGAGAGTGGCCCTTTAAAAAAAAAAGAGAGAGAGAGAGAGATAAACTGGGAGTTCCACTTGTGGCTCAGCTGGTTAAGGACCCAACATTGTCTCTGATGATGCAGGTGTGACCCCTGGCCTCCATCAGTGGGTTAAGAATCCAGAGCTGCCACAAGCCGCTTCGCAGGTAGCAGATACAGCTCCAATCTGGTGTTGCCCTGGCTGAAGGGATAGGCCTCAGCTGCAGCTCAGATTGACTCCTGGCCTGGGAACTTCCATATGGTGCAGGTGTGGCCGTGGGGGAAGGGAGATTTTAACTGAATTATACACTCATTAACAAGAATTCATTCATTCTTCAGCCATTCACTTTCAACACAGCAAAGAACGAGACTGTTCAATTTTAGAATTAAATTACAATGTGCTTTATCACATCTGAAGAGAAACATAGTAAGAATAATCAATACCACTTAGAAACTAAGGCAGGGATTTTAAATGACTATAGTGCTAGTCTGAGCAAGGCCCGCTCCTGCCGGGTATTTCATATCTGCCTCCATACAATACCAACTTGCAACATTTTCACACGATTTTGGGAATCTACCCTTTTCCTACATCAGGAGATACCAATCTTCATGAAACGGGAGGAGAAGCAGCAGTAATGCTGTAAATTCTTTAGTAAAGGTTTGCTTTGGGCGTTGAGGGGAAAAAAAAGAGTGAGCAGAGCAAGAATGAAGAACCGCTGTTTGCTGTGCCCAACTGTCCCGCACGCTTAAAAAAACACTAAACATTTACAACTACAACGCTACGCATTTTCATCACTATGATTCACAGTGCTGCTCTGTCGCATTTCTAAAAACAGTAAAAAGTCGCAGAGGTTGGAAACCTTTCATCTTCTCAAGCAGAGCAAAATACACTGCGTCCCAGGGCGCTTTACAATTTGTCTCCTATCTACCCTGACAACACCCCTTCCAGAAACAGAGCTGGCAAACTCCCACTTCCGAGACGAATGACTCACACACCATAGCAAATCCACAAAAAAAAAAAAAAATATGGTGCTTTTTTTCCCCCAACCAGCTTTGAAAAGACAGCGGAAGGCCAGGGAGAGATCTGAGAAGAGCTATTGGTCTCTTTGATGAGGACGGCGCACGCGGCGCCACTATGCAAAGCTTGCCAGGACCAACACTTCCACCTGCAGTGTCTGGACGCGCTGCCCTCAAAGTTGGGCAGATCCATCAGAACCATGCACCCGGGCCTTCTGGAAATAAATAACGCACTGCACATCTACTGCGCTCCCGCCACCGAAATTCTTGGAGAAACCAAACAGCCCTTAACGAGGCGTGGCGAGAACACGGTCCCGACTCTCTCGCGCCCGAGCAAATGGAGAAAGGGAGGCAGGTCCATCCGCGACAGCAAACCCCAAGGCCGGGCACGGGCAAAATAATTTCCTCAGGTGCAGCCCAGGGGCAGGTACGGAAGGCTACAGGATGTCCCTTGGGCCAGGTCCCCAGACGGGTGAGGGAAGGCGCTCGGCCCACTAGGAAGGCGGCAGCGCGGCCTGGCGCCCGGCTCTGGGGGAGCCCGGCCCGCTCGGCTCCCACGCCCGCCCGCGCCCCTGCGCGCCCGGGGCCCGCCCGCGCCTCCGCGCCCCGAGCCCTGCCCCCCGGCTCACCTGGTCCCCCCCACGTTCAGCTGCACGATCTCGCCGCTGCCGGCCGCCGCCGCGGCGAAGCTGCCGCAGTGCCCTCCCGCCATCTCCGGCGGCTCCGGCGGCGCCCGCCGCCCTCCTTCCCCGGCCGGGGCCGCCGAGCCCGCGGTGGGAGCCCGAGGCGGCGGCGGCGGCAGGGCCAGCGGGGCGGCGGCGGCGGCGGCCGGAGGGCGGGCGGCGCGCGGAACCTCCCCCACGCTCCCGGCGGCCGGGCGGCGCTTCGGGGCGTCCGCCTCTGCGCCCTCGGCTCCGGCGGCGCGGGACGGCGGCCGGGCCTCCACGTCTCGGGGCCTCCAGGCCGCCGCGCCGGGGCCTGCGCTCTGCGCTCGGCTGCCCCCGTCGCCGCCACCGCCACGGCGGCCGCCGCAGCCGCAGGCTCCGCGGGAGGAGGGGTCGCCGCGCGGGACAAACTAGCGCCGCGCTCGGCCCTTCGCCGCCGCGGGGGCGGAGCCGGGGGAGGGGGGAGGAAGGAGGGCGGGGCGGAGCTTCCCAGGCCGGAGGCGGGCGGGGGCGCGCGCAGGGCGGGGCTCCGACCAGGTCCGCCGCCGGGCGGGGGCTCCCGGCCTTCCTCCTCCGCTGCCTGCAGCCCCAGCCCCTCGCCTGGGTACTTTCCGGAGTTTCCAGCACCCGGAGCCGGATTTCCCAGAAGGAAGGCGAGTCTGCGCCAACTGTCCCAAGCATCTTTGTTGAGTCCCTTCTCCACGTGGATTTGGGAGGTGAAAGGACAATCTCTTCGAGTAGTGGAAGTTGTGCCTGACGGCTTGCATCACTGTTTATGGTGGAAATGCATTGGAAATTGGGGGATTTTTAAACCTTGTATGCTGACCTCTGCAAACCCCTTCACCTTCTCCTCGTCACTCTCATCCCTACTCTCCCCAGCAGTTCGATTTTGTTAAGCAGGGGAGGAACTAAAAAGACCAGAACAAGCGAAACAAAAACCCTGGGCTGTGTGGGGCCGCACTGATTCTGGACCATAGAAAGTGCTCAACTAATGTAACACACACAAATACAACGTTTAAGATGGATTTATTATTGCTTTGCACAGTATATATTGGAATTTGAAATCGGAAGTGGCTACTGAAATATATTTTAACTGGTAATACTATAATACCTTGTGAAATAAAATTCATATTTTATGACAAGAAAAATTTAAACTAAAATCTTTCTTTACCCTTTTGGGCCTCCTCCCTACCGTTTAGTGTGTGTTGTTCATTTGCATTCACCTGACCCCCTCAGAAGGTAACATTCCTTCTTAAGCTCATCAAAGGTCACAACTCTGGACTTCCCGTCATGACTCAGTGATAATGAACCCGACTAGTATCCATGAGGATTCAGGTTCGATCCCTGGCTTTGCTCTGTGGGTTAAGGATCCGGTGTTGCCATGAGCTGTGGTGTCGTTTGCATTGAGTCTGCATCGCTGTGGCTGTGGTGTAGGCCTGCCCCTACAGCAGCGACTGGGCCCCTAGCCTGGGAACTTCCATATGCTGCAGGTGCAGTCCTAAAAATAAAAAATAAATAAATAAAAATTAAAAAGTCACAACTCCTCAGGAGGTAACCTTACTTAATTTTGGAGCTGCATAGACCCATGACCCACTCACTTTGTACATGAAGATCTGGTTAGATCTGGTTGTGTAAACTCCCAACAATGCGTTACTTAATGTGCAGCCCTCTGTCTCAAAAGCTTGTACAGTTGTGCTATTCCTGGGTGGCTGGGGGGTGAGAGCGCTGAACCCTGACCCCTAGACCTCAAGGGCAAGCAGCCTTAATGGAGGTCCCCAGTCCTTCTGCCTTTGGAGAAAAAATACGGCAACGTGACAGAGTAGTGAGGTAAAAAAGTGTTTATTAAGAGAGAAAAGAGAGAAGCTGCATGTGGGGAAAGCAATGGTGAGCTGGGTTTGGGGAGGAGGGGAGGAGGCACACAGGGCAAGAGAGAGCCACGTGGTAGAGGCGGTTTATATCACTGGTATGGGGGCAGTCCTTCCGGCTTCCTCTAGCAATCACCTGGCTCTGTCTGGCCTTGTGGCCTGACGCTGGGCCCTCCCTGTGGGCAGGTGCATCTTTTAGCCAAGATGGATTCTAGTGCAAGGATTTCTGGGAAGATGGCAGGAAGTACTATGGGCTGGTGCCCCCTCCCTTCTCTGGCCCCTGAGAAACCTTTCTGTACATGTGTAGTTCAGGGGGTCACTGTGATCTCAAGAATGAGAAATATGTGGCCTCATTATCCTTTATCAAGCAGCTCTCAGCTCCTCCTTGCTCCTGCCATAATCTTTATCTTGAAGTACCTATCTGCAGGAGACAGATTCCGGGCTTAGCCTGGGACCCATCTATCACCTGCCTCGGTGCTTTGATTTCTACAGGGCAGAACAGTTCTTGAAGCTTTCTGAGGCCGTTCCTAAGTTATAATTTTCAATTTAGCACTAATAAAATTTTTCATTTCTTTTTCCTTCCTTCTTTCTTTCCTTCTTTCATCTTTGGAGATTTCATAAATTCTGTTCATTTAAATGTTTTCCCCTTTTCAGGGCTGCACCTGCAGCATATGAAAGTTCCCAAGCTAGGGGTCGAATCAGAGCTGCAGCTGCAGTCCTACACCACAGCCCCAGCAACGCCAGATCCTTAACCCACTGAGTGAGGCCAGGGATCGAACCCACGTCCTCATGGATACTAGTCAGGTTTGTTAACCGCTGAGCCATGATGGAAACTCCAACAACGTGGAGTTCTAATGAATCCTTGTAAATAAAAAATTAATAATAATTATTTGTGACAAGGCTTCTTATCCTTCCCGAAATAAATGAAACCATATTCATCTCAGTGGACAGTGATCATTAACTATTAGCAAGGTGTCTTTTCATGAGAGAGTGGAGCTCTCACCATTTTATAAACAAAATGGCCATAGGCTTCTCGATGTGTCCAGATTAATGTGAGATCTGAAGGGACTTCTTACTCATAAAACTCAAGGTTAAGATACGATTTACTTCTTTTTTTTTTTTTTTTTTTTTTTTTTGCCATTTCTTGGGCCACTCTCAGGCATATGGAGGTTCCCAGGCTAGGGGTCGAATCGGAGCTGTAGCCACCGGCCTACACCACAGCCACAGCAATGCAGGATCCCAAGCCACATCTGTGACCTACACCACAGCTCACGGCAACGCCGGATCCTCCACCCACTGAGCAAGGCCAGGAATCGAACCCGCAACCTCATGGTTCCTAGTTGGATTCGTTACCCACTGTGCCACGATGGGAGCTCCAAGATGTGATTTACTTCTTAAGAATAAATTAGAACTTACTAACAAAAATGAACAGCTGAATGAGAAAAAGTATTTGTGATATCTATCAGACGAATGATTAAAAATCCACTGCACATGATTGGACGTATATTGTTTTACAAGACAACTGAGGAGACAAAAAGTGAAAATATGGGAAGTATATCATTCTAAGGGATGGAAGGATAAGGAATAAAAACACTCAAAGACTTTCCAAACAACAGAAAATGATGTAATTTGTTGTTGTTGTTGTTGTTGCTATTTCTTGGGCCGCTTCCGCGGCATATGGAGGTTCCCAGGCTCGGGGTCCAATCGGAGCTGTAGCCCCGGCCTACACCACAGCCACAGCAACTCGGGATCTAAGCTGCGTTTGCAACCTACACCACAGCTCACGGCAACGCCAGATCCTTAACCCACTGAGCAAGGGCAGGGACCGAACCCGCAACCTCATGGTTCCTAGTCGGATTCGTTAACCACTGCGCCACGACGGGAACTCCCTGAAAATGATGTAATTTTTTACTGATGAGGTTGGCAAAAAATTAAGAGATTGAGTAAAAAAAAAATCCAGTGTGGACATGGTCACACGCATGCAGAGCTGATTGACGTTTAACGGGTACAGAGGTTTTGCAAGACGTGTGGAGCGTATCAGCGTTTGAAGTGTATCCACCTCGACCCAACTCTTCTCTTCTGGAAAGAGATCCTGCAGACATACTGCACAGGGCACGAGACGCATGTTCAGACGTGCACGTTCAGGATTATAAAGGGACCACAGAGCACGCTCATCCTCTTTCTGTCATTTGAGGATACAAGGAGAAGATGGCCCCCTGCCACCCAGAGGAGAAGCCCCCTCAGAACCTCCCTATCCTGGCACCTTGATCTTGGTCCTCCAGCCTCCAGACCCGTGAGAAATAAATTTTCTGTTGTTTATCAACCACCCAGTCTATGGTAGTTTGCTACAGCAGGCCAAACTAACTAAAACGCCATGCTAAGACTCATCAAAAAAAAAGCCGGAATAGGTATTTTTTTGTCTTTTTTTTTTTTTTTTTTTAGGGCTGCACCCGTGGTATATGGAGGTTCCCAGGCCAGGGGTCAAATTGGAGCTGTAGCTGCCAGCCTATAGAATAGCCACAGGAATGCCAGATCTGAGCCACATCTTCAACCTACACTCCAGCTCACGGTAACAGCAGCTCCTTAACCCACTGAGCAAGGCCAGGGATTGAACCTGCGTCCTCATGGATGCTAGTTAGGTTCATTTCCACTGAGCCACAACAGCAACTCCCTAGAATAGGTATATTAATATCCGACAAAGTTGATTTCAAAGCACAAAATATTCCTGGGTATAAAGAAGATCGTTTAATAATAATCATTAGAGAATATAACAGTTGAAAACATTTATCAAATGTAGTATCTACGAGTTCCCTGGTGGCTCAGTGGGTGAAGGATCTGGTGTTGTCACTGCTGCAGCTTGGGTCGCTGCTATGGTGCAGGTTTGATATGTGGCCACAGAACTTCCACATGCCTTGGGCATGGCCAAATAATTTTTACAAATAAAAAAAAAATGAATGCAATATCTACTTAAAAACACAGAAAGAGGAGTTCCTGTTGTAGCTCAGAGAGCTAAGGACCCAACGTAGTTCTCCGTGAAAGTATGGGTTCGAGCCCTGGACTCACTCAGTGGGTTAAGCTGTGGTATAGATTGCCTATGAGACTAGAATCCAGTGTTTCCATGGCTGTGATGTATGCCCACAGCTGGAGCTGCAGTTTGACCCCTAGCACAGGAGTTTCCACACGCCACAGGTGCAGCCGTACAAAGAAAAAAAAAAAAAAAATGTGGGAAGGAAAAACTCATCGAAGTACAGAGAGAAACAGACAATTCCACATTTACAAATATTTCAATACCCTTCTTCCAAAAACTGATTTAAGAAGTAGCTGGCAAGTCAGTAAAGATACAAATTTGAACACCATCAACCAACAAAACCTGTTAATATTTTTAGATCATGCCACCCAACAACAGTATCCATATCCTTTTCAGGTATTTAGAGAGCATTTACCAAGACAGAACTTATTCTGGGCCATAACCCAAGGCTCGATAAATTTTAAAAGATTCAATTTCTACAAATTTGTAGAATTTGTCTCTGGGCACAAAGAAACTATATAAGAAATAAATAGCAGAAATATTTCTGGACTATTCTCAAATACTTGGAAACTGCACAACACAGGTCTAAATAATGTATAGATCACAGGGAAGTTAGAAACTGAAGTGGAAGTGTTTTGAAACTGAATATAAAAAATGATGGGATGCTGCTAAAGCAATATTTGGAAGAACTACGTAGCATTCAACTTGTATGTCAGAAAAGAATAAAGGTCTAATATCAGTGACCTCAAGGTCAAACTTAAGAAACTGGGAAAAGAAGAGTAAAGTAAATTCAAAGTCAGCAGAAGAAAAAAATCAAAGTGAAAAGAGAAAACAGAATAACATCCTAACCAAAACCCAGGTCTTTGAGATCAATTAAATTTGGTGAACCTCTAGCCATGCTAATCAGGAAAAAAGAGAGAAGATGTAAATGACCAATCTCAGGAGTGAGAGAGGGGACATCGCTCTTGACTACAGAGATATTAAAGGAAAAGAAAAAGATGTTACCAACAACTTTATGCCCATAAAATTGACAACTTAGATGAAACGGACAAGTTCCTTGAAAGATACAGACTACCACGTTTCAAGAAGAAATAGGTAACATGAATATATACATTTTTTCTTGCTAGGGTTGCACCCACAGCATATGGAAGTTCCCAGGCGAGGAGTTGAATGGGGGCTACAGCTGCCGGCCTACACCACAGCCACAGCCACACAAGATCCAAGCCACACCTTCGACCCACACCACAGCTCAGGGCAACATCAGATACTTAACTTTTTGAGCGAGGCCAGGGATCAAACCCACATCCTCAGGGATACTAGTTGGGTTTGGTTCCGCTGAGCCACAACAGGTAGTCCAGTAATGTGAATGTCTTTCTTCCAGTTTTATTTCGATTTAAGTGACACACAGTACTATGTAACTTTAAGGTGTATGGTATAATCTGAAATGATTACTACAGTAAGTACAGTGGACATCCATCATCTCAGAGAAGAAAAAGAAAAAAGCATTTTTTCTTGTGATGAGAACTTTTAGGATTTACTCTCTTAACAATTTTCATGGGAGTTCCCGCCGTGGCTCAGTGGTTAACGAATCCGACGAGGAACCATGAGGTTTCGGGTTTGATCCCTGGCCTTGCTCAGTGGGTTAAAGATCCGGCGTGGCCGGGAGCTGTGGTGTAGGTTGCAGATGCAGCTTGGGTCCCGCGTTGCTGTGGCTGTGGTGTAGGCTGGTGGCTGCAGCTCCGATTCGACCCCTAGCCTGGGAACCTCCATATGCCGCGGGAGCGGCCCTAGAAAGACAAAAAAAAAAAAAAAAAAAAAAAAAAATCGTATGTCACATACAGCAGCGTTAATTACATTAATCACATTGTGTGTTACGTCCCTAATACACTTATTTATCTTATAAATAGAAGTTTGTGCCTTTTGATCACCTCCCCCCACCAGCCCCTACCTCTGGTAACCACTCATCTGATTTCTTTTTCTATGTGTTTGTTTGTGTGTTTTTGAGGTATAATTAACCTACAACACTGTCTTAATTCCTCACGCATGACACAGGGATTCAATATTTCTATACATTACAGAATGATTACTGCTGAATAGCCCTATTTCTGAAAAGAATTTGAATTTGTAGTTTCCAGTCTTCCCACAAAGAAAATTCCAGGCACAGATAGCTTCACTGGTGAATTCTACTAATGTTTAAGAGATAAAGAATATTAATTCTATATATCTTCTCTGCAAAACATAAGAAATAGGAGTTCCCATCAGGGCTCAGTGGTTAACGAATCCAACTAGGAACCATGAGATTGCGGGTTCAGTTCCTGGCCTCGCTCAGTGGGTTAAGGATCCACTGTTGCCGTGAGCTGTGGTGTAGGTCGTAGACTCAGCTTCGATCCTGTGTTGCTGTGGTTCTGGCGTAGGCTGGCATCTACAGCTCTGATTAGACCGCTAGCCTGGGAACCTCCATATGCCTAGGGATCAGCCCTAGAAAAGGCAAAAAGACAAAAAATAATAAAAATAAAAATAAAAAAGGACATTACAACTAAACAACAGACCAATATCCTTTATGTAAAAATATTTAATGAAATATTAGCACATTGAATCCAATGAAATGCAAAAATGATAAAATGTCTATGATAAAGTGAGATTTATCCTGGGAATGCAAGGTTAGATTAATGTTTGAAAATCAATGGAATTGACCCTGCTAAGAAATGAATTTATATATATATATATTTATATTACTCAATGAATTCATTACATTTATAGTTGTGCAATGATCATCACAATCCAATTTTATAGGATTTCCACCCCCCACACACCCCCAGCGCATCCCCCCACCCCCAAGAAATTACGAATCAAAGCCATTGTTAGTGACACAGAAAAAGCATTTGGAGAAAATCCAAAATCCATTCCTGATTTAAACAAAACAAAACAAAACAAAACAAACTCTTAGCAATCTCTGAACAGGAGGAAATATCCTCGCCTTGATAAAGAACATCTCTGCAATCCTGCTACTATCATAATAATAGTTAGAGACTGAATGCTTTCCTCCTAAGACCAGGAACAAGACAAGTCTTATCCTTCCGCACCCATTGTACTCAGAGGTTGTAGTCAGTGCAGCAATGCATGAAATACTCCAGATTAGAGAGAAAAACAAAACAAAACTCTCCTTACTTCAAAACAAAGGAAACTATTTTTTAAAAAATGACTAGAAATATTCTGTGATAACCTATGTGGGAAAAGAATCTGCAAGAGAATTGCTGTGTGACATGTAAAACTGCATGACTTTGCGGTGCAGCAGAAATTAGCACAACATTGTAAAGTAACTCTACTTCCATAAAACTTTAAAAAATGATAAAAAGCAGAGTTCCTGTCCCATGGTGCAGCAGAAATGAATCTGACTAGGAAACATGAGGTTGTAGGTTCGATCCCTGGCCTTGCTCAGTGGGTTAAGGATCTGGTGTTGCCATGAGCTGTGGTGTAGGTCGCAGATGTGGCTCGGATCTAGCATTGCTGTGGCTGTGGTGTAGGCCAGCCACAAAAAAAAAGACAAAAAGATAAAAAGCTGCTATATAACAAGGTAGCAGGATACAATATCAATATACAAAATTAAGTGAATTATTTTTTTTTTAGGGCCGCACCCGCTGCATACGGAGGCCCAGGGGTCTAATCCTAGCTGTAGCTGCCAGTCTACGCCACAGCCCCAGCCACAGCAACGTGGGATCCAAGCTGAGTGTGCAACCTACATCACAGCTCACAGCAATGCAGGATCCTTAACCCACTGAGTGAGGCTAGGGATCAAACCTGCAACCTCATGGTTCCTAGTCAGATTCGTTTCTGCTGCGCCACAGGAACTCCTAAGTAAATTTTTTATACAGTAATAGCAGAAAAAAATTTTAAAGCACTACTGTATTCAATAGCATAAAACAATACTTAGAAACACATTTGGAAAAAGATGTGAAAGATCCTGGCCATCATAAAATGCTGCTGAAAGAAATCGACAAGGACCAACCAATGCACAGATATACTCATCTCTCTCAATACTTCAATTCACCAGAAATTCAACTATAGATTCAATGCAATCTCCATCAAAATTCCAACACACTTTTCCAGTAAAAATTGATAAGTTAAATCTACAATTCATACTGATATACAAAAATCCTAGAAAAGCCAAAATTACTTTTAAAAAGCAGAACAGGGAGTTCCTGTCGTGGCACAGTGGAAAGGAATCTGACTAGGAACCACGAGGTTGCAGGTTTGATCCCTGACCTCGCTCAGTGGGTTAAGGATCCTGCATTGCCCTGAGCTGTGGTGTAGGTCGCTCACTCGGCTTGGATCCCAAGTTGCTGTGGCTGGGGCATAGGCTGGTGGCTACAGCTCCAATTAGACTCCTAGCCTGGGAACCTCCATGTGCCATGGGTGATTCCTGAAAGACAAAAAATAAAAATAAAAAAGAAAAGTAGAACAAAGTTAGAGGACTACTACTGCCTGATTTTAAGATTGATTTAAAACCCATACGAATAAAGATCTTGTGGTATTAGTGTAAAGGTAGACAATTAGATTGATGGAATAGAATAGAATCCGAAAATAGATGCCCAGATTTCAATAATGGTGCAAGGGTAATTCAGGAAAAAAGAGATCATTTTTTTCAAAAAATTAAACCAAAGCCATTTGCTATTTTAAAAAAGAACTTTGATTCAGAATATACAGTGCAGTATGTACAAAAACAAACAAACAAAACCTGAAAATTGACTAGACATGAATGTAACCAAAGATATAAAACTTTTAGAAGACAACAGAGGAGAAAAATTTGTGACCTCCATGTAAGCAAAGATCCCTAAATGCAACACCAAAGCACTAAAAACCAAGATGATAAAATTCAATAACATTAAAATCTTCTGAAATTTTAAGACAATGAAAAGTCAAACCATAGATTGGGAGAACACATTACAAATGATACAGCTGATAAAGGGCTCGATTCAGAATATATAAAAGAACCCCCTAAAGTAAAAAAAAAAAAAAAAGAAAGAAAACACTCAATAAAATATGGGCAAGGGATTTAAAAAAACATGTGAGTGAAGAAGATATAAAGAAGACAAAGTAAACAAATGAGAAGATGCTTAACAACATTAATCACTAAAAAATAAACGCAAACTAAAACCTCAAGTGGTGTTCTCTCCACCCCTAACAGACTGGCTAACATTTTAAAAAACTGACCATGCGTGCTGTCCACAATGAGAAACAACTAGAACTCTCACGCAGTGTAAAATGGTACCATCTTGTGAAAAATGGACAATTTCTTAAATAGTTAAGTGCATACCTATTGTATAATTCATTCATTTCACATCCCAAAATAATGAAAGCACGTTATACTAATCTTCCAGGGCTGCTATTATAAACTACTACAAGGGTGGTGGCTTAAAACACCAGAAATTTATTTTCCCAGTTTGGAGGCTGGAAGTCCCAGATCAAGGTGTAAACAAGATCGCTTCTGAAGGCTGGGAGAAAGAACCTCTTCCAGGGCCCTCTCCTGGCCCCTGGTGGCTGCGATCATTCTTGGCATTCCTTGGCTTGGAGATGAGATGCACAATTCCAGTCTCAGACTCTGCTTGCATGTGGCTTTCCATTCTGTATCATTGCGTGTCACATCTCCCTTTCCCTTCTAAGGACACCTGTCTTTGAATTTATGGCCCATAAATTCTAAAGATAGCATGATCTCATCTCAAAATCCTTAATTACATCTCCAAAATATTCTGTACACAGGAGTTCTCTTGTGGGGCAGTAGGTTAAGGATCTGGCATTGTCACTACAGCGGCTTGGGTGGCTTCCTGGTTTCCATCCCTGGCCCAGGAATTTTCACATGCCTTGGGCACAGCCAAAAAGAGAGAAAAAAAAAAAAAAAAAAAAAAAAAGCTATATAAGTTCCCATTGTTGGGAACCCAACCTAAGTGTCCATGAGGATGTGGGTGTGATCACTGGCCTTGCTCAGTGGGTTAAGTGTCTGGTGTTGCCACAAGCTATGGCTTGGATCCGGTGTTGCCATGGCTGTGGCGTAAGCTGGCGGCTGCAGCTCCAATTTGACCCCTAGTCAGGGAACGTCCATAGGCCGCAGGTACAGCCATACAAAGAAAAAAAAAAATCTAGGAGTTCCCATCGTGGCTCAGTGGTTAACGAATCCGACTAGGAACCATGAGGTTGCGGGTTCGGTCCCTGCCCTTGCTCAGTGGGTTAAGGATCCGGCGTTGCCGTGAGCTGTGGTGTAGGTTGCAGACGCGGCTCGGATCCCGCGTTGCTGTGGCTCTGGCGTAGGCTGGTGGCTACAGCTCCGATTGGACCCCTAGCCTGGGAACCTCCATATGCCGCGGGAGCGGCCCAAGAAATAGCAACAACAACAACAACAACAACAACAACAAAAAGACAAAAGACAAAAAAAAAAAAAAAAAAAATCTATACCCAAATAAGGTCACATCCAGAGGCTTTAGGGATTGGGACATGGCGATCACCTTTCAACCCACTATTCATGTGTTCCTGCAAAAGCTTTCACGCAAACATTCATAGCAGCTTCGTGTTAATCAAAACCCAGAAACAATACAACTGTTCATCACCAAGTAGATGGGTACACAAATTCCATTCCTTATAAGGAAAATTTCTCAGCAATAAAAATGAATGAAGCACTTCTGCACACAAGAACCTGGATGAGTGTCAAACTGAGAAGTAGCCAAAGACCAATAAGAGCCTGTACTGTGTAAGTCCATTTGTGTAAAATTTTGGAAAACATACACCACTCTTTAGTCTTAGAGAACAGATAGACCAGGGCTTTTCTGAGGATGAGACATGGAAAGGCACGAGAAGCGGATTTATTACAAAAGGGCGCAGAGAACCTTTTTGGATAATGAACTGGTTCCTTATCTTGATTGGGGTGATGGTTTTCTGAGGTACGCACATGCCAGAATTTACCAAATTGTTCACTTTAAACCAGGAAAGCTGATGGAGTTCCCATCGTGACTCAGTATAAATGAATCGGACTGGCATCCATGAGGACACAGGTTCCATCCCTGGCCTGGCTCAGTGGGTTAAGGATCTGGCATTGCTATGAACTATGGTGAGGCTGGCGGCTACAGCTCCAATTCAACCCCTAGCCTGAGAACCTCCATACACCATGGGTGCGGCCCTAAAAAGACAAATAAATAAATAAGCACATTTTATTTATTTACTTGTTTGTTTGTTTGTCTTTTTAGGGCTGAATCTGAAGTATATGGAAGTTCTAAGACTAGGGGTCAAATCAGAGCTGCCCCTGCCGACCTACACCGCAGCCACAGCAACATCAGAACTGAGCCACATCTGTGACCTACACCGCAGCTTGTGGCATCTCCAGATCCTTAACACACTGAGCAGGGCCAGGGATTGAACCTGCATCCTCATGGATCCTAGCTGGGGTTCTTAACTCGCTGAGCCGCAACAGGAACTCCAGCTTACTGCATTTTCATTTGGCCTCGTAAATTGTTAAAAAGGAATGCTTCCTCTTTATCCTGCAACGCTCCTGTGAAAGGCCAGAGGACAAGTATTTGAGGCACTGCAGACCATTTCAGAGGGTATTAATTCTGCCTCACCTTCTTGGAAGAAATATTCAAAAATATCATTGTTTCAGCGATACAACATTTTTTGATGAGTTTGCTAAAAGTCTGAGAATCTGCACATGGTGGACATTTTAATAAAAAGAATACAGAGTAATTTGGGGGACTTCATTTCAGTAAGACTTTTAACTCGAATTGGTTCCTGTGATGAGGATGGCTTTTTAAGAAAAGTACCACCACATTATACGTAATTCAGTAGAAAAGATGCGGACCGAGAAAACTATACAATTTTATTTTATTTTATTTTTATTTATTTATTTATTTTTGTCTTTTGTCTTTTGTTGTTGTTGTTGTTGTTGCTATTTCTTGGGCCGCTCCCGCGGCATATGGAGGTTCCCAGGCTAGGGGTCGAATCGGAGCTGTAGCCACCGGCCTACGCCAGAGCCACAGCAACGCGGGATCCGAGCCGCGTCTGCAACCTACACCACAGTTCACGGCAACGCCGGATCGTTAACCCACTGAGCAAGGGCAAGGATCGAACCCGCAACATCATGGTTCCTAGTCGGATTCGTTAACCACTGCGCTACAACAGGAACTCCAGAGTGCATTATTATTCACTGTAGTTTGAAAATATCATCCCCTTTTTTAAAATCAGAAAGATTCTTTCTTCAGGTCTCAGAATGAGTTCATGCAATGAACAAAAAAGGTAAGATTTCTCTTAGCACTATGAACCAAAGTATTAGATTACTTGAATAAGTATATCAATGCTAAGTAAATTTCAAATATGAAAAGTGCCCATAGAATCTGAAAGGTTGGTCTTGGAAAAATTCCCTCCTATTTTATAACCATTATTTTCAGAACATTAGGTATAGAGAAGAGTATTACTTCCAACCTTTCTCCATTCAGCTCATCCTGATTATTCTTTTCTAGTTGATCAAATTTCTCAGGCTTAATATCACTTTGTAACAATTTATTATACTACGAGAGCTAAAGCTCCTTTTTTGAGGCTCCTAAAAGCCACTCAAGAGCCACTTTGATTTTGAGATTCTCACACGAAGTCAGCCAGAAAGAGAAAGACAAATACCATGTGATATCACTTAAGCGGAATCTAAAATATAGCACAAGTGAACCTATCTACAAAACAGACTCACAGGCGTAGAGAACAGACGTGTGGTTGCCCAGGGGGAGGAGGCAGGGAATGAGATGGACTGGGAGTCTGGGGTTAGTAGGTGGAAACCATTGCATTTGGAGTGGATGACAATGGGATCCTGCCATGTAGCCAGGGAGCTGTTTCCACTTGTGATGGAACATGATGGAGGATAATGCGAGAAAAAGAAGAATGTGATAACTGGGTCACTTTGCTCTGCAGCAGAAATTGACAGAACATTGTAAATCAATTATAATAATTTTTAAAGCCACTTTGCAGAGGACATATAAAGAAGCTTTTCTCAGATTTTTCTATGAGTATTAGGAAGTGGTAGATTTTAATCCAAATAATACTTTCTTTTCGTAGGGGTCATTGTTTTGTTTTCTTTTTTTCCTTCTTAGGGCTGCATCTGCGGTATATGGAAGTTCCCAGCCTAGGAGTCAAATAAGAACTGTAGAACTGCTGGCCTTCACCACAGCCACAGCAACACCAAGACCTACAATGCAGCTTGTGGCAATGTCAAATCCTTAACCCACAGAGCAAGGCCAAGGATTGAACTTGCATCCTCGGGGACACCATGTCAGGTTCTTAACCCACTGAGCCGTAATGGGAGCTCCAGGGATCATTGTTGAGATAAATCTGATATTCATTTACAAAAGTCCATCGATGAAATCAGAATTCTTCAATCGCCACATAGCTGTGGGAGAGATTCAAACATTATAATTAAATGACACCATGAGTCACCATTCTTTCTCAACAGAAATGGTCTTTTTCACACCCCATGCACTCATCCCCACTGACCAGGTGGCATTTGGAGGCGGCCATTATTCAGTGAATTCTGCATCAGCTAGTTCGTGGACAGAACTACACCCCAGATGTTGGAGTAGAGGGTTTACACACAAGTCCCGGGTGTCATTATGTAAATTACCCATCTACTTCCATGGGGATGTCATTAGTTACCTGTCCAATCCCAATAGCTTGCACCTCGGGCACAATGCATTCTCTTTTTATCTCTGGCAGTTGATTCATGAGAGAACTTGACTGAAGTCCTCACCGCCCAGGATTTGTCCTCCCAGATTTAGTGTCCATCGTACTTTACACAGAAACTCATTCACTTGCCTTTGTTTCTACCTAACCTGGCTATTGACCTTTACCCACAGAAGATGCACTACTGATGAGAAAGCCCAGTAGACTTTTCTGCGGGGAGGGGTGGGGGTGAAAAGCTCATTAGCAGCATGATTGGAGGGGCTGGTGTTCCATTAGAGTCATTATTTGGGTCACTCTTCAATTAAAGATGTGTGGTCTTCTCAAGCTGACTTCCAGAAGCTGACAACGTCTGGGCAGAAGTTGGCCTTGTGTGGTGGTCACACTCTGCTTTCCATCACACCCAGACAGCTGTTTTAGCAACGCATCATTTGGATGTACGGTCACCTATCGGGCAAAACTCTGTGGTTCAGCATCGTCCCCTTTAGCCAACCCATTGGTCGTCATTCTCTCATGCCATCTGAAAAGTAACCAGGTGGCTGAGTTCCTGCTGTGGCACAAAGGGTTAAAGCACCTGGCATTGCCATAGCTGCAGCATAAGTCACAACTTCAGCTAGGATCGAATCCCTGGTCTGGGAGCTCCATATACGGTGGCGCGGCCAAAAACGAAAACAGCAAAAACAACCAAACCCAGGTGGTACCATGGTCTCCGCACTCTGAGTAGAGTAAAAGCTGTGATCATTTGTAAATTGAGCAGCAGACTTTGCTGCTTGAGGGGGAAGGAGGCTACAGTTTAGGGGGGGGATTGGTGTCAGGTGGGCTAATCAGTTATCAGGGATTAATTAAGCCCTATAATTAAAAGGCTTGGACAGTCGCATGAGTGAAGCAGGCACTGGTTGAGATGCAGAGAGAGCAGGATCTCTCCTTTTTTTTTTTTTTTTTTTTTTTTAATTTGTCTTTTTGCCTTTTCTAGGGCCGCTTCCCAGGCTAGGGGTCGAATCGGAACTACAGCTGCCAGCCACAGCCATAGCTGCAGGAACGAGGGATCTGAGCCGTGTCTTCGACCTACACCACAGCTCACGGCAACGCCAGATCCTTCACCCACTGAGCAAGGCCAGGGATCAAACCCGCAACCTCATGGTTCCTAGTTGGATTCGTTAACCACTGCACCACGACGGGAACTCCAGAGAGCAGGATCTCTTGAATGGCCCGACCGTACCAGGTTCCCCACAACCTCTGCCCAACTCAGCTACAAGTCTGAGTTTCCCTGAACCCCCTCCTCAGGTGTCATTAATTCGCTAGTTCACTCACAGAACCCAGGGAACCACTCATTTGCATTTACCAGTTTATTAAAGGATTTGGTAAAAGACACAAGCAGCCAGATGAAGAGAGGCGCATGGCCAGGTTTGAGAAGTTCCAAGCGGAGGAGTTTCTGCCCTGGTGAAGTTGAGGGGCTCGCCCTCTGGATACGGGCATGTGTGCACTGACCCAGAAGCCCTCGGCGTCTCATGCTGTTGAGACTTTTACGGAGGGTTCATCACGGAGGCGTGATGAATCAACCCCGTTTCCAGTCCTTCTCCCTCTGCAAGAGAAGAGCGGGCTGGAAATTTCAAGCTTCTAACGCACAGCTTGGTCTTTCTGGTGACCACTCCTCAGTTAGGAGCCAGTCAAAGGCCCAGGAGCATCATCTCATTAGCACAAAAGACAGGCCTATCAGCCAGGAAATTACAAGGGTTTCCAGAGTTCTCTACAGGAACTGAGAACACAGACCAATATACATTTGTTTCTTCCATTGTCACACACATGGTGATTGCCTTGGGCAGGGTGGCTCTCAGGGTAAGAACTAAGGGAATAGGATGCTACGGTAAAAAGAATCAACAGAGAAATATCTAGGATGCCTATTTCAAAGGGTCTTTATGCCATGCTGGAGTTTTGACCTGGGGTGCTGTTTAATAGGAGGAAAAGGACTTTGTTCCAAATTAAGGCTGCCAAGAGCTTCGTGCTACCACATTTCGGACTAAACTTTTTGAATTTTCTTTGCCCTGAGAAAATTATGTCTTAGTTGAGAGACAAAAAACCCAAAGTGGGTCTTAAAAGCAGCTTAAATTCGAACAGCTTTTATTAAATAATATTTTGTTGAATTAAGATTAAGCAAATCAGTAGCTCCTGTCATGGTGCAGCAGAAATGAATCCGACTAGTAACCAACTATGAGGTTGCAGGTTCGATCCCTGGCCTCACTCAGTGGGTTAAGGATCCAGTGTTGCCATGAGCTGTGGTGTAGGTCGCAGACGTGGCTCAAATCTGGTGTGGCTGTGGCTGTGGCATAGGCCAGCAGCTGTAGCTCCGATTAGACCCCTAGCCTGGGAACTTTCTTATGCCTTGGGTGTGGCCCTAAAAAGACAAAAAACAAAACAAAACAAAAAAAGATCAAGCAAATCAGAAATATGTCTTAAATTTTCCTTGAAACATACATGAGTATCACAAAAGCACAGGTATAAATTTAGAAATTGTTTGACTTTTGAGAATAAACACAGTAAGCAGTGAATCACACTAAGCAACTTATCTTCATAAATACATTGCATGTAAATTCACACATGCATTTATATGCACGCGCATACACACATCTATACACAGAGAGCATCTCTTTGTTTTATAAAGCAATAATGTATCATTATCACTTTCAACTGAAATATATTTGTAAGAAAGTCCTCCTGATAACAGGATCATGTCAACCTATGGAATAAACACCTTGAAAAATGAATAAATTGAATTTTTTGAGAAGATTCAATATTAAAAAATAGAACATTGGGTTTTATAAATGTAAGTTATTGTCCAAAATATAATATACAGACTTCAGAAACTGTGTCTTTGTGTCAGTTTATGTCTTGACATTATGTACCATGTATTAAATCGCATCAGCTGTGTCACTGAGTGAATATAGCCAGGATAATTTCTCCTCTTCTGCTCTCACATATGTTCAGACAATATCCTTCTTGAAAGAAATATATGGCTTTGCCAATAAGACCTCATTAATATTAAAACAATCACTACAGAAAGGAATTTACATTGTCCCACCAAGGAAAAAGGACTCAAAGTCACCAAACAAGGTTCCCTGGACCCATTAGAGGGTGGGTGGTTCTGATTCTGTAACTTTGTTCACATTTCTTGAACTTTCTTTTTCTTTTTCTTTTGTCTTTTTCTAGGGCTGCACCCACGGCACATGGAGGTTCCCAGGTTAGGGGACTAATCAGAGCTGCAGCTGCTGGCCTACACCACAGCCACAGCAACAGCAACTCAGGATCCGAGCTGTGTCTGTGACCTACACCACAGCTCACAGCAATGCAAGATCCTTAACCCATTGAGTGCAGCCAGGGTTCTAACCCACAACCTCATGGTTCCTAGTCGGATTCGTTAACTACTGAGCCACGCCAGGAACTCCTCTTGAACTTTCTGAGTCTGTTTTTCAGTAAATAAAAAGTATGTCACCCTACATGCCACTGTGGTTGAAGGATGACATCTACTCATTCAAAACTCTAGGAGTTCCCACGGGGCTCGGGAGGTTAAGTGTCTGGCATTGCCACTGCAGGGACTTGGGTTCCATAAGATCCCTGGCCCAGGAACTTCCACATGCTGTGGGTGAGGCCAGGAAAAAACAAAAAACAAAAAAAACCCCAAAAAACAAAAAAACACAACTATGTATAGATTATCTACTCTGTGTAGAGCACTGAGAAGCTGATGAAAAACAAGGACAGGCCCGGCTCTCAGTGGATTTTTGGGCCACTTGGGAGGAGAGACAAGTAAACAGACAGCCCCATGAGTGTGGGACGCCTTGAGAACCCATGAGGATAAACACAAGGACCTCTTCCATCCTTCAGAAGCTGGTATGAAAATCCAGATGGTATATAGTTGACCGCATGCCCTTGGAAGCAGTCCTCTGGTTCCCCCCTTGATGGGGAAGGCGATGCTCAGAAGACGCTTCCAATCAGCAGTGGGTGGCTGCCAGACGGACTTCTAATCCCGTGGGTCCTGTAACCTGCACGGCCTCTTGCTTGGTTGGGCGCTGGGACTAACGCATCAGGCAGTTTGGAGCAGAGGGGAATTGCTCTGAGGGATACAGGAAAGGTGTTGATGGAGATGGGAGCTGAGAGAGGAGGGAGAGACCAGACCTGTGGGTGATCGGAGGAAGGAGGAGCTAGGAGGGAAGAGAGGCGGCCATGAGCGTCGAGGGAGGTGCCGGGCGTGATGCTGAGGACGCTAGGCCCGCATCCTAGGTCCCCAACAGCGCAAGGAGGCAGGTCACATTTCACTCATCTTGGAGTTGGTAACATGAACAGTCAGCAGGCGGAGGTTGTCGTGGAATGGTTTATGCCTCCGATGCCATCTCTTCCGTCTCCCCTACGAAATCCCCAGTTCATCGGACATTATACACTGATATTTTATAGAATTAGGTTTGGGGAGGCAGCTTGAAAAGGAGTGGGACAACACTGCTGAAATCTAGTTTATTCATCGACGGGGCATCTAACTCAACGTGAGAGGCTCACATAAGGCTTCCTGGCAGAGGTGTGATTCCAACAGACTTGAGGGGAGGCTAGGATTCGGCCAAAAGATGATGGGTGCCGTACAGGATAGATCAGGTGGAATGAATGTAACCGAGCAGGGCCCCGTGGGCTCCTGGACGTAAAAGCCCTTCTGTGTCCCCCATCTCTTGCTTTTAGGAAATGGGCCTCATTCAGCTTCCATGACCTTCCCTGGGTTCCCAGGGCAGGTTCAGACAGTTGCTGATCAGGGAAGGGAGGGGATGCAGAGACCAGGGAGGAGGAGTCCGAACACAACAGTACAGCCTTGGGGCAGGATCCTGGTTCCCTCCTAAGGGAGACTCCTAATGACGCAGGCGTCTTAAATACCTATGAGAAAAGTTCTATTCCTTCTGCTGCTTTTAGAAATGAATACCTTCAAATGGAACAGCTTAGAGTCCTGCCTTGTGCTTTTCCCTGGCTTAATTGTACCCTAAACACCTGTAAGCTAAAGCTCAGGAGCCCTGAGCCCCGTTGCCTGTGGATTAAAGATTATTAGCACATGAGTTTTCAGGGCCTTTCCTAGTTTGATCTCTGATCAATACACCCTTTTTGCAAACCCGGTTATTCTAGGCAATAGCTCAGACGACCACCACCGATAATGCTGAGATCTCCTGATGCCAGTTCTGACCCCTCGGGTTCCCCCAAAGAGAGAAGAACGCATATTTGCCGCAATCCTGATTCCTGTCTGAAAGCCTGTTTTTCTCCTTTTTACCGTAACCCCCGCCCCCTGCATTTCTTCCATTGGGAGGGCCCAATCTTTAAGGCATTTCAGTCTGCTGTGGCCTCCTTTGCCTGGCAAAGCAATAAATCTATCCTTTTCTCCTTCACCCAAAACTCTGTCTCTGTGTTTCTATTCTGCACCAGTGAACAGAGGCTGAATTTTGGCAACAAGAGGCACATATGCTGAGGCGGAGAGGCAAGAACAGCTACAGCACAGTTGAGAAACTGTTTTGTTTAACTTTGGGGAGTTCCTGTTGTGGCGCAGTGGTTAATGAATCTGACTAGGAACCATGAGGTTGCGGGTTCGATCCCTGCCCTTGCTCAGTGGGTGAAGGATCCGGTGCTGCTGTGAGCTGTGGTGTAGGTCGTAGATGCGGCTTGGATCCTGCGTTGCTGTGACTGTTGTGTAGGCCGGCAGCAACAGCTCTGATTTGACCCCTAGCTTGGGAACCTCCATAGGCCGCAGGTGCGGCCCCAGAAACGACCAAAAAAAAAAAAGTTGCCTTTGACCACAGGTGAGTCATATGCATAATAAAGAACCCCGCAGAGGACTTCACGGTGGCTCCTCCCTTTCTCTTCTCCACTTAACCATGCCTCCCATTAGGCTGATATTGCCCATGAATGTTCTGAATATACATACAAGATGTGGAATTATCAAAGCAGCCACTTCTGCAAAAGAATTGATGGGGGAAAAAAATCAAGTATCATCGCCTACTTTAAATCATTCGCCAAGGAGAACCATCCATTTTATCAAATATATTTTTTCCACGATGGCATCCCATCTCTCACAGTTATCTTCTTTCTATTTCCCTACTGGCACCCCAGATTGCCCCTCCTTGGCATCCACAGGAGGAGAATAACGGTTCCTAAAGGCCTTCCTACTGTTTTTCTTTCCCTGCCACTCAACCCCTCACTCTCTTATCCAAATACACCCAGAAGGCCCTTGGACCGTGATCTTTAGGACAATCTTTAATAAATTAGGTTCAAGCTCCCTCACCTGCAAGTTTGCTTCTAATATTCTTTGGGAGTTTGGCATTCCTTCAGTCCTAAATGCTATGAATTTTCAACACATAAGCATCCCCCGAAATGCATTCTCTGAAAATACCCTCTACTCATATATATCAATATCTTATCCATGATGCTTATTCCATTTGAACCTCACATTGTAACCAAGCAGGACCTGAGGGGGCCTTTCTGGGCAGACGTTTCCCCTCTGCTGGAGCCCTGCTCTGAAACACCCAGATAAGAGCATCTGATGCACCTTCCCTGAGTTGTTTTGCAGATGCTAAAACCCCCACCCAATGGAAGGTGTTACCTGCTTGAAGAGCGTGGGCACGCAGCTCCCCGACCACCTGGTGCCTAAGGATGGATACTGGTAACCCCTGACACGGCCCTGTGAGGTCAGCTTCAACCCATCAGAGAGCTGTGCATAGGGTGGTCACAAACTCTGGAACCGCCCCCCCCAATTGCCTTTTAAAATACTTCACAAATCTGGGTTTGGGGAGTTTAGCCTTTTTTTTTTTGAGGTCACAAGCCACCTCTCCTTGCATGGCTTGCGATAAATATTTCTCTCTTGCAAACTCTGATGTTTTGGTGGTTTTTGGCCTCACTGTGCGTCGGGCACAGGAACTTGAGCTAATAATACCATCCTGTGTCTGCGCACCACGTCCTTACCCTTCCTCTGAATTCCAGCTCTTTCTTTTAGAGACTTTTTGATTCCCTCCTCCCCACTGCCCATGGAGCCCAGATGAGGTTAATTCCCCAACTGAGTATCCATTGATCTTTAGGCTTCTTTCGCACATAATTTCGTCATATGTCCTTTCGTCATAGTGCATCACCCTTCCTGCTGGTCTCCACCTTCTTAAGAGGAAAACATCTCTGGAACCAATACTTGAGTGTGGCCTGTCAAGGCCAGTGTGCAGTCCTATGAAAACAGCCTTCTGGAAAAATGGGAGCCTAAGTACCCATCTTCTTGTCTGTCATTCTTCCTCATTCAAAAAGTATTTATAGGAGTTCCCGTCCTGGCTCAGTGGTTAACGAATCTGACGAGGAACCATGAGATCCCAGGTTCGATCCCTGGCCCCGCTCAGTGGGTTGAGGATCCAGCGTTGCCGTGAGCTGTGGTGTAGGTCGAAGATGCGGCTCGGATCCCGCATTGCTGTGGTTCTGGCATAGGCTGGCAGCTGTACCTCCGATTGGACCCCTAGCCCGGGAACCTCCATATGCCGTGGGAGCAGCCCTAAAAAAGGCAAAAAAAGAAAAAAGTATTTATAGAGCATTTTCTCTGTGCCCAGCATGTAGCATTTGGGGCCAAAAAAGGATAATGACATGTTTACCACCCCTGCTCATTTACAATTTTGCTAAAGAGGTGGGTGTAAGAACTAGCCGCCAAATAATTGCATAAAACTATTAACTTGCCATTGTTTTTGTCTTTTGGTCTTTTTCTAGGGCCGCAGCTGTGGCATATGGAGGTTCCCAGGCTAGGGGTCGAATCGGAGCTGTAGCCACCAGCCTACACCACAGCCACAGCATGAGGGATCCAAGCTACGTCTGCAACCTACACACAGCTCACAGCAATGCCAGATCCCTAACCCACTGAGCAAGGCCAGGGATTGAACCCACGTCCTCATGCATGCTAGTCGGGTTTGTTAACCAGTGAGTCAAGACAGGAACTCCAACTTTCAGTTGTGTAAGTGCTAACAAAGAGAAATGAGATTTCTGACTACTAACAATATTACTCTGAATTTTCATGTTATTAGCACAAGTCTGAGTGCCCTGCGCACAGGGAGGCCAAAGAAACTGACATGGCAGCGTTTGGACCAGAGGAAGGTTTAGCGCAGGGCCATGCATGGCGATGGGTGGCTCATATCCCCAAAATACCTGGAACGCCCAGAACCAAAATTGCAAAACATTGTTGAAAGCAAGGTGAGGGAGGGTTGTGGTTGGTTACTGCAAACTTCTTGGTGCAGAGTCCTTTGTTCTTGCAGCTGTCCTCAGAGGTCAGGTCACAAGGTTCCTGAAAACCTCCAACAAGGCACAGGTTTTGTTCAGAGAGGACCTACAGCAGAGGATGTGGGGGAAGGGCCTGCCCGGGGAAGGTCCCAGAGGGTCTGGCTCAGTTACAAATTGATCAATTTTTCCTCTGTTGTTTCCATCAAAATCCCTGCCATATTGCTTCCTGCGCTGCATTCCATTTAAAACAAAGAGGCAGATCCTTTAGCTTTTTGAAACAGCTCTCTACCAACTTGCTTTAATGGAAGCCCGAGACCAAAAAATAAAAAATAAATAATTAAATAAAGGAGTTCCCGTTGTGGCGCAGCAGATTCAAATTCAACTAGGAACCATGAGGTTGTGGGTTCAATCCCTGGCCTCGCTCAGTGGGTTAAGGATCCAGCATCAACTTGCGCTGCGGTGTAGGTTGCAGACGCGGATCTGGTGTTGCTGTGGCTGTGGTGTAGGCTGGTGTACAGCTCTGATTACACCCCTAGCTTGGGAACCTCCATATGCCGCGGGTGCAGCCCTAAAAAGACAAAAATAAATACATAAAAATAATTGAAGCCTGGCTCTGCCCTCCCCGCACCACCCCCCCTTTCCCCAAGACTTACAGTTCTCATGAATGGAGGCTCCTCTCTCGGGTTAGGAGGCGTTTTTCTTTGCTACCCTCACTCCCCAGCCTGGCCCAAGCATGTTTTCTTCCAAAATGTTTCCAATCTCAACCTGAAAAATCTACTTTAGAATTTACATTCTGGGTTTGGAAAGAGCACCAGGGACCCGAGAGAAAGCCTACTTAACTGGACTATGGAGTGGGGAGAGTGTCTTATGTGCTGAGGCTGCAGAGAAAAGCAAAACTCACTACGCAGACCCTGTGGGCTGTGCTGGAAGGTTAACCTGGAACATAGGAAAACCAGGTGTGCAGAGTGCAGCTGAGTCGGAGGAAGCTGAGCTGCCGGGCATCCGCGGATTATAAAAATGTGCCAGGATGAAGGTAGCAATCAAGCCTTTAATCACTTCTTGTGAGAGTGATCTCAGAGAGACAGCAGTGAGTGATGGCTTGGAGTCAGATCTTAATTTTCTGCTCAGGAATTGAACCTGGGCAGCCTGGTTAAAAACCAGGAATCTGGAGTTCCCGTCGTGGCTCCGTGGTTAACAATGCCGACTAGGAACCATGAGGTTGCAGGTTTGATCCCTGGCCTCGCTCAGTGGGTTAAGGATCCGGTGTTGTCGTGAGCTGTGGTGTAGGTCGCAGATTCGGATCTGGCATAGCTGTGGCTCTGGCGTAGGCCAGTGGCCAATTAGACCGCTAGCCTGGGAGCCTCCACATGTTGCAGGATCGGCCCTAGAAATGGCAAAAAGACAGACAGACAGACACACACACACCCAGGAATCCTGGCCGCTAGACTAACTAGAGGCTAGAAGCAGAATTACCCTGATTCTTACTCCTGTTGAAAGCAAGCATGTTTCAAGGAGGCCAAGCCCGAAAACAGGGGTCAAGTGTATTGTGAGAGTCACAGTACCACACGTGGGAGAGCTCGCGGAGAAGGGGTTTATTGGCGTCAGAAGCAAAGCAGGAACAGGCACCCTGAAGAGCGGTGCGGGCGAGAGCGAGCCCCTCAAAGAGCAGCGCGCCGGGGAAGGGATTCGCGTCCCTTCTGCAGGACCGTTCTTCCGGCCCGTGTTGACCTTTAGCCAACCATCTCCTTGTAATTCGCACACCCGACTGGACACAGGACCCTCCGCCACATGCGGGCGCCTCTTTTGACAAAGATGGATTCCAGAGCAAAGGATGCCGGGGCGGGATCAGGACTTACTGTGGCCTGGCGCCCCCTCCCTTTCTGACGCCTAGCAGTCTTACTGCGCATGTGTAATTGGGAGCCCTCCTTGACCACTGGAGCGGTCGTCTTATCCTTCTATTCCAGCAGAGCTCAGCTCCTACAATTAACTTTTTCCTTGAAGTTTCAAAGAAAAATAAGGCCCAGTTTACTTGGCCTAACAAGTCCCAGCTGTTTTCAGTCCAGAGGCCCATCTACCTCCTACCTCAATGGTGAAAGCAAAAGGCTAAACCAGAGAAAGCAGCTGGCCGTTCCCCTTCCTCCCCTGAAATGGAACCAGTACAATGGATTCGCACAGCTGCTGGGGGGGGGTAGTCTTATTACCACGGGGGGTTCTTGGCCTTCCTTTTTATTTATTTATTTATTACTCAATGAATTTATTGCGTTTGTAGTTGTACAATGATCATCACAATCCAATTTTATAGGATTTCCATCCCACACCCCCAGTGCATCCCCCCACCCCCCAAACGGCCTCCCTTGGAGACCCTAAGTTTTTCAAAGTCTGTGAGTCAATATCTGTTCTGCAAAGAAGTTCATTCTGTCCTTTTTTCAGATTCCACATGTCAGTGAAAGCATTTGATGTTGGCGTCTCATTGTCTGGCTGACTTCACTTAGCATGATAATTTCTAGGGCCAACCATGTTGCTAAAAATGCTGGTATTTCATTTGGCCTTCCTTAATCAATAGAAATTGATAAGAGACCAGAGAAGAAATTCAGGCAAGGCTTTACTGTGAGGGTGTTGCAACAGTGAGGAGAAAAACAAGCAAAGGTTTCCTTTGCTCTGCTTGCCAGAGGGGCACCAGCTGATTCCTTATTCCGGGTGGGGGTCGGGGTGGATTTTCAGTCTTTTTGTATTTTGTTGTCTATAATTTGCCCCAACTTTACAGCTTGTATTTTGTTGCTCGAGGAGACCCTTGTCCAGGTGCAAGAACACCAGTCACCACAGCAAAGGGTCCCGGGTCCCAGCCTCAGACTCACTGCTGAGGGACCCCTCCAATGAAAAGCTCTTGCACTTGTATGAACCCTCGGGAGCCACCTCCCTGAAGACAGAGAACTTGGGGACTAGGTACTCTTGCATGGGGGAACCCTGGCATCCTGGATGACAGACACCTCGGAATTCTGGTTCTTGGAGAGGCCCAGGGCACAGCCAGCAGCAAAATCAAATGGGAATTGCCTGCTGCCACCTCTGCAGCTCAGGTATCAGATCATATCGCCAGGGTGGCTCCTTCCAGCAGGACACCCCACCTAGTGAGGCTGGCGTGGCCCCACAGCAGTGGGCAGGCCTCAGCTGACCAAGGCCTGCAGGGTCATACTCTGCATGCTGGTGAGGCCAGGGTTCTGGGACAGGACACTGGTCAGAAGCTAGGTCAGCTGAGTAGGGCACTGGAGAAGAAGCCATCTGCCAATTCCAAGGCCTAAGCCACCCTAACGCTTGCAGGAACTAGATTACCTTGCCAGGGTGGGTTGGGGTCAGGCTGGTTGGAGTATCCCAACCTTAACCACAGGGTCTGAACTACCATATAGGGATTATTCCTCCTGCAGCAAACAGAGGGTCATTACACTGCCTTGCCAGGACGGGGCCTAGAGGGCTGGTCGATATATTCTCCAATAAGAAACTCTCAAGAACTCTGTTGGAAAAGCTGGGGACCCTGTGTAGGTGCAGGCGTTGGGGCCTGGAAAGCCTGGAGGGCTGGGTCCGCAAGTGTTGGGGGTCTGGAGGTGTTGGGGGCCTGGAGGGCTCGGTCTGTCCAGGGCGTGCTGAAGGGATGCCTAATGCGCATGCGCCCTGGGGAGGCGCAGCACAGCTGTGGGGAGCCAGGGTCCTGGAATTGGAGAACCCGGGTCACAGTAGCGGGCACCATGGGTTCAAGGGGAAAGACTAACAGCAGGCCTAAACTAATAGGGAATTTTCCCCTTAAAGGCAAAATGCAAGGTCACTCGACTGTCTTGGTTGACTGGAATATTCTCCAGGGAGTAACACCTGGGAGTCTTGTTTCCTGGGGAAGCCTGGGATCCAATCACAAGCAGGTCCGAATGGGGCCTGGGGGGAATTTGCCACTGCCACCTCAGAGTGGGCCCTCTCATCCTGAAGGCTATGCAAGCTTTTCAAGCGTGGACTTGTATCCAAAGGCTTGGAATTCGGGGTCGGCAAAAGGCCTGCAGAAGTGGTGCGTACTGCGCAGGCGCGCCCAGCGCGGATCAGCCCAGCCAGGGAGCTGGAGAGGTCGAGCCCCAGGTCTTGCAGCCTGAGGAGCTCTGTAATCACAAACCCTGACCTTCTCCACGGGGAATAATCCCCCTGAAGGCAAAATGCAAGTTTAGTCCACTTCATTGCCAGGGCACACTGGTGGGCTGACGAGTCTTTGGGGACTGGAGACGCTGGCTCACAGGAGCAGAATATCCGGGGAACAGGGCTTCTGCCTAATCCCAAACCCTCATCTACACGAAAGCGCATCATCATCCTTGAGGCAGAGCAGGTGGATCCTGTTTTGGCTCCACAGAAAACACCTGGCCAGGTATTCCAGAGACTGCCGGGAGCAAGCACGGGCTGCTGGGAGAAGCCCGGGACCCAATCAGGCTGCAGGTTCAAATGGGAACTGAAGATCGCCAATTTGCCTCGGACGCCTCAGGCTGATGTTCGGGTGGAGGCTTTGCAAGAGTTTCGAGCCAGAACCTTGCTCAGAATTCTGCAGAACTCTGGGGTTCAAGGCCTTGTGAAGGGCTGCGTAGGGCTCACGTACGTGGAGACTTGACACAGTCGTGGGGCGAAGCCAGGTCCCAGGAGCAGGCTTCTGGAGACAAACTGCCTGAGTAAATGGAAGCCCTCACTTATCCAGTGGGGAATCTTCCCTCTCCTGGCAAAACGCACAGGTACTCGACTTCCTTTTCAGGCTTGCCAAGCTTTGCCCCATAAGAGACTTTTTGGAGCCTTGGGTTCCTGGAGAAGCCAGGCGTTGATCTGGCAGCAAGTCCAAGTGGGGATTGTCGGCCTTCGGTTTGCAGCTGCAGCCTCAATGATTTTCAGGGTGCGGGCGTCCTTCACCGTGGAGGCTATGCTGGCGTTTGGCGCCCGGACGCGGCTCCGCTGCCCAAGAACCCACCGCCAACTGGGTAAGTTTTGCGGATGCACGGGAAGGGCAGAGGGGTTGGGGTTAGAAGGTGCAAGAAGCGAGAAAAAGAGTCCAGGAAAGGCTCTTGGGAGACAAGAGGAGAAATGGTTGCTAGTTTGCCTTTTCCACTTCGTAGTGATTTTCAGTAGGTGGGTGGGCTCCTTCCACTCCAGAGGCAATGCTGGGGTTTGGGACGGCACTGGCTTTAGAAGCCCTGGGCCCGGGGTGCCCAAACGCCTGCAGAAGGGGTGTGTACTGCCCATATGCGTGCAGAGCAGTTCTGCCAGCTGGAACGTGGAGCCCAGCAAAGGAACGGAGAAGCGGGGTCTCTGGAGCCAGCTCTGGGGAGTAAGGCGCATGCGTGACCACAAGCTCCAACCTATACAATGGAGCTACTCCTGCTGAAAGCAAACCGCAAGGAAACTCGACTTCTTCGCCAGGGCGGGGCGGGCCTTCACTCCACAGGCCTGAAGGGCTTGGGTGCCTCTGCACAGGCGTTTGCAGCTCAGTTCAGGCTACCCAGGGCCTTGGAACTGAGCAGATGTGGGAGAAACCTAACCTACCCAGTGTTTCCCCGGAAGCATAACGCAAGGTTGTGAGCTGAAAGGGCTGGGACGGGCGTGCTGGGCATGGTCTACCCTGTTCGGAGACACCAGGGAGCCTTTCAGGCAACAAGCCCAAATGGGGACTTAGGGTTGTTAGTTTGCATCTGCTGCCTGAGTATGAGGGGGGGGGTGGGGGTGGAGGAGGGGGCACCTCCACCCTGCGGGCTGTGCAGGTGTGGGCGGGGACTTGGCTCCGCAGGCCTAAATTCGGCCCACATGCGCCGAGGAAGGCCGTCGGGGCGCACACTGTGCATGAGCCTGCTTTGCAGTTGAAGCCAGGGACCAGCAGCCGGAAACGGCAGAGAAGTGCTGGATCCCAGGAGCAATCCCTTGAGAGAGAAGGTTTGTCTAATCTCAAGACCTAATTTACCCGTAGGGACTATTCCCTCGGAAGCGGACCTCCTGCTTGTGTGTTGGGATCCTCCTGGCTGGCCCTGATATTCCCTTAGACACTGGTTGCTGGAGCAGCCTGGGACCTGATCAGGCAGCAAGTCCTGGTCGGGATGACTGTGGGCAATTTGTTGCTTCTGCTTAAGAGTTATTTTCTGGGTGTAAGCTCCCTTACAGAGGAGAACATGTACATTTGGGGGCAGGCCCTTTTCCTGCTGGCCTGGAGGGCCCCTGCAGCCTAAAATCCGCCGAACAGGTGTGCGCTGCGTGTGCGCGCAGTGCAGGGTGGCCAGAGAGCCGGAACAGGTCTTCGGTTTGCAGCTGCTGCTTCTAAGTGACTTTTGTGGTGTGGGTGCATCCTGGGTGCTGTTCTGGTGTTTGGGGCTTGGAGGACCTTGGCTACCCAAGGCCAGCGGAAGGCGTGCAAACTGGGCATGTGCGTGCAGGGTGGTTAGGGAAGCCGGGGAATCTAGAACAGCATAAGGTCTAATTACAGCCCGTTTGCAGCTGCCCCTTTGAAGCCATTTGAAGGCGTTGGCTCCCACCTCCGTTGAGGTAATATAAGAGTTGGGATCCCGTTGCGCAATGCCTCTGGAAAGGTGTGTGCTGCCCGTGCATGTGCCAGGCAGTGCAGGGCAGCCAGAGACCTGGAACTGGGCAAGAGTCAGGAGGGGTCAGGTCACAGGAGCTGCATCCTGGGGGAACAGGGCATCTCCCTAGTTTGAAGCCCTGACCCACACCAGTGGGCATATTGCCCTTGCAGGCAGAGCTTGGGGATGCCGTCCTGCCTTGCCCATTTTCATGGGACATACTCGGCTGATCATTTCCAAGGACAGACATGCGGGTGTCCTGGCTGCTGGAGAGGTGGCCTGAGGCTTGGCGTTAGAGATCTGACTGCTCGGGTGGGCTGAGGAAGCTCCCTGTGAGGGTAAGAGGGCCCAGCCTTGATACCTGTGCAGAGCCAGGCTCATTCAAGTGTGGCTGAGTTTTTCTTTTTTTTTAAACGTGTTCATTTCCTGCAAGATGTGCTGTTTTCCCAGATCCATTTCATCGTGTCGAGGTAGCAAGGACCCAACTCGTACATCTATCATAGACATACACCCCACATGACCCTGACAGCCTCTAGATGCTGCACCGTTGTCAGCTTCCACAGTACTGGGTGTTCTTGGAAATAGTGCCTGTCCTGCTCTGCTGTTTTCAACTGCTCCCAAAAGTCGACACCATCAGGGCCTAGTTTTTCAAGATGAGTTATTGGCAACACAATGAATGTTCTTTGTGTGAATTACAGCAGCTTTTGTTAATTGCCTAAAATCTGCAAACCTGTGGGAAACATTTGCAATAAATTGATTTTTCCAGGCATTGCCTGAGTAGTAAATAAGTCGGTCTGGTGATTAATAAGTGCCTCTTCTTTTGATTGTGTTCCCTTGTAATTAAAAAGCCTAAGGACAATCAGGAGCAATCTACAAACTACATCTGCCCAAGTATCACAGTGAGATCTGCAGTTGGTCTTTTCCTAAAACTTCCCCTGTTTGAGGCTCTTTGAGTTGCAAATGACCGGAACAGAATTTACATAAAGGAAGCAAATCAATTTCAGGGTTTGTGCAACTGGGAATGAATCATGTTTCAGGTTTGGTCGGATCAGAGGTGTGAAGGAAACCTGAATATCACCCCAAAATCTTCCTCTTTGACCTAAAATTATTTTCAGCGGAAGGCGATAAGAAGCAGCAAACCCAGAAACACCCCTCCCTTCTTCTGCCTAAGGGCTGGAAATAAGGTCTTCTTTTACTGGAGACAGTCTGAGCAGTTCAGAGTCCTTCTAGAGGGATCTGCAAACAAACCTTCCTTTGCTGGTTTCTCCCACTTATTCACCCCCTTTAGTTTGCTCCCCTGGGAAGCCTGACACGGCTGTGCTTTGTCATTGGTCTACAATGCATTGTTCTGTGTTGAAGTGGGGTGTAAACTGGAATCGGAGCCACATGTTGAATCGCTCTTTCTCTGGGTTGCTTCTGCGCACTGTGCCTACATAGCTTGCTGTCCGCTCTTGTTCATCTGTCTTTCTGTTAAAGCATTCCAGCCAAACCCTGAAACGGGCTAAAAATGTGCCTCCCCTGCATGTGAAACAGGGTATCGGGAACTTTCTCCCCCTCTAGGTCTTTGGTTCTTGTCTTGGCTGGGAACGTGTCCCATGTTTCCCCTTCAGTTGGCAAAGATCTCGCCCCAGACGGCCCCCCTGCATCATCCCTAGAATGTGGGGGCCTGGAGAAAGATGCTCTGTCTCTTGGATTCCACAACTTTGAGGGCTGATCCCAGAAAGCTGAGCTGTGGATCCCTCCCTAGGATGTGGGGTTCATGTTCCAAACTATGCCAGGGGCCCCCTGAGTATTTCGAGTGTCATGTGAACAGGAGAAATGGACTCTCCTGAGGTGTACATGCTGGCGGGGCCCATGGGACGTGAACGAACCAGCCAGCTTGTCTCCCATAGAGAAACGTGACATCACTGACATGCTTTGAAGGACAATAAAGCAGGGGAAAGGGGTGAAAGGGGCTCCTGTCATGGCTCCGTGGAAACGAATCTGACTGGTATCCACGAGGAAGCAGGTTTGATCCCTGGCCTTGCTCAGTGGGTTAAGGATCCAGCGTTGCCATGAGCTGTGGTGTAGGCTGGTGGCTGTAGCTCTGATTGGACCCCTAGCCTGGAAACTTCCATATGCTGCAGGCGTGGCCCTAAAAAACCAAACAAACCAAAGGCAAAAATAAATACTACAAAGAGTCCTGTAAGTCCTGTGTAAGAAGGACTGTTTCCTCTTCTGGGAGGTGCTGTGCCTTACCCACGACACGTGGCTTTTCTGGATTGGGGTGTGTATTATTGCCAGGGTCCCTTTCAGCTCTAAATTCAGTGAATCGGAATTCATTCTCTAAGTACTTCATCCTCTTATTTTAACATTCAATTATGTTGGAATGAATGATGCAAGCAGGACCAAACTCTAGAATCATCATTTACATTTTCCAATTTATAGAAGGATATTACAAATAAACCTTACATAGAAAAGACAAAAGTTCTTTAACGACTCATGTACCCATATTTGTAAGTCTTAATAAAATAAATTTTAAAATGCCTCATGACATAGGGTCATTATTTTCCAGCTTCCTGGAAATGTGTGATTAGATTAACATCTTTTTGATCAGTAAACAGCCTCCACGTATAGTTGGCATAACCTCGGCAGCCAGTAGAACAAATGTTTAAAGGAAAACAATTTTAAGGTTCACATTTTATGCCTACTCATACTAGTGCTATTTAACATGACTAAAAGAACTCCCTAGAGAGATGTTTATTGTAAGTTCTTCCTTTTTAAAAAATTTAATGGTCACACCCACAGCTGCAGCAAGACTGGCTCCTTTACAGTATTGTCAATTTCTGCTCTACAGCATAATGACCGAGTCATACATGCATCTCCACTGCTTTTCTCATACTCTCTCCCATCGTGGTCTATGCCCAGAGATTGTGCATAGTTCCCTGTGCTGTACAGCAGGACCTCATTTCTTATCCATTCTGAATGGAATCGTTTGCATCTATGAACCCCAAATTCCCCATCTATCTCACTCCCTCCCAGTGCCTCTCCCTTGGCAACCACAAGTGTGTTTTCCATGTCCCCGAGTCTGTTTTTGTTTCATAGATTGGTTCATTTGTGCCATGTTTTAGATTCCACATGTAAGTGATAGCATATGGTATTTGTCTTTTTCTTTCTAATTTACATAGCATGAGAATCTCTAGTTGCATCCATGTTACTGCAAATAGTATTATGTTGTTCCTTTTTATGGCTGAGTAGTATTCCCCTGTGTGTGTGTGTATAATAAATACACACACCACATCTTCTTAATCCATTCATGTGTTGATGGACATGTAGGGTGTTTATATGTCTTGGCTGTTGTGAATAGTGCTGCAGTGAACACAGGGGTGCATGTAGCTTTTGGAATGAAGGTTTTGTAGGGGTGTATGCCCAGGAGTGGGATTGCCGGATCATATGGTAGTTCTATATTTAGTTTTCTGAGGAACCTCCATACTGTTTTCCATAGTGGTTGTACCAATTTATATTCCCACCAACAGTAAAGGAGGGTTCCCTTTTTTCCACATCCTGTCCAGCATTTGTTATTTGTAGACTTGTGAATGATAAGGCTGAAGCCTCTAACACACTGTGCAGGCCAGCACTCCTTCACAGCAACTCAAGCTGCTGCAGTCAGGTTCTTAACCCACTGTGCCACAGCAGGAACTCCCTCAATTAAAAATTTTTATTGACATATGGTTCATTTACAATGTTTCAGTTGTAGAGCAAAGTGATTTATACATATATAAATTCTTTTCAGAGTCTTTTACGTCACAGGTTATTACAAGATACTGACTACAGTTCCTTGTGCTATAGAGTAAGACCTTGTTTATTTTATATATAGTAGTCTATATCTGTTAATCCCAAATTCCCAATTTATCCCTGCCCCCCTTTTCCCTTTGGTGAGCATAAATTCGTTTTCTAGGGGTGTTAGCCTGTTTCTATTTTGTTTATAAGTTCATTTGTATTTTTTTTAGATTCCACATCTAGGTTGGTATCATAATTGTTTTTCTCTGACCTAGTATGATAATCTGTCCATCTATGTTCCTGCAAATGGAAATACTTCATTCTTTTTAGTGGCTGCATAATAGTCCACTGCATATATATATGTACCACATTTTTATCCACTCCTCTGTCAATGGACATTTAGGTTGCACCCATGTCTTGGCAATTGTGAATAGTGCTGCAATGAACATGGGGGTGCATGAGAAACTCTTTTTATTATTGATCAATCATGCCTCCAAAATAACCACAATAAACTCGAAATAATTGATGTGTTGAGTAATAACAAAAATAGTAATAAACAGGAGTTCCTGTCATGGCTCAGTGGTTAACAAACTGGACTGCATCCATGAGGACGTGGGTTCAATCCCTGGTCTCACTCAGTAGGTTAAGGATCCAGTGTTGCCATGAGCTGTGGTATACACAGCTCAGATCTGGCGTCGCTGTGGCAGTGTTGTAGGCCAGCTACTGCAGCTCCAATTCAGCCCCTAGCCTGAGAACCTCCATATGCCATGGGTGTGGCCCTAGAAGCTCCAGAACACCTGGATTCAAAACCCTGTTCTATCATCAGGTGTGTGAACTAGGGCAGGTTCCTCTTCATGTTTCAATTCCATCAGCTAAAAAGCAGGTTCGTCATAGGAGCATTTCATAGGGTTGCTGAGAAGATTAAATAAATGTGTAGAGTGCCTAGAAAAACACCGGATCCACAGTAACTGCTTGATGAGTGTTATTTATTACTATTTTTTTGGGTTTTTTTCTTTTAGGGCCACACCCACGGCATATGGAGGTTCCCAGGCTAGGGGTCAAATCGGAGCTGTAGCCACCAGCCTGCGCCACAGCCCCAGCAACGCCAGATCCGAGCCCTGTCTGCGACCTACACCACAGCTCACGCAATGTGGGATCCTTAAGCCACTGATCGAGGCAAGGGATTGAATCTGCGTCCTCACAGATAACTAGTCAAGTTCATTACCGCTGAGCCAGGATGGGAACGCTGGTGTTCTGGGTCCTAATTCAAGTTTTTACCCATACATGTTTCAGATGTGTTTTAAATCCAATGGTATTTGTTTTGTTTGGGGTGGCAGGTGATATTCAGAGACAGGGACTGTCTGTGCCGTGGGTTTTCTGTGCCATAAGCTGCCAAAACATAGGCTCACTGTTGGGATTATACTGAGGTCACGAGCCAGTAGCATAGAGGATCTCTCTCAATAAGGCACTAAAGAAATCACACACTTCAAACCAATAATAAATTAGTTACTCAGCTGTTCCAGGTGAGGGGAAGATGGAAGGAACAAAGTCCAATTTTTTGGTTGAGATGTGCTTCTGGCGAGCCGATGTCCAGACGCCAATGCAGAAATGAAAGTCCCTGCTAGGGCACATTGTGAGGGCAGGAAGATACCAGGGCTGGCAAGATAATCTCCTGGGGCCAGTGCATGACTTTTGCCCCTAACTGGCTAAGGGTTGCCTTGTCCAGGCAGGAGTTAAAGCCCCAAGGTCCTCAGAACTCTTCACATGAGCAAATCCAGGAGCATCCAACCTCTGGGCATTTGAAGCTTAAATGTCCCCCAGCCACAGCTGCACCTGCACCTGTTCTTGTCTGTAGGTGCCCATCGGTGCTGCTCAGGAGCTGAGCTGCTTAGGACTTGACCAGAGGTGTCAGCAGTGACTCCGGATGCCACTTTCTCCATGTCAACAGTGACACTCCGGACACAACCACTTCATTCTTAGATCAAAAGCCAAAAACAAAACCCCAAACAAGTGGATCTGAAGTCATGGAACTAGTTTAGGAGGCATTGGGCCATAGGTGACGCTTGAATACGGTCATTTGCTGTTCTCCTCTTTTTCTCTCTACTCTCTTTCCTACTATCCATTTCCCTCCTATAACCCCAGGGCTCTTGGGCTCTGTTCTGTGGCCCTCAAAATATGTGAACCCCCAAAGAGGCTAATTAGTACGAGTTGGTTATAATGGAGTAGCTTTTTTTTTTTTTTTTTTTTTTTTTTTTTTTGTCTTTTTGTCTTTTCTAGGGCTGCACCCGTGACACATGGAGGTTCCCAGGCTAGGGGTCTAATCAGACCTGTAGCTGCCAGCCTACACCATAGCCACAGGAATGCCAGATCCTGAACCCACTGAGTGAGGCCAGGGATTGAACCCGAAACCTCATGGTTCCTAGTTGGATTCGTTAACCACTGAGCCACGATGGGCACTCCCGGAGTAGCATTTTAAGTCCTTGGTGTGTCCCTTTCAGGAGAACTTACAGTTTATACTGTTTATCTTATGCAGGAACAAAAAGACTTTTTTTTAAGATTTTATTTATTATTTATTTTTTTAATCCTGCTAAGGGTAGAACTAAGTGAAGCCAGTGGGTAGGAGACATACTGGGAGGGTCAGCTTCCCTCGCACTGTGGTTTCAGAGCTTGAAAGTCTGCCTTCTCCTCTCCTGGGTAAATTGGTTCCCAGTATTTGACGCTGTAGGAAAGGGTATGTAAGCTCATTAAACTAAATAAGCAAAACTATGGATGGGCACGCTGTAGGAAAGGGTATGTAAGCTCATTAAACTAAATAAGCAAAACTATGGATGGGCGAAGGATGGCACCTTTCATTTGAAATCATTCCTCGGGGTGATGTTTAGACTGTAATACACAGGGAAAGGCTGATAGTTCAACCACCTGTTATTGTGATCAGCCCTAAAATGCTGCTCACAAAACAGGGGCTAAACGCCTTGCCTCCCAGGTAAGGGTTTCTGGTGAAATAGATGACTGTCAGTCTGCTGGGATGTTTCTTTTCCCCGAGGAGCTGTGTAGGTGCCCCCGGTTGGCCCGCCCCTGTCCCACCTGGAGGGCAGGAGAACGATGGAGTCTTAGACGTCACAGCTACTGTACTTTTAGGACTCAGTTTGAGTCACTTGGGGCATTCAGTGACACTAAAGTCACATCTCAGTCTGATAATTATTTTGCCGGCAGGTGTAGATGGCTCTTCCAGCTGCCTTGCTTTTGTCATTGACATAAAGCGGAGGATGTTGAAGGGTCATGTTCTCTTCTTGCTCTTCATGGTCTTTTTAACTCTGGGAGGTGCCTTCAAATTTCTTGATAGATATATTTTTTTAATTTTAGCATTGATGAGGGTTCATTTTAATTCCTGTTCATTAATCGTCCTTGGCACCATGCTTTGAACCCTTTTTTTTATCACATTAATGAAAAAGTTTGTAATGCTAGGGCCATTTTCTGCCATCCTTGCTGGGTTAGTGATAATTCCCATGTTAAAAATAATCACGTTTACTTGTCTTCCGAGAATACTGATATCTTTCCAGTTCACTTGGGTTTTAAGCACTCCCTCAAGAGAAAGTATGGGAGTTCCTGTCGTGGCTCAGTGGCAATAAACTGGACTAGTATCCATGAGGATGCAGGTTCGATCCCTGGCCTTCCTCAGTGGGTTAGGGATCCGGTGTTGCTGTGAGCTGTGGTGTAGGTCACAGGTGACGCAGCTCAGATCCTGAGTGGGAGTGGCTGTGGTGTAGACCTGCAGCTCTGATTAGATCCCTAGCCCAGGAAACTCCATATGCTGCAAGTGCAGCCCTAAGAAGAAAAGAAAAAAAATTTTCCTTTTTTTTTTTCCCTCTTTTTTGATGTGTTCACGGGTATACAATACAGGTCTGAATTTCTAGTTCATCTTGCAAGACGTATGAGATGCTCGTTGGGTTCCTCCCTGTTGGTGGCATTTAGGCTGGAGTTTTTCTCCCTAACTCTGCTTTACTTGTCAGACAACAGACTTGCCAATTCCTGTCTCTGTTTTACTCAATTCAGGAGCAGCAGCACTTAGGCAGGATGACCAACCTGGAAGCCAACAGCACTTTTTTTTTTTTTTTTTTTTTTGGTGGATACTGTATTATTTTAATTATTATTTTTTCCTGCTGCAACTGCATCATATGGAAGTCCCCTGGCCGGGGATAGAATCTGAGCTGGCACTGCAACTTATGCCACAGCTGCAGCAATGCTGAATCCTTAGTCCTGCTGCATGGGGCCAGAGTCTAACCAGTGGCTCCACAGAGACAAGCCAACTCATGAACACAACAGCACTTTTATCGACTAAACAGAAGCAGCCTCTGACTGCAAGTCTAGGGCAGAGAAAGAGAGGAAACAAAAGCTGCTCTAAACACATGCTCTGGCTGTGAAGGCTGAACTTGAGGTGATCTTCCTAACTTTGGGGCTTCTGCCCGCAAAAATGTGAAATGGTTAAAAATAATACATTTTACTGGAAGGCGGATGATGCAGGCATGGATTGACGTTAACACAACTCTCTCAGCTGCTCATTTTGGATGGTGATTTCAGACGCTTCCTGAAATTGTATTACATTCCATTTCAGTCCAATCTTTTTTTCCTTTGATGGACAATTCAGTTTTGTGTAACATGCCAGTGAGTCAGAAGCCTTAGTATGAGAAGGATGCTGCCAAGATCCTGACAATGACGACCTATGTGCCAGGAGGGTCATGGTGGGAATTAAAATAGACGAAAGCTGTAAAACATTTAGAATAGCATTTGGCTTAATTTGAGGCACTCACTGCTTGTTAGCTATTAACAGTCTTAGTAATACTATGGGGACTCTTCTGGGCTCATTTGACCCCGTGGCACTGCCTTGCAATTAGAGGGACAAAGACCAACACAAACAGAAAGTAAGAACCTGAGACAAATGATGATTTTAATGTGGACTCACGTTGCTCCCTGGAAATTGAAGAAAAAAAATCAATGTTTAAATCATTCTGAATCCAGTTATTACCAAACAATTCATTTTGGTAATGATCAGGGAATCCGATATGCCTTCTACATATATTCATGAACCCATTTTTTTTTACAGTTGAGAAAAACCAAAGCTCAGAGAGGCTTTTTAAATTTCCCAAGTCACACAGCTGAGAGTGGTCCAAGGGGGTTCGACCTTACCCCATGGGTTTACGGAAAGCTTTGAAATAAACTCTTACGGTATTTTGAGCGCCAAGTTGTCGGTTGCTTTCCCTCTAGCTACTTGTGGGTGTGAGCTTAACTATTGATGATTTCTGTTGTGTGCTGTTTCCCAGGCATCCAGATGGCCTCTTCCTGGGGAAGAGTTTGCCCCCAGGGCAGGTGGAATAATGGTTCCGCACAGGTGTCCGCCTCTAACCCCTGGACCCTGTGAGCATGTTACCTCACAGGGCAAAAGAGAGTTGGTAGATGGGGTTGAAAGAGGGAGGCAGGAGAGATGGAAGACATGCAGGCAGAGCCAGGTCAGAGTGATGGGCTTGGCATCTCTGAAGACGAGGAATAACCCCCGAGTCAAAATAGGCAGGTTATAGAATCGGGCTGCTGCTCGCTGCTTACAAACGCGGTACCCACAAATGGTGGAAGGGAACGCTGCCTTGAATCAGCGTGCTGGCCATCTGGGGAGATGGTGGGCTCCGTGTCCCCCATAAACCACCTCCGAAGATTCTGTTCGGCCTTGACGGCATTTGTGGATTGATGGATTGCTTGATTGCCACGCCCGAGGCATACGGAGGCTCCCAGGCGAGGGGTCAGATGGGAGCTGCAGCTGCTGGCCTGTGCCACAGCCACGTGGGATCTGAGCTGCATCTGTGACCAACACCACAGCTCACCACAGCACCGGATCCCCAAGCCACTGAGCGAGGCCAGGGATTGAACCCGCATCTTTGTGGATGCTGGTCAGGTTCGTTTCTGCTGTGCCACATGGGGAACTCAGGCCATGAAGGCTTTTAAAGGGAAGGAGGGAAGTAATTGCAGCTCATCGTAGAGCTGGATGTTCAGCGTTGTCGCTGCACCCCACCCCCCTTCCTTGCAGCTTATGGAATCCTCCCTCCTCCTGATCTTCCTCTAGAAGTTACCTTGTTCAGAGTTGGGTCGGGGATTATTCATTACTTAGTCTTTGTTTCCACTTCTTTGATCTTCGGAGAGAAGCAGCAGGTGAGGCCTGGCACTGTGTGATCAAAAGGTTGGAAAGGTGTGTTTGGACCAGAGTGGGCGGAGCATGGGGTTGAAAAGTTAGTTACAGTAGAGTCTCTGCTGAAGGGACAGGAAAAGGCTTCCTGCTGAGGGGTGGGTGGTCTCCTCCGAAGAGCCGCTGGCCTGCAGACCACCTCTAGGAGCTGCAAAAGGCCAGGAAACCCATCCTCTCCTAGGCTTCCAAGAAGAAACCCTTCTCTACCATTGCCAGGACCTGGCTTCTGCTCACGGTGCCGAGAGGATAAACGTGGAGACGGTTTTGGGCGAAGAAGAACAAAGAGCTTTCTATAGCAAAGGAGGGTCACAGCAGGCTAATGCCTCAAAGACTGCCCCCTTTGGGAGAGATTGGGAGGTGGTTTTATAATTTGGGAGTGAAAAATAGGGCCACAGGTAAGGATCAGGGCAGAGGCAAGCTTGCGTTGTTTTCAAAGCTGGTGTTTGGTGGCCTGGGGGTCTTCTTTCTGAATAAAGGCAGCTTCATTAACATCTTGCATTTGTTGAGGGGGTGGTTAGTTCTGCAGAAGAGCTCAGAGATACTGTTACCTATATTCCTTGAGGAGGAGCCAGGGCTCTGCCCCAAAGCTGTGCTCTTGTTTCTTGACTGACTGCTGCTCTCTGGTCTCTGAATCCCATCCCCTCTCTTCCCTGACTGGCACCTGTTTGAACCTGTTCTTTGGAACTCAGGGAAGGTCCTGGAAGCTGAAGTTTATTCCCTGAACAGCAAGACATGGGGGCACCAGAAAGGCTTGAGTGCCCAGGAGCCCACAGGGCCCTGCTTGGTTTCACTACCAACACCTGGGTTTTAGGTCTCTAAGCCCCATTTCGGTCTTAGGACCGGGAGATGAAATTGAAGCTAGTTTAAGCCCTTGAGTTTGTGGTAATTTGTTACAGCAGCATTATGAACCTATTCACTCTCTCTGCCGAGTTTACAAAGTGTCCCGCCTTTTATTTTAATGCACCTATGCATTGAGGGCAGTGGGGGCTCTTTATTATTTAGATGAGGGTTCCGATCAAGTTGTTGGCCGTGACGCACGTGTCTCAACCCATTTTTGTTGATTTGGTAAGGAGCTTTGGGGTGGGTTGAGTGTGTGCGTCTCAGAGAAGGAAGAAAGGGCAATGGCAGCATCAGCCCCCAGAGATGCTGAAGGGAGGAAGTGGCTTGGAGGTTCTCAGGGAGTTCTGATGAGCCCTACAAGGGCCTTTGCTTACCCAGTTGAAAGTCATTGACCTCATAGGGCCAGTGACAATTGAGCACTTTGCTGCTAATGGCAGTTGTAGAGCTTTTCTTGGATTGGCTCGTCTGGCTTGGCAACAGCGCTGTGAGGAGGATACGATCGATCCTATCTCCATTTTTCAAATAAGGTCGTTGCTACATGAGGATGTAGATTTTACGTAGACACTCTTCTTACAGTCGGATTCTTAACACTACCTGGTTGCCAAATTGTGAAATACATGGATGTTGATGGCCACAGAAGTATTTTATGTTCATTTGTTAAGCCTTGAAGCTTTTTTTTCCCCTGCCACTTTGTATCTCTCTAGCTACTGGGTTACTTGGTTGCCATTTAGAACAGAACTGTTAAAAGGTAGGCTAAAAACACCTGTCTGAAGCCTCTCCTCCATCAAGGCATTCAGTAAGAAGCTGCCTTTGCATAAAATGTCCACTGGGGGGCAGATTTTCATAAAAAGTACACAGCATTAGATCTTAAGAGTTTCCAAAAATTTATAAAGGCCAAATGAATCATTTTTTTGAGATTGTTAGTTAATGTTTGGGCTTACTAAAAAAGGAGGGATGCCCTTGTACTATATTTAATACCCTTTCAAAATAGAATGAGAGCCTTAGCAGCTTAACTTATTTTAGTTATAATATATATCCTTTAAACCAGAACTTTGAAAACACATTTTACACATTCGTTATACTCAGCCCTTGAGCAAACTTGTAAAACAGTTTTTTTTTCCATTTTTTTACAATGAAGCTATAGTAATAAAAAGCCTATGTATGCTCTTGCTATAACTTTATACTAGGAAACATGCTAATGTTTTAGGTAGACAGGCTGATTTTTTAGAAGAGGCTAGCAAAAGATTATACACTGTAAACTTAGTTACATTTACTTGCATGGATTTCTTTCCTACTTGCTTCAAGTTTGCACATGAACGACAAATTTCCTCCCACTAAGCATTTTCGGGATTACACTGTGAGGTGAGATAAAGTTATTAGCTTGTTTAGTGCCGTAATTCAGGGGAAAAATTTACTTTGAAAACTCCTCAGTGTACCTTTAAATACTATTTATATAAAAATGTTTGGTGCCTTCATCAGAACCCACCTGCCTGCCGCCCCACCCACACTGTTGATAGGACGGGGGCCAGCAGGGGGCGCTGTAACAGACCCAAGGCGTCCCTATGGCGTTTCCACAATCACCTGTGTCCAGCAGTTAACCAGCAGCTCTTCTCTCCTTCTGCTGCCGCTTTAATGAGTCACTTTTCCTTTGGGCTGTGTTTTGGGTTGCCAGCACACGAGTGGAGGTGTTTCTAAGGCACCATAGACTCTTGTGTCTTTGGCAGATACCATGAGCTCCAGTTCACTGGCTTTTAACATGTAAATGTGCCAATTTGTGAGTTTTAAAAACTGTATTTTTAAATCATCAGCTCAGTAGTTTGCTCTAATCATGAAAAAGAAAAGATTCTGTCACTGCGCCCCAATTTAAATGTCAGCGACTTCACATTTAATGATTCATTTTATCTAGTGGACTGAATTTATGAACTTCATTTTTGAGGTATGCATATTCAAACACAGCTGAGCTTTGATCCTATCACAGCACATGTGATGAGCAAAACGAGCAGGATGAAGCCTATCAGAGTATTTTCTACTCAATTAGCTATGCCACACATCTCAAAGGTGACTTCCCCAGTGGCAACTTATTCCTACCAGATTTTTGACAGTCCTCCAATCTGAAACTTACTAAAGTGATACATCAGCATTTTATGTTCTTTTACACCTGTATTCAATTTAAGCAGTATTTCTAAGTTGAGATGTCATTATTTCCTTAGCAGAAAAAAAAAAAATGATAGGAAATATTAGTCACTGATGCTTGTTAATGGAACCAAAGCTCTGATCAATCAGTTAGGGCGCTATTGAGTATATACACTGTAGTAGATACTCAAATAATAGGCCCTGCTGATGGATTGATAATACGCGATTCTCTCCACTAGCCTCAGGCATTTGTGTTTAAAAAAAAAAAAAAAAATCATTGCAAGGCAAAATGTGAGCAAACATCAGTAACTGACTCTTTTGTTTTTAGCAGCTATGCGATTTAGTTGTTTGGAATTCTGGAAAATAAAGGTTAGGATTAACTTTGTCCATTCTCTTCCAAGTTTCGATTAAACAATGAGGTCCTACTGTATAGAACTTGGTCAGATATTCATTATCCTGTGATAAGCCAGAATGGAATATGAAAAGGAATCTATGTGTATAACGGAGTTACTTTGCTTTACAGTAGCAATTCACACAACATTGCAAATCAACTCTATTTCAGCAAAATAAATTTAAGAAAATCCAAAAAATAAAAAACCCATGACTATAAGAAAGCATTTAGTAGAGTGCTTATGCATTAGAGAGTTGAATTTGTTGCTGTGCAGAGTCTAAGAATTGTGGGTTATTTTTTTAAAGGTCCACACCTGAAGCATATGGAAGTTGCTAGGCTAGGGGTCAGATCGGAGCTGCAGCTGCCAGCCTACGCCACAGCCAATGCTAGATCCGAGCCGCGTGTGCAACCTACACCACAGCTTATGGTAACGCCAGGTCCTTAACCCACTCAGCAAGGCCAGGGATTGAACCTGCATCCTCACGGATCCTAGTCAGGTTCATTTCCGCTGAGCCACCATGGGAACTCCTGTTTTGGTGTTTTTAAAAATGACCTATTGACACCCATCAGATAAGTGAACAGTTTTTGGCAAAATAAGACATACACAAACTGAACACTTTGGCTAATGAAAGAGGACAGTGTATAAGTGTCAAAATGCACAATGTCCCAGCACTCACGGTGACAAGCATCAAGACAATGTCCAGGAGTTCCCGTCGTGGCGCAGTGGTTAACGAATCCGACTAGGAACCATGAGGTTGTGGGTTCGATCCCTGCCCTTGCTCGGTGGGTTAAGGATCCGGCGTTGCCGTGAGCTGTGGTGTAGGTCGCAGACGCGGCTCGGATCCCGCGTTGCTGTGGCTCTGGCGTAGGCCGGTGGCTACAGCTCCGATTCGACCCCTAGCCTGGGAACCTCCATATGCCGAGGGAGTGGCCCAAGAAATAGCAACAACAACAACAACAACAAAAAAGACAAAAGACAAAAAAAACAAAAAACAAAAAAGACAATGTCCAGAGGGTGGGGGCACTCTGTTCTACAGAATAGCTACCTCTAATTTTCTTTACATAAAACACTTCTAATGTGTCGTCATTAAAAAAAAAAAAAATTCTAAATGAGCTCTAGATGCAATTTTACTGCCCCAGTCTTTTCTACTTAAAATTTCACAGTACAGAATCATGAACGTGTTTCATTTTTTTATAGCTCCATGGAGAAGTTTCTACATCCCATAATAGAGGAAAAATGCATTTCAGATACGTCTTCGTCAAACTCACTAATATTTAGACTTTGTTTGACCCTGTAGACTGGTTATAGCCATAATGAAAGTCTGCACCAAAAGCCATGTTTTATTTGGTCAAAATTTTTTTTCCCATTCTATCCGCACCCCAGTTCTATGGAGTGTTTTGAGCTTTTCGAACCTCCATTGCATCCTTTGTATAGGCTGCAAGGCTGGGGGGACCCGGCAGGAGGCAGAGGTGGGTTGTGCCCTCCATCTCCTCGGGCACTGCTTGAATTCACCCTCCAGATGTGGCGGTTCCATGAACGCAGAAATGGCCCTCAGAGGCAGGATAGGTTTCTTCCCTCAGGATGGTTCAGTTCTGTTTTTTCTTTTTATGGCCCCAGCTGCAGCACATGGAAGTTTCCGGCCTCGGGGTCCCATCCGAGCTGCAGCTGGGGCCTACGCCATGCAGCCATGGCCACACTGGATCTGAGCTGCATCTGCGACCTCTACATGGCTCATGGCAACACCGGATCCTTAACTCATTGAGCGAGGCCAGGGATCGAACCTTCGACCCCGTGGACTCTGTGTTGGGGTCTTAACGCCCTTGAGCCGCAATGGGAAGGCCTCTTCTCCCACGATTTCATGGAGCGGCCAGGGATGTTCTGTGGCTCCAGGAGGGAAAGCAAAAGGCAAAACCCTCCCTGTTGCCCGCTGGCCCCACTCTGATGTCCCAGTGCCGAATCAAAAGCCTCAACTCAGAGGCCCACAGCCTTACGTAATAAGGAGAATTAAAGAAAACTGTCTGCATGTTATTTCGAGTTGTGCTTAGAATCGCCGTGAATTATTACTTGTGATCCAAACCCATACCGTTTTTATCTTCAAATGTATGTGCAGAAGGCCACGTAACACTGGAAGGCAACTTACTTGCCTTTTCACAAGATGTCAGTTGAGGTCCAGTCCTGCGGAGGCAGAATCAGCTACTCGAAGCACCAACTCCTGGCTCACGCGTTTTGTTGCTGCAGTCTTTGCTGATCTCATTCTCCTCATTTATGCGTCTGGCTCTCCAGATACGACGAAGGGAGCATGTCTTTGGATGTTTTATCGGAAAAAGCAGAGATGTTGGAGAAAGGCCGATGGAGGTTAAATCTTCCTCTGTTGCCTCTTGAGCCGTGTGATCTTGGGCAGGTTGCTTGAGCTCTTTTACCTTTTTCCTAATCTATAAAATGGGATCAATAAGCCTACCTTATGAAATGGCTGTGAGAATTGAGAGTAGATACTTGTCTCTATGCAACACATACTCAAGAAGGTGGATTTTTTTCTCATTCTGCCTCTTTTTACAGTTAACCCCCTCATTAAAAACAGTGACACGGGAGTTCTCATTGTGGCTCAGCAGGTTAAGGGCCCAACATTGTCTCTGAGGATGAGGGTTCGATCCCTGGCCGCACTCAGTGGGTTAAGGATCTGGTGTTGGGGCAAGCTGCGGTGCCGGTTGTAGGTGTGGCTCAGATCTGGTGTTGCTGTGAGTGTGGTGCAGGCCTGCAGTTGCAGCTCTGTTTTGACCCCTCGCCTGGAAACTTGCGTATGCCATAGGTATGGCTATAAAAAGAAGAAAATCGAAAAATAGTGATACATGTAGAATTACATATTAAGCGGAGAATCTTAGAATTGAAGTCAACCTTTAATATTTTCTAATCAACTTCCATCTCATTCTTCCCTATTGTATTATTGAAAACCCATGGGGCAGCCGAATTTGCACAATCAGACATCAGGGGGCCCTGGACAGCATCTTGTCAATGATATTTTCAGTTGGAAGCTCAAAAAGAAATACATCACATTGCGAAAAGGTCATTGGTCAGGCAGTTTGGTTTATTTCATAGCTAAGGACCCAGGGAGTTCCTGTTGTGGCTTAGTGGTAAGGAACCCGACTAGTGACCCTGGGGATTCAGGTTGGACCCCTGGTCTCGCTCAGTGGGTTAAGGACCCAGCATTGCCATGAGCTGTGGTGTAGGTCACAGGTGGGGCTCGGATCCCTCCTTGCTGTGGCTGTGACTGTGGCATAAGCTGGCGGCTGTAGCTCTGATTCGAGCTCTAGCCTGGGAACTTCCATGTGCCGTGGGTGCAGCCCTAAAAAGACCGAAAAGAGAAAAAAGCGAAGGACCCAGACTTGGCGCATCTCTGCTTTGACATCCCCGGCCTGTGCATTGTACTCGGACAGGCTCCTGAACTAAAGGTGCTGCTTCTGTGCTCAGCGTCGCAGGCAGACATGACTGCAGCTGGAACGGAAAGAAGACCTTTTTGCAATGTCCGTTAATTTATTCAGCACAGCACTGCAAAGCAACTGTACTTCAATACAAATTTAAAAAGGAATGGGGAAGTCGTTCCTGGAAATCTGCCCCCCTCTTCCAGATTCCCCTTTAACCCACCACTGTCCTGGGCCAGGGATCAAACCTGCACCTCCCCAGCGACCTGAGCTATTGCAGTTAGATTCTTAAACTCCTGTACTGCACCATAGTGGAAACTCTTGTAGGGAGGTTTTTTTTTTTTTTTTTTTAAACCCCCCCAACTAAATAATCAATTTTAATCCTAGTGATCAGTCTATTTAAATAATCTGTTGCTTCTTTGTTTTTGGTGAGCCGTTTGTTTCTACAAAGTTGTCCATTTCTTTTAGGTTGTAAAACTTACTGGTGTGTCATTATTCATAGTATTCTTTTACGCTTTTTTTGTATTTCTGCAGTATCCATTTGCAATTTCTCCTGTTTCAGTTCTTACTGTGTTTATTTGGGGTTTCTCTCTTTGTGATGAGGCTGATCAGAGGTTTGTCAATTTTGCTTACTCTTTCAAAGAACCAGCTCTTGGTTTTATTGATTTTTTTTTTTTCATTGTCTTTTTAAACTCTATTTATTTCCTTGCTGATCTTTATTATTTTTTTTTCCTTTCTGCTGAGTTTAGTTTTTGTTTTTCTAATTCTTTTAGGAGGTAGGTTGGGTTGTTGATTTGAGATTTTTTTTTCTTTTTTGAGGAAGGACTGTATTGCTAAGAACTTGCCTCTAAAAACTGCTTTTATAGCATCCCATAGATTTTTGTGTGGTTGAGTTTTCATTTGTCACAAGGGATTTTTTAATTTCCTTTTTGTTTGCCTACTTGTCCCATTTGTTTTTTAGTAGCATGTTGTTTAGTCTCCAGGTAGTCATTTTTTGCTCATTTCTTTTCCTGTGGTTGATTTCTAGTTTCATGCCATTGAAGTCAGAGAAGATGCTTGAAGTAATTTCCATACTCTTGTTAAATTGGTTGAGGTTTCTTTTGTGCCCCACTGTATGGTTAGTCCTTGAGAATGTTCCATGTGCACTTGAAAAGAATGCATATTCTGAGTTTTTTTGGATGTCCTGAAAATGTCAATGAGGTCTAACTGTTCTATTTTATCATTTAGGATCCCTGTTGCCTTATTGGTTTTCTATCTAGAAGATCTGTCCTTTGATGTGATGGGGGTGTGAAAGTCTCCTATTATTATTATTTCCATCAATTTCTCCTTTTATGTTTGTTAGTTTTTGTTTTATGTATTTGAGTGCTTCTATTTTGGGGCATATAGGTTAATAAGTATAATACCCTCTTTTTGAATTTATCCTTTTATTATTAGTTTCCTTGACCTTTCTATAAAGAAAGAGAAGAGACCTTTATCTTTAAGGTATTTGTTTTAAAGTCTATTTTTTCTGGTAGGAGTATTGTGACTCCCTCTTTCTTGTCACTTTCATTTGCATGCAATATCTTTTTCCATCCCCTCATTTTTTTTGCTTTCTTTATAAGTGTTTTATTTTATTTTTTTATATAATGATTTTTATTTTTTCCATTATAGCTGGTTTACAGTGTGCTGTCAGTTTTCTGCTGTACAGCACAGTGACCCAGTCACACGTACATGTGTACCTTCTCCCTTCTCACACTATCAGGCTCTATCATAACTGACCAGACACAGTTCCCAGTGCTACACAGCAGGATCTCATAGCTAATCCATTCCGAAGGCAATAGTCGGCTCTATTAACCCCAAGCACCCCGTCCATCCCACTCCATCCCCACAGCAACCACAAGTCTCTTCTCCAAGTCCATGATTTTCTCTTCTGTGGAAAGTTTCACTTGTGCTGTATGTTAAATTCCAGAAATAAGTGATATCATATGGTATATGTCCATCTCTTTGTGACTTATTTCACTCAGTATGAGAGTCTCTAGTTCCATCCATGTTGCTGCAAATGTCATTATTTTGTTATTTTTTATGGCTGAGTAGTATTCCCTTGTGTATATATTTCATGTCTTCCTAATTCAATCATCCATTGGTGGACATTTGGGTTGTTTCCATGTCTTGACTATTGTGAATAGTGCTGCAAGGAAGGTGTGGGGTGCATGTGTCTTTTTTAAGGAAAGTTTTGTCCGTATATATGCCCAAGAGGGGGATTGCTGGGTCATATGGTAGTTTTATGTATAGTTTTCTAAGGAACCTCCATACTATTCTCCATAGTAGTTGTACCAGCTTTACATTCCCACCAACAGTGCAGGACATCCCCGCACTTGTCATCTGTGTGTCCTTTGCTCTAAGATGGATCTTCTGTAGGAAGCATATTGTAGTTTGCTGTTTTTTAATCTAGTTTGTCACTTTATATCTTTTGATGAGAGCATTCAGGTAATGATTGATACATGTGTATTTATTGCCATTTTAAACATGTTTTCCAGTTCAGTCTATGTTTCTTCTTTGTTCTTTTTCCTTTTTGTGGTTTGATGAGTTCCTTTTTTTTTTTTTTTTGCTTGTGTTGTCTTCTCGTTGGTTTTTGTGAATGTGTTGTTTAGTTTAGATTTGTGATTGCCCTTTTTTTAAGTATGTTAACTTCTTCCTATGTTTTCTCGCTTTAGAATATGAGTCATTTAACTTCAAACACATTCTAGGGGTTCCCGTTGTGGCTCAGTGGTTAACAAATCTGACTAGGAACCATGAGGTTGCAGGTTCGATCCCTGGCATCGCTCAGTGGGTTAAGTATCTGGCGTTGCCGTGAGCTGTGGTGTGGGTTGCAGACGTGGCTGGGATCCTGCGTTGCTGTGGCTCTGGTGTAGGCCTGCAGCTGTAGCTCCGATTAGACCCCTAGCCTGGGACCCTCCATATATTACAGGAGCAGCCCTAGAAAAGGCAAAAAGACAAAAAAAAAAAAAAAAAAAAAACCCAAAAAACCAAAAAAAATCACATTCTAAAAAAGCCTGGGCTTTCTTCCTCTCCTTCCCCCCATTTTGTGATTTTTGTCTTTTTTACGTCATATTTATCCTTTTGCTCTTCCTTGTGTTGTATATATTTGTGAAAGCAATAATCATTTTTTTGATCAGTATACTGGCTTATTTAAGTGTTTACTTTCCAATTGCGATTTCTTCCATCCTATATCTTCTTATTTATTCCTATTTGGAGGAGACCTTTCCACATTTCTTTTAGGGTTGGTGTAGTATTGCCGTCTTCTTTTAGTTTAGGTCTGAGAAATTCTCTCTTTCTCCTACTATTGTAAATGATAATCTTGCTGGGTAGAGTATTCTCATATCTTCCCTTTTAGAACTTTGAATATATCTTGCCCCTCCCTTCCGGCTTACAGTGTTTCTGTAGAGAAATCAGCTGATAGCCTTAAGGGAGTTCCCTTGTAATTAACTCTCTTTATTTTTCTCTTGCTGCCTTTAGAATCCTCTAACTTTGGCCATTTTCATTTTAATATGTCTTTGTGTATGTCTGTTTTGGTTCGTTGTTTTTGGAACCCTCTGTGCTTCCTGAATCTGGATGTCTGGTTCCTTCTTGAGATTTGGGAAATTTGCAGCCATAATTTCTTCAAAAGTATTTTTAATCTCCTTTTCTCTCTCTCATTCCTTCTGGGATCCCTGTTAGGTGTAGATTGGCACACTTTATGTTATCCTCTTACCTGTTTTCTTTTTTTTTTTTTCCCATTTGGTGTTCAGCCTGCTCTTCTGATAATTCTATCTTCTGAGTCACTTGCTCATTCTTCTGCATTCTTCATTCTGCTGTTCATTGGTTTTAGCTCAATTTTTGTCTGAGCAAATGAATTTGCTGATTTTTCCGGGCTCCTCCATGTAGTTTCTGGCTCCTTTTTTTAGAAATACTGTGCTGCCCATTTCCTTTATGAACTTGATGCCCGTGAGCCTGCAGAGGTCTGTTGCATTGTTCGCTCCTTGGGGGGAATTATCCTGTCCTTTTATTGGGAATGGTTCTGGTGCCTCTTCATTTTGCTTTACATTTTTGTAACACTGAGTTTAGGGCAACAACTACTACTGCAGTCTTAGAGATCTACTTACAGGCAGGACCATCCCTGGGTAGCTTGTGTGGGTTTACTTTTTTCTTGACGTGAGGGCTGCTCTTGGTTCGGATGCTTGCTGTCTCTTTCCTCGGTGTGTTTAAGCTGTCATCCCCTTGGTAGGGGGTGTGGGGTGTGTGGCCTGTGCATGCTTCCAGGGAGGTGGGGGCAATGGGTGGTGCCTGCAGGTGACGCCTGATCACCAGGCCCTTGGCGGTGGTGGTGACTCATGACAAGGTGGAGGTGCTGGGTTGTGTCTGGTTGCAAGGCCCTTGCAACGGCAACAACCCCCCAGAGGGGGCAGGTGTCCCCCATTCCCTGGGCTCTCAGCAGTGACAGTGATATTGTTGGGGGCAGCAGGCAGTGGCGGGCTGTGCCCACCTCTGGAGTCTGAGATGGCTGAGATGACTTGCACCCACCCCCATAGCTCACACGAGGGGTGCCCTGCTGCCTGAGAGCCTGCGTGTGTGTGTGTGCGCGTGCATGGGTGCAGAGAAAGGAGTTGATGTGGTGGTCCTGCCCCCCTCCCTCCCCCTCCCACTCCCTGTCCCCTAGCCTCACACTCCCCAACAATGGTGCCTTGCTTCTCCGCAGACCCGGGCCTCCCCCGACACTTCCTGGGCCGTGGCGCACTGCTCCGTAGCCCCCTCAGGCTGTTTGTACAAAGCCAGCCCTAGTCCCCTCCCTGGAACTGACCTCTGAAGCCTGAGTCTCAGCGCCCAGCCGCTGCCCCTGCGTCTCAGGCTGGGGGTGCACCAGGTGGTGGTACCAATAGTCTGTGAGTGTCTCTCTGTTTTGCCCTCCTCGGTCCAGCTGCTGCCCTTTTCTCTGATGCTTTGAGGCTTGCCCTCTGGCCTGGCCCGTCTTCCCATCAGTTGGGTGGCCTCCTAGTGTGCCGATGCCTTGCTTCTTGCACAGCTCCCTCTCAGGAGCACTGGTCCCATCCTGATTCCCTTTGCTTTCTTCTCTCTCTTTTTTTTCTTCTTCCCCCTTTTGTTCTAGCCAGTTACATGGAGGTTTTCTGAATCGTTTTTTGGAGGTCTGAGGCCAGCATGCAGTCAATGTTGAGTGAGAATCATTCTACACATAGATTTTTCTTTTGATGAATTTGTGGGAGAAGGTGAGAGGCATGTCTTCCTCCTCTGCCGTCTTGATTCCAGGCCTTGCCTGTTACTTTCTTTTGCTTTTTTTGTTTTGTTTTTACTTTTTAGGGCTTCCCTAGCAGCATGTGGAGGTTCCCAGGCTAGGGGTTGAATCAGAGCTCCAGCTGCCGGCCTACACCACAGCCACATCAACTCAGGTTCTGAGCCACATCTGTGACCTACCCCACAGTTCACGGCAATGGCAGATCCTTAACCCACTGAGCGAGGCCAGGAATTGTACCTTCAACCTCGCGGTTCCTAGTCGGATTCGTTTCCGCTGCGCCACGGTGGGAATACTGCTAATTTCTTAAGTTGCACCTGTTTCTCCTTCACACTTGAACCTGGAGAAAAATTCAGACAGTTGCTCTAGTACATTTGGGATGTTATCTTCCGGCTGAACTGCAACGCATTATCTCTTCGAAGTTACCCAAACTCATTGAATCTTAGCATTTTTCGAATACTTGGGGGAAGGGGCAGTAGGTGAGAACTTAGGTGTTAAAGAGGCTGCTTTATTTAGCAGGTCGAGAGTGGCGGGCTGCAGGGTATGCTTGCAGCTCCTTGAATACCTGGCCCCCATACATACCAAGCTTGTTCTAGTTCATGCCCAAGGCAGCCCTGAATGCAGGACAGTGGCATCACTCACACGCTAATGAAAGAATTGCTGTGCTCTGATTGGAATCTCTGGTCCTGGGTGTGACACAGATAGAGGTTCTTCAATCCCCTGAAGGAATGAAGACGGGGATTGGGCTATTGGTTAGTTTTAAAGCCACAAAACCTACCAGGCAGAAAAAACCCTTATGTGAAGGAGGATCGTATGTAGACTGTTTCTCCTTGAAATTTATTTTAAAATGGTCGTATTGGTGATGATAATACCGTGAAATAGAGGGTTCCCTTCATAACCACATAAATTCCTGACAGAAGGGCCCCCTCTTGCCCCCAGTATGTATAAGTTGTTTCCCAGTAACAGTTTTTATCCAGATTCTCTTTAAGGGAAAAGCTACCCCAAACACAGCTTTGCTTCATCGCAATGGCTAGTTGAAGGCAGATTTGCATATTTTGCTCAATTTGCCAGTGGATTGAGTGATGGGTTTTCATCCCTAATTGTCTTACTTTACAACAACAACAACAACAACAAAACAAAAAACAAGAAGAAAAAGAGTTCCTGTTGTGGCTCAGTGGTTAACGAATCCGACTCGGAACCATGAGGTTGCAGGTTTGATCCCTGGCCTTGCTCAGTGGGTTAAGGATCCGGCGTTGCTGTGAGCTGTGGTGTAGGTCGCAGATGTGGCTCGGATCCCACATTGCTGTGACTGTGGTGTAGGCCGGTGGCTACAGCTCCGATTCGACCCCTAGCCTGGGAACCTCCATATGCCGTGGGAGTGGCCCTAGAAAAGGCAAAAAGACAAAACCCCAAAAAGCTCCAAAATACAACAATGTGAGGTGACCCTGGTTAAGTCAAGCGCCTGAATTTTCTCTCCAAGTCTTTTTCCCCCCACACTGTTGACTGAGTGAAGGAGAGACCTGAGCAGGAGACGGGAGAGGTTAGGTGGTGCTTATTAGGCAAACACACGGCAGGGTCCTCTGTTTAACCGACGCTTCCCTGACCACACAGAGTTGACGCATGAAGCAGAACCACTGATGTGCGGACGTGCTGCATATGCCCGGAATGAAAACCACAAAAGAAAAACAAACCCCCCGCCCAGGGTAATTCAGACTGGCGGGAAGTAAGACCTTTGTGTGTTGAGCGCCTGGATTTGGGCAGGTGTCACAAACTGTGAGGGAGCTGACATGTCCCCCCGTGTTAGAGTCAGCGCCTTAGCCCCCGTCTGGTGCATGGGTGCAGGATGCACCAGCAAGGCTGCCGGGGGCGTGAGGAAGGCTGTGCGGGGGGGTGGCACGGAAGGCTGCCAGGGCATCCTCTGCGCCTGGACGCCCCCTGCCCTTTGGTGGCGGTGGGGCGGGGATGCCGCATGCACTTTGGGGGGCTGGACAGTCGGTCTGTGCCCCCGGCAGGAGCGCGGAGTCCGGGAAATGCCCAGCATTGTACCGGGGCTGTTGACAAACCTCCCCATCCTTCCCCCCAAGAGAGGCTGTGTTTCTACTCTGTTCATCGGGAGACAGCGAGGCACTGCATCCCACTGGAAAATACTCTGTCTCTTTTTCAAGGCTGGTTGGCTCTACCACCAGTCTTGTAAAGATGGTCTGGAATAAACGCTGTCATTTTAGGTGTGTGAACATGTGCCAGGCCCATAGAGAGTGGTCTCCTGACACTATTGCACACAGGTGTGTGGGGTACCCGGTGTGAGGCTTGCAGATGATGTGAGCCGTTGCATCGTCCCACACTTCTGTCGAGCTGGCTCAGAGTTGTTGTTTTGGGTGTAAAGAAGCAACATCAGCTAAGCATCCGGGCTCATGTCGCCGAGATTGTAAGGGACACGTTGAGATAGTCAACCTCTGTTCCCCTCCACAGCCTGTGATCTTTCTGCCCAACCCCATACACAGAGGGCCCTGAAACATCACGACATCTATATATACTCTGTGACACTAAGTTCTGGAAAGAAGGCCCTTTGACTTTGGATAGTACTTTTACTAGAATTAAAGAAATACCTGCTCTCCTCATAATTGGACTTATTACAAATGGTGTCATGTCCCGTGCCGTTCAAACGTCAAAAGCGTGGCTGGCGAGGCAGGGTGGTTTCCGCCGCGTCCATCAAACCAATTCCTCAATGTAATTATTATCCGGGAAGACACAGTTGAAAAGATATTGAATTAAATGGAGCTCTGAAAATTGCTCACCTCATGATTCCTTCTGATGACATCTTGGCATCATTTCGCCAAGTTTCACTATGTAATTTAAGGATCATGTGTAATTGGCACGGGGACCATTGCAGCACCTCTGCATTTCAGCAAGAGGCGAATTTTATTAGTAATAATGGCAGTAATTTTGCCAAATAAGTTGTATGACTTGGTCACTCATTGGAAATTATTCCTCAGCAGGACCGTGTTCCCTTTACGTACTTAACATACGTTTTGAGTAGGAAATGCCTTCGCGTTGCAACGTGTTTGCAGGGAGATGGTTTTTATTGGTATGATCTGCAGGGTCTCATCGTATCCTGGGGTGTTCCACTCAGGAGCTTATTTTTCATTAAGTTTGATTTAAAAAAAACTTTGCATCCACATGAGACATTTAAAAAAGAGGCAGTGATGTTTCCACCCCTGCTGTCACATACCAGAGCAGGGACACGATGCCCTCAAATTTAATCACACAGTGTTTGGCTGATACTTTTTATGGGGGAAAACATTTTTTTTTATTAAAAAACTACTGTAGTCGGGCAGGCCAGACACGCGTCTCCATCATCTACTATAAGCTAAATGATAACGACTCTCAAAGGAGCCTCCATGGTGAAATAAATTTGGAGAAAAGCTAGTTACGTTTTTACAAGAATTATATTGCATATTAAATCATGGCACTGAGAGGTCCTGCTCTGAAAGAAAATTTGTTTTCTCATCATCTCTGCAATGTTTGATCACCGAGCCCCTTCCTGTTGTAGGCCTCTTGATGTTGGGAAAAGTCCTAAAGACCGTTTTTTTTTTTTTTTTAATAAACCATGAAGTCTGAAGTCTGAGATATCTCTTATTTCTTTCTCTTTTTTTTTTTTTTGGTCTTTTTGCTATTTCTTGGGCCGCTCCTGCGGCATATGGAGGTTCCCAGGCTAGGGGTCCAATCAGAGCTGTAGCCCCTGGCCTACACCAGAGCCACAGCAACGCGGGATCTGAGCCACGTCTGCAACCTACACCACAGCTCACAGCAACGCTGGATCCTTAACCCACTGAGCAAGGGCAGGGACCGAACCTGCAACCTCATTGTTCCTAGTCGGATTCGTTAACCACTGCGCCACGACGGGAACTCCTTATTTCTTTTATTGAAGTATTGATTTACGGCGTTGTGACAATTTTTGCTGTACAGCAAAACGACGCAGACATACCTCTATATGCATACCGTTTCTTGAATTACCCTCCGTCATGATCTAGCCCGAGAGACTGGGTAGAGGTCCCCGTGCTCTGCAGTAGGACCTCATGGCTTATCCATTCTTCACGGAAGAGTCTGTATCTACCAACCCCAAACGCCCCGTCCATCCCACTCCCTCTCCCTCCCTGCTTGGCAACCACAGGTCTGTTCTCTTAGTGTGTCTGAACACTCTTGCATAGTCTGTGTATCCCACTGGCATGACGGGAATCACAGTCCTAGTTGTTTGGGAGGTGGCACATACTGGGTAAAACTGTTCGTTTTCAGAGTTCCTGTCATGGCTCAGCGGTTAATGAATCTGACGAGGAACCATGAGGTTGCGGGCTCGATCCCTGGTCTTGCTCAGTGGGTTAAGGATCTGGCGTTGCCGTGAGCTGTGGTGTGGGTCACAGACTGGACTCGGACCTGGCATTGCTGTGGCTGTGGTGTAGGCCGGCAGCTGTAGCTCCGATTGGACCCCTAGCCTGGGAACCTCCATATGCTGTGGGTGCAGCCCTAGAAAAGACAAAAGAAAAACAACAACGAAAAACTGTTCATTTTCAAAAAAATTCACGAGTTCCTGTTGGTGTCCTGGCCTCCTGTGGACTTGACGAAAGACAAGTGAAGAGATCGCTATAGTAGGAGTTCCCGCTGTGGCTCAGCAGTAACAAACCCAACTTAGCACCTATGGGTGCAGTTTGGTTCCTGGCTTCACTCGGTGGATTAAGGATCGGGTCTTGCTGCAAGCTGCAGTGTAGGTCGCAGACATAGCTCAGATTTGCTGTGGCTGCGGCTGTGGTGTCGGCCAGCAGCTGCAGTTCCAATTCGACCCCTAGCCTGGGAGCCTCTATGTGCTGCAAGAGTGCGCCCACCCCCAACAAAAAGAAAGCTATAGCAGATGGAAGAGGGGACCCAGGGAACTGAGGGACTGAGAAAGTGCTGGATCAATGTGGGGTGAACAAGGTGGGTTTATGAGTCATTGGCTTTAAGCTCTTATTCACGGTGTCTTGATTGCCTCATCTTTAAGAATAATGCCTTCTTGTGTTGAAAGACTTGCAAAAACATCTACTCTGGAATATTCCATAAATGGCAGTTACTGCAATTATTCATTATTTCAGCTCTTAAAAATGGACTCTGAAAGTTACGTAACGTGGCCATACAGAATAACTTTTTTCCCCCTGAAAGTCACCATCTTTTTAGGATTTCATAATACTTTATAAAGCAGTGTACAAAAATCATCTGGCTGTGTATCTGGCATGCAGTGTGATAAACCATGTACACAGCAACTTTGATTTCTGCGGCAGTGAGCACTGGATTGCGTTACATTCTGCACAGGTAATTCGCACGGTGAATTCAGAAGGGTTTTTGAGCGACCGCGAGGTGGACGCTTCACTCGTTGCTACCGGTACATCAGCAAATAAAAAGCAACAAAGTCCCTACTTTTTTCATGCAGCTTGTATTTTAAACTGTAAGCAAGTGCTTACACTGTGAGTAAAAAGAGAAGAGAACGTTGGAGAAAAATGGGAAAGCAGCTTGACAAGAGCATGTGAAAAATACTTAAACTTGACTGCATTAAATATCAGCGTTGATGTTTCTTTTTCGTTTTGGTTTGTGCTTTTTGCTTTCTAGGGCCACACCCTCGGCATATGGAGGTTCCCAGGCTAGAGGTCCAATCGGAGCTGAAGCCGCCGGTCTACACCACAGCCACAGCAATGCCAGATCTGCGCTGCGTCTGCAACCTGGACCACAGCTCATGGAAGCACCAAATCCTTAACCCACGGAGCGAGGCCAGGAATCGAACCCGCAACCGCATGGTTCCTAGTCGAATTCGTTTCCACTGTGCCACGACAGGAACTCCAAGAGTTGATGTTTCTTGAAAAGCCGTTTTTGGTTGATTCCTGGACGGAATGGCTGTGTGCACAGGCAGTGGCAGCTTGTCTGTAAGGACACTCCCTGCTGATTTTTAAGATGAAACTTTTTTATGTTCGTCAATTGCTAGGGATTTATTTGTCCACCGACCTTTGCACAGGCATTCTTACTGAAACCCCTTCTTAAAAGGTAGGCTGTGTAAGGCTCACTCCACTCTGCAGATGTGAGCAGCTCGGCCCCTTGAAGGCCCTGCGACAAGCAGCCCAGGATGGCAGAGGGAGGGCAGGAACCAGACCGCTTCTTGGTTGTTAAGGAAAGGGAATAATAGGGTCCTTCCCAGTCAAAGCAGAGGACAGAGGACGGCTGAGGTGGACCTGAGCATTCATCCAACCTAAGCGGTCCTCAGAGATCGTTTTCCACTGAAAAGAGCTCATTATATTCTTATTTATTTATTTATTTGCTATTTCTTGGGCCACTCCTGCAGCATACGGAGGTTCCCAGCCTAGGGGTCGATTAGAGCTGTAGACACTGGCCTATGCCAGAGTCACAGCGACGCGAGATCCAAATGAGTCTGCAACCTACACCACAGCTCACAGCAATGCCGGATCCTTAACCCACTGAGCAAGGCCAGGGATCGAACCCACAACCTCATGGTTCCTTGTCGGATTCGCTAACCACTGAACCACGATGATAACTCCTATTCTTTTTTTTAAAAATGATAGTTGATTTACAATGCTGTGCCAATTTCTGCTGTCCAGCCACATGACCCAGTCACACATACATGTCCATTGTTTTTGTCACATGATCTTCCATCACGCTCTATCCCCTGAGACTGGATGGAGTGCCCTGTGCTGTACAGTGGGACCTCATTGCTTAGCTGTCCTACGTGTAACAGTTTGCATTTACTAACCCCAAACTCCAAGGGGGAGCTGCATGTACAGGAATGAAAATAGAACACTCTGTAACGCCATGCACAAAATAAACTCGAAGTGGATTAAAGACCTAAACATAAGCCCAGATACCGTGAAACGCCTCGAGGAAAACAGGCAGAAGCTCTGGGATGTAAATCGCAGGAATGTCTTGTTGGAGCCGCCTCCTAGAATAATGACATAATGATATTCTTAAAGTTAAGATCACATCTAATACCTTTGCTTCTGCTTTACTAATTATGTGAAATATAATTTGCAACTTTATGGGTTTGAAATGAGCCTTAGCAGTGTATTAATGTGTTCCAGTATTGGGGGGGAAGACTGCTATCCACGTGCAGGTGTGCTCTGGGTTCAGAACGGCTTCCCTGTAGGAAAGGAAGTTATCTGCTCGAATGCTGGTTAGGAAACTAGGACGTGGGAACGTACCTAGTTGGGGTGATGCGGTGTCTTTTGGGGAGACGTGGTGGTCAAAGTGCTTGTTGATGGATTCGGGACTAGGCTCAAATTCTGGCTCTTCCATGGATATTCTTTAACCTCAATAAGCCTCATTCTTCTCTGTATACGGTGGGACACAGCAGTGACATCTAGTTCATGGCGTAATTTTGAGATTCAAATGAGATAATGCAAATACCTGACACTGAGCGATCACTCAGTCGGCTGTTAATATTGATGGACCCCTTCAAGGTTCATTGATGGAAATATGTCCAATAAAATGACCAATGCATTAGATACCATCTCTGCTTACTCGGCTCAGAAATTTACCTTAAGGAGTGCTTATGGAAATCGCAGTCACTGATAATCTTAAGAAATGAAAAAAAAATGTATACGGGAAGCTATAGACGTGACACACAGCCAGTAAAGATAAGTCTGTTTTGCACGTGAATTCTTAGGCTTGTCTTATATTTATAAATTTGATTTTATATACACATAAAAGTAAGTTCTTGATTTTTTTTTTCATAGATCTTTTTAGGAAGACTTTATGCCATCCATGAGAATGACAGCTAAACTATAGCCTTCCTTTCTTTTTTCTTTTTTTTTGTCTTTTTGTTGTTGTTGTTGCTATTTCTTGGGCCGCTCCTGCGGCATATGGAGGTTCCCAGGCTAGGGGTCCAATCGGAGCTGTAGCCACCGGCCTACGCCAGAGCCACAGCAACTCGGGATCCGAGCCGCATCTGCAACCTACACCACAGCTCACGGCAACGCCGGATCGTTAACCCACTGAGCAAGGGCAGGGACCAAACCCGCAACCTCATGGTTCCTAGTCGGATTCGTTAACCGCTGCGCCACGACGGGAACTCCTAGCCGTTCTTTCTTGATTTGTCTTAACATGACCGTCCTGATGTAATTCCTAGGGAGAAAGAAGTAGGAAGAAATGGGAGACGATTTGTAGAATGAGAGTTTGTAGAACATGACTGGTTTTAGGCCTGAGCCTGAAGGAAAGAAACGGGTTCTATCTAGAGGGCGCCCCGGTGGCAAGGTGCCGAATCCTCGTGGACAAGTTTTGCAAGGAAATCACTGAGAGGCCCTTGGCAGAAGAGCTTAAGTCATTTCTGTACTGGGAGCAATCTGCAGTTAGAATAATTCTTATTAGTCGGGAGGGGTTGGAGAAAGTATGAATTCCAAGGAGCGTTTCATCCCAAGGGAAGTAATTTGAGAGTGCTGTCTGGGTTGTTTCTGATGGTTCCAGAACACGTGACATTTTAAATTTTATTTTTTTTGTCTTTTGTCATTTTAGAGCTACACCTATGGCACATGGAGGTTCCCAGGCTAAGGGCTGAATCAGAGCTACGGCTGCCGGCCTACCCCGCAGTCACAGCCACGCCAGATCTGAGCCACGTCTGCGACCTACACCCCAGCTCATGGCAACACCGGATCTTTAACCCAGGGAGCGAGGTCAGGGATCGAACCTTCGACCTCATGGTTCCTAGTCGGATTCATTTCCGCTGGCCCCACGACGGGAGCTCCAAGAACACGTGGTTTTTAAGACGGGTGTGGAGGTATGATTATCTGGTGTGTGATAGAATTGCTCATCTAGAACATGGTACCTCCTCGAAAGCATTCATAATCTCTTGGTTTCGTGGGAGGCAATGGAGCCGTATTCAGCAGAACGGAATGGCCTCGGGAGCCAGGCTGCCTGGGTTCAGAGCCTGATTCTATTACTTCCTAATGGTGTGATCGTGAATAATCTCCCAACTTCTATGTACTGTGGACGCTTCATCTGTAAAACGGATGGAATAATAGTTCTCACTTCATAGGCTTTCCTAATGCTGAAATAAGACAGTAGAAAGGGTTTAGTGTGCAATATACACGTGTTTAATAGTTGTTAGCGGTTAGCACCTCTGCATTAGAAGAGAACGCCTTAAGATAACATAGCCCTGGACAGTTTTGAAATTTTTTTTTTCCCCACTGCCTCATTTAACCTTCAGAGATCCTAAGGAAAGAAGTTCAGGTATGACCCTCCTCCCTGACAAACTGGCAAATTGAAATTCAGTGAAGTTCAGTGGCTTGCCCAAGTTGTAATGTTACACAGCAGTGAGGCAGAGTCTATTGTGAAATGTCCAGTTGAACAGACTTTGTCCTTTATGTCCTTTTTGTCCCGTCACGTCACCGCTGCCATCACAGGTGATGGTTTTACCACAAGGTAACTGCTTGACAGTGAGCTGATGAATGATACAAACAGCAAAAGCTATGGTTTTAAGGGCGGGTGGGGTGGATAAACTAGACTGGAGAGCTGTGGGAAGAGTTTGGGGAGTAAGAATTGGGTAGAATCAGGTCCTGATAAAATCTTGGGCGGCATAAGAAACGCAGTGCAGCGTGGCTGGTACATTAATGCAGGCTGAAAAATAGGTAAAGCATCTATCAGCTAAAGTAATAAAAAAAATGTTTAACATGGTAATTAAAAAGGGAATAATAAAGGAAACAGTATATTATACAATGATAAGGTCCCACATATCCAGAAATACCTAATTCTTTATTTTGTTCTTAGCTTTGTACGTTCGAGGAAGAGGAATCAGCCTGTATCCTAAAAGTTAAGCTGCCCCATCACTCAGTATAAATTGCCTGTCCTCAATAATTATGGAGGATGTTAGGCACAGCGAGACAGGAAGAAAATTAAGTCAGTTCTGCAAAAGGAAGTATTGCCTTTTCAGTAGCTCTTACTAATGTCACTTTGAAAAATCTTGAATATCTGTTTTCCTGTTCAATTATTAAAAACAATATGCTCGGGAGACGTCGTCTATTAGTTTTGAATTTTGTTTCATGCTATTTTGTATAGTGAGCTGCTACTCTAATTATCCCAGGCTATAACGTAGGCCTTCAGTATTTTTTGGGGGGGGGGGGTTTGTCTGAGGCCTTCAATATTTTTTCTTCTGACTTGTTATGTTCTGCCACTCATTTATAAGTATTCAAATATAATTACTGAAATCCTTTGTTTGTATATTTAAAAATAATTGAAAAGGGTGAAGCCGTATCCAGAAAACCCATGATTTATGCACAAAAAAGCTTTGTGTTCCAATGAACATTTCTGCATATCCTTAAAATCACAGGCATCTAAACTTTGGCAAAAGGAGAGCTAGTTTATAAACAGAATAAAATACTTGGTGACATGTAGAATGCTATTTTGGAAATAGTTAAATGGATCTAATAAAGTTCATGATTAGTGATAATTATTATGCAAGAAACGATACTTAAAATTTGTGTTTCAACATAACACTTTAAAAAGGCTTTGATATCAGTGTTTTTTTTTTATATCTCTAAAATAGAATCAGCATCTCTTAAAAAAAAAAAGTTGTGGTACTTTCATTACATACTATGTTTCTTGGTCACCAGAGATGAGCTACTGCAGTGTCCAGTGTATTGTTTCATGAAGATCAATGAAGGTTAAAGAGAATCACTTCTAAGTGTATTTCGATGATAAATCCTTTTGGGGCTCTGGGAGCTATGGCCCCTTTCCAGAAAAATTCACATATGCACTATGTGTGTTAGGTCAACAGGTGAAATAACTTTGGCTAAAAAATATTTTGCCTTGTGATCTAACTGATTGAGTCCATGTATAGTTTGAGCGCGCTGGGTCTGGAGAGGATGGGAGACAGCAGAAAGCTGACAGTGTGTACTGGCTAGTATGGTGGGACAGATAAAACAGCCACGGAGATCGTTGAAAAGAATTACAAGAAGGGACTATTTGCAGAGATGCAGGCAAGTTTAAGGAACTAATAAAGTGTGGTAGCCTGCTCTGTAAATGTTAGGGCAGGAGTTCCCATTGTGGCGCAGTGGTTAAGGAATCCGACTAGGACCCATGAGGTTGCAGGTTTGATCCCTGGCCTTGCTCAGTGGTTAAGGATCTGACATTGCCATGAGCTGTGGTGTAAGTCGCAGATGAGGCTCAGCTCCTGTGTTGCTGCTGCTGTGGCGTAGGCCAGCGGCTATAGCTCCGATTCGACCCCTGGCCTGGGAACCTCCATATGCCACAGTGCGGCCCTAAAAAGCAAAAACAAAAAACCTCATAAATGTTAGGGCAGAGAGATCTGCAAGTATTTGAGAAAATTCTTTAACGTGAAAGATAGAGCCCAAATAAAACAATAAAAAAAGATTAAGTAGGCAATTGAGGAAATGGGAAACTTAAGAAAAAAGTAAAAGTCCTATAATTTGTCTTCTTATCCTTTTGGTAAGAGAAGCTATTGCATCTGTTAAGTAAGAACTGGATGCCATCCAATGGACAATCACAGCATAAAAAAGAGCTTTTCAAAATGCAACTGCTAGGTAATATTTTTAAAACCATGAATAAAACTGATCCAGATAAACTGAGTACATCTCCTCAAATGAGAAAAAATGTTCAGGGAGTTCCCGTTGAAGCTCAGCAGGTGACAAACCCAACTAGTAGCCATGAGGATGCAGGCTCGCTCTCTGGCCTCGCTCAGTGGGTTAGGGATCTGGCATTGCGTGAGCTCTGGTGTAGGTCACAGACATGGCTTGGATCTGGCATGGCTGTGGCTGTGGTGGAGGCCGGCAGCTGCAGCTCTGATTTGACCCCTAGCCTGGGAACCTCCATATGCTGCAGGTGCAGCCCTGGCGGGGGGGGGGGGGGGGACAAACAGATTGACAAGAATTTGTTGTTTTCCTCGTGCATAGAAAAGTTAGGTTTATACTGTAATGTAGTCTGTTAAGTAGGCAATAACATATCTTAAAAAATGTACGTACCTTAGAGAATACTCTTGTTGAAAAATGCTACCATGTGAGCCTTTAGCAAGCTGTCTTTTGGTTGGTGGAGGGTCTTTGCCTGGTGTCGATGGCTGCTGGATTACAGGGTGCTGGTTGCTGAAGGCTGGGGTGCCTGTGGCAATTTCTTAACATAAGACAGCAATGAAGTTGACTGCATCAATGGACTTTTGCTTTCATGAATGATTTCTCTGTAGTATGCAATGCTGTTGGACAGCATTTTACCCACAGTAGAACTACTTTCAAAACTGCAGTCAAACCTCTCAGATTCTGCTGTTTTATCAGCTAAGTCCATATAATATTCTTTTTTTTTTTTTTTGGTCTTTTTGCTATTTCTTGGGCCGCTCCCGTGGCATATGGAGGTTCCCAGGCTAGGGGTTGAATCAGAGCTGTAGCCACCAGCCTACGCCAGAGCCACAGCAACGTGGGATCTGAGCCGCGTCTGCAACGTACACCACAGCTCACGGCAACGCCGGATCGTTAACCCACTGAGCAAGGGCAGGGACCGAACACGCAACCTCATGGTTCCTAGTCGGATTCGTTAATCACTGCGCCACGACGGGAACTCCCATATAATATTCTAATTGTTGGTTGTCAGTGCAACCACCTTCACTGCATCTTCACCAGGAGTAGATTCCATCTTAAGAAACCCCTTCTGCTTGTCCGTAAGAAGCAGCTCCTTGTCTGTTAAGGTTTTATAATGAAATGACAGCAATTCAGTCACTTGAGGCTCCACTTCTAATTCTCTTTCTATTTCTACCATAATCTATAGTTACTTCCTCCACTGAAGTCTTGAACTTCTCAGAGTGATCCATTAGGGCTGGAATCAACTTCTTCCAAAGTCCTGTTAATGTTGACATTTTGACCTCTTTCCATGAATCGTGAATGTTCTTAATGGCATTTAGAATAGTGAATTCCTTCTGGAAGCTTTTCAATTTACTTGGCTCGGATCCATAGGAGAAACCGCTATCCCTGGCAAAATGTATTTCTTCAATAATAAGAATTGAGGGAGTTCCCGTTGTGGCTCAGCGGTAACGAACCCAACTAGTATCCATGAGGACTCGGGTTCAATTCCTGGCCTTGCTCAGTGGTTAGAGATCCAGCATTGCTGTGAGCTGCCATGTCGGTTAGAGGCTTAGATCCCAAGTTGCTGTGGCTGTGGTGTAGACCGTCAGCTGCAGCTCTGACTTGACCCCTAACCTGAGAACTTCCGTATGCCATGGGTGCAGCCCCAAAGAGACAACAAGAACAATAAAAATAATAAGACTTGAAAGGTGAAATGACTTCTTGAAACAGGGGCTGCAGGAGGGATGTTGTGTGAGCAGCCATGAAGACAATATTAATCTAATTATCTGTCTCCATCAGAGCTCTTGCGTGACCAGGTGCATTGCCAATGAGCAGTAATATTTTGAAAGGAATCTTCTTGTTTCTTGAGCAGTGGGTGTTAATAGAGGGCTTAAACTATTCAGTAAACCATGTTGTAAACAGATGTGCTATTGTTCCATTTATAGGGCACAGGCAGAGTAGGTTGAGCATAGTTCTTAAGGGTTCTAGAATTTTCAGAATGGTGCATGAGCGTTGCCCTTAACTGCAGGTCACCAGCTGCATTAGCCCCTGACAAGAGAATCAGCCTATCCTTTGAAGCTTTGAAGGCAGGCATTGACTTCTCATTTCTTGTTATGAAAGTCATAGATGGCATTCCCAGTGTAGGACTATTTGATCTGCATGGAAAAATCTATGGTGTGGTGTAGCCGCCTTCATTAAAGAGCTCATCGAGGGAGTTCCCACTGTGGCTCAGTGGTTAATGAATCCAACGAGGAACCATGAGGTTGCGGGTTCAATCCCCGGCTTCTCTCAAAAAACAAACAAACAAACACACACTTACTGAGAGCTTCTGCATAAGTTGCTGCAGCTTCCATATTAACCCTGGCTGCTTCACCTTGTCCTTGGATGTTACGGAGCAGTTTCTCTCCTAAAATCTCATGAACTGAGCTCTGTTAGCTTCCGCCTTCTGGAGCTTCCTCCCCTCTCTCAGCAGCCTCCATAGAACTGAGGAGGGTGGGAGCCTGGCTCTGGCTCAAGGCTTTGCCCTTAAAGGGATGTTGGGACTGGTTTGACCTCATCAGGCCGCTCAAACTTCTCCCTCTCGGCACTAAGGCTGCTCTGCTTTCTGAGCATGTGTGTGTTCACTGGGGTAGCTCTGGTAATTTCCTTCCAGAGCATTTCCGTGGCCTTCACAACTTGGCTTTTTGGTGCAAGAAGCCGAGTTTCAGCCGATCTCAGTTTTCGATTTGCCTTCCCCACGAAGCTAGATCGTTTCTAGCTTTTGATTTGAGAGATGTGCAACTCTTGCTTTCACTTGACCTCTTGGAGCCCATTATAGGGTTATTAATTGGTCTAATTTCAATGTGGTTGTGTCTCAGGGAGGCCCAAGGGGAGAGAGAGAAATGGGGGAATGACCGGTCGGTGGAGCAGTCAGAAGACACACATTTCTCCCAACCAATTACAATAGGAACGTCAAAGATGACTGATCCCCGGTCGCTGTAACAAAGGAACAGTAATGAAAAATGTCTGAAAAGTTGCAAGAATGCCAGGATGTGACCCCAAGACATGATGGGAGCAAATGCTCTTAGAAAGATGGTGCTGAGAGACTTTGCTTGACACAGGGTGGCCACAAACCTTCAGTCTGAACAAAACAAAACAAAAAACCCCCCAAAGACCCCCCAACAAAAAGCAAACAAATTGCAATGCTACTGCACGCCTCGCATGATAAAGCAAAGGGCCCGTAAAGCAAGGTGTTCCCGCGTAGATGTTGACATTTGATGGAGCAACGTCTGGATTCCTGCACCAGGGATAGAGGGAAGACGGAGACATCAAGATGACAGGGGACTCTTAGGAGGTACACAGAGACACCTGCGGGCACGGGAAAGGTCAGAGTCAGCGGCCAAGTTCTCACATGCCCTTTAGAGGAAGAACTTCTCGGAATCAAGATAGCCTCCAGGTCCAGATGCTGAGGCCGCTCACCTGCTGGAGGCATCCTGAATTGTGTGTAAGGACATAGGGCAGAAAGGCCGAGTGTACACAAGAACATGAATAGCCAGTTTCCTTTAGAAAATGTGTCCGTCTGAGCCTCAGACGGGCTCACAGGAACACACTCCATGTGTAGAAATTGTGACCGCATCCCCGCAGCGACATGGTTCGCCGTGGGAAGCCAAGGTTGAGCTTTTCAGGCTTCTCCCCAAAAGAGCCCTTTGGAGGACACGGAAAGCGCCTTCGCCAAGAAAGTTCTGCCTATAATAGCTGACGGTGGGATTGGAAAAACTGAGCTTCCCACGGATGGCTTTCAAGGGAGAAGACCAAACAAATGATAGAACACCTTGAAATGACTTGCAATATACATTTAAAACCACCCATTTAATGAAATAAGGCAGCCAGCCATAGCTGATGCCATAGCTGATGCCTAGCTTTTGAAATCTTGTCCCTCTTCAGCTGTGTGACATCTGAGGGAGAAGCAATGTGGCCCTTAGCTTGACAAGTTTGGGTTCATTTTCGTCTGACTGAAGGATTGTCAGCCTGCAAAACATTAAAAATTGTTAGATTTGCATCGCAGACACAGACAGGTCATGTTGTTCCTTTTAAGCTTCCAAATATCTTTATACCACTGCAAACCCTGACGACAATATATTGATTTTCAATATTTTATATACACACTCGAAGGGAAAAGCTTTGAACAATCTCAAAGTTTGGAGATCAATTACGGAATGAATGGGATATTGGGAGAGAGTACACTTGACTCTTGAATGCTTTATTGAGCCCATCTTCTGCTTATTTAAGTCTGAAAATGTTTATAATGAAGGAGAAATGATATACAGGAAAATCAACAACGAAAGAATCAATGACCCCTTTTCTCATGGGTTCTAGATTGAGAGACTCCATTTGCAACCTGAGTCTCTAATAGCCAATTTCATGCACAGTTCACTTGAACTTCAGTTCATACCAGAGAGAGATTTTCATCGCTGCCTAAGAGGTAAATGTAGCGAGCCATCAGAAGATCTACTGCAGAAGTTTTACAAACAACTCTGAGGCATTTGACAGCCTCCCCTACTGTGATATGGCAACTTTCTTTCTCCAAAATTCCTTCTGTTGGAAGGAGCCAAAGCGTTAGCTGTCTAATCTCTCTATCCACCTCATAAAACTTGCTGTACTCCCAAGCCTGAGACACCTCTCATGGGAGACAGGAGATAGGGCTATTCTTTGTAGTAATCCTTCTTTATTTTTTTGGTGCGCCTACAGGGATATTTTAAAAATACCTTCACTTAAAATTTTTTGGGTCTCATTTATTTATTTAATTACTCAATGAATTTATTGCATTTGTAGTTGTGCAATGATCATCACAATCCAGGGTCTCCTTTAAAAGAAAACAGAAGGGAAAAAAAAAAAAGAACAGCACAGAAGCTTTCCAGATCTGTGGTGCTGTGAGAGAAGGTTATTTTTTGTGGGAGGTGTATACTCACTTATGCACTAAAATAAAGTACAAGTTAATTGGGGACTTTGAGCTCTGCCTCTGGCATTTAATTCATGATGTAGCCTCTGGAAATCCCTCGCTGGTTTCAGTTTTCCAATTCCATATGTGAATGGATTTGAGGCAGTCATTTCTAAAGCCTATTTTAGTCATTTCAATAGTTCTGCTTAGGCTGCTGTTTCGAGGCAAAGTTTCTTGGCGGCTGTTAGCTCAACTGATGTGTATTTAATATATCCTTCAGGAAAATAGAGGAAAGCTAACACAAACATTGGAGTGGCATGGCTGTAGCTACTGGGGCCGCTATTCACTGCCTGCCCACCCAGTCCCAGTTCCAGGATAAATCTGTGACAATCAAGAGTAATTGCCCACTGTTGGCTTCCCAAGCATCCATGAATCCCGGCTGATGAAAATAGCCAGTAGATTCCAAGTGGTGGCCAGTTTTAGTCTTTGAAATAGATGGACCCCAGGCCTCGTTTATTGGAATATCAGGTCTTTGTCATGGTGTGATCTCGGGGGTGATGGGAATTGCTGACACTTTGATTGTGCTGGAAAACCAGAGCAGGAGGATGAATGGCGGCCGCAGGGGCATCTTCGACAGCTGTCTTGACAACCTGCTACTTGGACAGTTTCTGGGAGAGTCCCAGCTGTGACCAAGGAGTTGACACTGCAGCTGCCCTGTTGCCAAATAGATTCCGCCGGATCCTTTGGAAGACAAAATACGTAACATTTCCAGGAGGAACTGCTTTATGACTCTGTCAGTGCCTCCAAGGCTTTAAAGAGTGGACTGATGAAAACAGTCTTAGTTCATGTTGGGAAGGGCGAGGCTCACCAGGTGGCTAGGGATGCCTCCTCAGTTCTATCAGAAGCAAGGAGACGAAAGCTGAAAGACAGGTGTTTGGCCAGTTAGGCATGTCAGATGCTCGTCATTTGTATGCCCTGTGTGAGTTCATAGTTTTATAAATCCATTCAAAGTTCATGGACAAGGAAGGTGATGTACACTTGACTATTGAAAGGCATTAGATCAGCGCTGAGCAGTTACTCGAGGCCAGGTGGGAGAGCACAAAAATCTATCATTATTTGGAGGCTATACATATTGAGGCAGGAGAAGAGGCATTTAATAGGGCATTTGAAGGAAGGGTACAGTAATGAGCAGTGAAATAATGCTTGGACTCTCACTCTTACAACAGGGATAACTACATGACTGAACCGTGGGTGCCTATTCCGGGCGAATATTTGACCCACCTGCTCTTTCAGGGTGTCTCTTGGTCTGCCAGGACCATAGCAGCAGGCAGCCTCCTCTCTCAGGCTGTCCCTGGGATTGCTACGTGGAGAGCATGATTCTTTGAAAGGAAGCTGCAGTCGCTGGCCAGTCAGGGTCAGCAGTAACCAGGGTTTTCTTGGTACCCTGCAGGCCAGGAGACCTGCCAGAGGTGACGGGTCCTATACAGCCTTCCCTGCTAGGACTCAGCCCACCAACTAGAATTTTCTACTCTCCCTCCATTTACTGGATGTGTTGATAAAACTAAGCTTGGTGTGTGTGAATCATGAGGTTTCCCTATTGAGAGAACTATCCGGGCAGGACCTATCTGTTGTGGGTTAGGGTTGGACAGTTCTTAGTGTTTTTGAGTTTCCTGCCTTAAGCTCCCTGTGGTGACAGCTACTAAGGCACTGACTCCCCCCTTTCCCCCTTTGTTCTTCTCTCTCTTTTTTTCATGACTGCACCTGCAGCACGTGAAAGTTCCCGGGCTAGGGGCTGAATCAGAGCTGCAGTTGCTGGCCTACCCCACGGCCACAGCAACGTGGGATCTGAGTTGCATGTGCAACCTATGCTGCAGCTTGCAGCAACGCTGGATCCTTAACCTGCTGAGCAAGACCGGGGATCAAACCTGCATCCTCATGGTGTCAGGTTCCTAACCCACTGAGTCATAGGGAACTCGTTTTCTTCCTCTCTCTTAATCCTGAATTTAATACCCAGAAATAGAATTTAGATGAGCCGATACCAAGTGGCAAGAGATGTGGGAGAAACTCTGGCTAAAATTATGGCATTTCTTGTGATGAGGAAAACAATCGTGCAATCTTACTTGTACCATCTTATATTTTTACGTTAGACTTTGATATCGAAGTTTGTATAGACTAAAATTCACCGTGCACTTTTTGGCCACCTGGCTAAATTAATGATGACCCAATTTGAAGCCGAGTTCTGAGGTACATGAGGTTATTCAAAGTTCACTGTTTGTTCTGCTAAAAAGGGAAAACTAAAAGCAGTTCCTAATCCTAGGGACAGAGATGGCAGTGTCCCTTCCCAGCAGATAAGGGCTTGCCAATTACATGCACATTTTCAGTAGAGCTTGGCTTACGGCTGGCCAGAGATGAAGCTCCCTGGAGGATGTTGATAACAGCTCAGCCATTTGAGGTTTTGTGAGAATAAGCTGCTATGTTAAAGGAGTTATAGATAGATGCTTTCTTTTTAGACTGAAAGATTCATCAAGAAAAATATGCACAGGTTGTTCCTGGGCAAATTGGACCAGAAGATGGCACATGATGAACACTTCTAAAAAAAAAGCTTAATAGAGGAGTTCCTGTTGTGGCTCAAGGGGGTTTAAGGACACTGATGCACTGATGGTGAGGATGCCCGCTCCATCCCTGGTCTCGCTCACCGGGTTAAGGCTCTGGCATTGCCACAAGGTTCAGCATGGGTCACCGATGCATCTCAGTCTGGTGTGGCGCAGGCCTGTACCTGAAGCTCCCATTCAACCCCTAGCCTGGGAACTTCCACATGCCTCATGTGCAACTGTACAAAGAAAAAAAAAGGCTTAATAAAGTAATAGAAGTTCAAAGGAGACGAATCTGACTAGTCTCTATGAGGATGCAGGTTCGATCCCTGGCCTCCCTCAGTGGGTTAAGGATCCGGCATTGCCTGGATCTGTGGTATAGGTCACAGATGAGGCTCAGATCTGGTGTTGCTGTAGCTGTGGTATAGACCAGTGGCTACAGCTCCAATTCAACCCCTAGCCTGGGAACCTCCATATGCTGTGGGTGTGGCCCTAAAAAAGATAAGATTAAAAAAAAAAAGGGGCTAGGTAAGGTATATGGACATATGAAAATACAAGAGGCTTTTAGGATTCATCGAAACTGAGCAAAGCTTTTGTTTGAATTGGCTGCAATAGAGAATTTTATATGAGACGAAGGTGCAGGCATTCCTAGGGAGGTTGATTAGGAGGATTCCAGAATTCAGGTTTAACCTTCAGCATCATTATACATAATTAAATCTTGTCACCTGAGCAGTGCCAGTCAGTTTAGAGAAGTGTTCCCAAGGCTTTGCTGGGGTGCTAGGTGGGAGCTGAAGGACAAAGGCTTAAGAATCCGAGCCCTTGGACAAAGTGTCTGCTGTGGGCCCGAGTGGAGGGCCTAACGTGTTTGGGGTAGGTCTCATCAGAGGGACAGAATGTGTACGTAAACCATCCTCCTGGGAGAGGAGAGAGAAGACAAAGGCAACATTCTGTTTATAAGACCGATGGGCTTTATACGATTGAAACCTTGCAGTTTCCAGAGCAAGAAAGTCTGGCTCTTGATGAACATGTTGGTCCCTTTCTTGAAATTGGTTGATTAGGACCAAAAAATATGAAACTCCTGTTATATTCATTCTTAGATTTTTTTTTTTTCCTTCCACGTGAGGCATCTATAAGAGATCTCAACTTTAGAAAGGGTATTTTCTTTCCTTAGACCCTGTTTTACTTTTCTTGGGCTGTTAGAACAAAATGCAGGCATACCTGGCTTCAGTGCTCTTGGCAGATAGTGTGTTTTTTACAAATTCAGGGTGTGTGGCAACACTGTGTAAAGCAAGCTTGGCACCACTTTTCCAGTATTGGCTTCCTTTGTGTCTCTTTCACAGTTTGGGAATTGGTGAAATATTTCAACCCTTTGCACTCTGACCTGCGTTGAGGTGGTCCAAGATCAATGGTCTTTGATGTTACTGCTATGATCCCTGAAGGCTGAGATGATGGTTAGCATTTTTCAGCAATAAAGGACTTGTTTTTGTCTTTTTTTTTTAGGGCTGCACTGATGGCACATGGAGGTTCCCAGGCTGGGGGTCTAAGGGGAGCTACAGCTGCTGGCCTACACCACAGCCACAGCCACGCAGGATCCAAGCCACGTCTGCGACCTACACCACAGCTCATGGCAACGCCGGATCCTTAACCCACTACATCAGGCCATGGATTGAACTTGCAACCTCATGGATGCGAGTCGGGTTTGCTAACCACTGAGCTGCAATGGGAACTCCAGCTTTAAATTATTATTATTATTTTTGGTCTTTGTGCGTCGGCATATGGAGGTTCCCAGGCTAGGGGTCGAATCGGAGCTGTAGCCACCCGCCTACACCAGAGCCACAGCAACGCGGGATCCGAGCTGCATCTGCAGCCCACACCACAGCTCATGGCAATGCCGGATCGTCAACCCACTGAGCAAGGGCAGGGATCGAACCTGCAACCTTATGGTTCCTAGTCAGATTTGCCAACCACTGCGCCACGACGGGAACTCCTAAATTATTTTTTTAATGAAGATACGTGCATTGTTTGTTTAGACACAGTGCCATTGCACACGCAATAGGCTATAGTCTAGTGTGAATATAACTTGTATGCACTGGGAAATGAAAAAATTGGTGACTCATATATTGTGATGCCCACTTTATTGCAGTGGTCTGGAACTGGCCATGAGGCAGATGGGGTTAGAGCCAATCATAATGACCTTTTTTTAAAAAAACTATATTACTTTTTTTTAAAAAAAAGTTTTATTGAAATATAGTTGATTTAAAAGGTTGTGATAATTTCTGCTGTGCAATAGTGATTCGGTGATACATACACACATAACCATTCTCTTTCAGATTCTTTGCCCCAGAGATTATCATAGAGCATTGGCTAGAGTTCCCTGTATTAAACAGCAGGTCCCTGTTGGCCAGTTGCTCCATGTACTTCCGTGGCGTATGCCAATCCCAAACCCCCGGTCCATCCTTTCCCCTCTCAGCCTGTCCACTTGGGTAACCATACGTTTTTCAAAGTCTGTGAGTCTGTTTCTGTTCTGCAGAAGCATTCAGTTGAATCCTTTTTTAAAAGATTCTGCGTATCAGTGGTATCACATGACCTGTGTCTTTCACTATCTAACCTCACTTAGTATGATAATTTCTAGGTCCATCCATGTTGCTGCAGTTGGCATCATCTCATCCTTTTTTAAGGCTGAGTAATATTCCATTGTGCATATGTACCACACCTTCTTTATCATGCCTCTGTCGATGGACATTGAGGTTGCCTCCATGTCTTGACTGTCTTACTTCTTAAAACTAAAGTACTTCCTAAAGCTAGCAGCTCCAGAATCCGCCCCCTCACCCTCTGCTAGATAAGTGGCAGCTGGGGTGCTTTGCACTGAAAAGGAAGTTTCCGGACTACTGACTGAGCTTTTTCTCCCAGTGATTTTGACCGGGAAAGTTAGCCCAGTCAGCTCCAAAGTAGTTGGGACCTGCTGAAGTGGAGAACGGAGGCAGTTCTCTGAGCACAAGGTGAGAGCCATGGGCTTATCTCAAAAGGGAATGAGGGGGGACGGAGAGAAGAGGATGGGATGGGGGAGAAACACAGGGGGAAGACGTCCTTCTGGCTTGAGCAGTTCGAGGGGCCCCCTTGAATGTCACCCCCTAAAGCACACCTCCATAATAGTACATTCGAATGGTGTTCTCGGGGGCATCTATTATGGAGCCCTGGGTTTCTGAGGCCTGAAAGGAAGGAGATTTATTTTCCCCACAACAAATTGTGCCCATTGCTGGAGAAATGCATGTCTGCCCCGGGAGTGGATGTGAGTGGGAGCAGATGGCCATGGGGTCAGCTTGGCCTCCAGCTCTTTTCCTTCCTGTTGTCCGTTATTAAAACCAAACCGTACCGTGTTTGGAAAGAAACCTCTAGGGGTTCCTTTCTGGAAATGACCTGAGGTTTCAGTCGCAGGGTGTAATCTCCGGTGGTGAAACGTGGCCGGACCCTGCCGCTGTCCATTACCACGGCGATCTTGGGCTCTGCTGCTCTGCTCCCGAAACATGGACAGAGAAGGACAAAAATGTACGGAGGGAGATCTGAGTGTGCAAGGCTCAGTCCATCGATGAGCAAGTACTTATCGTCTTGACTCCTTAGGGTGAAATTTTTTCCACGTTGCTTCCAAAGTACCCAATTTTTATTTGGTCACTCCGCTAGGAGGAACCAGTTAACACAGAGTCCTGAAGCAACGAGTGTAGACTGTAAAGAGCAGTGAGTAGGGAGATGAATACGTGAAACGTAGCCCCCAGGTGCCGGTGGACTAAGTGGGTCTTTCATAGAACTTGGTGTTGAAAAAGTCATAAGCATAAACGATGCTAGGTGTTTGGAGTGGGGCTAATATCTATCTTCATTTTTAAAAAAAAATTTAATTAAATTTATGTATTTATTTATTTTGTCTTTTTGCCTTTTTCTAAGGGCCTTGCCCACGGCATATGGAGGTTCCCAGGCTAGGGGTCTCATCAGCTGTAGCTGCTGGCCACGCCACAGCCACAGCAACACAGGATCTGAGCTGCATCTGCGACCACACCACAGCTCATGGCAATGCCGGATCCTTAACCCCCTGAGTAAGGCCAGGGATGGAACCCACAACCTCATCGTTCTAGTTGGATTCGTTAACCACTGAGCCATGACAGGAACTCCTTTTTTTTTTTTTTTAAACCATGAATCTTTTTTTTTTTTTTAATTTTTTTTTTAATTTTTATTTTTTGGCCACTCTGAGGCATATGGAGTCCCCAGGCCGGGGATCAGATCTGAGCCACAGCTGTGACCTAAGCCTCAGCTGCGACAACACTCGGTCCTTTGAGCGCCCCCCCCCCCATGCCTGGCCGTGGGTTGAACCTGTGTCCTGGAGCCGCAGAGATGCTGCCAAGCCCATCAAGCCACAGCAGAAATTCCCATATTTTCTTTTCCTGCATCTCTGTCTTTCTCTCTCACACACACCAGGATTGTGCATAGGAGGATAAGTTAGATGCATGAGTGTTAAAATGCTTGTGTTGTTTGGAAATCAAAAAAGGAGTTGAAATTCTACTTACAAGTCTGGGACAGAGAGAGCACCCAGGTAGAAGAGTAAAGATGCTTCAGCAACTTATTTCTGCAGTTGGCTAAAGTGACTGTCTTATTGTCTCTTACGACTGTGTCAGCAATTCAGGCAGGCTCAGGTAGGTGGCTGTTTCCTGCATTCTCTGTGCATCCGTTCATGGAGATTATTCTAAGGAATAATAATAATACTAAGGTATTCAGCTGGCAGATGGACTGTGGCTTCATTGACCTGCCTGCCACCTGGGTAGGAGGCTGGGAAGATGGGCTCAGGTGAGGTGGTTTTCCAGCACTTTTCCTGTGGCCTTTCCAGCACCGTGGTCTCAGGGGAGTCTAATGGCTTACGGGGGTGGCCAAGTGCTTTCCCAGACAACCCTCCAAGGAAGCTCAGAGGAAACGAAAGCCTATTTATTGTATCCTAGGCTCAGAAGTCTCTTCACTGCCTTGTCCTGGTGAAACTAGCCATTGAGGTCAGGCTAGATGAAAGGAGAGGAGATGGAGAATCTACTTCTCTATGAAAGAAATGCCAAATAATTTACTGTCTCTGTAACGTGCTGCCTCATGCTCTCTGTAATCAAAAGGAATTCTGTAGGAGGAGGAGACTGAAGCTGAGGCTGTTTTTAAAAGTATTCACCCCTCTTTCCCCGTCTTTTTTTTTTAATCACTATGATATTTAAAAATACTTATTGGGGTTTTTCTCCGGGGATATTTCACACTCCAATTTTCTTTCTTTTTCTTCCTTTCCTTTCCTTCCTTCTTTCTTTCCTTCCTTCTTTCTTTCCTTCTTTATTTTTATAATTCTCAACCATAATCAGCAATAATGATTGCATACAAAATCTGCACATGTTAGAAAATTGACAGAACACTGTAAATCAGCTCTAATGGAAAACATAAAAATCATTAATAAAAAAAATCTACACATGTAAGAAAAATGGCACAGAACTATGCACTATAAAATGTCAGTTTTGTGGGCTTGCTTGATACTTAAGTAAAATGTACACTTGATTCTGCTCTGTACTATCTTTGCAACTTGCCATGATTCTGTAAGTATTAGATAGAACATTTTGGAAATGATAACATTTTGGAAGTAAGGAAGAAAGAGTGGTGGCTCCAGGGATTAGGAGCAGGGGGAAGGAGGTGGGTGGAAGTCAGCATGTTTAGAAAAAGGCAACACCAGGGGCCCTGTGGTGACCTGTTTTTCATCTTGACTGTTGAAGAGGTGGATGAGGACAAATAAAAATAAGGAAATAGAATAAAATGCTTTCCCCATCTTTTTTTTTCCCCTCAGAGATCTTATTCCCATAGCTCATGAGAGAGGGTTTTGGTCAGTCTGATGCTTTTATCTCAATTCCTTACTGTGTATTATCAGAAAATCTGGTTCACGCTTCAGTGTTACAGGATGCGCAGATCTCAGCGTTGAATAAGCCTGCAGCTCGGCTTTGCTTACTCTCTTAATCAGCACTCACTGCAGGTATCCTCTTTAAGTAAAGCAAAAGCAAACCAGCACCTGCAATGATGCCCCATTTTTTCCTGTCCCACAAGCACCCCCCCACCCCCGCAGCGACAGGTCTGCTTTAGGAACAGACGTGGGCAGTAGGTCCTCCACTAGTTGGAGAACAGAGGCTGTGATCGGAAGTTGAAGAAGCACACTTCTGAGAAGATTATTTAATGACACATTTGAGACTCAGTGGGGAGTGCTGAGGTGTCCCCTGCAGTCACTAAAAGGTTAGTCACATTTTTGAGAACAGATGGCAGAACTGCCGAGAGGACTGTGGGGAGGTTGATGCGATGAGTAATGAGACGAAGTTGTTAATGACGGGTAGGAAAAAAGAAACACCGATGTTTAAACATGGGGTTGCTGGTGTCTTGGAATGAGGCGGGGGGAAGATGGGGAGACGGAGGCAGAAAGACATTGTATAAATACGGGATCCCCAGAAAGCTGTGCGTATAGGGAATTGCAGCTGCCTCGAATTCTCTTGGGAATGAGACGAGGTATAAGTTAACGGAGGAGTTAAAATAAGTCAGACAGACAGACCTAGAAAAGTGGAGACAAAGGGGAACGAAGGCTTGTCTATTAGAAACATGCTAATGGTCGGATATTCACCCCCCCCTCCGCATCCATAGAAACCATAGCTATGAATGCAGAGGGGCTCACTCAGTAGGTGCTTTTTTGGAAAGAAGTGGACTATTGATGAAGGAAAGAAAAACTGAAAGTCTTCCACGAAGAGCACATTCTTAGGCTGAAAGACTCAAACAGATAAAAATGCCCTGGGGCACGTCTCATGCACACACACACACTCCCCCCACTCGTTCTTGTAATGAGATCCTGCCCTGGAGTCTCTTGGGAATTGGCCAGTAAAGTCATTTCAAGCTATACGTCTTTTTAGCATCATGTGACAATATCAATTCTTGGCATTTGCCTAATAAACTATACTGACCTCGTCAGAGAGTAGAGTTTGGCACCAGAATGGAGAGAGTCCTTATTTCTGGCTTGCTTTTAGTAATAAGATCCTGTTTTTACCATTAGCTCGCAATTACTGGAGTAGGTTAATATACCTTAAAATGGCAAGAGTAGTTACTAAAGTCCTATTTCAGTAAGCTATGAATGACTCTGTAGGCAACAAGGCATTACATGATGTGATTCCTTATATATATATATTTGTTTCAGGGCACAGCAAATATTCGTAGGGTATGATGTGAGAAATGACACATTCTATCAATTATAAATTCTACCTTTCTTGATATTATTCAGTACTTAAGGAGTGATTATAAATATCATTTTTCCTTGAAAAGGAAATTTTAAATTGAAATATTGTTTCTTTTAGTAAAATGTAAATTTTTTGAGCATTTCTTTAACATTAAAAAAAACTTCTTGCAACCACTATGGAAAACAGCATGGAGGTTCTTCAGAAAACTGAATGTAGAATTACCATATGGTCCGGCAGTCCCACTCTTGGGCATATATCTGGACAAAACTATAATTCAAAAAGGTACATGCACCTCTGTGTTCCTGGCAGCACTCTTCACAATAGCCAAGACATGGAAATAGCCTAAATGTCCATCAGCAGGTGAATAGATTAAGAAGATAGAGTATGTATATACAATGGACTACTACTCAGCCATTAAAAATGAAATTAGGCCATTTTCAACAACATGGATGCAACTAGAGATTCTCATACTAACTGAAGTCATAAAGAGAAGGACAGAGCATATAATATCACAAATGAACTTATCTGTAAAACAGACTCAGAACAGTTTGTGGTTGCCCATGGGGAGGAGGAGGGAGTGGGATGGATGGGGAATTTGGGGTTAGCAGATGCAAACTATGACATTTAGAAAGGATAAGAAATGAAGTCCTGCTGTACAGCACAAGGAACTATATCCCATCTCTTAGGATAGAACATGGTGGAAGATAATATGAGAAAAAGAATGTGTATATATGGATGGCCGAATCACTTTGCTGTACAGCAGAAATTGGCACAACATTGTAAACCAACTATTCTCCAATTAAAAACAACATGCTAATACATATTTTGCTTCATTGCTGAAGTTCATGACAATCTCAGACATGAGGATTGACCCCTAGCAGGTAAGTGATGTGTTGATACAGATCACATATCATGGTTACTGAGAAAAATGATCTTATTGTGGAAAGATTGTGTATCTTGTCCGAGGAGGCAAAGTGTAAAAAGCTCTTTTTTTTTTTTTGACCTTTTTCTAGGGCCGCACCCGAGGCATATGGAGGTTCCCAGGCTCGGGGTCTAATCAGAGCTGTAGCCACCGGCCTATGCCACAGCCACAGCAACGCCAGATCTGAGCCGTGTCTGCGACCTGCACCACAGCTCACAGCAGTGCTGGATCCTTAACCCACTGAGCAAGGCCAGGGATCGAACCCGTAACCTCATGGTTCCTTGTCGGGTTCGTTAACCACTGCGCCACGACGGGAACTCCTATACATTCTTTTTCTCAAACTATCTTCAAGAGGGATTGGCTCTAGTTCCCTGTGCTGTGCAGTAGGACCTCATTGCTTATCTATTCTAAATGTATTATTTTGCATCTACCAACTCCAAACTCCCAGTTGTCCCACTTCCTCCTCGCCTTCCCTTTTTTGATTGCAAAGTTTTTGTTCTATTTCCTGCGCTGTATTTGATAATGAAAATAGTACATGTTGACATTACAGGACTAAATCTAATACTTCATGGCTGTATAGCATTGAGAAAAAGCACTTACTTATTCTGGGTCTCAGATTTAGTATATATGAAATGGAAAATATAATTAGATAACATCTAGGATCCCTTTTAGATATAATATTTATTTTTCTGAGCCTCAGACTGAGTGTGAAGTTAGTCCAATGATCAGGGTTGAATATTGAAAGAAAAGTTTGTTGCATCATTACAAGCTATTTTCATTTCAAGTTTAAAATTACTCTCAAAAGGTAAGAGAATATTTTGAAAGATAATCTTAGCAACCTAACTCATGGTTGGAATCACTTGATAATAGGTCTGTGGTGTAAGATAAATTGTGTAATATATAAATGGCCTTTGGATAACAGAGGAGGGAAAAATGAATAAACATGATTCTTAACTCTAGATGGACATTGAATTCGCTGAAGAACTTTAAAAATTTTTTATGTTTTTTAATTAAAGAAATTTTTAGGGCTGCACCTGTGGCACATGGAAGTTCCTGGGCTAGGGGTCGAATTGGGGCTCCAGTTGGAGCCTGTGCCATAGCCACAGCCACAACAGACCCAAGCCGCATCTGGGGTCTTTGTTACAGTTTGAGGCAATGCTGGATGGAACCCCCATCCTCATGGATAGTGGTTGGATTCTTAACCTGCTAAGCCACCATGGGAACTCCCTGGAGAACTTAAAAAAAAAAAAAATACTGATGGTGGTGTTTCCCTTCTGATCAATTAAATCAGAATTTCTGGTAATGGAATGAAGCGCCCAGGGAACTTTTTGTCTCATTTGTAGTGTCTGTAGTCACTTGGAAAGGTGCTGAAACAGTTTTGGGGCGTGGTGAGTTAGCAGCGGGAAGACAGGTGAGCAGGGTCTATGGTGAGTGGAGAGTGAGGATGCTGAGCAGCTCGGCCGGAGACCATGCCCCGTGGGAGGAGAAACCGCTGGCCCCTGTCACCCGGCTCATTCACAGCAGGTTGCTCAGCCTCCATCCTTGTCTAAGTCAAATTGCTAATTAAGAGCCTCTCAGCCAGAGCTGGAAAGAAAGCCTGAGAGGTTAGTGTTCACTGGGCTTCTATAATGATAAGTAAAGGATTATAAATTAAACTGAGAAAATACTTGACGTGGAGTGTGCAAAGAATGTCACCTGCGTGGGTAGGTGATAAAGCACTGCTTCAGTTTGGGGGTGTTTATTATTCAAAGACTAACGCTGGTTCCCTTTAATGAGTAATTTGGGAAAGAGTCGTCTTGTTCTTGTAAATGAGTTAACTCTTTTTTAAAAAAGTTTTTTTTTTCTATGATAGTTGATTTACAATGTTTTGTCAATTTCTGCTGTACAGCAAAGTGACCAAGTTACACACACACATATATATATGCATTCTTTCATTCACATGATTCTCCATTCCAAGTGATCAGATACAGTTCCCTGTGCTGTACAGCAGGATCTCACTGCTCATCCCCTCCAGATACAATAGTTGGCATCTACTAATCACAAACTCCCAGTCCATCACACTCCCTTCTCCTCCCCCAGAAGAATTTACTCTCTAATCTCGACAGTAGAGGCACAGGTCAGCTTTTCAGATCTAACGGCTTTCACTACTTCCCAAGACAGCAGTGCCATCTGGTCATAACCCTTAATATATATAGGCGTAAAATCTCAGTAACCTTCCAGACACCGTGAGAAGTAAGCACTTCACGCAGGAGAAATAAAACACACCACTGTTTAAAAATTAACCGACTAATGAGAAGTTGGAAAACTTTCCCAGCATAAAAAAAAAAAAAAAGCTCACACATCAAAAGAAAAATAGATAATACCAGTAAAAATAGAGGCAAGTAACCTGGGCCGACAATTGAGAAAAGAAACATACGGACGGTCAATAAATACATGACACGTTCAACCTCTTAAGTCAATGCAAGTCTGCCATCTGTAGAGTCAGCAATTTTTAAAAATGTCTATATTAATGTTATCAGTCCTTTTATCCACTTAGGGAGGGAAGTGTTTGAACTGAAGAGCAGTTTAGCATTCTGTGTTCAAATTCAATATGTGTAAGTATATGTATGTAAACATCAGACCATACTCTGGAAATTTATATTTAAACTGTAAGTGGATAGGAGTTTCCATTGTGGCACCGCAGAAGCAAATCTAACTAGGAACCGTGGGGTTGCGGGTTCGATCACTGGCCTCGCTCAGTGGGTTAAGGATCTGGCATTGCTGTGAGCTGTGGTGTGGGTTGCAGATGCGGTTCAGATCTGACGTGGCTGTGGCTCTGGTGTAGGCTGGCAGCAACTGCTCTGATTTGACCCCTAGCCTGGGAACCTCCCTATGCCGCGGGTATAGCCCTAAAAAAAAAAAAAAAAAAAAAAAAAATCTACATTTATCCACTTATACTTATCTCCAAGGAAGCTTATTTCATCATTGTTAAAATACAATCTGAAATGCTGCAAATGGCATAAAAGAGGATTAGTAATAGAGCATATCTGTAGATGCGTAGGCGGGTTTAACATATCTATGAAATGAATAATATCCAGCCATTAAACATAACGTTATCAGTATTAATTGCACCTATTATTAGAAAAGAAAAAATCCAAGTTACATCCAAATCATGGATAGTGAGGACCTGAATATACAAATATACAGTGGCCAGGCCATGTATGACAATAGAATTCTGACTTTCAAATTTTGCAGCTCGGGGAGATTGAACCAGCTAGGAAAGCCAAAGCAGAACTGGCACAGCAAATGGCTCCAGAACAATGAGGCCTTGATCAGCAGGTGCCAGATCTCCCCCCCCCCCCCGTTATCATTGCACCCCTACTTGCGACTGAACTATCCAGAGAAAGCCAAGTCTATTCCCTTAACCAGTCACGTAATCTGCCCAGCTGGGAGTTAGCCTGCCCGGAACTCAGGGATGCCAGTCAGCTCTAGGCAGAGCACACCTGAAACTTTCTTTGCCCCACGATCCTGCCTTCCAGAGGCAAGTGAGGGCAGCTGGATCCCTTGCTGGAGCAGCCTCCAAATAAATAACCTGTTTGTTCTCATGTGGGTAGTCTTTGATTATTTCCAGAATAACAGGCCTCTTAGGATGTAAATTTCGTGGGTGTTTGGGCGAGCAAGATCTATTTCCGAGTGTGTGCGTGGGGAAAGCGTGGAAAGCTACAGTCACTAAGATGTTGAACTTGGTTCTCTCCTGGAGGTGGGGGGGGGGACTATTTTTAGTTTAGAAGGTTTGGCATTTGAATTTTCTCAGCCAGTGCACACAATTGATACGAATAGAAGTGAAGGCATTGCCGTTTATGGAATAGTTTATCATTAGGTTTCGTATTACACAATTCTGTATAAATACATATTCCATAAATATTTCTATCTCTAGGATGTATGTGGTGTTGCCCAGTTGATTGGACTTCCCCTTTCCTCAATCATTCGTTAAAAACAATGCCTCCTAGTAGTTATCCAGAAAGTTTTTATTCTGATTGATATTCTTTACATAAGAAAAATAGACTGAGCTGGGAAATCTATTTTTAATTATAAAAGTGATTAATGCGTGGTAACCATGAGGGGGTCTCCCTGATTCAGTAGTCTTCATTATCGAGCTGTAACTCAAATAACTATTATCATTCCAGAACGAGAAAGAAATCCCCCTAGATTAATAAATATGAATCTTTACGGTCATCAATTTGCCCTGAAGTTTCTTTAGCAAAGCCTGGAAAGATTAAATTTTCGAAGAGAGCATTACTCATGTCTGCCAACATCTGATTATTTATCCCTCTAATTTAAACAAAACCCTGGATGTGACTGAGACTAAACTTTGAGTCTCTCTGCAGACTTAACTTAGCCGGTGGGGAGAAGGAAGTACTGATACAGGGCCGGGTTCTCGCAGCCCGAGCCATCCGTTCTCTCTTAAGCCGAGAGAGGCTTCCTCCATTTGAAGGCAACAAGTGCGTCTGCTCGTGTGTCTCTGGTTTCCTGGTGTGGCTCTTGACCTTCCATCCAGGGGGAGAGAAGGTCAGGGCCAGGGCTGGCCATGTGGGGCGGACGGACATGGAGCACATCTGACGTTGCTTTTTCTTCTGTGCCGTGTCTCTACCACATCGCTGTGTTGTCGTGAGGATGAAGCATGTGCATACATATATGTGTATATAGAGCCGATATGCACATGCTGTGTATATATGCGTACGCGTGGCTATACATAGGTACATACAGAACTATTAGAAGGCAGGCCCATGTTAGCCAAGCCTTATATACATGCCAGTGTCTGCTACAATTCCATGCTCCAAATGATTTTGCAATGATACATGTCAACAAAGAACCAGCATGTTCTCTTTCACTTGCTTGAAGTACAAAACAAGACCTTATTGGCTTTATTGTTGAAATTCGAGTAACCTTTTCATAAGGTGGGGTTTCCCACAGCCCACATTTCCCAGATCCCACCAGGTCTGCTTACTTAGGTTCAAGACTCAGTCTTGCACGTGTCTCATCCACGGCTGTCAGCGGGAGAGCAGGAAGCATCGGCTGTGCCAGGGCTGCAAGTGCCGATGCTGTGGGAGCTGGCTTGGCTCTGAGCCAGGTCTGGTGCTGCCGCCACCACCAGGCGGGGGTGGGGGGCAACTTGGTGCAAGGAATCCTTGGTCTCAGGAATCCTCTCAGGTGGCTGACGTGACCATCAAGGCAACATTTCCCATCCCCATGCCACAGTGAAGGTCAAGGACCTAGTTTTCGTCCCCGTCATGACAAGGGACCACTTGATGGGCCCTTCCCATAACACGGGGATTGTGCTGCAAAGTAAAAGGAAGCATCCCATTCTGGAGGTGGAAAGCAGGAGGTCGATGTAAAAAGAAACTGTAAAATATGGTTGGTGTACAGTGTTGTGCCACTTTTAACTGAACAGCAAAGTGACCCAGTCAACCCGGTCATACAGACACATCCTTTTTCTCATATTACCTTCCCCATGTTCTAGCCCAGGAGATCGGATATAGTTTCCTCTGCTGTAGGGTGGGACCTCATTGCTTATCCATTCTAAATGTAAGAGTTTCAGGAGTTCCCATCATGGCGCAGTGGTTAACGAATCCGACTAGGAACCATGAGGTCGCGGGTTCGGTCCCTGCCCTTGCTCAGTGGGTTGACGATCCGGCGTTGCCATGAGCTGTGGTGTAGGTTGCAGACGCGGCTTGGATCCCGCGTTGCTGTGGCTCTGGCGTAGGCCGGTGGCTACAGCTCCGATTCAACCCCTAGCCTGGGAACCTCCATATGCTGCGGGAGCGGCGCAAGAAATAGCAACAACAAAAAAAAAAAAAAAAAAAAAAAAAAAAAAACAAATAAATGTAAGAGTTTGCCATCACTAAGCCCAAACTCCCAGTAAGAAGTTCTTTATTTATTTATTTGGGCTGCAGCCTCAGCATATGAAGTTCCCCAGACTAGGGGTTGAATTGGAGCCATCGCCGCTGGCCTACACCACAGCCACAGCAACGCCAGATCCGAGCCGCTTCTGTGACGTACACCGAAGCTTGCGACAGTGCCCAATCCTTAACCCACTGAGAGAGGCCAGGGATCGAACCTGCCTCATCATGAGTACTAGGTGGCTTCTTAACCTGCTGAGCCGCAACGGGACCTCTGGAAGTGAACTTGAAATGATAGCACTAAGGATCCAAATAAATGAATTGATGAATCAAGAAATAAAGGAAGCCATTAAGAAAACAACGTCCCATTAGATAAGCTGTCACCCATGTTGATAACATACTGGTTGGTAAAATATGAAATGAGGCGCATTCTCTGCCAGTGTGCCCTCTTAAAATACACGCTATGGATAGCTGAGTGTCGGGTAAAGCGTTTTGTGGACCTTTATGCTTTGGGGCAGGACAGTTACTATTTCCAGCTTGACTATTTCCTGAAAGTATCCTTGGCATGGTTAGGAATGGCTTGTTTGCATATCGTTTCATTTTCAAATACACCCATTGCCCTCAAGAGCCTCCCGCCACCCGGCCCCACAGTGGGGTTGGGGACCTACTCATTTTACCCACCCTGGAGCTCCTTGGTCATTTCTCCAAGAGTTTTCATATTCTGGGAGACCAGGCTTTTTGAGCATGAGCTCTCCATTCTTCTTGCTTGGTCTTTGTAGTAAACCTTTCTCTGTCCAAAAAAAAAAAAATTTTTTTTTCGTATTCTGAAGTATGAATCTTTTCAATTTCTTTGCATCCATCTTATATGCCTTAAACCAGTTTTATGATGTCATGAGGTTATTTGACTTGAATTGTTCAGTTCCTTTCTCTTTTTGACTGTTTTCTTCTCTTTTTTTTTTGGTCTTTTTTTGTCTTTTCTAGGCCTGTACCCGTGGCATATGGAGGTTCCCAGGATAGGGGTCGAATGGGAGCTGCAGCTGCTGACCTACACCACAGCTATAGCAACACCAGATCCGAGCTGCGTCTGTGACCTACACCACAGCTCAGGGCAAATGCCAGATCCTTAACCCACTGAGCAAGGTCAGGGATCGAACCCGCAACCTCATGGTTCCTAGTCGGATTTGTTAACCACTGTGCCATGATGGGAACTCCGCCTTCTCTTTTGTTTGCCATGGTATGCAGTGGCTTGATGTGGGATCTCAGTTCCCAGGCTAGGGATTGAACCCTGGGCTAGAGGGCTAATAGTCTGGAATCCTAACCACTAGACTACCAGGTAACTCCCCTCAATTGTTCAGTTGCTAATTTCAGTGTGTACCCCCAAGTCACGGATGTATAGCTATGAAACATACTTAGTAGCTGTTTCCACTAATAAGGGATATTAAAAATGTACTGGACACACAGCTCTCCTTTCTCTCTCTCTTTTTTTTTTTTTTTTTTGAGTTTTAGGGCTGCACCTGTGGCATGTGGAAGTTCCCAGGCTAGGTGTGAAGTCGGAGCTGTAGCTGTTGGCATAAACTACAGCCATAGCAATGCCAGATCCAAGCTGCGTCTGTAACCTACACCACAGCTCACGACAACGCCAGATCCTTAACCCACTGAGTGTGGCCAGGATCAAACCCGCGTCTTCATGGATACTAGTGGGATTCATTATCATTGAGCCACGAGGGGAATGCCACAGCTCTCCTTTCAAGATCATAACTACATATAGAAAATGACTAGTTCAGGGCGAGCATCTTGCTTTGGTCGGGTTGTACCCTTTTCTCTCCAGAATGAGGATCCAAGGCTTGGATAAACATCACAAGACCTGAACTCAGTTCTCAGCTCTGGCGAGGCGCTCTCTCCTCATCCCCTCCTCCAGCAAGCTGCTCACGTAGCCTCCTCCCCAGTGTCCTCCTTAGGGCGGGATCCTCGGAGGGAAGCATCTGGCCCAAGGTGTGCCCTGTGCCTCCTGACCCTGCCGAGTCCTCCTGTGTGTGATGCTGGGATGAAGGCGAGGACTTCCACCCGTATCAGCCCTTCAGGCTTGCCTTCGAAGGGGAAGATGTTATTCTAAGAACCCGAATAATAGGAAGGAGACTTGAAGACAGACGTGAGGCGGCTTTCTGAATGGTACCTCTCTTAACCAACTCTTTGGTCCTTGGAGTACTAGGCTGGGATGACGTGCTGGCCCACGCCGGTCTCAGCTGCTCAGCGAGGGAGTTTACAGTTAAAGTTTGTCTGTCTTCACTTTATTATCCGATTTCTAGGTATTGGTAGCACTTTGCTAATAATTTGGGCGAGTCTTTAAATGGAAGTGTCATTTTACTGAACACTTATGTAGCTAAAATTGTTCCCATGAAAAAGTTCAGGGAGCTCCCACTGTGGCTCAGTGGTAGTGAACCTGACTAGTATCCAAGAGAATGAGGGTTCAATTCCTGGCCTCAACCAGTGAGTTAAGGATGCGCTGTTGCCGTGGGCTGTGGTATAGGTCACAGATGAGGCTTGGATTTGGTGTGGCTGTGGTGTAGGCTGGTGGCTATAGCTCTGATTCGACTCCTAGCCTGAGAACTTCCATATGCTGTGGGTGCAGCTCTAAAAGACCAAAAAAAAAAAAAAAAAAAAAAAGGAAGAGGAAAAATTCGGGAATGGGCCATGAGACCTGGACTTTTGGACATAGTTATCTTAGGCTTTATTTGAGGATGATGGGGGGGGAACCCCAAACCAAAGCAAAACAGAGCATTCATGTGGCTGCATATTACCAAGAATTAGAAGGAAAATAGAGTGTGATACAGTGCCTGCCAGACATGGTTAGAACATGGACCCCTGTGTCTAGAACCCACCATAAAGGGTAGTACCTTCCAGGGCGCTCCTTTCTGCGAAGGAATAGCAAAACACAGGTTGTCTGTTGAGACGAGGTGATGTGGCCCTCATTTTTGCTTTGGGCATCCAGGGAAGACAGTTTGCAATTTGGGGAAGAGGGCTCCGAAGATCTGACTCCAGTACCAGGACTTCACTTCTGAGTGACCCTGAGTGGGGAGAGACACCTGATGAGAGCTGTTTGACCTCATCTGGGATTAAGCTGGGAGAGGAATCTGCTGGCTTCTGTGGCATATTCAATGATGGATTTCATACATTCTAAAAATTAAACAAGAACCGAGATAACTAAGAAGACTAAAACAGCTTCTGAAAACCCCAAACAATAGAACCATGAAAACTTTGAACATGTCTGTCCTGAGTCTTATGCACAGCATATGGATGTGGAGGCATTTATGGCATATGGGTGTCAAACCTAAATTAGTATTTTTATAGACTAGGTAGCGGTAACTCTCTTTTTTTAAAAAAGTCTTTAAAGTGTGGTTTCTCAAAATAAAAAGATAAAGACTTTTGGATATCGGGACAGATGGGCATAAAGGATACGAAAGTGGTTGAAAGAATGACTGTTATTCAATCTCTGAGATGGTGTAATATCTTGTCACTTTTTCTCAGTAGATAAAAAGAAAAATGCCTAAAATTTTCTGCAGTAAATGATTTCAAAAGGATCCGTGCAACACTTCTGAAGTGTTGAGACGTGTTACATTAACTCTGGCAGAGAGATCCCTGAGACCCTTTAACAACCCCTCTTTGTCAGCCCAGGTTGTGACTTTGGGTGCAAGAGCCCAAGCATTGCTATGGACTTGTTTGTTTAGGTAGCTCACTGCTCAAACATTCCACGGGCCAAACCTGTTCCCTTGATTCATTCCCAGGTAGATGCACCAAACAGGTGTATTCTATCTACCTCTCAGGGGCTGTCAGCTGATAAAGATACTTTTCCATTTTAAAAGCTAATATAAGCTCTCCTCTGGTAAACACAAGATTTGCATGTGAATTAAACATGCCTTTAGGGTTAACATCTTTGAATCATCCGTGGAAGGATATTTGAAACATTTTATTTGAGGAATGTCATTTCTGAGTTGTGTCAAAAATTAATGAAGGAAAAAAAACCAGGAACAAACCAAAGTAGAGATAGCAGGACAAGTTGGTAATACAAAATGTAAAAGTAAAGCACAGATGAATTAAAAGTTGTTGTAAAAATACTATTTATTCTTGTGTGAGTCAACTGCTGTGTGGGAAGAATAAACTTCTCATATGAGAATTTTCTCATCAAAGTAATAACGAGCTTATTCTCTCATTAGAAAAAAGCAAGTCTCCTATATTTGGTTACAGTGCACTCTGAAAGTTGCTATTTTGTGATAAATTAAGATGTGTGATAGTCAACTCTGATGGACAGTTTAAGAGAATTTCTCTCTCTCTTTTTTTTTTTTTGTATTTTATAGGGCCGCATATGGAGGTTCCCAGGCTAGGGGTCTAATTGGAGCTGTAGCCACCTGCCAGAGCCAGAGCCACAACAACACCAGATCCGAGCTGCGTCTTCGACCTACACCACAGCTCATGGCAATGCCGGATCCTTAACCCACTGAGCGAGGCCAGGGATCAAACCCACAACCTCATGGTTCCTAGTTGGATTCGTTAACCACTGTGCCACAACAGGAACTCCAAGAGAATTTTTCTGTTCAAGTATTAGAAATTTATGTGACAGTCTTGTATATTTCCTTGAATAAAAAATGACATTTAAACAGTTTTTGAAAACAACACTGCTGGTGACTCTGACAAGTCTGTGTTAGGAAAGAAGGTTAAAAATAACAGGCCCTTGACTGTTCTGCCCTGGATTCAATTATTCCAGCGTAAAAGCACATTTACCCACAACTCTTCTTTCCTCCTTGATGTAGCACCTCAACGTATAGTCCTAAATGTACGAAAATTTATTTTTCCGTAACAATGTCATTCCTATTGAGAGCTGCCGTTCCACCAGCAGTAGCACTTACTGTCCATTAACCTCTTTCCTAACGTGAATAAATACTTTCTCCCAGGTTGTGTCTAATCTTAGGGGTTTACGTGTTAGGAAAGGCTCACCAGAAAAGAGAGAGGAAGGGGGTGTGTGTCTGCGTGTGTGTGTATGTGTTGTTGTGGTCTCTGCACGCGGGTGGAAAAAGAATTTTCCACATTCAAAGTAAGGTACAGAAAAGACAAGTTTATTGAGGCAAGAGACACTTAGCCCAGAGGGCGGCCTTCCTGGTAATCGGGCAGAGCTGACCCTGGGCGCGTGGTTGTGTTTATTGGTACGGCCCAGAGACAAAGGAGGGCCAGGAGAAGTCTTACCATACACCTGCTGACCTGCTGATTGATGGAGGAAGAATCGGGTCTTCCAATACCCTTGCTGGTTGGTTGGGGGGTGTGTAAGCCTCCCATGGGGGGGGGAGTTTAGCAGTGGGCCACGTACCCTTCCTAGTATGGGGCGGGAAAGAGTAGGCCAAGTTGCTGGCAGGGCGAGGGAGGCATCCTTCGGAACATTGTAACAAGTACAGTGAGGCAAGTGGGGTGATAAGGGCCTGGTAATTCTTATCTCAGCCGTAGGGTTTTTGAGGTGTATCTCCTTGGAGAGGCCTTGAAGTCCCACGTATGTGTGTGAATTTCTATCTCTATTCGCCAGAGGAAATTTCTTAGGAACTGGTTCATGTGATTGTGGAGGTACGAGTTTAAAATCACAGGGTAGGCTGACAGGCTGGGACCCAGGGACCAGATGTAGTTCAAGTCTGAAGACAGCCTGCTCTCAGACAGCTCTCTCTTTCGGGAACTTTAGTTTTATCTATTAACTGATTGCAGAAGCCTATACATATTATGGACGATAACCTACTCAAAGTCTACTGATTTAAATATTAATTTCATCTAAAAAAAAACCTTCCTAGAAACCTCTGGAATAAGGAAGCAAATATCTGGCCACTTTGACCTTGCCAAACTGACACGTAAAATGAACCATCACAGTTTATTTTGCACTATGGCCGGGGGTAAGAAAAGGGGGACTGTCTGGTCCTTGATGCCCTCAGTCCATGGTGACGTCCACGGAGACAGCCCGTGTCATTGTCTTCTTGGTCCTGCTCCCCTGACCTGTCAGGCGTGTGGTCTTGTGTGGTCCTGTGGGTAGGGAAACATCCTGCTGCTTCCTTAACGGCTAGTGCAGAAGAGTACCTGCAGGACTCTGTGGCATCTCTGCCGAGACGTGGGTGGGGCTCATTCTGGGAAGGAGTCCCGTCTCCTTGGAAACCATGGGGTGGCGCCCTGAGCCTGATGAGCTCAGGAACTTCATCCCTCTCCTCCATTCTCTGTAGTTCTCAGAAAGCGCTCACCAACTGCCCACCTGAGGAACCTTCCCTGTCTTAATCTGGATCGTTCTTTCACATCTGCATCTAAATCTTCTTTATTTTCACATGTGGTTAAACTTTTTGAACCTCAAGACTAGGTATTAGATTTCATTATTATGGTGGTTATTGCTCTTTTGTTCTGGTTTTGGTTTTTCCACCATTGCTACTTCTTTAGCAATGATGAAATATATAAAAGGTATAAAATAGACCTTTCATTTTATTCCATAAATGAAACATACAGTGTTGGGAAGTAGTGAACTACCAGGGAGATATCTGCAGTCTGTTAAAAATTTCCTTTGTTGGTTTCTAGCTACTTGGAAACTCTTCTGACCATTATTAAAACTTATTTTAGGGAGTTCCCTGGTGGCTCAGTGGGTTAAAGATCCAGCATTGTCACTGCTGTGGGTTCGGTCACTGCTGTGGCCAAGGTTCAATTCCTGGCCCTGGAACTTCCCCATGCCACGGATGGACAAAGAAAAAAAAATCCTTTATTTTATAATCATCTTCCTTTTTTCTTGCTCTCCCGTACCATGGTAAGGACCAGGTCTCTCTAATGTTTATCTTGCACTTGCTCTGTGATGCTTGAAGACTTAAGTAATCCTACAACTGTCAAGAGCTGTAAGCAAGGGCAGACATTTTTTAAGGTGTCCACCAGATGTCACTGTTGACCAGAGAAAAGGGACTAAATTGAGCTTTGAAACAAACAAGTGTTAATCCTGACTTAATTCCAAACCTAGATGCGGGGAAAGGGCAGAAAACCAAACAAGTGAATCTCCAGTTGACCCTGCGGTTAGGCAGGAAGTAACAACCCTTCTTCCAAGCCAAGGAATGCTAATCCTGCAGGTGCTTTTACATTTCACTTGCATGTTATCCTAAAAATCCTGTATAGGTCGACGGGGGAGGGGTTTCTTCAGTAGCCAGACCACAGGCAGCCTGGGAGCTGGGTTCCACCTGAGGCTTTGTGATCAAAACAGCAGCAATCTTGGGCACGTTCTTTTAGCTGTTCCATCTTCAGTTTCTTTTTCAATAAAATAAGAATTTGAATCTGGCCATCCCTCCCAGTTTGAAAATATAGTCCTGGCTTCACAAATACATTTCAGAGAAAGGGCTTTTTTTTTTTTTTTTTTTTTTTTTTTTTTTTTGTCTTTTGTTGTTGTTGTTGTTGCTATTTCTTGGGCCGCTCCCGCAGCATATAGACGTTCCCAGGCTAGGGGTTGAATCGGAGCTGTAGCCACCGGCCTACGCCAGAACCACAGCAACGCGGGATCCGAGCCGCGTCTGCAACCTACACCATAGCTCACGGCAACGCCGGATCGTTAACCCACTGAGCAAGGGCAGGGACCGAACCCGCAACCTCATGGTTCCTAGTCGGATTCGTTAACCACTGCGCCACGACGGGAACTCCAGCTTTTTCAAGGTCACTGTTTCTTAGTTTATGAGTTTATATGAGAACTTGGGCTCCCCGCTTCACTCCTTAATGCAGCCAGAGTCCACTGAGATGCGAAGCTTGGCCAAGCTGCTCCTTCTGCAGAAACAAAACAGATCTTCTGAGCAAACCGCCTTCTAGAGCCATTTTTCCTTCCATACTTTTAGAAATGTTTATAATAAAAAATGGAACTAGGTAGGATTTATTGAAATATTTTGAGCTTTCAGGTTTTTTGGGGGGTGGGGAAAATGGATTGACTTAAAAAAATTTTTTTTATTACAGTTGATTTACAATGCTGTGTAATCTGCTGTACAGCAGTGACCTAGTCACTATATATATATACACACACACACTTTTTCTGTGTTCCGTCATGTTCTATCACAAGTGGTGGGATAGTGGGACCTCATTGCTTATCCCTTCTAAAAGTAATAGTTTGCGTCTATTAACCCCAAATTCCCCGTCCATCCCCCCCCCCTTGACAACCATAAGGGTTCTCCATGTCTGTCTGTTTCTGTTCTGTAGGTAGGTTCATCCGTGCCATATTTTACATTTCACATATATGTGGTATCTTAGGGTATTTGTCCTTCTCTTTCTGACTTACTTCACTGAGTGTGAGAATCTCTAGTTGCATCCACGTTGCTGCAAGTGGCATTCCATTGTGTATTTATGTCACTTTTTTATGCATTCACCTGTCAATGGACCTTTAGGTTGTGTTTCCATGTCTTGGCTATTGTGAATAGTGCTGCCAGGAACTTCTGGGTGCATGTATTTTTTTAGGCTTGGCATTTTAAAAAAGGAATTTTAAATGAATCAAAATAGAATATGTGTACGTATATATGAATATTAAAACAAACACACGTTTACCAACTACCCAGCTTTACACAGAACTTATTTACCTCATTACACAAAGAACATTCAATTCTTTCTTGTCCACATGAAAATCATAAGAAAATTTAATTTTACTCCATAGGAAAAAAAACATTTCTGGAGTTCCCTGGTGGCTCAGCAGGTTAAGGATCTGGCATCACTGCTCTGGCCATGGGTTTGATCTTTAGTCTGGGAATAACAAAGTCTGATTCTTCCAGGATTTTACCCTTTAATTTACTCTTAGCTCATCCCTAAGCTTCAGAAGGTGGAGGCAATAGTATCGTCTTGTCATCTCCATTCTGCCATTTTCGTCTCTCTTCTGAGAGAGAAAAATCAAGTTAATATTTAAACTGTATCTTCCTCCTGCCTATAATCCTTCTTTGTTTTTATTCATTTTTTTGAAAAGTAATTTTATAATTTTTGATAACTTAGTGCAGTTTATTATATTTATAATTGTACCTTTCTTTGTTTTAAATGATAGGAGATTATAATTCTCAGTGCTCACAATACAGATGTGTTGACAGGAAAAAAATGCACGACCTAAATGTTGAGAATGGCATTTTATTTGGCAGACTTTTTGAGGACTTCAAGGTCAGGAGTCAGCCTCTCACCTAGCTCTGAGGGGTTGTTCAGAAGAGAGAAGGGAAGCCAGGATGTATAGTTTTGTAACAAAAACCAGGTGGGCGCAATATCACAAGATTACCGTTAATTAAAGAAAACCAGACGTCTCAAGTCACAGAATTGGGTGCTTTTCTGTGTCTGGGAAGGTGCAGAAATCCGGGCTCATTGAAATCATTGCTGACATAAGCGCCTAAGCTATGGCGCCAGGATGCCGTGCTTGATGGTCCCGAGTCTTCTCAGGGTGCACCCTTGGGGATGGCTACAGTGGCTGCTGGCTGGATGGTGGGGGTCCCGTTTCCATCCTGAGTTCCCCCAGGGCCCACTTGTGGGAGTGGCTGCCCCGGGATGGCTCGATGGCTGAAGCATCCTTGGTTTACTGATGTGGCAGGCAACATTTGTCATTCACACATTGTTCACTTCCTTTCTGGGAGACCCTTGGGGACGGCAGGAAGAGCAAGGGTTCCTAGTGGCCCAGAGAGGAGAAATTTCTAAAAGAAATTTCTAAGAAAGTGGACGTTTTCAGGGAGATGTCTGAGGCTGGACTGTCTATATCACATTTAAATTTATCTGCCATGAAGCAATTCCCATTGAGTTCTCCTACTGCATATTCACTTTCAGCTGAGGGCTGCATCGTGTAGAGATTGTCCTTTGGAGGTTGAAGGGACCAGAGCAATAACAGAGAAAATTCATCCCAAGAAGGGAATTCGAATGCAAAAGGATGAAGAAAAACCCAACTCCTGCAGCTCTCAGGATATTTAGGGTGGTTTTTATTAGCCATTTGCGTGTGAATATTACAAAAAGATTATTGTCCTTGTGTTGAAAGATTGGCAATACCTAGAGCCCTGATGCCGGAGTTACCTAAATGCAACTACATCCCAATATATGTAACCTGCGTTTATTGGAAATATCACCGTGTCTTCAGGTTTCACCCGTGTGGATGGATGATAAGGTTCACCCAGGAAAAAGCCTTTAGGTCTCTCGGAAATGCGCATTCTTTGAGCTTCTCTGAGATTGACTTATATTTCTCCCTTTTGAATTTCTTGGTACCCTTGGAAGGTTGGGGTCACTTTTCTGATTGGTTTAGTCCTGAAAAAAAAGGAAAACAGTACATTTCTTTTCTGCTGGCCATTTCGGCAGCCTCCAAATGAGACATCTCTGCCACCGTCCCAAAGGGTTGAGCCAAAGCCCGTGCGAGACCCTGAGCAGCAATTATGTCCTTCCTGGGATAATTGTCAGCCATTCCTGGTGTCTGCCCCTCTCTACACGGTGGCCAGCTCCTCTGCCTTTGAAATTTATACCTTAATCACAGCCCACATTTGACAGCGTTTTGCGTTTTTCGAGACACGTTTAAACAGACCCTTTCCCGGATGTTTTTCCGCATTGCAGATCCAGATGGCCAGGGCAGGTATTAGCAACTCTGTGTTGCACATGGCCCGCGAGGATAAAGTGCAGCTTCTTGCTCAAGGTCACACAAAGCTCAGAGAAAACCCGCATTTCCTTTCTCGAAGGCTAATGGTGTCCAAAGGCAGGGGGCCCTTTCTGTCTTTAAACATCACTTTCCCTTCCGTGTTGGTGACGGAACTCACCAAGGCCCCGACACCTCTTAATTCCCCAATTAGGGCAATCATTGTTTTCCCCTCTGTATCTGTTCTTGGCTCTTTTTTGCTCTTTCTGGCCCTGGGGAATAAATTCCAGGAAAGTGAGAATCCAATGACGAATTAGTTGCTGCTGCAAAAGGAATAGTGAAATTTGTGATGGGACCGACTTCCAAGTGTCCTCTTGCAAATAAAGCTTTAGGATCATTTACAGAGTTGCAAAGTAGCACAAATTCAAGTCCATGTAAAATGATGACTTAGCATTTCCCCAAGTGTGATATTATTATGACTATAATTTTTTATTTTTTTCAAGTATGATATTAATGAGTATTTCATTTTAAAGAAAAGTTTCCATGTTCAAACTCACTGAAGTCCTTTGTTAAAGGGCCTGTCCCAACACCTCATGTGTGTAGTAGCCCTTTGCATATTTTTTTTCTTTAATATGGTGTTCCTGGGCCAGGGATAGATCCAATCTGCAGTTGGGACCTATGCTGGATCCTTTAACCCACTGTGCTGGACCCGGGGGCTTGGGGGGAATCAAAACTGCATCCTGGAGCTGCAGAGATGCTGATTTCTGAGAGATAGCTTTGAGTGTTGGGGAGAAGCAAAGTCTTAATTTTCTGCTCAGGAATTGAACCTGGGCAGCCTGGGTGAAAACCAGGCATCCTTGCCACTAGACTGGCTAGAGGCTAAAAGGCAGAATTGCCCTGATTCTTGCCCCCTGTTGAAAGTAAGAATGTCCTAAGGAGGCAAAGACTGTAAAAACAGGCACAAAATGTATTGTGAGAAACACAGCACACCATGCGGGAGAGCCTTCAGAGAGGTGGTCTGTTTATCTAAGGCAGAAGCAAAGCCGGGAGTTCCCGTCGTGGCGCAGTGGTTAACGAATCCGACTAGGAACCATGAGGTTGCGGGTTCGATCCCTGCCCTTGCTCAGTGGGTTAACGATCCGGCGTTGCCGTGAGCTGTGGTGTGGGTCGCAGACATGGCTTGGATCCCTTGTCACTGTGGCTGTGGTGTAGGCTGGAGGCTACAGCTCCGATTAGACCCCTAGCCTGGGAACCTCCATATGCCGCCGGAGCGGCCCAAGAAATGCCAAAAAGACAAAAAAAAAAAAAAAAAAAAGGCAAAGCCGGATACACACCCTAAGGAGGAGTGTGGGTGTGGGCATCTCCCTGAATGAAGAGCTCACCAGAGAGGTAGTTTAAATCACATTATATCAGGCAGTTCTTCTGGGCCTTTGTTTTCTTTGGCTAATTACCTGGTTGTATTTCTCACACTGGACTGGATCCAGGGCCTTCCCCAGCATGTGTGTGCATCTTTTGGCCAAGATGGATTCCAGAGCAAAGGGTTATGGGACAGCTAACAGGACTTAGGATGGCCTGGTGCCCCCTCCCTTTCTGACCCAGAAAGGTTTTTCTGCTCATGCGGAGTTGGCATCTCCCTGACCCCGAGGCTGGGAAGTATGTGACCTCTTGGTCCTTTGCCCGGGCAGCACTTAGCCCCTCTCTGCCCTGCAGTTACTGTTATGTAGCATGTCTGCAGAAGACAAATTCCAGGTACTTGTCTTGTGCCTGCTGTTATTTCTACCTTGACGTATAAACAGGTGGCTGGTTGTAACAATCTCTCTCCTGGAGCTCATCTCTCTCCAGCCTCTCTTCCGCTGATCCCATCGTGCCGTCTTTGCTTGTGGAGAGGGAGATGGAGAAGTCCATTGCCCCAGCTTGCTTTCCCACAGTTCTTTTTACCCAACTGGTCCGTCCTTTCTTCCTCCCTTTCTCCCTATTTGTTCCCAGGTCATTCTCTGTGGCAATCTCCATTAAAAGAGTGTTGTGTATCACCAACACTTTTTTTTTTTTTTTGTCTTTTTGCTATTTCTTTGGGCCGCTCCCGCGGCATATGGAGGTTCCCAGGCTAGGGGTCGAATTGGAGCTGTAGCCACAGGCCTACGCCAGAGCCGCAGCACATGGGATCCGAGCCGCGTCTGCAACCTACACCACAGCTCACGGCAACGCCGGATCGTTAACCCACTGAGCAAGGGCAGGGACCGAACCCGCAACCTCATGGTTCCTAGTCGGATTCGTTAACCACTGCGCCACGACGGGAACTCCACCAACACTTTTTTTTTTTAAGCATCGTATTTTGTAAACAGTTATCCTAGTTTTGTATATTTCAGAGTAGTAATAAATGATAGTTGAATAAAATCTTAAGGTAAACTTGGATAAAAGAAAATCTAAAATTCTCGTCAAAATTTCATCATACAAGGATAGCTCACTCTCCAAGGCAAACCTCTCTTGATGATTGGAAGGGCAGTAAAGGTGGTGAATAAACTGGATATCGTTGCTATTGGAAAAAAAATGCACTTCTCACTGTGAGTGGGCTAAGAATCCGACTGCAGTGGCTCAGGTCACGCAGAGGCACGGGTTTGATCCCCTGCCCAGCGCAGTGGGTGAAAAGCATCCAGTGTTGCCGCAGCTGCGGCATAGTTCTCAGCTGCAGCACAGATTTCATTCCTGGCCTGGGGATTTCCCTATGCTGTGGGTGCAGCCATAAACTTAAAAATAAAAAAGTTTTTTTTTTAAATTGCAAATATACAAAGGGTTACTTTTTGTGATTTATTGAAGAAAATAAAAGGCAATTTAATGTATACTATGTATTCATAAAAGCCACAAATGGCCCAGGTTATAACAGCCAAACGTGGCAGGGTTCTAGGTCTTGGTGAGGACGAGGGAGGTGATAAAAACGGAAAGGAGCAAGTTCACCAAAAAGTGTAATTTCCTCAGTTGTCCTCAGTGGAAAGCTGTATCTGGCACAGTCAGAAGCCCGGATGGGCCTGTTTCTTCCTGCAGCTTGCCTCCTTGGTAGAGAGTGAATTTCCCTGTTCATCCAAGAGGCTGGCTGGGAGCGTGGTCTCTCCTACAGCGTGCCCTGCGCCGATGGCAGGAGCAGATGAAAGATGTCCATCCGGGATAAAGCACGTCCGGCTGGATTGCAAACCTCAGCTGAATCTTTGAACGACAATGCCTTAACTCCTCTTTCCTCAGGCCCCTTACAACCCGCCCAGCATGGAAAGAGACACAACTGCGGTTTCTCCCCCGATGTGCTCTCTTGGGTGGTGGTTCCTCTTGATGATTCCCAGCATTTTTTTCCAGGACCGAAAGTTTTCATAACACTTGGAGTGACTTCGACCTCTTATTTCCACTTGACAACAAGTCGTGTACAAGTCGGGGTGACAATCTCGTTACACAAGAGACCACGTAACTTGTGCAGGAGACTGTGGATGGTCACTGGGCTTCTCACCTCTGTCCTTCCTTTAGTGGCTTGTGGGTTGGTTGGTTGGTTTTTATTACATAAGACAAGCTTACTTCTTGAAATAAGGCACTGTTTCTTTTTCTTTCTTTCTTTTTTTTTTTTTTAGGGCTGCATCCATGGCACATGGACGTTCCCAGGCTAGGGGTCGAATTGGAGTGAAGCTGCTGGTCTACACTATAGCCATAGCAACGTGGGATCTGAGCTGTGTCTGCACCCTACCCAGCAGCCCACAGAAATGCCTTAACCCACTGAGCAAGGCCAGGGATCAAACCCGCATCCTCATGGATCCTAGTTGGGTTGATTACTGCTGAGCCACGACGGGAACTCCAAGGCACCATTTCTAAGATAACATCATCATAAAATGTTTTGGTTATGAGTTTAGGCAGCCACTGTGCTAAGCTATGACTTTATTATGTATCTAGAACTGTGTGAAGAACTTTATACAAAGCTCAATGAACTCTGTACTATTTTTCTTTATATATTACACATAAATTGCTTTTAAAATGCAGGTATTATTTGTGTGTAGTAACCTTACATACTCGGTCTGTCGTGTTTTGACAATGGCATATCTTCATGTAACCACTGCCTGAAACAATATGTAAAACTGGTCCATTATTCCACAAAGTTCCCCTTTGCAGTCAGTCTGCACCCCTCTTGACCCCAGAAGAACTCTTTGTAATTTCTGTTGTCTTAGATGTTCTTAGACTTCATATAATTATAGCCATGTATTACGTGCTTTTTTTGCCAGGCTTCTTTAACTCAACCTATTTTTTTTTCTTTGACATTTTCCTGTGTTATACTCTGTATCTGTGGTTAGCTCCTTTTAATTTGTCTAGATGTAAACATTTGGGTTGTTCAAACCTCTGGCTATGACGAATAAAGCTTCTTAGAACATTCTTCAACAGATACTTCCGTGGATATATATTTTCACATCTTTTCAGTAAATAACTAGGATTGGGGGTTTCTGGATCATAGGGGAGGTGTGTGTTTAAACCTCCTAAAGCATTTGACATTTTTCCATTTTCTGTGTCTACCAGGAGCAGTATGTGGGAGTTCTGGTTGCTCCATAGTCTCAGCAAATTTGATAATATGACTTGATTTTAGCCATTCTACAGGGTGTGAAATGGTACCTCCTTGAGGTTTTACTTTTCATTTCCTTGATGACTCATGGTCTTAAGCATCTTTTTGGGCCCTAGTGGCCGTTTGTTTATCTTCTTGTTTAAGAATTTTGCTTACTTTTTTTTTTTCCACTTTAAAAAAACTGTTAATGCAAGAAAATTCTCCATGTATTTTGTGTTTGTATCCTTGGTCAGATAGCTGTTGTAAGTTTTTTTTGTTTGTTTTTTTTTTTTTGTTTTTTTTTTTTTTCTAACTTGTGGGTTTTTTCTTTTATGGTTAGTTCTTCTACAGTCTTATTTAAAGTACTCTTTGTCAACTTCAAGGCTGTGAAGTGGTTTTCAGAAGGTTTATTGTTCTGCAATTTATGTTGAGGTTCATGGTCTGTGCTGAGTGCTTTTTGTGTTGCATAAAGAAGGGTCAAGTTTCCTTTTCTTCACATTGGGATATTTATTTCAGACCTTTTTGTTTAGCAGGTATTACCTTCCCTATTGAATTGTTTTGTTGTCTTTCTCGCATTCCAGCTGAGGTTAGATGTGTGGCTCTCTTTATGGGCTTTCCATTCTGCTCCATCTTCAGGAGCATCCCAGACTGTCTTGATGACTGTTTTACAGCAACTCTTCACATCGGGGGGTGGAGCGAGTTCTCCAACTCTGTTCTTGTTTTGCAAAGCAAGATCTAGATTTTTTTTTTTTGTCTTTTTGCCATTTCTTGGGCGTCTTCTACAGCATATGGAGGTTCCATATCAGTTTGAGAATCTACTTGTCAGTTGCTAAAAAAGCGTGCTGGTGTTTTGATTGTATTAAATCTGTAGACAACTTTGGAAAAGAATGAGCATCTTAAAAGCATAGTGTTGTTTAGTGCATGAGCACTGAATGAATATATTTATTTCTATCTTATTCAAGTTTTTTTGTTTGCTTTTGTTTTTGCTGCACCCACAGCATGTGGAAGTTCCCGAGCCAGGAATCGGACCTGTGCCACAGCCACAGCCACACCGGATCCTTAACCTGTTGCTCCCCATGGGAACTTTCTTGATCTTGCTCAGTTTTTCTCTGCTATGTTCCTAGTTTTTGCTGTAGAAGTTTTTTAAAATGTTACTGTAAAGTATATATAATATTAGATACTATGTTCCAATTATTTGTTGCTAGCACATTGAAATACCATTATGTTGCATGTGGATAATGTCTCTTGTACACTGACTGCTAAATATGTCTCTGCTGACTGCTAGGTATAGATGCCCTTTAACAGACTGAAGAAGTTCCCTTCTCTTCTTATTTTTCTGAGAGAGGTTTAAAAATCGTGAATGGGGAGTTCCCATCGTGGCGCAGTGGTTAACGAATCTGACGAGGAACCATGAGGTTGCAGGTTCGATCCCTGGCCTTGCTCAGTGGGTTAAGGGCCACATCCGTCCACCTTCCTCCACGAAATTCATGCTTCTCTCGCTCAGGACTCGCCTTCCTCTCTTCTGTCTTCGTTGTACGCTGAGATCGCCCTTACGTAAAACTTTCCCTTGGCAGCTCCTGAATACCTTTGCACATTTAAAAATTGTAAAACCCATTTTAGTAAATTTTGAGACCTTAAGAAAACCTCAAGCGATACCAGCGAGGTTCTGAGTATTAACTATATGCTCTCCATGCAGCAGCATGAGCTGGACCCGGATGTTACATCACAGGGAGACAGGGCCAAAGTGGTGTTTGTATCTTCTACGCTTTCATTTTTTAAAAAAAGATTTTGCTCCTTTTGAAACTGATTTAGGTTATATACTCTGAGATAACCTGGGGCCCTTCTAGGCTCTTGAGGGACCAGTTGGGCACGGCATGGCATGGCATGCTGTTGGGCATTGCTTTGGTGCTGGAAAACTCTGATGCTTTGGTAACTCATGCATAAAAATGTGATAACAAATAATTGCTTGAAACTAGCTTATATTCTTGGGAAAATAAGCTCAGGGAACAGTATATACGCTAATGCATAATTAAAAAAATCCTTACCCTTCTCTATTCACACCTCCCTTTCCTTCGTTGCCCCCTGAAAATGTGCGGTAACGTATTTGAATCCTGTCACTTAGTGTGAACACTATTTGACTTGGTTGGCAGAATCTTTGACAAGGCATCATGGTGCACAATTTTTTTTTTAAATTTTAAATGTCAGATTCTATTATGATGGAGAAATAAAAAGAGGATGTAGAAAATTCTTCCACACTAATTAGTGTGATATGATTTAAAATGGGCCAGTGCCTAAGGTGGTCTGTTTTACCTTTTCCATACAGGTTACCTTTTATAGGATTTATGGTTATCTTTTTTATACAATGAGATTTGAAAAGAGTAGACGTCACACGTGGACTAGAGAAGGGCACAGTTGGTTTTAAAATGGGACCAGACAGCCGTCATGGTAAAATAATGGGAAAAACACAATGCTGTATTTCGTGGGAGAAAGTCCGTTTTCTGATGCAGGAAACCCCAAGCACTGCCTAAAGTGAAGGCTGTGTCTTCAGAATAATAGACAAAAAACCTGGCAATGGTGTTTTCGCATTGCATGTAGTGAGTGTCCTTTCCCAGGGCTCCAAAGCTATTGTGTATGGACCACTCAACTCAGCATCTTTTCAGCGTCAGAAAAATGGAGACAAAGGCGAACGTGCTCATGAGCAGAAAGACAGAGGAGGGCCTGTGAAGGTGACCCACTAGGAAACAGAATTGACTGAAAATACGGTTTGATGCACCATTAAAATAAGATGTGGCCTCTAAGAATGTGATAGCTGTGAGCAGCAGTAACTCGAGGCGCCTGGAGTTGAATGAGTGTGTTAGGAGCCCTGTGGGGGGTGACAGGGTTTCCCATCTTTGGGAACAGAGGGGTGCTCGCTAGCTGGCAATGCTGGTGGTGTATTGGCCTTTCGGTTTCTGTGAAAGTGACTGGAGCCATCAAGGCTAGATTCTTGGCCTTAGTGGAGAGGTGGCCGTGGGGAGAGGAGCACGGGGTCTGGTTAGAGGGGACTCCAGGCACTGCTCTGAGCGCCAGAGGGGCTTTCCTCGAGCATGTCCACACCGATGTGGCCTGCCAGAGGAAGCGCAGCAGGAGTGGCAGGTTCCCCAGCTTAGGAAGCTGGAAACCTGAGCTTATGCTGTGGTGGCCAGGGAGCTGCAGCAACTCGCCTCATCGCTCTACCCTTGTCCTGCAAATTGGTGACTCCGAGCCAAGGCCTTTGTCATCCGGCCAGGCTGGGGCCCATGGGGAGGGTAGCAGAGACTGGGACACCTCAGTAAGGAGAGAGATGGGCAGCTGTGTCCGCAGGTGCAGTGACAGATGTGGGGGTGTGAGTTATAAGCCGCATGGTGGAAGAAGTTGGGACAGAGCACAGCAGGGGTGACGCGGGGAGGTACGTGTTGTCTGTGACACAGGAATCCTCCTAGTGTGGTCCCTGACTCTCCTGGAGCCAGGAGGGTTTGGGAGCGGGTGTAGATCAGTGGTACAAAGTGCTCTTCCTCCAGAAGATGCTGAGTAAGAGCGCCGTAATCTGCTACTGGGGGCACTGCAAGCTGCTGCCCTTTGGGGTCTTAGGAGGAGTAACCCAGAAACGTCTGGAAAGCTGAACTGAGTAGGTTGGACATGAGGTTGTGTGACTTTGTTAGGGACCCCGTGCAAAAACTTGGCTTGGTAGCTCTTATGTCAAAATATGCCAAACCAGGCCGTTTTTTGTTTTGTTTTGTTTTGCTTTTTAGGACCAAACCTACGGTATATGAAAGTTCCCAGGCTAGGGGTTGAATTAGAGCTACAGCTCCCGGCCTGCACCACAGAAACAGCAACGTGGGATCTGAGCTGAATCTGTGACCTACACCACAGCTTATGGCAACACCGGATCCTTAACCCACTGAGCGAGGCCAGGGATCGAACCCACATCCTCATGGATACTAGTTGGATTTGTTTCTGCCACACCACAATGAGAACTCCTGAACCAGGCCTTTTTCTTCCAGAAGACCGTTCAATCTAAGGATTATAACTGAACAATGACAAAAGGCTCCTTAACCAGCGGTGTGCGGTCACGTGGGAGGTGATTGCAGAAGTGCAGGCTGGGTCTGGAACGGGGCGCCCTCAAGGATCAGACCTGTGTTCAAGGATCAGATTTGTGTTTCAAGCTGTAGATAATTTTAACTGTTTAATCTCACTTCATTTTCGCAGTTTCAGCAGTCATGTTCTCATGCAACAAACTACGTGAGAATATGGATTGTTTTTGCAGTTCTGCCTCTTAATGTGTATATGTATATTTGCATAACATGATATATATATATAGGAGTATTTGACCCATTTAACGAGAATGGTAGTCATCCCAGCTTTGATTTATTTACACATAGAACCCCAAATCCCAGTGTATTTGTTTGTGTATGTGAAGCTGTGACTGTCATATAAATACTGATGCTGGTTCCCCAGGCTGAATAATGATGAGACTCATTGAAACATAGACTTTATATAAAAAACAAAAGCAAGGGCGTTCTCGCTGTGCCACAGCAGGTTAAGAATCTGACTGCAGTGGCTCGGGTATCGGCAGAGGTGCAGGTTTGATCCCCAGCCCAGCACAGTGGGTTAAAGGATCCGGCACTGCTGCAGCGGTGGCATAGGTCGAGGTACTGCTTGGATGCAATCCCTGGCCGGGGAACTCCATATGCTAGAGGTGTGGCCTCTAAAAAAAAATATTGATGTGATGTTCTATTTTTCTGTTTTTTTTTTTTTTTTGCCTTTTCTAGGGCCGCGCCCGTGGCATATGGAAGTTCCCAGGCTGGGGTCTGAATCGGAGCTATAGCTGCCGGCCTACACCACAGCTCTAAGCAACACTGGATCCTTAACCCACTGAGCAAGGCCAGGGATCGAACCCGCAACCTCATGGTTCCTAGTCGGATTCGTTAACCACTGAGCCATGATGGGAACTCCTGATGTGATATTTTATAACTTGACATACGTTGATGTTTATCTGTCCATAACCAGACATCCCAAGTCTGTAGAAATCCTGCTGGATCTAAGGATCTAGCTTATGGCTATTTAAGTAGGCCCCACTACCATCCCCTTCACACCAGCAAAGAGAAAATATTCTTGCAAGTGAAACAGCAGCTGGACCTCAGAGTCAGGAGAAAAGTTTTAGAAGCTAATAGCAGGGGAGTATGGAGAGAACAGGATATTTGTTGCATATTCTCCCAGAAACCACAAATGCAGGATGGGCCGGAAGCATGAAAGTTAAATACTTGAAAAATCTTTTCCCCAAAGCCGAATAGATCACCGGGGATGCAGAGATGAAGCTTGGCTCTTCACAGATGTGCCAAGGCCGTGGATAGGAGTAAAAGAATGTGTCGACGGGTGTGAGACTTAAAGAATACTTATGGGTTCTTGTGCTTTCTGTGGAGAAGGTCTCTGGAACCTATTTTGAAATCTTAAAAAAACATTTCATGAGAAAAGCAAGGGACGACTTGAAGGCCTTGAGCGGCCTGGCTTCGGGGACGCTGCTTTCTAAATCATACTTCAGATGGAGTGTTGGTGACATTGCTAACAGATTATGATGAAGTCCTGATGGGCCATGAGAACAACTGAAACCATTATAAACCGATATGTTTAAAGACGGTTCGGGTTTTCAGCAGACCTTAGCAAGGCAGTTGCAAACGTAGTTTGAGAGGAACGCTTTCTCTATGTTTCTGGGGGAGGGAGGAGGGAAGATTCATCTCTGGCTGAAAGAGATTCACTCCTGGCACCAAACCAGCGTCTTAGATCAAAGAAAACGAGATCACGCGGGGAAGGAGTTGTGGTCCCGAAAGGGCACTGCAGCTTGATTGTCGCTGTTTCACGGGTTTCACCAAGAATGGCAGATAAAGAAGGCCAGTCGCCAGTAGTCCATCTAGGGGGATGGAAATCTCCACATTCATTTGATTATTTTCTGGGCTTTCCTATAGCTTCAGATTTAAAAAAAAAAAAACAAACAACGAAGGTATCGTGGATCAGAGCCGAATTTTGATAGAAGAATCTCAGCTTTTACACTGACACTCTGGTGCATGTGTGATTATTAAAAAAAAAAAGTACAGCATGTACAAAGGAATGCCACTGATAGTGATTTCATGCCACATGTTTGTTTGATTTTGATTTTTAAAATGACAGTTGATTTACCATGGTGTGCCAATTTCTGCTGTACAAAAAGTGACTAAGCCATATATATGCACACATGTGTATATTTATACATACATACGCTTTTTCTCTTTGTCTCTTAGGGCTGCATCCATGGCATGTGGAGGTTCCCAGGATAGGGGTCAAATCGTGTCTGCGACCTGCACCACAGCTCATGGCAATGCCAGATCCTTAACCCACTGAGCAGGGCCAGGGATCCAGCCCATGTCCTCATGGATTCTAGTTGGGTATTTATTATCACTGATCCACAACGGGAACTTTATACATAAACTTGTAAAATATTCTTTTCCATCACGGTCTATCCCAGGAGGTTGGATATAGTCTTCTGAGCTGTATGGTAGAACCTCATTGCTTAACCATTCTAAATGCGATAGTTTGGAGTTCCTTTCATGGCGCAGTGGTTAACGAATCTGACGAGGAACCATGAGGTTGCAGGTTCAATCCCTGGCCTTGCTCAGTGGGTTAAGGATCTGGCGTTGCCGTGAGCTGTGTTGCAGACATGGCTCAGATCCCACGTGGCTCTGGCTCTGGCATAGGCTGGCGGCTACAGCTCCAATTCCACCCCTAGCCTGGGAACCTCCATATGCCAAGGGAGCGGTCCTAGAAAAGGCAAAAAGACAAAATAAATAAGTAAATAAATCTGCTAGTTATATCTACTAGCTCCAAACCCCCAGTTCATCCCCTCCGCCTTAGCAACCACAAGTCTCTTCTGTCTGTGAGTCTGTTTCCATTTTGTAGATAGGTTCATTTGTGCCATATTTTAGCTTCCACATGCAAATGATATGATAAGGAATTTGTCTTTTTCTTTCTCCCTTGACCTCACTTAGTATGAGACTCTCTAGTTGCATCCATGTTGGCTGCAAATGGCATTTTTTCTTTTTTATGGCTGAGTAGTATTCCATTGTATATGTGCACCACATGTTCTTAATCCATTCATCTGTTGATGGACATTTAGGGTGTTTGCCTGTCTTGGGTATTGTGAATAGTGCTGCAATGAACATAGGGGTGCTTGTGTCTTTTTGAATGAAAGATTTGCCCAGAGATGTGCCCAGGAGTGGGATTGTTGGATCATACAGCAGTTCTATATTTAGTTTTCTGAGAAACCTCCCTACTGTTTTCCATAGTGGTTGTACCAGTTTACGTTCCCACCAACAGTGGAGGCGGTTCTCTCTTCTCCACACCCTCCCCAGTGTTGGCTGTGTGTAGACTTGTTAACGACGGCCATTCTACTAGAGATAACCCATAAAATCTCAGGGGGACTCTCTTCTAGATGAACTCCCTTGAGAGACTCCAAGAAGATCTCTGTTCAAAATGAAAATGGAAAAAAATTCTTTAAAGAGCTCAAGACCACAAAGAAATGAATGGCATTAAAGAGTATTAGGAAACACAGGAATCTCATACATGTCAGAAAATAGTAGCATTATGGACTAAGAAAAGGATGAAGCCAAGGTCATAAATACTAATTAAACCTCTAAAAGAACTTAATACTCTTCAGAACAGGCCATGTTTCCTTGCACTATTGTTTGAAAGAAGGGACAGAAAAATCATATTTGTTTTTTGTTTTTTTTTTTTTTTTTTTTTTTTTTAATTTTATTTTCCCACTGTACAGCAAGGGGGTCAGGTTATCCTTACATGTATACATTATAATTACAGTTTTTCCCCCACCATTTCTTCTGTTGCAACATGAGTATCTAGACATAGTTCTCAATGCTATTCAGCGGGATCTCCTTGTAAATCTATTCTACGTTGTGACTGATAAGCCCAAGCTCCCGATCCCTCCCACTCCCTCCCCCTCCCATCAGGCAACCACAAGTCTCTTCTCCAAGTCCATGATTGATTTTCTTTTCTGAGGAGATGTTCATTTGTGCTGGATATTAGATTCCAGTTATAAGTGATGTCATATGGTATTTGTCTTTGTCTTTCTGGCTCATTTCACTCAGTATGAGATTCTCTAGTTCCATCCATGTTGCTGCAAATGGCATGATGTCATCCTTTTTTATGGCTGAGTAGTATTCCATCGTGTATATATACCACATCTTCCGAATCCAATCATCTGTCGATGGACATTTGGATTGTTTCCATGTCCTGGCTATTGTGAATAGTGCTGCAATGAACATGCGGCTGCATGTGTCTCTTTTAAGTAGAGCTTTGTCCGGATAGATGCCCAAGAGTGGGATTGCAGGGTCATATGGAAGTTCTATGGATAGATTTCTAAGGTATCTCCAAACTGTTCTCCATAGTGGCTGTACCAGTTGACATTCCCACCAACAGTGCAGGAGGGTTCCCTTTTCTCCACAGCCCCTCCAGCACTTGTTATTTGTGGATTTATTAATGATGGCCATTCTGACTGGTGTGAGGTGGTATCTCATGGTAGTTTTGATTTGCATTTCTCTTATAATCAGCGATGTTGAGCATTTTGTCATGTGTTTGTTGGCCATCTGTATATCTTCTTTGGAGAAACGTCTATTCAGGTCTTTTGCCCATTTTTCCATTGATTGATTGGTTTTTTTGCTGTTGAGTTGTATAAGTTGTTTATATATTCTAGAGATTAAGCCCTTGTCAGTTGCATCATTTGAAACTATTTTCTCCCATTCTGTAAGTTGTCTTTTTGTTTTCTTTTGGGTTTCCTTTGCTGTGCAAAAGCTTTTCAGTTTGATGAGGTCCCATGGGTTTATTTTTGCTCTCATTTCTATTGCTTTGGGAGACTGACCTGAGACAATATTCATGATGTTGATGTCAGAGAGTGTTTTGCCTGTGTTTTCTTCTAGGAGTTTGATGGTGTCCTGTCGTATATTTAAGTCTTTCAGCCATTTGGAGTTTATTTTTGTGCATGGTGTGAGGGTGTGTTCTAGTTTCATTGCTTTGCATGCAGCTGTCCAGGTTTCCCAGCAATGCTTGCTGAATAGACTTTCCTTTTCCCATTTTATGTTCTTGCCTCCCTTGTCAAAGATTAATTGACCATAGGTGTCAGGGTTAATTTCCAGATTCTCTATTCTGTTCCATTGGTCTGTCTGTCTGTTTTGATACCAGTACCACACTGTTTTGATGACTGTGGCTTTGTAATATTTCTTGAAGTCTGGGAGAGTGATGCCTCCTGCTTGGTTTTTGTTTCTCAGGATTGCTTTGGCGATTCTGGGTCTTTTGTGGTTCCATATAAATGTTTGGATTGTTTGTTCTAGTTCTGTGAAAAATGTCCTGGGTAATTTGATAGGGATTGCATTGAATCTGTAGATTGCTTTGGGTAGGATGGCCATTTTCACAATATTGATTTTTCCAATCCAGGAACATGGACTATCTTTCCATTTTTTTACATCTTCTTTGATTTCTTTGATTAAAGTTTTATAGTTCTCGGCATATAGGTCCTTTACCTCTTTGGTTAGGTGTATTCCGAGGTATTTGATTTTGTGAGGTACAATTTTAAAAGGTATCGTATTTTTGTATTCCTTTTCTAATGTTTCATTGCTGGTATACAGAAATGCAACTGACTTCTGAATGTTAATCTTATATCCTGCCACTTTGCTGAATTTATTAATCAGTTCAAGGAGTTTTGGGGTTGAGTCCTTAGGGTTTTCTAGGTATAGAATCATGTCATCTGCATACAGTGACAGTTTCATCTCTTCTCTTCCTATATGGATGCCTTTGATTTCTTTTGTTTGTCTAATTGCTGTGGCTAAGACTTCCAAAACGATGTTGAAGAGCAGTGGTGAGAGTGGGCATCCCTGTCTTGTTCCAGATTTGAGTGAGAAGGCTTTCAGTTTTTCCCCATTGAGGATTATATTTGCTGTGGGTTTATCATAAATGGCTTTGATTATATTCAGGAATGTTCCCTCTATACCCACTTTGGCGAGGGTCTTGATCATGAATGGATGTTGAACTTTGTCAAATGCTTTTTCTGCATCTATTGAGATGATCATATGATTTTTGACTTTTTTTTTGTTAATGTGGTGTATGATGTTGATTGATTTGCGTATGTTGAACCATCCTTGTGAACCTGGGATGAACCCAACCTGGTCATGGTGTATAATTTTTTTGATATGTTGTTGGATTCGGTTGGCTAAGATTTTGTTGAGAATTTTTGCATCTATATTCATCAATGATATTGGGCGATAGTTTTCTTTTTTGGTGGTATCTCTGTCTGGTTTTGGAATGAGGGTGATGGTGGCCTCATAGAATGTCTTTGGGAGTATTCCTTCTTCTTCAACCTTTTGAAAGAGTTTAAGGAGGATGGGCACCAATTCCTCTTTATATGTTTGATAGAATTCACCTGTGAAGCCATCTGGTCCTGGGCTTTTATTTGTAGGGAGTGATTTTATGACCTCTTCAATTTCATTTCTAGTGATCGGTCTGTTCAGTTGGTCTGTTTCTGCTTGATTCAGTTTTGGCAGGCTGTAAGATTCTAGAAAATTGTCCATTTCTTCCAGATTGTCAAACTTATTGCCATATAGTTGTTCATAGTATTCTCTTATGGTTTTTTGTATTTCTGCTGTATCCGTTGTGATTTCTCCTTTTTCATTTATAATTTTGGTGATTTGGGTTCTTTCTCTCCTCTTTTTAGTGAGTCTGGCCAGGGGTTTATCAATTTTGTTCACCTTTTCAAAGAACCAGCTCTTGGTTTTATTAATTTTCTCTATTGTTTTTTGAGTCTCTATTTTATTGATTTCTTCTTTGATCTTTATAATTTCCTTCCTTCTGCTGACTTTAGGACTTCTTTGTTCTTCTTTTTCTAATTCATTTAGGTGGAGGGTTAAGTTGTCAATTTGGGATCTTCTTTTTTGAGAAAGGCCTGGATTGCTATAAATTTCCCTCTGAGCACTGCTTTCGCAGCATCCCATAGATTTTGAGAGGTTGTGTCTTCATTATCATTTGTTTCAAGATAGTTTTTAATTTCCTTCTTGATTTCCTCATTGACCCATTGGTTTTTTAGTAGCATGTTGTTTAGTCTCCATGGAGTAGGTTTTTTCTCTTTCCTTTTCCCATGGTTGATTTCTAATTTCATGGCATTGTGGTCAGAGAAGATACTTGAGATAATTTCTATGCTCCTAAATTTATTGAGATTCGCTTTATGTCCCAATATGTGGTCGATTCTTGAGAATGTTCCATGAGCATTTGAGAAGAATGTGTATTCTGATTTTTTTGGATGTAGTGTCCTGAAGATATCAATTAAGTCTAACTTTTCTATTGTTTCCTTTAGGATCTCTGTTGCTTTATTGGTTTTCTGTCTAGAGGATCTGTCCATTGATGTGAGGGGGGTATTTAGGTCTCCTACTATGATTGTATTCTCATCAACATCTCCCTTTATGTCTGTTAATATTTGTTGTATGTATCTGGGTGCTCCTATGTTTGGGGCATATATGTTGATGATAGTAACATCCTCTCCTTGGATGGATCCCTTAATCATTAAATAGTGTCCTTCTTTGTCTTTCTTTATGTCTTTTGTTTTAAAGTCTATTTTGTCTGATATGAGCGTTGCAACTCCTGCTTTTCTGTCATGTCTATTGGCATGAAATACTTTTCCCCAGCCTTTCACTTTCAATCTATATGTATCTTTTGTCCTAAGGTGAGTTTCTTGTAGGCAGCATATTGAAGGTTTTTGCCGTTTTATCCACTCAGCCACTCTGTGTCTTTTGATTGGGGCATTCAGTCCATTGACATTTAAGGTGATAATTGATAGATGATTATTTATTGCCATTTGATCCTCGTGTTCCAGTTGATTCTATGGTTTTCCATTCTTCTTTTTTTTTTTGGTTGGATGGTCTCCTGTTATTATCTGCTTGAGTGTATTTTTTTTTTTCATTTTTTGCAAATGCAATATTTGGTTTTGGCTTGTGGTTGCCCTGTTTTTTAAGTATGCTAACCCCTTCCCATAATTGTGTGTTTTAGCCTGATGGTCCTGTAAGTTCAAACACTTCATTATTATATTAAAATTAAGAAGAGAGACATACATACAAACAAAAGGGATTATTTACCTCCTAACATCCCTTGCCCACATTTTATGGTTTTGATGACTCTTTTATTTTTTTCTTTTTAATTTTATTTTGTTTGAAGCATGTTCATGATTAAATCTGTATGCTGGCTTATTTGAGTGACTGCTCTCTGATTGCATCTTCCTCAGTCCTAGTTCTTCCTCTTCTTCTTCTTCTTCTTTTTTTTTTTTTTCTTTTCTTTTTTCTTCCCTTTCCTTCCTTTCTTTTTGGTTTAGAGAAGCCCTTTCAATATTTCCTTTAACCTGGGTTTTGTGTTGCAGTATTCTTTAAGTTTTTGTTTGTTGGGAAAAATTTTTATTTCCCCTTCTATTTTAAATGATATTCTTGCTGGATAGAGTATTCTAGGTTGCATATTTTTTCCTTTGAGCACTTTAAATATCTCTTGCCATTCCCTCCTGGCCTGTAGTGTTTCTGTAGAGAAATCAGCTGATATTCTTATGGGGGTTCCCTTGTAGGTAACATTCTGTTTTTCTCTTGCTGCCTTTAGGATCCTCTCTTTATCACTAACTTTTGCCATTTTTATTATGATGTGTCTTGGTGTGGGTCTGTTTGGGTTCAGTTTGTTTGGGGCCCTCTGTGCTTCTTGTATCTTGAATCCAGTATCCTTTAGATTTGGGAAGTTTCCAGCGATAATTTCTTCAAATATATTTTCCATTCCCTTATCTTTTTCTACTCCTTCTGGAATTCCTATTATGCGTAGATTGGCCCGTTTTATATTATCCCATAGGTCTCTTATATTGCTTTCCAGTTTTTTGATTCGGTAGAAAAATCATATTTGAATGGAGAAAAGAAGAGAGAAATAAAACGGTCGCATTGGTTTTGATTTAAGGGAGAACATTGAAAAAAGAATTCTTTAAACCAAATCCGCAATCTCCTTTCCCGCCCAGACACACAGGACACACAGGGTAAAGACATGCCATCCCTTTGGGGTCTGGGGTCTCCCCTGGTATAAATGACAGAACGCACACATGACATTTTAAAGACATTTACAGAGACAGTGTAGTCTTGAAATACATCTTGGTCATTCCTGCCGTCAGGGTCTCAGGTCCTCCTGTGGGCCACACACTCAGGTGAAGAGGTCAAGAGCAGAGCAGGAGTTGTAGGTGGGCACAGTGTGAGGGCACCCGAGCCTGCTGATGCCCTGGGGAAGCCGTTCACTCCAAGGGGACACAGCCAGGTCTGGCCAGCTTTCAGGTTCGGTGTTCTCGAAGTGGGAATTTTTTATTTGAAATCTTGTGATTTTAAAGACTTAAAAAAAAAAAGGAGTTACACACTATTTTGCCTGAAGGTTGATTTTTTTTTTTTTTAAACTATCGCCTTATGTCTCCATGCTGATGGTTTTCCACTTGTCACTTGGGACGTCATAAAGAATGTCTTTTTCTATCACTTTGCAGACAGACGGGGTGGCTTGCTGTTGCCTGATTATGCTCTGTCCTGCCCTGTACCTGAGGCTTTTCTCATTATCTCCAAAGGTGGTCCTCCATCCATTCTCTGATAGTCTAAATTCTAACTTGCACAAATGTCAGGATCCCCTGAGACCTGATGCAATTACTTTCATTGGAAACAACTTTCCCAATTTTTCCATCTCAGAGCATTTTAGCCATGTGTCTTAGGATATTCTATCAATTCCTGCTTTGGGCTGTAAGTATTTGCCTATGGGCTTGAGGGTTACATTCTAGCCAATTTTAGATGAACAAAAATAAGGCTCACGTATTGCATGCTACAAAGCAGTAGCCATTGTGTTGGTGTATTTTCTTCCATTCTGCTCCTATAAAACACCGCAGAATAACTGACGAAGTTCTAAAGTGGTTATGCCACGTTAGCTATGCATCATCAGAGTGAGAAGATGATTCAGCCACCCCCGTTGCTTGCACAGCATTAAGCATTTCCATTGTTGTGTAATCCTTGCTATTTTGATAGGAAAAAACACAGAATGTTGATATTTTGATTTTTTTTTTTTGGATAGAATTTCTGTCCTATTTATTCAGGTTTATCCAGGCAATAGGCTGAGGACATATTTATAATAGGTGATTATAATAATAATAGTAATTATCAAATATGTGTGTACCAACTGTTATCCTTTTAATGACTCTGTATGGTTTTGTGGATACAGCTTTTCACCCGCAACCTCACGGTTCCTAGTCGGATTCATTTCCACTGAGCCACGACAGGAACTCCTGCACCGTTTTTTGAAGGATGAAATAGCTAGTTGTGTGGGGCAGTGTAAATGAATTTCTCTCTTATTAAAGACCCAGTAAGTGGCAGTGATAGAATCAGGATCAAATCCACCGTTTTGAGCTTTGTCCTTGTTGGCACAGCCTAAGTGGGTAAAGGTCAAGAGAGAGGACAAGCCCCTGCCTTTATGACCGTAGCTCTCAAGTTCAGGTTTGCACATTGGAATCATTGGGGAAAGTGTTATGAAATAATCAATGCCCAGTCACTTCCTTCTCAGAGATGTTGACTCAGTTGATCTAATCCGAAGTTTTTGCTTCTTGTTTTTAAGCAGATGTTTTAATTGCTTCCCATTCACCCTGTTAATGACAGGAGTGTTTTTTTTTTTTGTTTTGTTTTGCTTTTTTTTTTTTTTTTTTTGTCTTGTTAGGGCCACACCTGTGGCATTTGGAAGTTCCCAGGCTAGGGGTTGAATCAGAGCTGCAGCTGCCAACCTACACCACAGTAATGCGGGATCCAAGCTGTGTCTGCGACCTACACACCACAGCTTGTGGCAACACTGGATCCTTAACCCTCTGAGTGAGGCCAGGGATCGAACCTACATCCTCATGGATACTCGTCACTGCTGAGCCATGACAGGAACTCCTTGAGAGGGGGGATTCTTGCTTTTGGGTTATGGGGATGGTGAAAACATACACACCTGACACCGGACAGATGCGACTCCTGCATGTCACAGGAGCTGGGGTCCTAGTGGGGGGGATACCACCCGGCACACACAGGGCCACATGGGGGGAGGGGGGTCATACCTGGGAATGGTGTGAATGACCAGGGAACATGGGATGCGGGCTTTGTAGCCTCCAGAGGAGGGGGTGTCTCCTGGGTCCAGTGAGAGGCTATGATTGTCCTGCTTGAATGATTCTGTGGACTGGTGGGCACGGAGACCCACTCCCCAGTGACGGGGGAACTGAGTCGGGTCCCTTGAAGAGGGTCATTTGGTGGCAGCAACACTGTCCGCATAGGAGCAGGGCTGATGGGGAACTGGCAGTAAGGCCCACCCAGACCCTCTCAAATTGTCACATGTCACAACAGCACAGAACACGAAGCTTTACCGTCGTCGGGCCTTCCCCTGTGACAGCTCTGCTCCAGGTGGTGACACAGCTTTCAGGATCCCTCGGGGATGGTCTTGTCATCCTGACGTCCAGTGAGCACAGAGCAGGAACATGCACGTTCTGAGAGCCTCAGGCCAGAAGCATCGAAAGTCACCCAGTATTTAAGGACCACACCCACCAGCAGGGAGAGCTGGGACAGCAGTCCTGGTTTTGCTGTTTTTCCTGGCAAACCCCGATCACCGTCGAAGGGGAAGGCGGACTTGAATCGGCGTAACTGCCGCTGCCTTGCAATCTCTGATACAGTCTAGGGACGCAGGTATTTACGAAGTTATTTTTTTCTCTTAGTCGCACCCAGAGTTTAACCCTTTACCGCTCTGTCCTTTACTTTGAGTGTTTGTCTTCAGAGTCCGTAATCCCTGCTCCCCTCCCCCCCCGTCAGATTAGATGCTGCTTTCCTTCCAGGTTCAGCTAACAGGACTTTGTTTTCTTCGAACATCTGTCCAGGCTACTGGAGGAATTTGGCCCTAAGTCCATCTGTCCTACTCTTCTTTGGATTATTTGACAATAATTGTTACACGAAATTGTCATCTTGCTCACATTGCTTTATCACAGAAGTCGTTTCATCCCTTTGTGGGTAATTTCATTTTTCACGTCCCCTTGGACCACCCAGGTCATAAATGCCTAAGAGCTACGTGCAGCATCTTGTCCTTAGTTTTATCTCCTCTGGTGCTGAGGTTTTGGCCTTTTCACAGAGTAGGTGGGCACATGCATTTGCTATCCATGTACAAATACCAATCCATGCCAACCAATTAAACAGATTTAATGGTATGTTTAATATACACAGCGTTGGGGATAGAATTAAAATGCAAGCTTATTTTGGTTTCTCCCTCTCCATTGAAATTGTGTTCAGCAGGAAACTTTTCCCATCCACTAAATAAAAACGGTGGCAGACCTCATGGCTTTTAGGATCAAATCCAAACAACAGAAAAACTGTAACTTCTTTTTATGCATAGCATACTCCCAAATTAAAAGTTTCTTGTTGAATATATTCATCTCTAATTTCTCTTCAAAGGTGTCCTGTCTTGCTTGTCCTCTGTAGAGTGCCCGAGTCTGGCCAGCCGGGGAGGGAGGAAGGGCTCTCTCTTTTCTTTCTCTTCCTCTGGCTACCCTGCCTTCATCCACCACCGGCTGCCTCTCGCTTCTCATCTGTGCTCAAGAAACCTGATTTTGAGAACTCGCCTTCAGCTCAGACTCTGTAGGTCACTTTCCAGACCCATCTGTTATTTCCTTTCTTCCTCTGTTAGGTCACAGCCGTTTTCTCTTTGTATTCTCTTACGGCTGAGTCTTACTCCCACCTCGCCTATGCTCTCAAACTCTCTTTGAAAAGTTTTCCTCCTTTTCTCAGAAGAGCGTTGAGTTTCCTGAGCCTAAAAAGTTTCTTTCCTCCTTCCCGGCGGACAGTCTAGAAGAGGGATGCTTTCCTTTTTATTTTTATATGCCTGGTGCTGCGGATTTTCTCATGCCTTGGTGGTTGGATTTCTCACAGTGTCTCCAGATCAAAGCCTCTCCTTTTACAGATCTAGTGTTTTCTTTGTTCCTATGTATTATATCCCTTGGCTTCTTTGAAACACTTTTCACCAGCAGCCTGTGTTCTTGTTTTTCAGCAAGGGCCAGAACTTCTCTGCCCGGCTCCTCTGTCTAGACTCTCTCATTTCATGGTTGGTGGCCGGTTCTTTCTTCCCGGCCATCCGTCCTTTGGCTCCGGAAGCCGGACCTTCCCACCAAGAGGCTAGTCTATCACACCACTAGCACTAGAGCTAGGGCCCCACAGGCAAGTTCTTGCCCTCATCTTCCCACGTCACAGTCTCCCTTGGCGCCTCTGCACGTTCCGAGAACCCTTTTCTGTTCTCAGTGTCTGAAAGGATCCTTCTTTCCTTTCTCTTGTCCCAAGTTATGTGGTCTCCCCGCACCCCCCGCCACTCAGCAGATGGGGTTGCCATTTCTCTTCGCATGCTGAATAAAACTTAGCATCACTTCTGTTATCCATCAGTTTCATATCATGTCTCCAGTTGGGGGCTATTCCTTACAGCTCGAGGTTACTGAATGTACCCTTGTGTGGTTAAGAGCTTCGGAGCATCTCAGTTCTTGTGCTGCCTTCTAAAACTTCCTTTCCACTTGGTACATCAGGCAGAGTGCATTCGATTCTCCCACTCACACGGTCTATAATCACGTCGCTCTCCTCTATTATTCTGGCAGTCCATTGCTGTTTCTCTTCCTAACCCAGAGGTATTATATGTTGCTCAGGATAAATCTACATAGCTGTCATTTCCCCACACACAGTCTTCAAGATTTTTGTGCACGATGTTTAGATGTTTGGGGCCCGTATTTAAACCAATGGATTCCTGTTTTGACACAGTACTCACATTTTAATAGGTAATGATTGCATTTTGCTGTTTTTATCTTGGGACAAATTAACTTTGTTTCCCATTTTTTTTATTACTCAAATGAATTGATCACATCTGTAGTTGTATAATGACCATAACAATCTGATTTCACAGGATTTCCATCCCACAACCCAGGCACATCCCCCCACCCCCCAAACTGTCTCCTCTGGAGACCATAAGTTTTTCAATGTCTGTGAGTCAGGACAAATTAACTTCTATAGTTTAATTTTTCTTTTAACATCTGCTCTTTGTGATATGTTTCTTCCTTTGTATTTTTAGTGCATACTCATTTTCCCCAGATTATATTTATCCAATTAATCTGTGTTTTATTGGCACAAAATAAATATGCATAGCATTTTACAAAATGTTGAGATTAGAAAAATACATAAGACACAGTCTTTGCTTTCCAGAAAATCACAGTAAAGGAGGGAAGGCATATGCTTAACAATAATTACAGTGTGATAGGCACAGAGGCTAAAGTATATAAGCAGACAGGAGAAAAATCATTGATACTGAAGATATGAAGGTGCATTTCCCAAAGACAGGCAACCTTAAACAGCACTGTTAAACAGTAGGTCACTGGATAGACAAGGAAGGAAGGGACTGGAGCGTGGGTGGAATGGCCTCTGCAAAGTCCTGAGGCATGAGGCAGTGAGGTCTGTGATGACTCACAGTAATTCAGCATTGCGGGAGCATTGGCCGGGTAGGTAGATGTGGGTGAGCTACGAGAGATGGGATGGAAAGGCAGATGGGGTGGCGCTGTGAAATCTTGCCTATTCTTCTGAGTAGGAGTGTAGACTTTATATTGCAGGCGAGAAGAAACCATTAGAGGCAGATAGGTGGGGGTGCGGGGTGGAGGGGTAAGTGGGTGGGTGGATGATTTTTGTCACATAAGATCTGGTCACTGCAAGGGATGCATTTGAGGGTAGCGGTAGCAACACAGGTCAGCAAGGCGCTGAGGTCTAGAAGAGAAACTTGGAGGGGCAGAGCAACAGTGACGGCAGTGGTGCTGATGCAAAGGAAAAGGCTTGGTCCCCACTGGACAGGGACACAAGTGGAAGAGACTGCGGGACAATGAGCAGATCTCCGACTCCCTGAAGGAGCTACCACTGATGGAGGCACGTAACCCTGGCGAAAGGAAAGCACATCCTGAACAGCAGCCTTCTTCCTTCTTCGTAGTGGAAACACAGAGTTCTGTTGGCTCAGAAAGCTTGATCTCTTAAACTTGCTGCCATCCTATTCTGTAGCTCATCACCGTATTTTCTACGTAAGAAACACAGATTCTCATTCCAGAGGCATCCAGGGACGATCCTGGGACTGCAGAAGTTGTGGTTCACAGCCATAGCTCATGAAATGACTTGCAAGTATAGTCTGCTGATCCAGGGACTGACCCACACAATCAAATTTGGGGTGACGCATGGAGAGAGCATGACTCATTCTATTTACACTCCCAAAGCTGAATCTATGCTATTTTGTACTAAGCAGGTGTGTTTCCACTCTCGGCATGCGATTGTGTCTGTGTTTCAGATGTGCCTAAGCGCGCTGTCAGGGTAAGTGGTCCATCGTCTGGGCAACAGTCCATAAATTCCCCGAAACTCACATATGAATGCACGGACAATTTTACATTTTTTCCTATTCAAAAATCTTAAATATAATCTTGAAGTAGAATCTGGGTCGCTGTGTCCTAGAAGACAGCAACAACATTCATATTTAGGTGGGACGTACCATCTGTTCACTCTCAAGTTCATATTTTCACACTCCCCCCCCCATAAACCCCATGGGTATTGTTTTTTCTACCTAGATACTGAAGTATTTTTAGTTATCTGCCAAAGTTCTGCAGATGTTTCAAACCTTCTTCTAGTACATTCCAGAACTTTCTTGCCTAGACTTTTAAGAATCGTGTGCCCCATGGTTATTTTTTCTCGTCTTGCATCTTATGTTTTTGAAACCCGTAGCTGGCATGGCGTCCCTGTGACACACGCGTAACCGATGCACAGCCCATGTCAGCTTCCCTTGGCTTAATCATTCGTGTTTGCCTTCTTGCCATATTCCTCAAGGCTTGATTGGTAGCAGCGCGTCCCTAACAGCGTTTCCATCTGTCAGTGAGCACGGAGGGCCTCGCTTTCCCCTGGCGAGACCCGGGAGTACTGCCTTTGCCTTCCCTGTCCCCGCGAGCAGCGTCCTTGCTCAAAGCACTAATGAGCTGCGCCCGTTCCTCTGCCTCATCCTTCACTGCCCCCTCTCCCCCCAGCCTCTATGGACACCAGATGCACCTCCCTCACCCGGCTGATCTGTTTCATCTGTTCCCGGCGTGATCCAGATGCCGCGAATTTCCTGCCCGGGAAATGCGGCATCTTTATACGCCGTCCCCCGTGCGTCATCTTCTCGCCCCCGTGCCCAAGCCTGTGGTGTGTCCCCCATGGGTCACAGGTGCATATGGCCCCGCGCAGGCCTGCCAGCCCTTCACCTTCTGTCCTCCCAGCGCCGCTCTCCTCTGTGCCCGGGTTCACCTTTGCACCTCCCGCGCCGCCCTGGCTGCCTCATCTTTCCTCCTGGCGAGCATCTCTCAATCTTTTTTGCTTGGAGGTTAGAGCCCGTCGCTTCTCCTGCTCTGTGAGATCGATAGATGCTTCTGTGTCTCGCGGGTGAGGGATGGATGGCTTTCTTCTGACATACATCCTGTTGATTTGACTTTGACTCTTTGCAAGTGGATTTGACTCTGACTCTTTGCAAGTGGATTTGACTCCTGCAAGTGTTTCTTGTAATCGCCACTATCCCAGTAGCAAGGCGTGGTTGTGGCATTTCTTAGGAAACTCAGAGGCCATGAATTGCCTTTTCATTTATATTCATTATTGCCTGAAGTAAACACGTGGTGAACTTGCTAAGAGCAAGGCCTACTGCCAAGTCCTGTGCTCATCAAAAGGAGACGACGCGGGTCGGCGGGCTGACCTGTGTGCAGTGTCATCTCATCTTTAAGCTTTGGAGACACGGGTGAATTTTTCATATGGCTGTTCTGTGTCTATCAGAACACGAGACAGCTCTGTTTGGCTCGAAGTTGCACAAATTATATGGCTGTTCCTCATGAACTAGTTATTCTGACTTTTTTCTTAAAGGGCCTTGTTTGGGTGGAGCTGGGTTGTCTTCTGTCCCCTTGTTCCACACAGTCTGGCCCTAGAGTTTCCTTAAATCGGTTTGCTCGCCCCTCCGTGTAAGGCAGCAGGGCTGTACTGACGTGGATGCTTCTCACCTTCAGCGTATTTAGTTGGTTTTCTCAGGGTCTTGCTTAGAGTTTTTTCTTCGATAACCACAAGTCTTACTTTTCCTTCTCCGTGGTATGCCTTAGGCATCTCTGTTTCCATAGGTTTTTTTTTCTTAATTCTTCTCAATAGCTTTTTCCCCCTATTTTTTTTATTTTTTAGTTATATTGAAATAGAGTTGATTTTATAAGGTTGTGATAATTTCAGCTGTACAACAAAGATGTATATACACACACACATACATATATATATATGCACATCCATTGATTTTCAGATTCTTTTCCCATATGGACTATCACAGAATATTGGGTAGAGTTCTCTGTGATGGACCCCAGGTCCCCACTGGCCAATCCTTCCACGACCCTCAGTGCGCATGTGCCAATCCCAAACCTCCGTCCATCCCTCCCCACGCCTGTCCCCTTTGATAACTCTAAGTTTGTTTTCCATGTCTGTGAATCTATTTCTGTTCACATAAGTTCATTTGTATCTTATTTTAAAGATTCCACATATAAGCAATATCATAGGATGTTTGTCTTTCTCTAACTTCACTTTGTATGATAATCTCTAGGTCCATCCATGTTGCTGCAAATGGCAACATTTCATTCTTTTTATGGCTGAGTAATATTCCACTGCATACGTGTGCCAGGTCTTTCTTATGCAGCCCTCTCTCGCTGGGCACTTGGGTCTCCGTAAACTATGTTCATGAACTTTTCCGTCTCCCAGTCAGGTGTTGGGTCAGTGGGCTTCAGTTCATGATAATCCTATCTGGGAATATTGCAGCTTTTCTCCCCATGTAGAAACTCTCTCTAAAAAGTTGTCCTCTTGCCCCTTGGTGCTGTAAGCGGAATTGTTTTTCTCCTTAAATACTGTCTTTGTGGGAACCTCACTCCCACAACAGCTTTTATCCATTTAGTTTTCAGCTAAGTAAGCAACTGAATTATTTCCCCCCTTTTTGTTTTTTTCTGGGGCCGCACCCGCAGCATATGGAGGTTCCCAGGCTAGGGGTCTAATTGGAGCTGTAGCCACCGGCCCACACTAGAGCCACAGCAACTCGGGGATCCGAGCCTCTTCTGTGACCTACACCACAGCTCACAGCAACGCCGGATCCTTAAATCCTTAACCCACTGAGCGAGGCCAGGGATGGAACCTGCAACCTCATGGTTCCCAGTCGGATTCGTTAACCACTGAGCCACGACAGGAACTCCTGAATTATCCTCTTTTTGTGCGGTGCTTAATTGTCATTTCCCCCCCTTACTTTTAAGGCATGGAACCCTCAGTCTTTTTCTATTCGAAGACTGAACGAGTATATTGTTCAAATTTTTAATACCCCTTCAATCTCCAGATATTTATAGAGCACACATGGGGGCAGGCAGTCTTCGAGGCCAGATGATACAGAAGGGAAGAAATATTTCCTGCCTCATAAACCTTACATCTCAGATGGGGAGACAGAAAGTGACTGAATAAGCAAAATCCAGTTTACAGTATTGATAGCTGTTAAGTGTTTATGGGGAAAAAACATAATAAGGAATAGTAACGAGGACTCTGTACATATGTACGTGTGTGTGTATGTGTGTGCATAGATAGTGCACTTTTGACAGATGTCTGGGAAGGTCTCAGTTAGGGAGGGGGGATGAGCCTTGTTGCTATAACCAAGTGAAGAATGCTGCAGGTCGTGGAAGCAGGAATTCAGAGGCTCCAGCCTGGGAGGATGAGCGGATGCAGGTGAGAAACAGGAGGAGATTCAGGTGGGGTAGGGCTTTGTGAAGCATTTGAAATGTCATAACGTCGGCCTTGTGAAGCTGTCCCCTAAATGCACACTTTATTTCTCACGGCCCCAGGAGCGTGACCTATTTTTTTTCTTTGAGGGCTGCTGACTTTCTCCCAGGGGCTCTGTCTCCCTTCCTCCTTTGCTTTCTCCTCTCTTGTGCCCCATGACATTTGTATTTCTGCATTCACAGTTTATCCCAACAGCATCAGGTATCCTCATTTGCAAACATTTCCCTCCTGTCTGTGATGATTTTGATATAGCAATTTTTCTGAAGACATTGTATTTCTTACTCATTCTCATGAGAACGTGGGTGCTCTTTAAATACCTGCTGGCTTCCTCTGTCTGTACTTGAGGCCTGTTCTCTGATATCTGGCTGCTTCGTTGAGTGCTTTAGACACACGAGGTACATCAGATGCTCACCGCTTGAACTGTGGGTTGCTTTTCGCTATTTTTTTTAAAGTGCGCTTCTGCACACAGAGAAGCGTACCTTTCTGCCCACTCAGAAATGTCCCCTCTGAGACGGTCAGAGGCATCTTACCTTGGCTTGTTCACCACCCTCGCCTTGACTTTGCTTCCCTTTGGCGCCCCTCTGTCTAATTTTGTTGACCCCCCCCATATTTTATTTTTTAATTTTTTTTTAAAGTTGGCTCCCTAGTGGAGGACAGGGTGGTTGTAAAACCCTGGATTTCCAAAAATAAAAAACAAACAAAAAAACACACCCAAAAATGAAAGGAGTTCTTTTCATGGCGCAGCAGAAATGAATCCGACCAGGAACCCTGAGGTTGCGGGTTCGATCCCTGGCCTCAGTGGGTTAAGGGTCTGGCGTTGCCGTGAGCTGTGGTGTAGGTCGCAGATGCGGCTCAGACCTGGTGTTGCTGTGGCTGTGGTGTAGGCTGGCAGCTGTAGCTACCATTAGACCCCAGCCTGGGAACCTCCAGGTGCAGCCCTAGAAAGAGAGAAAAAAGAATCCTGAATTTACAGAGCTAGACATGATTCTGTGCAGTCCAACCTTACTTGAAAGATGGAGAAATATCACTTCCTCTTTGCCCACATAGATGAAGGCAGATTGCCTGGGCTCACAGCTGCGTTGTTGGGTTTCTCAAGTGCCTTGGCTAAAGGTGCTGTTTCTTCCTGTGTGGCAAAGGAATGGTGATGTCATCATCAAGTCACCTGAGGTCCCTTGTCACCTTGTTTTTCCCACTTTCTACCATCCAAGGGATATTCAGACTCCCATTTTCTCTGGGAAAGCTTTCTGGATAATTCCAGCCCTTTGCTCATGCACCTTGCTCTGAGCTGCTTGATTCCTCGTGGTTGATACTACTTACTTGATATTAACCCAATATTGTCTAATATCTACATATTTATTTATGCACTTATATTTGCATTTATTTATGTCTCTTGTTTCTTCAGCTAGATTGGCAGACCCCAAGGGCAGAATGCTTCTCTCTCTCTTTCTCAAAATCTTTCTTTTATACCCGCCATCACACGTAAAGCGATGATTTTTTAATTTTAATTTTAATTTTGTCTTTTTGCCTTTTCTGGGGCCGCTCCTGCGGCATATGGAGGTTCCCAGGCTAGGGGGCCAATCGGAGCTGTAGCCGCTGGCCTACACCACAGCCACAGCAACGCAGGATCCGAGCTGCGTCTGCAACCTACACCACAGCTCATGGCAACGCCAGATCCTCAACCCACTGAGCAAGGCCAGGGATCGAACCCGAAACCTCATGGTTCCTAGTTGGATTTGTTAACCACTGTGCCACGATGGGAACTCCTTAAAGCAATGATTTTTTTTTTTAGTTGCACCTTTGGCATGCAGAAATTTCTGGGCTAGGGATCTACCTGGAACCACAGCAGTGACAATGCTGAGTCCTTAACCACCAAGCCACCAGGCAATTCCAAAACAATGATTTTTTTTTTTTAAAAGGGGAAGTGTTCAGTAGTATAGGTTAAAAATGATCAGAAGTGATCTTTTTACTCAACTTTAAAATTCTTCCATTTACTGCCCCCCCACTAGAACTTTTAATGTGTCATCTTTATGCACAGTGCAAGCATGGACTCCTGTCCCCTGCTTTTTTTGGGCAGGGCTGTTCATCACTGTTAACCCAGTAAAATCAACTTCGATCTCTTATTTCATTTTCTATGTTTCCTTTTCTTGAAATGTTCCCCCGAACGTTGTTTCTCTTTACAACCATATTAACCTGCCTTGTTTATTATTTTTACTTTCCCTGGGTAACCTTCCTTCTTCCATACCATTATTCACACACAAAGACAGCTTTTGCAGCTCATGTGCCTTGATTTTCTGCAAATACCAATTTAATAATCATTGTCCCTTAAAAAGGTCCTTATTCAGAAATATTTTTCAAAAGTAATACGAAAATTATATTTATTTCTTATAAATAATTTGGAGAAATCATCCATTAACGTGCCCGGAATAGGAGTTCCTGTCCTGGGGCAGTGGAAACAAATCTGACTAGGAACCATGAGGTTGTGGGTTTGATCCCTGGCCTCGCTCAGTGGGTTAAGGATCCGGCATTGCCATGAGCTGTGGTGTAGGTCACAGATGTGGCTTGGATCTGGCGTTGCTGTGGCTGTGGTGTAGGCCGGCAGCTGTAGCTCCTATTCAACCCCTAGCCTGGGAACCTCCGTATGCAGCAGGTGTGGCCCTAAAAAGATAAAAGACACACACACAAAAGGTGCCTGGAATACAATACAGTTCCCTGGATTTAACTATGGTGTGCGTGTGTGTGTGTGCAGTCTGTTTTTCTTCATAAATATATACATCTTCAAATTCATATTTTCTAAGACATTGAGTTCTCTTCTACTAGAACATTTTAAAATTATGTCATCGTACTAAAATAATGCTTATTTATTACATACTTATAAGCAATTTTTTTCTTATTTACGTATTTTCTAATGAAGTCCTCAAGATGACGTGTTTACATTTTCATGCCTGTAGTATATTGTGGTCTACATTTCATGTCATGTATTTTTCACTACCTCATTTTTAATATATTAGGATAATATTCTAGGACAATATTTCATCCCATGTTTATTGAGTGATTTCTTTGGTCAAATTAGATTATTCAATATTAGTTTCCAGTGTTTTTTTTTCTTACAATTCTGCAGGTAACCTTGCTGGGGAAATTTTTTATTTCGCCTTCTTGTTTTTTCACTCGAGATAAATTCCTCTCCTGAATCGAATTGTATTAAATTGCTAGGCTTTGAAAGGTTTTGCTGAACTGTCTTCTAGTACCATATATTAGTTTGCCTGTGCCTCAGGGGTATATGGGAATGCTTGTTTTCATGTGATCTTAATATTACAGAGTTTAACCTCAAATTTGTTTTTGCTTTTGCTTTTCTGAACCATACATGTAACAAGCTATCATTTTGTAACTTTATATTTCCTGAAATAATAATGAATTTTAAACTTTTAAAAAGGAATCTTGGCTGTTTATTTTCCTTTTGTGAACTGCTTGTTCTTAATGATCTTTTTTCTTATTCTTATCAAATAAGAAGAAAATATTTAAAGAGACCCTTTGCTATTAAAATTGGTAACTCTCTGTCCTTTAGATTGTAAGTGGTTTTCCTAGTTGGCTGTAAACTTTTAATATTTCTTCATGGTGATTCTTGACATGCAAACCCTTTATTGGGTCAGTTTATGGATTTACTTTGATATGTGCTCAAATCATTCTATACCTGAGACCAGATAAACCTTCATAATATTTTATATTAATTGCTTTTTATTTTTTTGTATTTGAATATTTGCCCTACTTGGCAGGGAATTTGGTATGCGATGAGGTGTATGGAGTGTTTCCAGCTCTCCTGACAAATGGTCCACTGGTCCAAACTGCATCTTTTTTCCTATAATCTATTGTTCTTCATGGATTTGAAGTTTATTTTGTGGAATGCTTACATTACAAAATACTTTTCCACGTTTACAGAGCCTCACCCCTCTTTTGCCTGTATTTATCCACTTTGCTTATGAAATTTAATTCCGCTTCGATTCTTGGCTGGCTTTATTTTTCCCTGCCCATGATGTGGGTCCATTACGCTTTTGGCATCTTTTCAGAGAGATCCTTCTTTTTCCCACCCTGCACCCCCCTCCCTCCCCGCACTTGCCATCCCAGCCTTAAATTACAGGGAGCCCCACCCCGTCTCTGTGTGTTGAGGACATTTTGACTTTCTCCTGCCATTAGAATCTAATGGAGCCTTTTGCACTTGATGTGACCTCCTTATTTCAACTTAAAGCTCTCCCCTTTCCCCCTAAATGCTGTGATTTTTCTGAAATTCCTTTTGTACCGTCCGCATCCCTCCCCCTCTTTCCATGTCACCCGTTCCTTGGGCGCCCTGGCCATCTCCGATTGGGACTTGCTTTGTTGTGTTTCGTGATGTCCTCTGCCGCCGCCTTCTCTCTTCTCTGCCTGTGTGGATGGGTCATCTCTACTGCCTTTGGGTCCAGGGCGTTGTTTGATGTCGGGGCCTCTTAGGCGCCCAGGGTTCCTGCCCTGCGTGCACTACGCGTCCTCTGATCCCTTCTGACTGTGCGCACATGACATTTTCTGAAATGTGGGCCTCCTGCTGGCTGAGCTGTTTCCCTGGGGCCGGTACAAGGGCTGCATTTTTCTTTGCAGACAATTGATTGCCTCTGCGCCTCACCTGTTTTTTGTGGAGGTCTTTTAATTTACCGCAAGGTTATCTTGAATCTCTTTCTGCATCTCAGCCACTTCACTCCATCTCCGCGTCCGCCCAGGCTGTGTCAATAGCATCCTTGTTCCTTTGTCCCGGGTGGTTCGTCAGACCTCAGACACGTAGCGTTTGTCTCTCTTCCGGCAAGTCGGCTTTGATTCTTTGACACTCTTGAGATGAGTGTTTTTCTTCTTTCTACAGTTGCCCGTATTCTCTGTCTCACCCTTCAATACAGGATTTATTTTCACCTCGACTTTCTTTTTCATTCAGGTACTGTCTGCACTGTGAACTCTCTTGTATTTCACGTCTGGGTTTCTTTCTACCCCGTGTCTTGTGTCACCTTGGTGTCTGAGGAGCAGTATGTTGGTCCTTGACCCTTCACGTGTTGCTCCTGCCACGTTACATCATCTGTGCTTCTGACAAACGGTCCACTTTTCCTCTTAAAACCCCGATCGACAGTCTTGTCTTTTACTCATTTTTAAAGCAATGATTCATCTGATTTTTTTTTTTTTTTGTACTCATACCCTTTTATTTTGCTTTGGTTTTAATGTCAGGCATCTGTCACCCTTTGTGCTTCTCAATGACTTATGGATTTTGTGTTTGTCTCTCTTAAATGGTTGAACCATATCGCTCTTCTAATAGATGCAGAGAATATCATTTTTTTTTTTTACTCTTTACATACTAAATTGCCTTAGTGATTCAAAAAATAACCTATTCAATAAATACTTAAGATGTATTAACTTATGAGTGTGCCCAGGGGGATATTATTAAGATGGGTACATAAGAAGCGCTGGGGGGAAGCTCAGGTGGGAGCAGATCAGCCAGGGAAAACATTAGGGGGCGTGGCCATGGGAAAGTGCCTTTTGGTCCTTGGATGCACTGCTCTCTGGGATGTGTTTGTGCAAATGTTTTGCCCAATTTTTTTTGAAAAGTGTGGTTTTTCTTATTATTATCCTTGTTGGGGTTCATCTGACTTCTTAAATCTGACACTAGATGCCTTTTACCAGCTTTATGAAGAGTTTCAGGCAGACTCTCTTAAATTGCATCTGTCCATTCTTTTTCTCTCCTTCTGGACTCCCACTGTACGTGTGTTAAACCCGGTCACCCTGTCTCGTAGGTTTCTTAAACTCTTGCTGATATTTTCTACCTGCTTAGCTCTTTGAGCTTAGATGTATTTCTCTCAATTTTTTTTCATCCAGTTTATTAACCCTGTATCCTTTCTGGTATTTCTTTTTTTTTTTTTCAGTCGTGTTATTTCTATTAGGTTTTTTAAATTTTATTTTATAGACTCTGGTTCTCTAAGGAATGGTTCATTTTTTTTTTTTTCCTGGCACATATTAGTTATTTTAAGTTCTATTTGCTTGAATATATTTCTTTATTTATTTATTTTTCGTTTTTAGGGCTGCACCTGCAGCATATGGAGTTCCCAGGCTAGGGGTCCAGCCGGAGCCACAGCCATAGCAGCATCAGATCCGAGCCGCATCTGTGACCTACACCCCAGCTCACAGCAATGCCAGATCCTTAACCCACTGAGTGAGGCCAGGGATCAAACCTGCAACCTATGGTTCCTAGCTGGATTTGTTTCCACTGCACCATGACAGGAACTCCTTAGGCCATGACGGGAAACTCTTAGATTTATTCTAAAGTCCACGTCTAATTCAATTTCTAGGCTCCCTCTGAGCTGGTGTATATTTTCTATTTACTTTTCTAACTGTGATCATTTAGTCCGCTTATGCTTGGTAATTTTTGATTGCATGGTGGACATAGTGTGTTGACAATTTTAGAGTCCTCAGGTAATACTCCCATCTTGGGAGAGAATTTGATTTTTTTCTCAAGCAAAAAGAAGATGGTCTGATCCCCTTTATTCAAATCAAGTCCCTTTTATTTCTTTCAAGTATAGTTGTTTTACAGTGTTGTACCAATTTCTGCTGTACAGCATAGTGACTCAGTCATACATATGCATACATTGCTTTAAAAAATAGCATTTTCAGAGTTCCCGTTGTCGTGCGATGGAAATGAATCTAACTAGGAACCATGAGGTTGTGGATTCAATCCCTGGCCTCTCTCAGTTAGGTTAAGGATACGGTGTTGCCGTGAGCTGTGGTGTAGGTCGCAGATGTGGCTCGGGTCCTGTGTTTGCTGTGACTGTGGTGCAGGCCGGCAGCTGCAGCTCTGATCAGACCCCTAGCCCAGGAACCTCCATGTGCCATGGGTGTGGCCCTAAAATAAATATGTATATATATAATTTTCCATGCATGTCTATCCCAGGGGACTGGATATAGTCACCTGTGCTCTACAGCAGAACTTTATTTTCTATTCATTTTAAATGCGATAATTTGCCCTCTTCCCCCTGGCGACTGCATGTCTGTTCTCTGTGTCTGTGAGTCTCTTGCTGTTTTGTAGATAGGTTAATTCTGAGTTTGCCTTATTGTAGGAAGATCCCTTTATGGGTCTTTACTGAGCACCTGAGGTATCTGTCATCACCCTTCTTCATCCGGGGGTCTTGAACTCCACGACCAATCCTGGGAAATTGCTAATATTTCTCTAGCTTTTTGCTCTCTTTAAGGTGCTTTCTGGTTTTGTTTGTTTGTTCTGTTTTTTTTTTTTTTCAAGTATCCTCATCCATGTGAAATTAGGAATTGGCTGATGCTTCTAGGAGCAATTTCATTCAGATGCTTGGTTTCACTTATTTGTAGTTTTTTTTTCTCCAGTATCTTGAATTCTCCAATTCTGTCTGCCTTATGGCCCTTCATTCATTTCCCGCCCCTCAATCTAGTGAGATCCTTCCAAACTGTGTGTCTCTAGGACCAGCACATCAAACTAACACACGCTTTTAAGGACAGAAGTCCTGGGGAATGACTGATTTATTTCTACGAATTTCATTTTTTATCCCTGAAATTTTGATCACTTGAGCTGTCTTTTGCTATTTTCTGATGTCTTCCAGTAGCTTTGTTGTTGTTGTTGTCGCTTCTATTCCATTTTGGTGGATGGATTAGTCGGATAGCAGCTGATCCATGACGCCTGGAAGCAGAAGACTCCCCCCCTCCACGTCATCTTTAAATAATGTTACTTGTTAGTCTAGGGGTCCAATCGGAGCTGTAGCCGCCGGCCTACGCCAGAGCCACAGCAACGTGGGATCCGAGCCGTGTCTGCAACCTACACCACGGCTCATGGCGATGCCGGATCCTTCACCCACTGAGCAAGGCCGGGGATCGAACTTGTAACCTCATGGTTCCTAGTCAGGTTTGTTAACTGCTGAGCCACGAAAGGAACTCCTATTTGTTACTCTTCTGTATTTGACATTGAACCCCTAATGTACTTTGAGTTTAGGACATATATCTGTGTGTGACCAAGAGAGCTCATCACAATGAACCACTCCAGAAGAGGAGAAGCAGCTGCCCTAAAGACCAGCTCCTACTTTTCCATGTAGACTGATAGGAAACTCATTTGGGGCAGTATTATAACCTTTTGTTTATATGTGAATCATAAAGTTTATATATGAATCATAAAGTATCTATTACTGTTTAGGTTTATTATCAGAACAGATAGTCACACATGAAATATGTTGTTTAATGATGAGGAATGGACGTATGCAGGCATTATCGAATTTTGATTGTCCTGAGTGAGATAATGTAGAAATGGATCACCCAGTTAAATACTGGGCACCTGGAAACCCCAGGAAGGCACAACACAGGCGATGGCCTGGGTTAAGAGAGAGGCTAGGAGAGGTGGACGGTGTGATCAATAGAGCCCAGATGTATACAGTACGATTGAGAAGCAGAGTCTTCAAAGAAAAGGCAGCATCTAAAATATGGCACAATTGAACCTATCTACAAACACAGACAGACTCACAGAGAGAACAGATGTGTGGTTGCTGAGGGGGAGGGAGTGGGATGCAAGGGGAGTTTGGTGTTGATTCTGAGCTATTACATTTAGAATGGATAAGCAATGAGGTTGGGCTCTATAGCACAGGGAGCTATATCTGGTCTCTTGGGATAGACCATGATGGAAAATCATATAAGAAAGGGAATGTATATATATGTATGACTGGGTCACATTGCTGTACAGCAGAAATTGGCATAACATGGGATCCCACAGCAACGCGGTATCCAAGCCACATCTGCCACCTACACCACAGCTCATGGCAATGCTGGATCCTTAACCCACTGAGCGAGGCCAGGGATCGAACTTGCATCTTCATGGATCCTAGTCAGGTTTGTAACCATTGAGCCTCTTGAAGTATAGTTAATTTACAATGTTGTGTTAGTTTCAAGTGTACAGCAAAGTGATTTATATATATACATTATTATATTCATGATAATATATATATTATTTTTCATTATAGGTTATTATAAGATATTGAATATAGTTCCCTGTGCTATTCAGTAAGTCCTTGTTGATTATTTTATATGTAATAGTAGGTATTTGTTAACCCAAACTCCTAATTTATTCCACCTCCACTGTGCTATACCCTTTGGTAACCATAAGTTTGACTTCTTCATCTGTGAGTCTATTTCTGTTTTGCAAGTAAGTTCATTTGTATTATTCTTTAAGATTCCACAAATAAGTGATATCATATGATATTTGTTTTTGTCTGACTTGCTTCACTTAATATAATCTCTAGGTCCATCCGTGTAGCTGAAAATGGCATTATTTCTCTCTTTTTGTGACTGAGTGACATTTATTTCATTGTGTGTAGATATGTGGTGTGTGCATATTGTATATGTATTTATATATGAAATATACACATACATGTATATATACCCTACATCTTCTTTATCCCTTCATCTGTTGATGGACCTTCATGATTTAGGTTTCTGCTATGTCTTGGCTGTTGTAAATGGTGCTGCAGTGAACACTGGGGTGCATGTATATTTTGGAATTAGAATTTTCTCTGCATATATGCCCAGGAGTTGGATTGCAGTATCATATGGTAGTTCTAGTTTTAGGTTTTTGAGGAACTTGTGTACTGTTCTCCATAGTTGGCTGTACCAGTTTATATTCCCACCAACGGTGTGGGAGAGTTCCCTTTTCTCGACACCACCTCCAGCATTTATTGCTTGTAGACTTTTTGATGATGGCCGTTCTAACTGGTGTGAGATGATACCTCATTGTAGTTTTGATTTGGGTTTCTGTAATAACTAGTGATATTGAACATCGTTTCATGAGCCAGTTGGCCATCTCTTGGACACTAAGCAAACTGTTCATCTTTGCCTGGGAAACACTATCTTCATTGTACTGGGCAGTGAATACTATGCCCTCTGTCTGGAGGAAGTCTTTGTCTTCCAAGAAGATACCATGTACAAAAATCTTTGAAAAGAGAGTCCAAGACAAAAGGCTATCAGTGTCTCTGCTCTTAAGATGTGCAACAAGGTGGAATTCCCTTCATGGCTCAGTGGAAACAAATCTGACTAGGATCCACGAGGACGCAGGTTCGATCCCTGGCCTTGCTCAATGGGTTAAGGATCCAGCATTGCTGTGAGCTGTGATGTAGCCCAACAGTGACAGCTCTGATTGGACTCCTAGCCTGGGAATCTCCATATGCCTCAATTGCATAAAAACACCCCCCAGCCCCCACCAAGATGTGCAACAATGTGAGAAATCCTTGGAGAATTGTCCCCCATCAAGGGGAGAGAGAAAACTAATATTAACCCAAAGTTAATATTTACTTAATATATTTAATATTTAATAATTTAATATTTATTTAATGTTAGAAAACTAATATTAACCAAAAGCTAATATTTATTTATTTAATATTTAATATTAGAAAACTAATATGAACCACAAGCTAATCTTTAATTTATTTAATATTTAATATTTATTTAATATTAGAAAACTAATATGAACCAAAAGCTAATCTTTAATTTATTTAATATTTAATATTTATTTAATATTAGAAAACTAATATGAACCAAAAGCTAATCTTTAATTTATTTAATATTTAATATTTATTTAATATTAGAAAACTAATATGAACCAAAAGCTAATATTTATTTAATGTCTGTTTTTTCTCTACACTCTACTAAGGATTATTTCTCTCATTTCCTAGTCTAAACCAGGAGGTAAGTTTCCTGATTGCCCTCAGTTTATAGGTGATACTCTGGCTTTTGAGCCCTACCACGTCCTGCTTCACAGTGTAATGGAAAGGGGTATAGAACGTGGTCATGGGCAGCAGTCACGCGATGGGCACGGGCGACCTTCTGAGAGTCATTTCCGTGGCGTCAAAGGACAGAATCCAGGTGGGGGTAAATTCCGCAATGATTGGGAAGAACGTAAATGAGACAGGGAGTTAAAAAAAAAAACTCTAGAGATTTTTGATTGTAAGGAGTGGGAAGAATAAAAGAATTAAGGGAGGATTTTTTAAAAAATTGAAATATAATTGGTTTACAATATTGTGTCATTTTCTGTACAGCAAAGTGACACAGTCATATATATATATATTCTTTCTGACATATCTCTTCCATCATGGTCTATCCCAAGAGGCTGGATTGAGTTCCCTGTGCCGCACAGTAGGGCCTCATTGCTTGTCCATTCTAAGTGTCATAGTTGGCACCTAGTGACTCCAAATTCCCTGGCCGTCCCCTCCCTCCCCCACCCCCTTGACAACCGCAAGCCGTTCTCCACGTCTGCGAGTCTGTTTCTGTTCTGTAGACTGGTTCATCTGTGCCATATTTGAGATTCCACATATAAGTGATATGGTACAGCAGGATTTTTCTTTTTTTTCCGTTCAAAGAGATTTTTGCCTGCTCTTGTGTGGGAAGGTGCCAGTGAAAAAGAGGGAAAAACCGTGGAGTGCAGGAGAGGGCTGCTGACAGTCTAGAGGAAGGAGGGCCCCAGGAAAGAGTTCAGGGCCCTCCTGGGGACACAGAGGAGCCACCTTCTCCATGACAACCAAGGCTGTGTAGCTGGGCTGGGGTTGAAGTGGTTCCTAATTGATGGGCTTCCCTTTGATCAGTGAGCTGGCGGTGGGTGGTGGTGGGGGGTCTGCTGAATTTCAAGTGCAGGAGAAGGAAGGAAGTGGCCTGATTTTTGAGAAGGGAGGCGCTCTCTGGGTGGTGGGGTGAGGGGTGGGAATGCGTCCGAGGAGAGTTCCTTGAGCAGCGCCCTGGGGGCTCTTGTGCTGAGATGGATCTGTGGGCTGAGGGGCTACCAGGGAGGAGGTTTGCCCGGAGGAGGCCAGGGGAAGGGAGAGGCCTGAACAAAAGGGCCTGGGGTGATGGGCCCTGACCTCTGAGCCGGACCAGACGGAAGAGAGAGCCGGGGGTGCTGGCACCTAAGGAGGACGCACGGGGTGGCCAAGCGCTGAAAACCCTGGTGAGACAAGCTTTGCGCGCGGAAGTAACGGAGCGAGATGGGAGTCGGGCTTTCTGCAGCGCAGGCGTGTTCATCGGCCATCAAACCCCGCACCCTCGGCGTCTTTGTGTCGTGTCAAGAGCCCTGTGGTCGTCCCTCGGACAGCTTGGGAATGAAGGCTGGGGTGCTTTCTTTTTCACTGACCAGATGTTCCCCTGGGCTGGCTGTGCTGACCGCAGGCGCCGATGATGTGGTCTGTGAGGTTGCCAGGAGGAGAAGGGCAGCCAGGAGGGGGCACCTGGCTGATAGGAGGCTCCCTGGCAGAGGAAACCAGGTTTCCCAGGCAAAGAAATCGCGTGTTCTCAAGAGAGTTAAAATAGGAGCAGTGGGGTCAGCTCGGAGGCACAGCTGGGTTGTTTCCAGGTCTTGGCTCTTGGGAGTCAAGCCTCAGGGAGTGTGGGAGTGGAGATGTGGTTTCCAGATCTGACTTCATTTCCTTCAAATGTGGTCTCAGATATGGGGGGAAAAAAAAAGAAAGAAAGAAAAGGAGTTCCTGTTGTGACTCAGCAGAAACGAACCTGATTAGGATCCATGAGGATGTGGGTTTGATCCCTGGCCCCGCTCAGTGGGTTAAGGACCCGGTGTCGCCATGAGCTAGGGTGTAGGTCATAGATGCAGCTTGGATTCCGGGTGGCTGTGGCTGGCAGCTGGAATGCCAATTCAACCCCTAGCCTGGGAGCTTCCATATGCTGCAGGTTTGGCCCTGAAAAAGACCAAAAAAAAAAAAAAAAAAAAAGTGGAATTTAAATTTCCATACTCATTTCCACAGCAGCTGCACCAATTTATACCCCCCACTCACTGCACACGACAGTGCAACTGTTCCTTTGTCTCCACATCCTTGCCAGCCCTTCTTAGCTCTTATCTTTGGGACACCAGTCATCGTCATAGGTGTGAGGCGAAAGCGGTCAAAAGGTACGTGCTTCCAGTTATAAGAGGAGGTTCTGGGGTGTCATGTACGGCATCATGACTCGAGTGAAACATGCTGTTTTGAGGATTTTGAAGTTGCTAAGAGAGTAGACCTTAAAAGTTCTCAACACACACACACATTGTAATTGTGTGGGACGGTGGAGGTGGTAACTAAGCTTATTGGGGTAATTACTGTGTCATACCTGTACATATTACATTGTACACCTGAAACCTACACAGTGTTACATGTCAATCATGACTCAACAAAGCTGGGAAAAATGTGAAGCTCACCTGTTCTCAGAATTGGCGTTAGATAGTGCGGATGTTGGCAGTTGGATGTACGTGGGGTTGGTTTTCATTGGCTCTTTCCTCTTCTGTGGTTCTTGGCAGTTTTTGATAACCCTTCTCTTGAGAGATACCGAAAGCACCCCCGCTCCAGCCTTATGGCTGTATTACTTTTTAGCTGTAATACAACTGGGGGATGCTTTTCAGGCTTTATCTGTAGCATTTGATTAGATGGTAGAAACTTCCTCCTGAAATTTGTTCTTTTCCTGAAATTTCTTTCACTTGCTTTCATTCTCCATTTTATTTATTTATTTTTTCTTTTTCTTTTTTTTTTGGGCCAAACCAGTGGCATATAGAAATTCCCAGGCTAGGAGTGGAATCGGAGCTCCAGCTGTTGGCCTGTGCCATATCCACAGCCACGCCAGATCAGAGCAGCATCTGGAACCTGCAATGCAATGCTGTATCCTTAACCCACTGAGCAGGGCCAGGGCTTGAACCTGCGTCCTCATGGATACTTGTCGGGTTTGTTACCACTGAGGTGCTTTTAAATGGTGCCTTTTCAGTTTCCTTAATGACCTTCTCTTTCTACATTCATGCCTTATGCACCCATGAGCCCCAGGTCTTGCTCACTTCCCGTTACAGACATTGCTGCTTGATTACTCGTATCTATCGCATTTCCTGAATGCCAGTCACTCGTCCATTTTCCCGTCTTCCTTTGCAACAAAACCTGTTTTTAACTGAGTTTGTTGTTCAATAGCTTAACTATTTGTTTTGGCCTCTCTTGCCATGGGATGTGATCATGTGACTAGGCTGAGCAACTCTCCCGATTTGCCTGGGATGGAGGGGCTGTGAGACTTCCAGTTAGAAGCCCAGGAAAATCCCAGGCAAACGTGAATAAATTGGGGACCTTCCATCTGACTTACTTCCAGCCCGTGGTAAGTGACGGAAATGCCACGTGGGGTATGGTTTCTCTTTAAAAGAGCGTGGGCATGTTCTCTTTCTCTTTCTGATGGATGAGCTTATTGCAGCTCCACCAACCGCCTTGGGACTTCAGTTGACCTTGAGGAAGGAGAGCAGGAAACAGGTGCTTGAGTCCCTGATGATGCTGCAGAGTCATCCCAGTAGTACCTTCCTTCCATTCTTCGGGCGTTTTTTCCTTTTTCTTCCTGCAGCTGAACGCGATCCCAGAGGTGAGCCCCTCTTCTCTTGTTTCTCTTCTCTGCTCCGCTCTGTTCTTCCACTCGAACGGCATACCACATCACTTGTTTGGTCTTACATGGAGCTCTAGATCCTGCATGGCTATGGCAGAAGGCTCTCCCTAACTACTCCATGGGCCAAAGTGAAGCTCAGTGTCTTCGTGTGAAAGTAGGTTCCTCTCCTGCATTCCTTTTCTTGGGGGGCCTGGACTGATCTTTAGGGTCTACAAGACAAAGGTCTGGTAGTCATTCTTGAATTTCTCTCTTGTTTGTAATTCATAGCGATTTGATGGTTGGTGTTTCTTAATTCTATGTCAAAATTCTGACCTTTGCCTTCGACCTAAACTTACGTTGTCTTAGCTTTTTGTTGGCGTAGCTTTTTGTCATGTCTCTCCTGGGTCATGAAAGTGTCTCAAATGTTTATAAAGCACTGTAGTGTTATTAACAGTGATGCCAGCATTACCTTTTTAGAATGTAACTCTACCCCCCCCCCCATTAAAACCCCTGCTATTGCCTTTGGGGAATAAAATTGAATTAATAGGTCTATAATGTGCTTCAAAGCTGGCCGGCTCTGCCTCGGTCACATCATCTGTGCCAGTCCAGCACGTGCATAGTGGTGTTGTCTTGGACTGAGCAGACATTGATCTAAATACTCCAGATGTTTCCTCACTGCGGGACCATTACACCTGTAGGTTCTTCTACCTGGAAACATCATTCTCCGAACTCTGAATGTTAATCAAGCATTCCCAAAGTTTCTTGGTTCATGACACCTTTAGTGACTCAAGTCATTGTTTCACAGTGCTCGCAGGTGTCAACACAAATTGATGCCCTAACAACTCAATAGCCATTTAAAAAGGAATAGGTTTTACTTTAAAAGAAAAATGATGTTACCTTTTTTCACCACAACTAGTCCTTAGCGGGATGTGTGTATTGGTCAGGTACATACCTTCTCCAACCTTATGATTAGATTGGACCTGGCCTCCTGCCTTTAATTCCATACTGATTTTTGTAGGTTAATAGCTTTTTGCTGTTGTTGTTGTTGTTAACCCAGAAATCACAGCTGTAAATGTCGAGGTAGCATTTCACATTCTGTCCAAGATTTTGTTGTGATTCCTTGGAATTTTAAAAACAGCTCATGGTTCTCGAGGGAGTTCGTGGCAGTGTCTCCAGTGCCTTGGCACGTGGTTTGGAATCCATGATGCCAAGAGACTGCCATTGGAAATGGTGCCACTGCACTTTATTCGTTCATTTAAAAATATAGTGATCTGCTCAAGACACAGTCATCGGTAAGTCACTGTGACCCAAGAGTCTGTAAGTTTAACTCTCTAATCTTAGAACTTCATTCTAAGAATTTCTTTTATCGAGTGGTATTTGAGTTTGAAGGATGGACTGGATATATCAAATTAGGAAGAACAAAATTAAGACTCAAAATAGGAGTTGCTGCTGGGGCACAATGGGATCAGGAGCATCTCTGCAGCCCCAGGACACAGATTTGATTCCCCACCCAGGGGGTTAAAGGATCCAGTGGTGCCGGTGCCGCTGCTGCAGTGTAGGTTGCAGCTGTGGCTCGGATCTGATCTTTGACCTGGGAACTTCATAAGCCTTGGGGCAGCCAAACAAGAAAAAGTCTCAACATAGAAACAATAGGACACGCTCCCTTACCCTTCCTATTGGGATTCCGGGGGTCTTGAATGGTATTGCCCAGGTTGCTGCCAGGTGAGAAGCATTCACTTGCTGGCTGCTGGGAGTACTGGCTGCTCATGGGTCCTGGGACCTGCCCTTGGTCCAAATGAGCTTCCTTGTACACGCTTAGGCCCTCTGCCTGGGGGCAGCACACATTCAGTAGCCAGACAAAGGCCCAGGTCCCTTGCCTAAATTTGGGACCTCTCCGGGGAGTCATCACTGCTCCAAAGCTCCCCCCAGGGACTGGCTCAGACCTCTGTTGAACTGCATCACTGCTCAGTCGCTCCCTCTGTCTAGTCCTCCTTCCCCCGTTGGCTCAGAGTTGTGGTACCAGTTCTGTTCCTCAGTCAACTTGCTGCAAACAAATCGCTGACTTGGAGTGGAGCTGGAGACCTTGACTGAAGACCCATGGTTGAGATAATCCTGTAAAATCTCTCTGAATCCAGGTGATATTTTGACTTGTGAATATACCCTTTGGAAGTAGAAGGAACGTATGACTTCTTTGAGTTCATACTGTTCCGTTAATGCCTTTATACAGTATTAAGTACAACCTCTTAGGAACAATAGGTTGAGCTAGGTCTTCCTTCCTGCATACATTTTGAAATGTTTCCTTCTTCCTATTAGGATAAAACAGAGATGGGGAGGGGCGGGATATTTAGTGTCGCATGTGTTTCCTTTTCCCGTTAAAAATCAATGCATACCTTCCAAGCTTTGGGAAAATTTTGTACCCCTAGAAACAGTGATGCACACATGGACTGCTACAGTATTTTAGCATTAAAAACAAGAAATATAAAGTTCTTATTTGTTGCCAGTGAACAAAGCATCTTCAGTATATTTCATTACATGCAAACACAGGTATAACATAGAGTTTTTTCCCCCATTTTATTGCCTCTCCAAAGACAGAAAATGAAATGACCCTATTATGTTTGTGCAACTCCGAGGCCTCTTAGAAGTTGAATAAATGCAAATTGAGGATTTTCTTGTTTTGCATATTGATTTTTAAAATATTAAATAGTCAGGGGTAGAGTAAGAGCAAAAGGTTTCGTAGTGTCCCAGTAGAAAGGAAGTGTCACAGTAGTAGCAGTTGCATTGTCCCAGCTGGCACTGGCCCACACCATGGAGAAAGCCAGAGGGCCAGGATCCATGCAGCCCTAGAAGGGAGTTTGCTGTGCCAAAGAGCACCAGTGGTTAGTGGTGGCATGTTGGATAATTGCGCAGTAAGATCCAGGTGCCCATGACATACAGGAAGTTAGTGCCCTTATGTGTGTCTGGCAGTTTTGGATGGATGGGTATTGTGAGCGGAAAGGTGCAAGGGTTCTGGATCCACAAACTGTGTTATTAAACGGTCATTGCTATTTATTTTTTCGTATTTCTGTGGGAGAAACTCAAGAAGGTGCTTGGGTCATTGCTTCAAAGCTAAAGTCACGTTGAAGAAAAATGGGCAGTGTAGCTGTTTTCTGCATTTGAGTCCCTTTTAGAAGGACCACACAGGAGAGGAGTTGAAAGAGAGCCATTAGGAAAAAAATGAAGTTCATGATTCACGTTTGCCAAGAGATGGTGCTCATGCATCTGTTAAGACCATTTAGGCAGCAAACAAGAGGAAAAACAACATCCTTTGAAAGAATCTGAAGGCATGAATCCTAAGGCAGTGGAATAATGACAGTGTACTTGAATTTTACCATATTGCATTTGAAATGTAAACAACTTAATTTAAGAGAGACGCTTTCCTGAGAATGTACTATTAAACAGCAGCCTCCCCCGAGGCGGTTAACATCCCAAAGGAAAGCACGTGAAAAAGATGTGGGATTCTGCACAGCTACTGTCTTCCATTCCAGTGGCAAAGCGCGAATGCAAGTAGAAAAACGTCAGAAACGGAAATGGTAAAATGATATATCAGAGGCATGCGTGCTAGTTTGAAACTCAGAACCGCTTGCTGTGCTATGCGAAGATGAAGGCTGGGCTTTCTGTGTTTGCAATAGCTGTGTACGTTAGCATCTCCCATAACAGCCACTGGGCAGCTACTAATAATACATCTGCCATTTTGTTAGGATTTCGCTTCATCCCCAAAACAGCTTGAAGAAATAGGCATTACTCTCATCAAATCCATCTTAGAGAAAATCGAAGCTAGTTTGGAGATGCCAAGCATTTGGAGCCAGTATTTGAACCCAGGAGAGCTAACTTCCTTCCTTTCTTTCTTTGTTTCTCTTTTGGCCGTGCTTGTGGCATATGGAAGTTCCCAGGCCAAGGACTGAAGCAGTGACAGTGTCGCCTTCTTAACTGCTAGGCCACCAGGGAACTCCACACCAGCTAATTTCAAAGCTCAGAGTCTTAACCATTAGTCTCTACCAGTTCTATACAATTTTTTTTTTCTTTGTTTCTTTTTAGGGCCGCACCTGTGGCATATGGAAGGAGGTTCCCAGGCTAGGGGTCTAATCGGAGCTGTAGCTGTCGGCCTATGTCACAGCCACAGCAACTCGGGATCCGAGCCGCATCTGCGACCTACACCACAGCTCACGGCAACACTAGATCCTTAACCCACTGAGCAAGGCCAGGAATCAAACCCACATCCACATGGATACCAGTCAGATTCGTTTCTGCTGAGCCTTTATAGGGAACTCCTCTATAAAGATTTGACTTAAAATTTGAATCCCATGTTAATAGAATGTATTATTTAAACATTTCCAGGTTCCTGTTGCTCTTCTGTGTAGTCAGTTATTTTTCATAAACGTTTGAAAGTAGGTAGGCATATATTCCAGAGTCTTCCATCTTTGGACAGAATGCTGGTAATGCCAGCCTCTAGTGCTGTCGTCAAAGACAAGTTTCTTTGTCTAGAAAATAACTAACATTTTCTTGGAGGACTATTGTGACAAATGGAAGTAACTCACATGTAGTGCTTGTATCCTGTACACACTTGGTTTATGAGAGCAAAATTATTTTTTTTAAAAAATCTAACAATGTGACTTTGTTCTGCACGCAAACTCTAAATCATCAGTGAGAAAAGAAATTTTTGGGAAGAAAATGACTAAGGCAAACACTCATCCTTCAAGTAAAATTAGAATGTACATTTCCAGCATAGGTCTGTTCAACTCTAAAAATTTTGTTTAAATATATGGCTTCTGAATTATCCATGTGAGTCTTTTTTAAGTTGCAAAATAATTCTGTACTCAGAAATTCTGAAAATGGTACATTTCGAAGTGGGAGTTTTCGTGCAGAGTCATAATGTGGTACAGTTGACATGTTTTGTAAATGACATAAAGGAGATGAAAGCTAAAATGATTATTCTAAATCATCAAATTCTCATACTTTTGATACGGAATCAGGATTATGTAAAACTTTATGATATTATTTTGCATGTGTCTTTTACCCATAAAGTTCTCAATTAGTTTATTTCCTGGGGAAACCTTGTGATGAATCAGAACCAAACCGAAATTCTGCTGAATTGGGAGTTCCCTGGTGGTCTAGTGGTTAGGACTCGGTGCTTTCCTGGCTGTGGCCAGGGTTCAGTCCCTGGCCTGAGATCCCACATCAAGCTGCTGCACACTGTGGCCAAAGTTTTACTGATTTTAAACAATTATCTTGGAAATAATGGACCACAAAATTATTAAGTGAAGTCTCCATAGACAAAGTATTCAGGCTTGTTTGGATATTGTGTGTTGTGACTCATATTTGCTAAAATTTAAACCCACATAGGTATTCCCAGACACCTAATTATAGCTATTTTGATTGTGATTTTTTTTCAGCTCTAATTCTCGAGTATCATTTACATTTGAGAGTTCCCCAAAGTCATAACATAAATGTATATTTCAAAAATCCTCCGTTCCTTGGTGAATTTACTTGAACACGTCACCTCCTGCGTTTCATTACATGGATTAGTCTCTAGAAATGGAGAACAGCTGGCCTTCGCCTGCTGTATAACCTCCTCCTATACTCTTCTCCAGGCTAAATAACCCCAATTCCCTTAGCCTCTCATCCTAAATCCTGTTTTCTAGCATTTAAATCACTCCGCTGATCAACCTGGCCCTCTTCAAATTTACTCACCTCTCCGTTATGCTAAGCAGTCATAATTCATTAAGCAGTTCTCAATCAGTAATAAAGCAGCTGCCACTCACCTGTCCCCCGCGGGCTAAGAAATGGCCCGTGCAGAAGAATAGCCACTGACACATGAAATGGAATTGTTTCCGCCCACTCTCTGGACCCATGCATTTTGTTTATGTTCCTGTCTATCAAATTGAAGATTTATGTACTATGTGGTTTATTTATATACTGTGTGCCAAGCCTTGTTCTCTCATTGAACAGACTTCTGGAATCGGTGGTGTTCCTGGCTGTGCTGGTGATACGGGATGAACAATATGGACCTGTCCACCTGGTGCTCACAGGAGACTTAAATAATTACTGAAACAAACTAATTATTACAAAAACTAAGTATGAGTGCTGAGAAGAGAAAATCAAGCACTTAAAAAATAGGAGGTTTGGGCAGAGGGCATCAGTAAGAAGTCAAGTACAGTTATTTCTTTATGGCCTGAGAGATAAAAGTCTGAATCTCAAATAATCTAATAATGATGCTGATAAAAACTCGTGTTCATTGACTGTTGATAGGTAATCATGCATTATATTGACCCCTGTATATGCATTGTTTCGTTGAATCATCGCAAATTTTTTAATTGTTTTTTTTTTTTCCATTACAGCTGGTTTACAGTGTTCTGCCAATTTCCTACTATACAGCAAGCTGACCCCGTTACACATACATGTATACATGCATTCTTTTTTCTCACATTATCACGCTCCATCGTAAGTGGCTAGATATAGTTCCCAGGGCTCTACAGCAGGAGCTCATTGCTTATCCATTCCAAAGACAATAGTTTGCATCTATTAACCCGAAATTCCCAGTCCATCCCACTCCCTCCCCCCGTCAGCAACCACAAGTCTGTTCTCCAGGTCTGTGATTTTCTTTTCTGTGGAAAGGTTCATTTGTGCTGAATATTAGATCCCAGATATAAGTCATATCATAAGGGATTTGTCTTTCTTGATCACAAGTATTTTACAAAGCGGACATGGTTCCCAGTCCCATTTCCTTAGGATAAAACTAAGACTCCAAGAGTTGACTGCCTTTCTAAGTGATGGCGAAGTAGCAAGGTCAGGTCTCTATGAGTCTAGAGCTTAATTAACCCTCATGTGGTTCTGTTGGGATGAGGGTGGGAAGGGAAATTCTCAGAATTTTTGGAAATTCTGATGCTTTGTCCTCCTAAGACAAGACTCACTCTTCCCAAAAGACTGGTGTATGACTGTCTTTTATTACTTGGGGTCGACCTCCATTGTCCGACTCCAAGGAGCTTTGTCAAATATTCTTTCCAACAGTGACAGTATTCTCCCTGAGATTATTAGACAAGATTTGCCTGTTAAGGAGTTAAATCAGCTCAATCAATTTTGTTTCCTGGTGTTCATTGACACGGGCCATTTGATGGGTGGTCTGCCCCTTAAGCTGGCAGCTTCAGAAACCACTATGGCGTGACTTCCCCAGGGGGCAACACAGGATGTGTAATAAAGGGCTTAAGGTCTTGAATCTGGTAAGATCTTCCATTTCCTCAGGGCATAGGAATCCCATGAAACAGATTCCAGGGCTCTGGAGAACGTGTGTCTGGGTTGCCCAAATGCTTCGCTGGACCACAGCCATGCTAAAATCGAAGTTCTTCACTGGTGATAATTGATTTTCTTTCTTAAGTTAGGAGACGATAGTCTCTTGGCGATGGATTCAAGTACTGAAGTCACAGATAAGGGTGGGATTAACGTCAAGGTCAAGATTTCCTACAATCTCCTGTTGTTCCCTGGTCCGTAGAAGAGTCCGGATGGGTCGCTCACCTTTCACTCTTAGCTCTTCTCTGTCTATGGAAGGACCCACCCTTCGCATAAGAATGCTTCTGCCTTCTTGCTTCACCCGTCCAATCCTGCTCTTCCCACCAGGGCACCCGCGCATCCAGTGTTGGGTTCACGGCAACAGAGGAACTTCATGGAAGGAAAGCTGATGCTTTTACATGGAGGCCTTTTTGAGAAAACGCTCCCCTTTGGCTCTGCGCCTAGCCCTGCCCTTCTCACTGGCAGTACCCCCTCTTTGGGCATTTTGCCTTTATAAGTTGGGCTTGACTTGTTCCAAATCAGTGGTTCTTTTCTGGTCAAGTCTATAATAGTCTGCTTGCTTTCTGTGGGGGACAGAGTCAGGCTCATTATCCTGAAATCATGTTGGCTGCTTAAAAGTTCTCTCGTAGAACCCGGAGCTCTTCGGGGGAGAGATAACTATAAATCCAATAAAAAGTGAATACATACATAGTAAGAGGCTGGCTGATGGGAGGGTTTTTTCCCCTCTTGTGTAAGAGATGCTATAAATTGTAATTTTTCAAACGTATGGCAGTGTTATTAAGAGAAAGAAGATTATCAGATATTTCCCCTTTCTCCTGAGGATAAAGGAGGAATAAATGGGCTTAACTTGGAGGAGAAGGGACTGGGGTTAGACTCAGTGTGTGTCTACAGGGCTCTTCTATTTAAGTAGATCTGGTCGGTAGGTGAGGCCGATTAAAATTAAACGGATGTAAATGGACCTGCAGGGGATGCTAATCCTCCTTTCCACAAACTGCTTGCCATCCTCGGGGATATCCTTTGCTATCCTTTGCGGGCCGGATGATGCTGTGTGGGAGGGAAGGACAGCTGTACCACATTGACCTTGATTTCTCGCTGGTGAGTTGAGCCTTGTGTTACACGCATGCGCTTGGGCACCAGAAACACCCGGGAGTCCTCAAACCAGTGGAAGTTTGTGAGACTGGACAGCTTGTATCTTTCTTCAGATGTCAGTTTTCCCCACTGAACTCGGAGCTGGTATCTCTTCCCTCTTAGGATTATCAAGCAACTTAAAAGAGGCTGCAGGTAATAGGCATGGCCCGGTGATGAGTGTGTATCCAAAAGTCCTTAGCTGTGGGTTAAATCAAGCCTGCAGCCGTCACTCATGTGTCTCTAAACCTTAAATAAATGATTGAGGACAGTACCTTCCCTTCCCACTCTGTTCTCTTTCTCCTTCTGCCTTCCTCCTCGTCCCCGTCAAAAATGACTCAGCCTTCTGCTGGGTGTCATCTTCCATTTCATGGGCGTTTATGTCTCCTTTTCTGAAAAAAAAAAAATCTATTCAAATATATCGAACATCTAGTTTTCTCACCGAATGTCCAACCAGCATATCCTGTAATACACTAAGTCGTAAGCGAGCCATGGAATAATTTACTTTAGAAGCAGGGGTGCGATGGGAGTGTCACATAATGAAACTTCTTGGTGATGAATGATACATTGTCTATACACTGTGTGGCATAGAAACCATATTTTCGTGTTTTCATCTCTAATACAATGTTTTTTTTAATTTTTTTTATTTTTTTTATATATTTTTATTTTCCCACTGTACAGCAAGGGGGTCAGGTTATCCTTACACGTATACATTACAATTACATTTTTCCCCCAGCCTTTCTTCTGTTGCAACATGAGTATCTAGACAAAGTTCTCAATGCTATTCAGCAGGATCTCCTTGTAAATCTAAGTTGTGTCTGATAAGCCCAAGCTCCCGATCCCTCCCACTCCCTCCCCCTCCCATCAGGCAGCCACAAGTCTCTTCTCCAAGTCCATGATTTTCTTTTCTGAGGAGATGTTCATTTGTGCTGGGTATTAGATTCCAGTTATAAGTGATATCATATGGTATTTGTCTTTGTCTTTCTGGCTCATTTCACTCAGGATGAGATTCTCTAGTTCCATCTATGTTGCTGCAAATGGCATTATGTCATTCTTTTTTATGGCTGAGTAGTATTCCATTGTGATCATCTCTAATACAATGTTCTAATTATAACGGCTTCTCTGTTGCATTAATTAATTAACTTGCTTTTCAGGGCCGCACCCGAGGCATATAGAAGTTCCCAGGCTAGGGGTTGAAGCAGTGCTACAGCCACTGGCCTCCACCACAGCCACAGCAACATGGGATCCCAGCCACGTTTTCGACCTACACCACAGCTCATGGCAATGCCAGGGCCTCAGGCCACTAAGACCCGGGATCGAAGCGGCATCCTCATGGATACTTGTTAGATTCACTTCTCCTGTGCCATGACAGGGAGTCCCCGTTCCTTTATTTGAAGCAGTTTTTATCTGCTTTATTTTCCAGGGCAGAAGGCTTCTGTTCGTAGCTATTTTGAAATGTTGAGAATTGACATTATCTAACACGCTGCAGACGAGACCGCTTCCTCCCCACCTCTCCATCCTCGTCGCTCTCGACACCTGTCACTCTCGGCTCCAATAGTGCTGAGTGTTGGGTGCCGCAGCCCCCCGTCCTAAGCTGTGTCCCACCCTGGGAGTTGTCTACATGCTGGCCTTTTTTTTTTTTTTTGTCTTTTTTTAGGGCCACACCTGTGGCATGTGGAAGTTCCCAGGCTAGGGGTTCAATTGCTGCGCCACAGCCATGGCAGTGTGGGATCTGAGCCACGTCTTCCTTAACCCACGGAGCGAGGCCAGGGATCGAACCTGAGTCCTCAGGGATGCTAGTCGGGTTCGCTAACTGCTGAGCCATGACGGGAACTCCCATGCTGGCTTATTGGTTGGGGGGCCCTGTCCCTGAGCACAGAGTCCCTCTTTCAGCATATTTCTACCTTCTTCCCAAGTTGTGATAGGATAAGCCTTCTGCATAATAATTTCCCAGTAAAAATGTGTACCTCTCTCTCTTAAGATTCCCTTCTCTACTGTAGAGGTTAAAAGCATTTTTATGGGATCACAAGATCTTGGGCCTGCCATTTGCTGTATTTGAATTCTGTGTATTCTTGAGCTAGCAAGGGACTTCATTTTTCTGAGCATCATTTTTGTCCCCTAAACGAGGCTAATGGTAATGCTGCCTACATTGTATGGTTGTCGCCAGTATGAATTGCAGTGTGGTACCCGTTGACTGGCCCATAGTAATCACACACACTGTCCAGTCCCCCAAGGACGCAGGTTATGGGGCTCTTCTGTGCCCGCTTTGATGGTCCACGTCTCTGGGTATTAAAACGATGAATCCTCCTCTTTTTTTTTTTTTTTTTTTTTTTTGACTTTTTTAGGGCCATGACCATAGTGTGTGGAAGTTCCCAGGCTATGGATGGAATTGGAACTGTAGCTGCTTGTCTCCACCATAGCCACAGTAATGCAGGATCCGAGCTGTGTGTGGGACTTACACCATAGCTACGGCAATGCCAGATCCTTAACCCAGTGAATGAGCAAGGCCCAGGGATTGAACGTGCATCCTCATGGATACTAGTCAGGTTTGTTTCCACTGAGCCACAATGGGAACTCCCAGCCGCCTTATTTCATTTATTTATTTATTTTAAATACATTTGTTTGATTTTGGTGGTGGTGTGGGGATGTTGGGCCATTAAGAAGAAAAATCTGGGAGTTCCCTTCATGGCGCAGTGGTTAATGAACCCAGCTAGTGTCCATGAGGGTGCAGGTTCGATCCCTGGCCTGGCTGCAGCTGATTCGACCCCTAGCCTGGGAACCTTCATATGCTGAGAATTCGGCCCTCAAAAAGCCAGAAAAAGAAAGAAAAGAAAGAAAAAGTTGAGCATGTTGCTGAGCCAGACTTAGTAGGGTCGTTTCCAGGTAGCTGGGGATGGAGGGGTTCCCAGCCAACAGGCCCTGGAGGACCGGTTCTCGGCTGTTCTGCAGGTTTCGGCCTCATTCCACTGCCGGGTGTTGAAAGCCAGAGGTGTTCGGGTGTGCTCCTGTCCTTGCAGCCCCTGTCCAGACTCTCAGCCCTGCCTCCTCGAGATGGCACAGCACACCGTCCCCTGCCACCCATCCGGAAGGGGAAAGGCTGGGGGGACTCTGCCGGGTGTGTCCAGACGGGGCAGTGGCTGTCATCTGCGTGCCCTCCTCACTCACTTTCATTTTCCCGCTTCTCTGGTCTAGTTGGAAGATCAAACATCAAACAGTGACAATAACAGCCACCTTCTTTCTGTTGCTTTCTTTTTGTCATCTTGGCATCATAGCCTGAGGTCTCCCCGACACCGTGTGGGTGGAAATGGGGGAGAAACGATGCGTATTTCAGAATAATGTGTCTCACTGCATATATTCCAACTGGTTGTGATGACATAGACATATATATATTTTAAAAATTTTTTTCTGCTCTATAGCATGGGGACCAAGTTACACTTACATGTATACTTTTTTTTTTCCTCCCTTTGTTCTGCTGCAGTATAAGTATCTGGACATAGTTCTCAATGCTGCACAGCAGGATCTCATTGCAAATCCATTCCAAGGGCAATGGTTTGCATCCGATAACCCCATGCTCCCAATCCCTTCCACTGCCTCCCTCTCCTCCCGGAGTCTGTTCTCCAAGTGCATGATTTTCTTTTCTGTGGAGATGTTCCTTTGTGCTGGATATTAGATTCCAGTTATAAGTGATATGTGGTATTTGTCTTTGTCTTTCTGACTTATTTCACTCAGTATGAGAGTCTCTAGTTCCATCCATGTTGCTGCAAATGGCATTACGTCATCCTTTTTTATGGCTGAGTAGTGTTCCATGGTGTATACATACCACATCTTCCTAATCCAATCATCTGTCGATGTCTTTTAATTAAACAAGTCAGTTATAGCAGTTCCCAGGTTCAGTATTAAATGTTCACACTGTACCTTCCAATTCTCTGTGGGTGTGGTTCTTGCTCCAGAGTAGTGGTTCTTTAGGCTGGGGGGCTAATCAGGGCTGTAGCAGCCAGCTTATACCACAGCCATGGCAACACCAGTTCCAAGCCGCACCTGCGACCCATGCTGCAGATCCTTAACCTGCTGAGGGAGGCCAGGGACCGAACCCCGAATCCTTATGGACACTATGTTGGGTTCTTAACCCCCGAGCCACAAGGGAACTCCTTCAGTGTGCTTTCAAGTCAGTGGGGGACTTGTTCAAGAGCAGATTGGGATCCAGGGGGCCTGAGATTCTGTGGGTTATGCTAGTCCTTCAAGTTCATGGATTATACTTTGAAGAGCAAGGCTTTAAATGAAAAAGAAATGCTTTCTGTGGAAACAAGGGAAGTGGATTACAAATTCTATTACATGATATCAGTGTGCTATTGAAACACAAAGAAAAAAACCCAGTACAACTAGGAATCATAACAAAATTTTCAGTAACATGTATTGGAGTTATATGCAAATCATCATCATCATAAGAAATAACGTCTCCCTCTTAATAACTGATAGCTGCAAGGTAACTTTATTCAAGTAGTGATTGTTGACATGCCTGCTGATTGTTTTATAATTTCTTCAGGTGTTATAGCAACATTTAGGCAACTGGTTTTTTGCGAATATGATTGTTGACCAATGCACACCTGATTTTCAAGGAAATTCTGCTTTATCACACATGGCAATTAGAAAATTACAGTGATGCAACATCGAGCCTTGAAGACGCTGACATTGGGTTACATTATGAATCATTTAGAGTTAAACTACCGCAAGTAGATTTATTTTTAATTGTGCTAATGAGAAACAGCAAGGTCTATAGTTGGCCTAATAGGATTTAATTTTTAGTTCTAGAGAAAATCTGTGTAGCTTAGCCCCTCTTAAAAAATTCAATATGTGCAAAACCACACACGAAAACATTACTAGTTAATGTTTTTAAAGTACACTGCAATCAAATAATTTTTATCATGCCATATGATTTTTATGGGTACTACGCAGTGGTGAAAATTAGAACATGTTTGCCGGACAGTAAAGTGCCATTCTGTTTTACATTTGAAAATATCTATGGCGAAACATCTGCGCCTTTTGCTGCTTGCAAGTTGAATTAATTTCATCGGAATTAAGAAAACTTAATAAGCTTAAATGGCTCATAGTTCAACAGTTCATGAAACAAATGTCTCCTTTGATGTAAAAAGATAATTTCCAATAATGTTTAATGAATTCTTATAGCAAGGAGGCTGTAAAATTTCTAGGCATACAAGCTTGCAACTGGAGCTCCGTCTTTCCCACATCTGCTCTTTTCCCCTAATTCTTGTCTCAGTAAAGCAGCAACAGGTTTGCTTGATTACATGTGCCCTTGCCTCTTGCGAGCATGTACACCCACACTCACCCACTGAAAAGTTACCATGGTAGGTGTACATTAACTGCATACATTTGGGCAAAAGACGGAAGGCTTTAAGACAATTGTATCTACTACCAAAATTTCCAAGAATTAATGTTTTTTCCTAAGCAGTTTTATCAGTGGGAGTTTGGGGGACGGGTTCATTTTAATGTTTGTCTATTTATTATTTATAATTTGTTTACCGTAGCATTCAGGACCACAGCGTCCTTTGGCAAGCCTCACTTGTCAGAAGGATGTCACGCATCCAGAGTAAGAGTTGGAAACTGGAGGTTGAGGAGTAGTTAGTTTTTTCGTTTTGCAGTCTTAGCACAGCAGAGATGCAATTCTTCATGTTGGGTCCTTCACTTGTTAGAAAGTCCCCTGAGCTGTCCCTCCCAAGTCTATTTATGTAGGTGCTCCCCCCGCCTCCCGCCCCCCCCCCATCCCATGACATTAGTTTTCTGGATTCATAATAAGAAGCAGCGCATTTGAAGAAACTTGGGGATGGGCCATGTGCTGACAAGAAGAACCAGGTGGTGACACACGGCAAAGCAGGAGAGAGAGCAGTGAAGATGAGTGGGGAGCACACAAGAAAGCGTGACGCCACACTTCAGGAGACGTCTGCAGCCACAGTTCTAAAGGATGATCATGAGTCAAAGCCACAGTAAGGAGTTTCTGCTGTGGCACAGCAAGGGAAGGACCTGGCATTGTCACTGCCGTGGCTTGGGGTGCTGCTGAGGCGAGGGTTTGATCCCTGGCCTGGGAACTTTGATCTGCTTTGGGTGCGGCCAAAAAAAAAAAAAAGACGGGTGCAGTTAAGTTCATTATGCTCTGATTAAGAAGAGACCATTGTCATAGTTGGGAAATGGAAGCAGGTTTCTGATTCTTTTGCGTATTGAGGGTAAATTTCCATCTGGAACAAGGTCTCCCCAAGTCAGGCTGATGGCATGGCCCTGTGCTGGCAGGACTATGGCATGGGGAGCCTTTTGAGTTCCATGAGCTGCAGTCCTTGTTGGCCCACAGTCTAGTGGGACTTGTGAGAAATAATAGTATGATAACTGCAGTTATAACTGTATACAAATGATGGTTTTATCCTAGAGGAGGGAATGATCAAATCAGTTGGGAGTCAGGAGTTTACAGAGCTTTTTAAACGGGGTCTTAAAGGAGTAAGAGATGCTCAGCGGGGAAGAAAGGTCCGTAAAACAGGGAGCTTTTAATAAAAGTTGATATACATTTCCTCCATTAATTTCCTCTTTCATTCAGTCAATTATTCATTATGCAAGGAATAATTAGGACTTAGTATAGCAGAATCAGGTAGAACAGACATTACCCTGTAGGTGGTAAGTCATGTATGAGGACCATCTATCCAAACATCCATCCATCCATCCATCCATCCATCCATCCATCCATCCATCCTCCCAGTATCATTATGTGCTTGCTTTCAGAAAAAGGTGACCATCCCCAGGGAGGTTTGATGGGTATTGCTCGGGCGGGTAGCTGCAAGGAAAAGCGGATAAGGTTCATTGCTGGAGAAGGCTGGAAACTGCCCAAGGTAATGCGTCAAGATCTGTAGGTAGCAGGTGAACAGGGATGTGTACTCAGGGCGAGTAAAGTGATGGCTTTTGTCCTAACCCACATGCTGGGGCCTGAATGTTTGTGAACCTCCCCACCCCCAGGTCACGTGTTGAAACCAAATGCCCGTGGTGAAGGTCTTAGGCGGTGGGGGCTTGAGGAAGCGGCCAGGCTGGCACCCTGACCTTGTGCTTCCAGCCACCAGAATAGTGAGGACACGTTTCTGTTGCTGGTGTTTTGTGATAGCCGCTCACACTGACGAAGACAGTGCAGTCCTGCCCTTCTCCATGCAGGAGCCAAAGTAGCTCCTGCAGACTCAGCAATGAGACCCAGCGATCTTTGATGACTTGATTTTGTTTTCAGGAAAGTGCTTCCTGGGATGCCCATGGATCATTCCTCAAAGGTTTTTTTTTTTTTTTTTGGCAATTGTGTAACGAAGCTTTGCCAAATCCCAACTGAAAAGCCCTCTTTTCAGAGGTCTAGACTATTCACTAATGCCACGAAACGAGGAGAGGGTACTTCTTTGTACCCAGAAGTGAGGATGGCCGCCTAAATAGCGAAGCACCCGGCATCTGAACTTGAACCTGCTCGAGATTTCTCCTCACCTGGGAGCATAGCAACCCAAGTTCCACTTAATAAATAGCTTCCAGTTATTCCTTAAGGTCTAATAAAAATGTCAGCAAGTTTTCAGCACCCCCCCCCATAGGCTCCTTTAGTGGCTGTTCCTCTGGACTCCCACAATACCATTTATATATAAATCTCCTTAATAAAGACGTATCACTTGGTACGCTACCTGTTGATTTACAGGCTTGACTTTTCCCAAATTGCAAATTCTCTGCGGAAAATTCCTGTCTTACCTGACTTTGGAGCCTCGGCACCTAGCGCAGTACTGGGCATAAGGCAGCCTTTAAAGACACAGTCATTTGCATACATGCTCTGGAGAAACGAAGGCATGCGGTGAGGACAGCACCTGTGAAGGTGGGCGTGGAGCGAAACAGCCTGGCGCAGCTGGGGAGCTGCGAGGTGGGCGCTTACGGGGAAGGACAATGATGGGAAATAACATCAGAGGGAAAAAAACAGCAGGGTCATGGCATAAATGATCTTTTGCACCACAGTGAGGTGTTTGGAATTGATGTGGCAATGCGGCCAGGTGTGTTTTTAACCCAAAAACACCATGAACGTGTTTGCACGTTTGAAAGGTAACTATGAGCAGAGTAGCCGATGGATCGGTTCGGGATGAGGCTGATGCGTCAGAAGTGATCAGAACCTGAACTCAGAGTTCCCTGGTGGCCTAGTGGGTTAAGGATCCGTCATTGTCACTGCTGTGGCACAGGTTCCATTTCTATGGCTGGGACACTTGTTCCTGCCATGGGATGGGGGGGCGGGGAGCCTGAACTGAAGCAGTGGCAGTGGACGTGCATAGGAGGCAATGATGTCACAGCTCTTTCAAAGGCAGAGTTGTAGCGTGAGTATAGGGGGCTGGTCTTGGGCCCCTATGCAGAGCTAAAACCTCCAGAGACCTGGTGATGCACTGGGAAAAAGAGCCCAGAGTTATTTGATTGGGATGCAGTGCACATTTATTTCTGTGGACACACGGAGAACTCATGTGCTGTCATGGCCCCTCCAGTAGCCAAAGACTACAGAACACAGGGCTTCTCTTATTGGTGGATTTTTAATTCCATGTGTCCGGAATTGACCATCACTCTTCTGGCGCATCTCCGGGAGGAATTGAGGTGATTGGGCAGTGAAGTCTACTTATCTGGGCCCAAGTTAACTTATGCATCATCTCTGCACTGTTGACTGATGTTTAACAAATGTTGCTTCCCATTGTGGCTCAGTGGGTTACGAACCCTCCTAGCATCCATGAGGATGCAGGTTCAATCCCTGGCCTCGCTCAGTGGGTTAAGGATCCAGTGTTGCCAGGAGCTACGGTGGAGGTCACAGATGTGGCTGGGATCCCACGTTGCTGTGACTGTGGCATAGGCTGGCAGCTGCAACTCCGATTCGACTCTAGCCTGGCAACCTCCGTATGCTGCAGGTGTGGCTATAAAAAGAAAAAAAAAAGTGAATTGCAAGTAAGTGTAAACCCATCCTCAGAGGACAGTCTTCCAAATCGCTCTAGAGGGGCAGGCTAAGCTCGCCAGCGAGGAATTAAGTGGAGGTGGTGAGGAAGATACAGGAACCGGTAAAAACTCCCAGGTCCCGTAATTCAAAGGAAGCTCCATTAATCAGAATGAAGCAGGACTGGAGGAAAAGCACAGCTGATTGAGGGATGGGCAGAGTGAGTATCAGTTTGTCAGGATAAGCCTGAAGCCCCTCGCCATATCCAGAAGGAGACCTCTGCTTTAAACTCTGATCAGTAGAGCGGTGATGAAAATTCCACTCCTGATCGTGTTGTTGGTTGGAGGGGCTCATTTGAGCATAAATGGTATTTAAATCCTTTCCTCCTCCTCAAAGTGTTACCTTGGTATCTCTCTGCCCCATTGTCACCTGGAGAGTCCAATGAAGCCTGTGGCACGCTAGCTTTAGCATGGGGACTGGTCTCCAGGTTTGCCAACTGAAACCTTTGCCCAGGAGGCTTAGGGAACCGTGACCGCCACTCCTGGGATAATGGATTTTGAAAAAACACCGGAAGGAAAGCTTGAGGTAAGCATCGTGGTTCAGCTACGACTGTATGAGCTTGAAAGACTGTTACCCCTGGGCTGGGGATGAAGAGTTTCTGAGGGAAGTCTGCCTAAGCGTCTTTGGCTCTAGATCTAAAGAAAAGCTGCAGTTCCTCCCTGAAGCCTACTGTGGTAGGTTGGTGGCTGAGAAGGTGTTTTCAGGTCTTTAAAGGTTGGGATGCCTAAAGCTGTGTGGTGTTCTCGCTTGTGTTTCCACCTTGGCTCTTGCCTCACCAAAAATAATGGGAGCTAGTGGTGCTGAAAGAGAGATGGTTTTCATCAAAGGCCACTCAGAACCCTGGGTGGTAATTGAACCTTATAAATCGCCTTCATCTACCAGATGTTGTGATGTTTGGTTGGGATGGCCCTGGCTGTGCTGGTGTCCATAATTCAAGATTGTGTCTCTGGAGGTGATGTAACTCTTTCGTGCTTAGAACCGAACTCTCCCTCTCTCGGAAACAAATGGATGCCATCAATTAAAGGTCTGTGAATGCACCTAAAACGAGAGAAATTAGACCCGTTGGTTGGATCCTAGGAAAAACAGAGAATCATCAGCCTCTTCCAGCTCCCCCAAAGCTGGGGGGTAAGTTGCATAGTTAATGGGAACATTATTTTTTTTTCCCTGTGATAAATCTGTTCTGATGGGCAGATGTCCTGGAAAAAAAAAAAGGCTCAAGCAGAATTTAAACTGGAGCTCAGGAACTGTTCAGAGACTGTTAAGATCTGTTCGTATTTAAAATATATGGAGTTCCCTTTGTGGCTTGGCAGGTTATGAACCCGACTAGTATCCATGAGGGCGCAGGTTCGATTCCTGGCCTCGCTCAGTGGGCTCAGGATCTGGCATTGCTGTGAACTACGGCTCCAATTTGACCCCTAGCCTGGGAGCTTCTGTATGCCAAACGTGTGGCCCTCAAAAGCAAAAATAAATTAAAAAAAATATGTGTTACCAGCATCTAGTATCATATCTGATAAATAATATATGCTCAGTAAGGCCTTGTTACAGCAGATTAAATTTACCAAACCTTTTCAAATGTATTGTTTCTTCAGTTAGTCTCTAAATTTTTTCATTTTGAGCTCAGTTGCCAGGTCCAAAATGCTTCCCTAGACATCATACTTAACTATTTGTTGAACATGACTAATAGGCTGGAGACAAAGAAATATCAACTCCCAATGAAGAGGCTTCTCAGATAACCAGAGAAGGTGCTATGCAGTACAGTTCTTTCTCATTCTTGGCGTTTATCACTCTGTCTGACAGGTGGTGGCTGGGGTGAGCACCCCGACCTGTCTGCCCAGGACGTTTTCAGTTTTAACACAGACGATCTCACATCTTGAGAGCTGCCCTGGGTGCTGAGCAAACCGCGATGGTTGGCAACCATGCATTCGGAGGTGTATTGAGGGAAGGAACTAATAAAAGAATTGTGCTCATTAGCCTTGTAAATCCATTTCTCAGAGTCCACATGACAAATGCATTCCCTCACTGTGGGTGTTACAAAGGAAGTCACATCCGAATCATAAGCCTACTCTATGGGTTCATTTTTTAAAAATCGTATCTGAGGATGGTTGATGTACAGTATTGTGTTAGTTTCAGGTGTACAATGAAGCGAATCAATTGTTCACTTGCATAATCCGTTCTTCGTTCTCATGTGGCCTGTTCCAGAGCATTGAGCAGATTTCCCTGTGCCATGCAGGGGGTCCACGTTAGTTACATACCATAGAATGAGGCTGTGTTAATACCATCCTCCTATTTGTCCCTCTCTCCTCCACTTATTCCCCTTTGCTAAACATTCAGTTTGATTTTGAAATCTGTGGGTTTGTTTTTGTTTGAGAATTAAGTTCTTTTGTATTTTTATTGGTTGACACATATAAGTGACATCATAAGATATTTATCCTTCTCTGACTTGCTTCACTTAGTCTGATCATTTCTAGGTCCATCCATATTGCTCCCAGAGGCTTTTTTTTGGTCTTTTGTCTTTTTAGGGCCTCAGCTGTGACATATGGAGGTTTCCAGGCTACAGGTAAAATTGGAGCTTCAGCTTCTGGCCCATGCCACAGGCATAGCAATGCAGGATCTGAGCCACATCAGCAACCTACACCGGAGCTCATGGCAATGCCGGCTCCTAACCCACTGAGCAAGGCCAGGGATGGCACCTGCAACCTTAATAAGGATGCTAGTCAGATTGGTTGCCGTTGAGCCACGATGGGAACTCCTACTTTGTTCTTTTTTATAGCTGAGTAATATCCCCTTGTATGTATGAACCATATGATCAGACCGCTGGGGGAAACGAAGGTTGACTGGTAAAGGTGGGAGCTGGACAAGGGTCAGTAGAATAATGCTAATGACATGATGCTAAGGTCGCCTGACCCATCTCATTCACCATAGTACCTGTGGGGCTGGACATCCTTTGCAAAGGCGTCTCTCAAAAGGCAGAGAGCACTGATAAATTCCACGCCTTCCTGTTGCTGCTTCTCATCCCCTTTCTTCCTGATATAGTCTCGCTTTATATTTGTGTCTTTATTAAGTTTGGCCTTCTCTTGGTATGGAAACTCGATTGTTACTCATTCAGCAAATAATTCTAGAGTTTCTCCCTTGTGCAAGGCACTGTCTAGGTGTTGATACATAAACCACAGTGAGAACCACAGACAAATATTTCTATTTCAAAGGATCTTTCTAACCTGCAGAAACAGATAATAGATAAATCAAGTTGGGTAGATGGTAAGGGCTATGGAGATGATTAAATCAAGAAGATGAATGGGTGTTGGGGAGAAGAGGTCACGCGGTGTTAGCGTTGTCATCTTCAGTGGGGTCGCGAGGCAAGCCTGTCCTGAGAAGGGGGCATTTCCATCAAGATCTCAAGAAAGTGAGGGGACAGAGTAAGACTAAACAACGTAAAGTGCTCTGGGTAAGGGCACCGCAGGGACTCTGTTCCTGGCATAAGACTTGGCCTTTTGAGTTCCACGAACAGCGTCAGGATCAGTGTGGCCAGAGCAGTGTGAGCAAGGGCACAAGCAGCAGCAGATGGGATGGCAACTAGTAGGGGGCGGGGGATAAGCAGGGTGTGTGGGCGTGCAAGACCCTACTGGGTCACTGAGGTCCTTCTAAAGCCATCGACATCTCCTCTGAATGACACCGAGGGGGGGCTCGGCAAGAGGGCCGCTTGATTGTCTGCACATTTCACCATAGCGCTGTGGTTGCCCAGGTGACAGCGCACTGGGGACGCCCCGTCAAGGAAGCAGCGTCCGGAGGACCAGTCAGGCGTCTGTCCCAGTAATTCCAGGAACAGCGGTCCATTCCTCGGTGGCGGGAGATGGAGTGACAGATTGTGATGGGAGGGCTGTCAGGATTTGTTGCAAGATTGGGGATAAAATATAAATAGAAGGGAGAGGAAGTGATGGCCGCAGAGCTCTTGGCCTGGGCGCCGGGAACAAAGCGGACAGTGTGCTGGTCACGTGAGCGCTCAGCACACCCTTGACCCATCACAGTGATTTCTCACAAGCGCTTTCATCTTCTGCTGTCACGTTGCGTGGGCGATGTGATTTTTTCCTTCTTTCTACACTCTTAGGGGTAGAGGGGCTCCTGTCTATATAGATGTCTAAGAAGTTGCAAAAGTAATCATGCATTTTGAGGTTAATTTCTGGAAAAGCACGTTTTCACAGGTTTCTCACTGCACATAATGGGAAACGTTGCTTACTACTCATTTTGGTTGCATATACATATATTTCTTTTAAGTAAGCCTGGCCGACAGAATATTTTATTTTTCTAGGTTCAGCAATCAATCATTTCACCCTGGCTTTCTTATTTTATGTTTCCAGACACATCCTCAGGATGGGCTTTGTGATTTGTTGGCTGTGTGAAACTTCACTTGCAAAAATAATGTTTGTTGAGAAAGTTGGCTCAACCCCCCCCGCCCCCCAAGAAACAAAAGCTTTTCAGTTTACGTTAGATTCTATTCAAAGCTTGGGAAATTTTCTCATTACCTGTAAATGTGACAATGTAATTATTCTAAGGATAGTTTAGATCTGTCATTTTATTTTCCCCTCATAATTGTCCACCTGAAGTAACATATTGGATAAATGCCATGACAAATGGCACACTGAAGAGTTACTAACCATTAGAAAGGTAATTACCTGACTAATGCACTATAGAGGTTTTGTGATAAAAATAGTTCACCCTTGATGGGGGCACAGCTTATTTAGGTTGGTTTAAACCCTTAAAAGACCTATGCATAACATTTTTACATAATATTGTTGACCTTGGTAAAGTTTTCTAGGAGATTCAAAACTTACACAATAAGGGCACATCTTTCCTGTTAAAAGAAATGAAAAAGAATCTCCATTCAATTTGTTTGTAAATTGAAGTCATTGCCTGTAATGGAAGATAAACACGAATTCCAGCTCTTCAGAAGTTGAAGTAGAATGATGTCTTTTTAAAGCCGTGAAAGCATAAGTATTGCTGCCTGAGAGAAACCAAACCGGGAACAGATTCTAAGTGGATTGAGGAGTTCCCGTCGTGGCTCAGTGGTTAACGAATCTGTCTAGCATCCGTGAAGATGCAGGTTCTTGGATTCCTGGCCTTGTTCAGTGGGTTAAGGATCCGGCGTTGAGGTGAGCTGTGGTGCAGGTCAAAGATGCAGCTCAGATTGTGCATTGCTGTGGCTGTGACGGAGCCCGGCAGCTATAGCTCTGATTCCACCCCTAGCCTGGGAACCTCCATGTGCCTGCCGCTGGTGCAGTCCTAAAAATCAAAAAATCAAAAAAAAAAAAAAAAAAGAGGGGGAGGATTGGTATTTCTTAGGTTGGAATTGTAAGTGTCAATAAAATAAAAGATGAAAGCCCTATTTACTCTGAAACACAGAGCATGGATTTTAATTCCATTCATACAACACAAACAAGGAAACTTTCTTATAATTTGTCTCCAACGCATAAATCCCTTTGTTGGGTAAATGCCCATAATTTCCCTGCCTAACCTGTTTGTCTGCTACAAGTATCTGAAAATGATCCATTAAGCCGCTGAGAGTATTTTCAGCGGCAGTTCGGGTACTCAGATTATGTATGATGCGGTCCATTGTGACCCTAGAACTAAACGTCCATTTTTACTTGCTTGTCTGTTGCTTTGCTTTGTTTTCAGTGTGTTGCAAACTGATTTCAGTTATGGGCCCCATGTGTAAAAAGATGGCACTCCGTCTGTGTTAGCCATCCGTGATCTGTTCTGTTGATGCCAGTACAACAGACTGAAAATACCATCAGTTGCTACTCGAGCGCTTGTTTGACGTGGGGTGCCTTCTTGTTTTAGCATCAAGTGAGCATCTTAAAATACCAGGTTTCTGGCATTCTCCAATAGAATCTCTCTCTAGCCTCCAGAATTTGTCGTCTTAACCTTTTATATGTCCTGGATCTTTTTGACAGTCTGATAAAGGCTCTGGCTGCCTTCTCAGAATGTTTATAAAGGTACAGGATAAAATAAAACTACAACAAAAACAAAGCACACCAAGATTCAGCTCTATACAGAGACTCTTTGTTTCCCCACATTGAAATCATCTACTTTGATAGTTGTTTAGGCTTCTGTCAAAATACCATGGACTCGCAGTTCCCATGTGGTGCAGCAGAAATGAATCTGACTAGTATCCATGAGGATGTGGGTTTGATCCCTGACCTTGCTCAGTGGGTCAGGGATCTGGCATTACCGTGAGCTGTGGTGTAGTTTGCAAATGAGGCTTGGAGCCCGTATTACTGTGGCTGTGGTGTAGATCAGCAGCTGCAGCTCTAATCTGACCCCTCGCCTGGGAACTTCTATATCCCGCAGGTGTGGCCCTAAAAAGCAACAAAACAAAACAAACAAAAAGTATAGACGGAGTGCCTTGTAAATGGTAGAAATTTATTTCTCACAGTTTGAGAGGCTGGGAAGTCCAAGATGAGGGTGCTGGCAGATTGGGGGCATGCGAGAACCTGCTTCCCTGCTCACAGATGCCATCTTCAGACTGCACTTTAATGTGGCAAAAGGAACAGGGGTACTCTTGGGGGGTCTCTTCTATTAGGGCACTAATTCATATGTGAGGGCCCCACTCTGGACATAATCACCTCCCAAAGGCCTCACCTCCCCGTATCACCGCTTTGGGGATTTCAGCATTCCAATTTGGGGTATGTCCATAACATCTGTTTTAGCACAATATGCAGAAAACGTTAGTCTGCCATTAAATTTGAGGGTAAGAGGTTCTAGAAAAAAGTTGATTTTTGTCTCTAGTTTGTCTTTCTTGCTTAGAGTAACCAATCCTGGTAAAAGTTTTATGGAAATCAAAGGGGAGAATTCAGTGTTTAGGCGGGATGGGAAATGATGGAGAAAATCAACCGGGCCATCATTCTTTGTGGAATGATCTTTTTGACTCTTGAAAGTAAACCATGTTGCTTCTTGAATCCGTGTTAATTTGTGTCCATGCCTTGGAAGGAGTTTCTCACAATTTGGAGCTATATGAATTCGCCTTAATGGTACGAAAACTGGAAAAAAGTGGTGGCAGTTTCATCTTTCTACTTTACATGTACTCAGCACTTAGTTTATTTTGCAGGTTGTATCAAATCATCAGATAAATGCTGAAAGGAGAATTTTTTCCCCTAGATTATTTAAGTCAGTGGAATCGTAGATGCCTGAAGCAGTGGTCTTTCTGGAATTTTATAAGGTTTGGATAGATTAAATAGGTATCTAGCTACCTACCCAGGAATGCTACTGTCAGATGATATAAGATAGTGCGTTGAAGGTACAAAAACGGGAATGACTTCTTGCAAATTCATCTAAGTTACTCCAAGCTTATTCTCCTCCTGCTCTGAAATGAAGCCCTGAATTCGCCTTTTGCTCCCTAATTTGGTTCCATCCCTGGGCTTTAGGTTTTTGACTTTCTCTACCACGTTCTCATCTTTACAGGGATCTCTCACCTTCTGTACATGAACTCCCTGTGCTAACATGGTTCCTTCGGACTCTCCTCATTCTCTTATAAAAATCGAATGTCCCTAAGTGATTCCTCATCACAATTTCTAATGAATGACAGGTTATCAAATGTTCTTGTGTACTACAGTCTAGGACGTGGAAACAGAAGTTGTAAATTGGGTCATGTGCTATGAACCTCACCAAAGTAAAAAAAAATCCAACCTAATTTTTTTTTTTTTTGGTCTTTTTAGGGTTGCCCCCACCACATATGGAGGTTCCCAGGCTAGGGGTCAAATTGGAGCTATAGCTGCCGGCCTACACCACAGCCACACCAGATCTGAGCCACGTCTGCAACATGTACCACAGCTCATGGCAATGTTGGATCTTTAACCCACTGAGCGAGGCCAGGGATGGAACCTGCGTCCTCATGGATACTAGTCACATTTTGTTTCCGCTGAGCCACGACGGGAACTCCCCAAGCTAATGTTTATTGCTTACAGTTTTTACTCTTGCAAATCAATCCTTAAAAAACAACTAAGTAACAGTTCTCATTGATTTGCTCTTTGTTAGAAATACCTTGTAAGCGAAAAATAAATTTGATTATATGTCCTAAAGCCTAGATCCCTCGTTCAGACCTCTTTGCTGGCTTCTGTCTTTGGTTCATCTTGGCATATCACAATGTGAACAGGCAAAATAATGACGACAGATGGGCGGAAGAACAATCCTGCCAGGGTTTTAGCCTGCATACTACATTTGAATCGCTAATGAGGAATTTTTGCTCAAGAACATGCATGTGATAGTGCTGGACTGGATAGCACCCTGTTGAGTTGACCTAGACCAGTGGCCTCAAAACGGACACGAGATGGCAAAAATTTGGAAATCTGGACACACATACATAAGAAATCTAAGTTTGCCAGACAAATAACAGCCTCAGGATAATCTCAGTTAATTGAAGGAGAGACATTATATCATGCCATGAATACAAACATTTATTAACTTCTCCTTTGCAAGTTGTCTCTGAGTCTAGAGTCCAGATTTATGTTTTGTCAAGGAGATCAAAGAGAAGTAGATGCAAGGCTGAATCCTACTGTGAGAAACGATGCCGCAAACTCTATTATTTTCCCCCCTCTGGGATATCTGTCAAAAGCCCAAAGAAATTTTTGTCATACACACGTCCCTGGATCATGGCTGATGGTTGTCATAGCACTCATATAACATCTGCAATTATGGAAGTTGTAGGTCTCATTTTTAAGTGAATTTGCTCTTCCAGTGTAATCAGTTTAACAGACAAGATCTCAATAATCAGAAAGTACAGCGTAAATTAAAATAGCTGAGGAAACATTGCTCCGGTAAAAAAAAAAAAATCAATCAAAAGCATAAACACATGAACTTGTAAAAACATGCATGCCACGACGATGGAGAAGTTAGCTGTAGGGAAAATGATGATTGTTTTGCTGAAGATCGAGGATTGTAACGTTTGCGGTTCCTTTAACCATAAGCGAATTTTTCTGCCTGCCTGATTTTGTAATCAGAATCTGCCAGAATGCTATTGACATGTACCATCATTTGCAAAAGCCAGAACACATTCAGAGCATCACAGATGATAACGCATGAAGGCAAGGCCCTGGCTGCTTTACTGAAACTTCGTTATTTAAGGGAAATACTGACGAAGTTGACTTGTGCTACTTGCAGGTTCGGTTGGTCCATGCACAATTGGGCAACTTCCAATTACAGAATTCTTGAAGCTTCCCTTGAATAAGACTGGTTATTTCCATGGGCCTCATGCTGAGATAAAACTGCATTTTTCATCTTAAAGTACTCATGGTATAGAAGGCGCCAGCGCTGTTGGAGCTTTTCGTTTCTACTGCTCAGGCTGTGTCAGCACCGTGAGAGATGGAGCCGTAGCGAAGGCTCGGCTTATTGCATAAAGAGAATAGAGAAGAAGGCTGGCTGTTGACATGGAGGGTGTGTTTGGTCCCTGTCATTCCTGCACTTGTGCCTCTGTAATGCAGACTTCCTTTATTAGGATAAAACATGCTGCTATTGTTAATTTTTGGTCCCCCCCCAAACCTCATTGCTTCCCAAGAGAAGGAGAAAAAATGCTAAATGATGATAATGGAGATTTAGGGAAGCAATTGAAAGTGGAAGAACTAGGGTGGAACTGCTGCTGTGACTCAACTTGATCACCTATCAGTTCAATCACAAGAATTCATTACGGTTACTGAGAGTTAAAATGTGCTGTGCTCTCGCTCCGACGGGCACCATCTATTTTCTTTCGGTCAAAAATAAAAGGGAAGTAGATAATTTGCCTGTCATGTAGAATAAAGCTCTGCCCCAATTAAACACGAGAAAAGTGCTTTTAGATTTTGCTGCTTTCTTGGTTCCCATCACAAGAAAATGTTCTGTTAGAGCTTTAGAAATGAAAGTATTTTTTAAATCCAAAGGACTCAAGGAATAGTCATTAGATGCCTGGATCTCTCATGTTGAATATTGGGTTAAGCATTAGAAGGATGACAGGATCCAATGTTCTTCTTCGTAAAAAAAAAAATATAATGTGATTCAGAGAAAAGATGAAATAAGGGCAAAACACCTCAGATAGAAATATACATACATGCATGCTACAAGGAGCCACACTGCCGTAAAATTAAATTAGACTTATTGGATTGAGGAAGGATTGAAATAAAGGTTCTTTTTTTGTTTTTGTTTTTGTTTTTAAAGATATAAAGTACAGTTTGGAAATTAGAAATCAATGATGGGGAATTCTCACTGTAGCGCAGCAGAAACGAATCCGACTAGGAGCCATGAGGTTGTGGGTTTGACCCCTGGCCTTGCTTAGTGGGTTAACCATCTGGCGTTGCCATGAGCTGTGGTGTAGGTCGCAGATGCGGCTCAGAACTGGCGTTGCTGTGGCTGTGGTGTAGGCCGGCAGCAACCGCTCCAATTGGACCCCTAGCCTGGGAACCTACATATGCTGTGGGTGCAGCCCTCAAAAGAACAAAAAGACAAAAGAAAAAAAAAATCACTGATGGACTCATTTTTCTGAGTCTAGTATATTTTTCATTATAAATTGAAAGAGTTGTTTTTTGCTAGAAAAGTCTTTGTGGAGTCTGATGAGAAACAGAAACTGTCACCTAGGCTGCAAGCATAACAAATGGGAACTTGGACCAAGGATGACAAGCCACAATCTGAACAACCCACCAAAATATAATATTTAACGTCAACATCATTACCTAGTTTGGAAGTTAAGGTACGTTTTGGAATATACTCGGTAGATGCTAAGTTTGCTAAAATGGAAACATGGCACTAAGCACTTTCACCACCATACAGAGGAAGAATAAATTTGTTGTTGGCTTCATACAGTTTTACACCCTTTGGCCTAACTTAGAACCTTAAGATCATCCTATGGGAGAAACTAAGTCATCAAATATTTTCCCAGATAAGGTCCACGGTAGTGAGATTTTTATGCTGCCTGTCTTGACCTAAAAAATACATACTGGGAGTTCCCACTGTGGCTCAGCAGAAACGAATCTGACTGGTATCCACGAGGACGCAGGTTCCATCCCTGGCCTCGCTCAGTAGGTTAAGGATCTGGTGTTGGCGTGAGCTGTGGGGTAGGTCACAGACAGCTTCCATCCCACGTTGTTGTGACTGTGGTGTAGGCTGGCAGCCGTAGTTCTGATTTGATCCCCAGCCTGAGAACCTCCATATGCCGTGGGTGCGGCCCTAAAAAGACAAAAGAAAAAAGAAATCACTAATCATTGCTGGATCTGGAAGAGTAGGAGTTGGGCAGTAGGAGGTCCCCTGTTGTGTTCCCACGCTCTACAAGAGGGGGTGGGATATGCTGCTTCTAGCCATGACCCTAGTTCTTTTGTATCCCATTTTATATTCTTTCAAATTCCTACGTGCAGATTTCTTGAGAATATAAAGAAATATGGAAGCCTTTGGATAACTTTTTGATCAACAGCCCAATGTAAATATTAAAAAGTTGGAAAGAGCATCATACTACAGAAACAAAAGACAGTGACTATTTTATCTCCTAAAAGACAATGTGACTATTTTCTCTCTCTCTTCTTTTTTTTTTTTTTTTTTTTTTTTTTGAGGGTTTTAGTCTGATTTCTTACCACTGAGCCACAATGGGAACTCTGTGAGTTAGTTTTAAATAGTGAATTTCTAAGAACCATGACTTTTCAAAGTGACAACGGTTTATGTAAAAATGTAATTACAATCCTTTTAGCTGACTCTACAAAGTCATTAAAATTTTAAGTTGGTTTAATGTCTGTGCTTAATTTAAAAAAAAAAAATGATCCATGGAACCAATTGCTTAAAGTTAAATCTGGGCCATTCATATCCTTGAACTGTTCTGTTTTCAAAAGATGATTAAAGCAGAGAAGGATAGGTAACTCCAAGACTGACTTCTCCTGTTTCTCAATACTGAAAGCAGGTTGGTGAACCTTAGTTTTCTTGCGGAAACCGCAAAAACCGTGGCAGTGGAAGGAGACAAACAGCACTCAGAGATACGGAAAAGCAAGGTTTATTCAGCACCGGTGCGGGCTCAGAGGAGTCACCTCCAGAGTCTGAGCCCCAGGTCTTTGTTCTCAGTAACTTTTATACACTGCAAGGTCTTGATTTTCCCATGTAAGCATCCCGGACCTCCCCCATCCCCAAGCAGACAGTGTTCCTCCCTAAGAAACTGAGCGGGCAAGGTTACAGCAGCGGAGCTGATAAGCAATGCTGGGTACCTGATTAGCAGGGCTGCTGGCTTGGATACAGGGTACACAGTTGTTACATTATTACAAGAAGGGTGGTATAGTGATGAGAACAGCTGGAAAGGCTTGCAGCTGCCTTCTCAGCCAAGGGGGGGTTGTTCTTTAGTGAAAACTCCATTTCAGTTTAACTGATATTTCCCCTCGAAGTGTGGTTATTTGCCATCATGGTAGGTGAAAGAGCTCAGCAACGCACTGATCTTCATTTGTCTTCCAGGTATTGAACAAGTTAGGGAGCCCCTCTGACCCTCACTTTTTTTCTCACCAACACGGTGAGGTCTGAGCGTTACCAGACAGCTTTTTAAAATGCTCGAGGGTAATAAAGAGTGACTGTCACAATGCTTGCCACTCATTTTTGCTCTTTTCTTGTTTGTATACATGGCTCATGGCTAACTTGGGTAAGGATTAATTACAGTGAGTATTTTGGGTACTTAATAATTATTTGCTGATAAATGAATGATTGGAATTCAGATTGCATGTTATACTCCGTGTTCCATGTCTTCAGAACTGGTAAAAAAAAAATTTGCTGAAAAGCAGAAATTCTTGGTCATAAATTGTAATTTTTGCCTTAGGTCCAAAAAGGACTGTTTTTAGTATCATCTCTTAGTTCCATGTTGCAGCTCTGCCTGTTGGGCTTCATTATTTAGATCTGTTAAATCCCGTGGTCACTGTGTCTTAGGGTGAGCATCTCAGGCTCTCAAAAGTTCTGCATGCTGCGTTTAGTGACGTGGTGGTAATTCCAAAGACAAAGGAACAGTTTGTAACTAGAGCAACAGATTTTCTCAAAGGAGGTGGGTTCTCTCAACTAGGTATGATTTTCTGATGTACCCTTTTGTTCTTTTCTGTACGTGTGAGAGAGCAGTTGAGTCTTTGCCCCACTGTACCAGGACCAGAAATTGATGTCATGACTTTATGGTTGATTCTGTAAAAGACGGAGGCCCCTGTCATGACTTTATGGTTGATTCTGTAAAAGACGGAGGCCCCATCAGGCCACTTTCGCAGGTCATTCAGGTTGACTGACACATCCTTCAGCATCTGCCCAAGGACTTTCTTAATATACTCATGATTTTCCCGTGTGTCAGGAGACATCCTAGGGAAGCCTGGGGAAGGTATTCCCAGCGCTAAACCTGAATAGAGCTCTGTCATTAGCTCTAAGGCAGACAGATTATAAATGCGCTTAATTGAGCCCTTTCTACTGGAACCGCTTATTTTACGTCCTGTCGTGCTTGCTGGAATATGCAGTTTTCAAAACACGAACCTGGGATGGGTGACAAAGAGCCTGACATCCTCCCTCCTTTTGCCAGGGTTTCAAGACACTGGTCCATTGGATTTTAAAGCACACAGTCATGAAATGTAAAATGTCTCTGGACACTGGATTTTTTTTTTCTTTGAAAACACATGGTTTATATGAGAAGATAGGCCTTGTCTCATCAGTCAGCATTATTTTAGACAGAGTGCTTCTCCCTGGGAGACGCATAAGCCAATTATCCAGAGGAATTCAGTTCTGTCCCAGCTGCTTGCAGTTCTTATTTATAGGCTTGATGATCTGGCACACCATTCCTAAATACGCAGCCGCTAGTCTAGAAATGTCATTCTCACCTCTCCAAGGCAAACAGTTTTGATAAACTCTGCCTCCAAAGCTTGAGAAGGCATTCAAGGGGACATAAACGGCCCTATATTTTTAAAAAATTATGTGTTTTTTGATCAAGATACTTTTGAAACATAAACACTCACATGGAAGCAGTGGTAACAGAAACTAGTTTATGGCCCTGAGATTGTACGTTGTGTTCATCCTTGAAAACGCTCTTATCCTGTAGGAATAACTTTGTGCTCAGAACAGGTCTTTCATCTTAGATTGTCAAACCGCAATCGTTCGTCTGAATGGCAAGGTAGACAAAGTATTACATTCACTTCTTAAGTGTTTAGACGACAGCAACTGCAAAGCGCAGAGACAACCAATTGAAAAGATAAGAGAAAGTGGTCAAAATGCATGCCCATTGGCCTCACTGCAAATTGAGACAATTCTACTTCCTTGATCCAGTTTCAATGATTTTTGACATAACCTGAAACTCAAATCTAAAGTCAGTGTGTTTTTTTTTTTTTTTTTTTTTTTTTTTTTTGTTTGTTTGTTTTGCCACAACTACAGCACGTGTGGAAATTCCTGAGCCAGGGCTTGAATTTGCATCACAGCAGTGAGTCTGGCCACCGCAGTGACAATGCCAGATTCCTAACCCACTGTGCTACAAGAGAACTCCAAGGTTCAGGTTTGAGTCTGTGACCATGTAGCTGTGATGACACAGTTCTGAACACTGTGCTAATCTCGCTTAATGTGATAAATATATAACAAAGACCTATGCAGAGGTGGGGCAACCTGGTTGTTCTGGTCGCTCTGCCATGTATCAGTACAATTCAGGAGCAGAATATCCTCAATGTTTCTACTGTTGTTTGTGGAGACATGATTTTGATATTTAAATGCTTAGAAATTATTAAAGCATACCATTTCAGTGGGTTGATAGTGAGGGGGACTTGCTTTTCATTTTCTTTGAAAAATTTTGCTCATTTTTATATATGGTGCGTTTAAATCAGTAGCGTGCACGCTTTGAAACCCTTTGCAAAAATTAACCTTCCCTCTTAGAAGGAATAAAGTAGACAGGTGCTGTCTTTCCATTTTACAGATGAGGAGGCTGAGGCACAGAGGGCTTCAGTAACGTGCCTCAAATTACCCCTCTGTTAACTGCTACAACCTTGATTCTAGCTTAGGGCATTTGATGCCAGGTTTCCTAAAGGATGGTTTTGATAATGAAGCTTTAATAAACAGCCATGTATTCTATTATGCTAAGTGAACTTCGCCACGTACAAAAGGACACATACTGGATAGTTGCATTTTTATGAAGTATATAAAAGAGTCAAGCCACAGGAACACAGCAGCATGCTTTTTATGAAGGGCCAAGGGAGGAGGAAATGGGGCATTTGTTCAGAGGGTAAAGTTGCAGCTGTGCAAGCTGAGTAAGTTCTAGAGATCTCCTCTATGACATTGTGCCTGTTGTTAGTAATACTGTATTTTGTGCTGAAAAAGGTTAATTGTTAAGGGTGAATCTTATGTCAAGTGGTCTTACAATACTAATACTAATAGTGATAATCATAGAATCTAATAAAGCCCATGGTTATCTTTAAAAAATGCTCTCAATTTGTTCTTAGAATCTTGAATAGGAATATAAAAGAATTACATTAAATATGTTATTTGGCTATTACCTTTCATAAAATTAAAAGTAATCCATTTGAAGAAACATGCCTATTTTGGGTTTTGTTGAGGAATTATTTTACATTTTTCTCTAAAGGTTAAACATCACAAGGTCATTTTGGATAAAAAAATGAGTAAAATCATATAGATTATTAGATATTGTACGTTACTTTAAAAGAGACATCTGGTATAGCTCTAAGTATTAAACTAGTTAAGGAGAAAAGAGAAATGATTGTCAGAAAAATGAATTGAGGGCAAAGGGGGAGAAAGAGCCTGTCTTGTTAGCTTATATTTGTCAAGTTCTTTGTGTTGAATCTCTGATTTAATCTTTGATAAAATCATTTCGGGGAAGTCTCTCATTCTGAGTTTACGAAATGGCACCACGAGCCTCAAGGAGACTGTGTATCATCCAAGTTCACAGGGGTAGGAAGTGGCAAGGCCGGGATTTGAGTCGGTTTGACAAAGCCCACGATTGTACCATCCCATGTCCCCTCCAGTATGAAGACAACATACATGTAACTTCATTCCTAGAGAGACACTCTCTTCCAAAGCTCAGTTTGCCCTGGGATTCGCCTCGTGAATCTGGCTATGAGCTGTGATGGTTATAAAAGTGGCCCCCACCTTGGGCTGCTCTTTCCTAAAACCTATTATGTTGCAGGGGGAATGGTTGATGCTCATAGGTAACCTCTACAAAGGCAGATCCATTGAAGTAAGTCAAGATACGTCTGTCAGAGGGTCGGCTGTTGAAGAGACAAGCCTGGTGAACCACAAAGAGGACCACTCACTGGGATGACCAAAGGGACGTTGAGGATAAGGTGTGACTGGTCTGGCTGGTGAAGAATGGGCGAGAAATGACCAGCCAGCGAGAGAAATGCATTCAGAGCAAGAGAAAAGGAGCGCACAAATCTGAAGAGCTAAGAAAATGCTGGTACGATACAGAAACGTCAGTGACTGTCATCACTTTTGAACCTACTTTATATTCTCATGGCTCATCCTAGACCATCTCTGATTTTTATCATTTCCCTGAATGATAGGTGTCGTCATCACCGTTTTAGAGAAGAGGGAACGGAGATGCAGGAATAGTAGTGAATGAATCCAGGAGCGAAGTCCCTGGAACAGGGACGGGCATAGCTGCTGATGGAAGGTCATCATGTGGCTTGAGAACTGCCGGGGGGTGATGGTTCGGATAAGCTCCATTTATACTTTGCTCACAGCCGTCTAAGCCTAGTAGACACGGTCTCTTATTTAAATCAGTGCTTTTGAGGGGGTGTGGACACTACCAATCTGCTATTCAACAGCAAAGACTGAGTCTCAGAGAAATTAATCAGTCCATGTCATAAACCTTTGGCATGAGCCTCTTGAAATCGTATATATGTATATTTTTGTGTGTGGGTTTGCTGACATGCGCTTTCTGAGGGACGGCTAGGTAGCTTGCACCCACTTCTCGAGGGAGCTCGTGATGTGAAAAGAAGAACCACTATGTCTGTTCAAGGAGGGCGTGGGTGCAGAAAGGCTTGGTCATCTGGCGGGGGTATGGTCTGCAAGAGGGAAGGTTCTGTGGACGTGGCTCCCTGGTCAAGTCGGGAGAGAGTCCTCAGAGAGGAGCACTGAACAAATCGGTACGTTTCCGAAGATGGTGGGAGGCTGTCTTTGCACCATTAGAGAAGGGAAGTACAAGTATGAAAGGGGGAAAGCTAGAAAGAACTTTATGGTGTTGGAGTGCAATTCATCGTATGGGTATAAACTCATGTTGTCAACATGCAGAGAGAGAGAAATACATGTAGATTGCGTGGGTGACACACAATCTACATTTATTTCTCTACAGGCTGACACAGGTATCATACATACATGTACCCACTCCTGTAGCAGTGAGCACACCTCAAGCAAAGACTGAGAAGCTTACGTCCCAGCCAGTGTAGGACAGAATCCGTATTTGAACCTAGGCGATTGTTGGACCCCATGTCCTGCAGTCCTTAACTACAGATGCTGTTAAAGTTGAGAAAGTTGGAGAAAGTGAGTGGAAGGTCAGAAATAATGCGGATCTACTTTAAAAAAACAAAACACTTTTTTTTCCCCCGCTGAATCCTTCAATAGAATCATTTCATTATAATGCTACATCTTTCCATTCTTTGCGGGGTTATCAAAATTTTCCTGGGGCTATTCCTATTTGTCATTGCTCTTGGACCACACAAACGTACACAGTGTTTTGCAGTTTGAATTAATACAGATAGTATTTGCATACATGAATCTAATGGTAACAAGTCATTGCTAAGGTCACAGAAGACAAAAAATCTAGATAGTCTGGTAACGACATAAGTTTTCTTGACTGCACAACAGCACTTTGAGTCTCGGTCAGTTCATATCACTGTTTGATTGATAATCTCAAAGAATGGTTAACTAACTTGTTTAAACAGTTTCTCTCAGAGGGCACTATAGTTTGCAACTAATTATTGCGACTCGCATGCATTCATCTCGGAGTCACGGATATGTGATCTTGTGGCTCATACCTTCTGGGTATCTGTGAAGCGGAGATCAAGCTGGAAAAATAGCACTTTCTTACAGACAAAGCCATTTGTGGAAAGTGACTGCGTGACCCTCCCTTCTGTCGCCTGTTTCACCCTGGATAGAGGGAATTTTGTGATATTATAGGAGACTGTTCTAAAAATTTAAGGATAGTTGAACATGAAAGCACCTATCAACTTTTGTTATCAGACATATTTTTCAGACATGGTGTCACGCTGTCCGTAAAAGAAGTATTTTATCACGCAGAGCTAGGCCTGGCACTGACGTCCGCCGCACATCTGTCACTGGCACAGGGACTGACTGGTCCATTGGCAGGAATGTTACCTTAAAAGCAGGCTCGGAAAGGCTTTCCAGAACTCTAGCCGCCCTGAACTCGCTAAGGAGGATGCTCCAGTGTCAGCCCTAAATGACGCAGCGAAATACCTGCAGAGAAGTGAACCAAGGGGCAGAGATACAAAGTAGAACTGGTGGAAAACAGCCCAGATGAAAAGCCAATGGCACCGTGGGGCACACAGAGTCGCGTTTGAAGTCCAGATCTTCTCATCCACGTGCCCGTGGAAGGAAGAAGAGTCTGAAGCTTGATCCAGTGGGGCCTGTAATAGGACACGAATCCCTGAGTAGATAAAAAATGGGGCAGCTGGCTGAGACTGTGTGGGTTTTTTCAGAGCACCTTTCTTTTACATAAGTACGAATGGTGATGTTCCATTTGACTGGCGCTTCGATGGGCAGGGCTGGGTGGAAGAGTCGAAAGCCTGCCTGGGGTGTGAAATGAGCGAATTCCGAGCTTCTCCATCATCCCCGCAGGGCTGTGTCCTCAAGGCGCTGCGTTCGAAAGCACCGTAGTTCAGAATTGATTCGTATTTAGAAAAATACTATTAAAACATCTTGCAATCTTTATAGCTAGGAATGATTGTAGACAAAGATGTGTACTTTTAAAAATGATGCCATTGGCATTCCCGTCGTGGCTCAGTGGAAACGAACCCGACTACGAGCCATGAGGTTGCAGGTTCGATCCCTGGCCTCGTTCAGTGGGTGAAGGATCTGGCGTTGCTGTGAGCTGTGGTGTAGGTTGCAGACACAGCTCGGATCTGGCATTGCTGTGGCTCTGGTGTAGGGCGGCGGCTACAGCTCCGATTAGACCCCTAGCCTGGGAACCTCCCTATGCCGTGGATGTGGCCCTAAAAAGACCAGAAAAAGGAAAAATAATGCCATTTACAGCACCATGGATGCAACCAGAGATTCTCAAACTAAGTGAAGTCAGTCAGAGAAAGACAAATAGCATATGATAACACGGAATGTGGAATTCCAAATACGGCACAAACGATCCCGCCTACGCAACAGAAGCTGGTCATGGACTCGGAGAGCAGACTTGTCCCTGCGGAGGGGGAGGGAGTGGGATGGATGCGACGTTTGGGTTAGAAGATGCAAACTTAGATTTGGAGTGGGTAAATGATGGGATTCTGCTGTACAGCTCAGGGAACTATGTCCCATCTCGTGGGTTAGAACATGATGGAAGGTAGTATTAAAAAAAGGATATACCTCTGTATGACTGGGCCGCTTTGCTGTACAACAGAAATCGAAGGAACACTGTAAATCGACTATAATATTTTTTTTTAAATTGCTTTTTTACCCTTGCTCCTTCTCAAAGTTTTTTCTCCCCATGTTGCCAGACACAGGACTCTGGTGCTCACTGAACTCCTTATAGTCGCCCCCAATCTGGCCCATACCATGCTGAAGACACTTTTTCCCTGCTTCCTCCTCTTCTCCTGGAAAGAGCTGAGACTTCAGAATCAATGCCATCTGATGAACCACCCTTGTTCTGCTCTTAAGATGTGAGCGGGTAACTTATAAGCACTTCGGGCTTCCCTTTGAGAGAGAAGATGATAATTCCTGCCTTGGAAGTTTATTTTGAGAATTGATTAGAAATAAAAGATTAGCACAATATACGGAGCCTCTTAGGGTATCAGTTAATAGTAAACAATAATGATTAATAAGATTTGCCCACAATTCTGCTGCTCTTACATTAACTAAACTGTTCATGTTTCATTTCCATGGATATTTGCAGTTAAAGAAGCCCATTTAATCCAATGAAGTCCCCGATATATCAAGTATTTCTCAAAATACTTAGGAGGAGTGCTTCAATGTTCTGAACAAAACTTAAATCAATGTAGATACCAACTACTTTTTTTTTTTTTAATTTTTTGTCTTCTTTAGAGCCGCAACCATGGCATATGGAGGTTCCCACACTAGGAGTGGAATCGGAGGTATAGCCACTGGCCTATTCCACAGCACAGCAGCACAGGATCTGAGCTTAGTTTGTGACCTACACCACAGCTCAGGGCAACGCCAGGTCGTTAACCTACTGAGTGAGGCCAGGAATCAAACCTGCGTCCTCATGGATGCTAGTCAGATTGGTTCCCGCTGAGCCACGATGGGAACTCCAGGTTCCAACTACTTTTACTGTAGAAAAATTATAGGTATCCTGTGTATCTATCTATCTATCTATCTATAGTGGTAAATTTGGCTCTGACTAGAGTTATTTTTCTCCTTCTCTCAGAGTAAGTATAAAAGGATCCATTGAAAAATACTTTAAAATTAACTGTGTCGATACACTAAATTCATACATATGGAAACTCTAGTTAGTAAAACCTTCCCATATATTCACATTCTTGAAAACATAAACCTGTAAGGCAAAATTATGTCATATGCTTTTCACCAAAATGTTAAAAGATGCCTTTGCTCTGCCTTCAGTCAGGTTGATATAAATTTCAATAGCAGAACCAAAATATAGCCGGGTGAAATTTCTAAAAGGCAGGAAGGATGTTGTTGCGTCCTTGGCAAATTGGGATTTATGTACAAAAGAAACTACGGAGGGTGATCAAGAATCGATTTGTAGATAAAAAATAGTGAATGGATGTATATTACCAACCAACCAAGCAGGAATGAATGATAATATTCACATTGCCCTTATTTTTTCTCTCCCTCCCTCCCTTATTTTTTCCCTTTACTTCTTTATTTTTGTTTATATTATTTTATTTTTTTTTTTGCTTTTTAGGGCCCCACCTGCAGGATATGGAGGTTCCCAGGCTAGGGGTCGAATCAGAGCTGCAGCTGCCAGCCTATGCCTCAGCCACAGCAACACAGGATCTGAGCCTCATCTGTGACCTACATCACAGCTCTCAGCAGTGTTGGATCTTTAACCCACCGAGCAAGGCCAGGGATCAAACCCACATCCTCATGGATACTAGTTGGATTCGTTTCTGCTGAGCCACATCAGGAGCTCTGCGTTATTAATATGTACCGTGTGCGCATGCTGTTTACAATTTGATAGCAGTAGTCATGAATGTGGCATCTTTTCTACTTGGAATAAGAGACCCATCATCGAATTAGGTCAGGAGGTCCCATGTGCCCTGGTCCAATCATATTCCCATCTTCTTTTTCTTTCCTTGGTTGTGCTTCTATGTACATATCCCTAAATGATATAAGCAAGACTTTAAAAAATGTTTGGCAAAGCCAAACTGGGTTGCAAAAGGGAATAACCACAGCACCACCCTTAAAAGAAGGGTCCAGAAAAGCAGCTGAGAAGAGCATCTGGATCATAGTCTGACTTTAGCTTCTTCAAGAGTTTACTAAAGCTCTTGACTCTCAAGTCAGTGGCAAAGTCAGTGCGTGGAGACATGCAATTGTCCTAAAAAACATATAGCTCAGCAGAATTGGGTCAGCTGACAGTGCTAGAAGATGGGCCAGGTGTTGGAAGTCCAGAACCGACGTGAGGTCTCCAGCTTCTGAGCTCCCCTGGTTGACTTTTTCTTCTAACACACAGGTCGTAGAGGACCACTTGCTTTGAGGGAGAAATGAGCATTATCAGCTGATCCAGGCAGCAGGACATGAAAATGGAAAGGACTGGGACTTTGGAGTGAGTAGCTGCAACCTATTTCCTTTAGGATACGGACAAACAACGAGGTCCTGCTACACAGCATAGGAAACTATAGCCAATTTCCTGGGAGAGACCATCATGGACAAAAATATTTCAAAAGTATATATTTCTGTACAACAGAAATTGGCTCAACCTTGTAAATCCACTCTATTTGAATAAATTAAGAATCCATGGGAGATAAATTTTTCAAGATTGTGCGTGTGGGGGGATTCTCGCGGTGGCTCAGCGGTAACGAACGTGACTAGTGTCCCTGAGGTGGTGGGTTCGATCTCTGGCCTCGATCAGTGGGTTAAGGATGTGGTGTTGCCATGAGCTGTGGTGTAGGTTGCAGATGAGACTCGGATCTGGCATTGCTGTGGCTGTGGCATAGGCCGGCAGCTGCAGCTCCAGTTCAGGGAAAAAAAAAAAAAAAAAAAAAAAAAAAGGCTGAATGTTTAAAAGTATTATTTGGCTATTGACTATTTTTTGGGTGTAGAATTTTCTTCATGACTTGACGTTTCACTGTCTTGATTTTCATGCTATACAGTCATTTAGATTCTTGATTTTTTATATATAATCTGAGTGTTTTTTTCCCTCTCTCTTTCCATAACTTGTAAACTCTTTTTTACTGTCAGCATTTAGAAAGCTCACAATATATAGGTCTCTTTCCATCCACTGTGCTAGGGATTCAAACTGGCAGCTAATATTTCTTAGTTCTGCCAAAATTTTCCATGTTCCTTCTCTGATAATTCCTCCCCTTTATTGTCTCTTTCTGTTTTTCTACAGCTCCTTGTTCTCTCTTTCTTCCACCTCTTTGATGTTTTGCTTGTCTTTCTGAGAATTTTTCCTTGATTTTACCTTCTTAATAGCCTATTAGAATTTTAAACTTTTCTTTCTCTCTTTTCTTTCGTTCTTTCATCCGTCTGTCCTTCCTTCCTTCCTTCCTTTCTTTTTCTTTCCTTCCTCTTTCTCTCTCTCTCTCTCTCTCTTTTAGGGCCATACCCACAGCATATGGAAGTTCCCAGTCTAGGGCTTCAATCAGCACTGCAGCTGCCATAACCAGAATTGCATCTGAGACCTATCCTGCAGCTTGTGGCAATGCAGGATCCTTAACCCACTGAGCAAGGCCGGGGATCAAACCTGCATCCTCCCTAGTGAGGTTCTTAGCCTGCTGAGCCACAAGGGCAACTCTTGCCATGATATTTTTAAATTTCAGAAGCTTTTTCCTATTCTCTGAATGGTTATCTCTGCACTGCCTTGCCCCAGGACCAAATTATCATCTCTCATCTCCCGCATAGTGCTGATAATAACGTTCTTACTTTTGAAGGTACTGCCTTTTTCCTCTAAGATGGATTATGTTTTTTATTTACTTGTTTGTTTGGAATGGTCTGTGATTTACATGTTACAGGCTTTTCTTAAGACATTTGAGGGGTTCCTATTACGGCTCAGTGGTAACGAACCCAGCTAGCATCCATGAGGATGTGGGCTCAATCCCTGGCCTTGCTTAGGTGTTAAGGATCTGGCATTGCTGTGAAGGTTGCAGAGGTAGCTTGGATTCTGAATTGTTGTGGCTGTAGTGTAGGCTGGCAGGTGCAATTCTGATTTAACCCCTATCCTGGGAACTTCCCTATGCTGCAGGTGCAGCCCTAAAAAGCAAAAAAAAAAAAAAAAAAAGTTTGATCCTACTTTTTGTCTTCTCATATTAAGAGTGTGGAAAATGTGACTGGAACTCACAGATATGTGTGTGTGGGGGGGATGTGTTTCCATATGATTTTATGGAGTTTTCTGAATAGGCTTTTTTTCTTCCAATAGCAAGCCATTGGCTCTTCGTATATCTCTTGTTGAGTATATTGATTGGGCAATATATTTAGGTGTTTCATCTTGGTCTGGTTGTATTCCCCAAGGAAGCGTTTCCCAGTTTCTGCCTGGATGGTTGTGCTTCTGAGATTCCGACAGCATTAGAGGGAAAAGGCCGGGAGTTCTCATCACTCAGTGTTCAGCTTGAGCTTCTCTAATTCTGTGCCTGCCGATCTCCGGTCCTGGGCTCTCCGCTCTACCTTCTCCGTGAGTTTGGGGCTAGTGTAACTTGTGACCTATTTATTCTCTCTCTTAAAAGGGTCAAGACCTAGCTGGTCATCTTTCTTGCCACCTCTCCTTGGCTTTTGCTGGTTCTGTGGACCCTCAGCTTGGATCCTGATCTTGGGTGGGATTTGCTTAACGCTCAGAGTAGTGACCTTCCTGGAGCCAGCTGCCCGGCTCATACCTCAGGGCCTTTCCAGGCCTCCTCCTTTGAGGGTATGTGGCTCTCCAGGTGCTGACCATGTCTGGAGCCCAGAGCATCTCAAAGGAGGGAGCCAGCCTCAGTCCCTCCCTGAGACAGTCATGTGGTACCGCCAAGATGACGCTCAAGTGGCATCCTGCATGTCCAGGTTGGCGTGGGAGGCAGTTAGTCCCCCAGAGTCTTAAGTGGGAGGCATCTCATTAACATACCTCCCTTCTGCAGGAATCAGGCTCAGAAAAATAGAAGTAGACATCCACGTATTTGACGAACACTACAGAGCATTGACTGTGTCCCAGGCATTGTTTAAGCGCTTTATTTTTAGTGGCTTTAGCCTTTAATCCCGACAACCATCTTAGGAGAAAATGACTTTCAGAGGCAGGCATTATTATTAGATAATAACAGGGCTCATAATGAGGAGACCGAATCTCAGAATGGTAAGGTCATGGGCCCAACACGTGTTGGGGTGGGATTAGCGCATCATTTAAACCACTGTGCTCTGCTGCCCCAGGCTTCTCTCTCCCCACTTCTTTCTCTGTCCCCCCCCCTTCTTCTGCTGGGGCCCACCTCCCTACCTCACGGTGAGCTCCTCATCCAGGCTGAGGACTTGTTATCATACACAAGAGCCAATGTGCTGAGAAATCCCTTTTCTCCCTTGATGAAGCCAGGTTCCCATGGCTACCATCTTACTAGGGAAGAGTCCAGAAAGCTTGCTTGCTACCCTAAAGCTAACTCAAAGCCAGCCCAAGGGTTTTTCTTTTGGCCCTCATCTTCTTTTAGAGAAAATCTTGGGACAGGAGGACTTTAAAAGAAAGGAATTACAACCGTTACGTAGCGGCAACTCCTCTTTCTGGTTAAATTAGACAAGAAAATGACCCTGAATGCTGTTTCATCATAAACACCATACAAAGGCATCCGAGATGGAGCGTAGGATTCTCTTTTAAACAGCGGTTAGGGAGAAAGCGGATCGATAGAATTCCCTTATATGTGGGACAAAGGGGCCTTGGAGAGGAAGGGTGATGCTGGGTGATGAGGCCAAGGTTCCAGCTGGGGGTCAGGAAGTAGGGGAAAGCGACGGGAGGCATGTCTGACCCATGTAAGATGTTTACCAATGAAAGGGAAGAGAAAATTAAAAAATCAGGTGTCAAACATTGGCTCCATATGTTCAGAGGGAGAAGAAGGGGAATATATGTGTGTGTGTGTGTGAGAGAGAGAGAGAGACTGAGTCATTTTGCTGAAGAGCAGAAGTTGGCACAACATTGTAAATCAACTGTGCTTTGATAAAACAGAGAAACATAATTGCTAAGAAAAGTAAAATCTGGTTGTAAAGTCTTGGCAACTACAAACATAATCGTTCCATGTTGGTGAGTCTCTATTTCTCTCAAGTTTTCTTTACCGTTTTCCCTTTAAACACAGGTGCATTTAAAAGGGCCCTGTGGGGATACCTGGTCCCGTCAGGCCTGGAGAGGAAGCAAGGGCACATGTCTCTGTTGGCTTTTCTTTGCTGTGTTAGTTTGTCCAGATTTTCCCTGCTGTTTAATAAAGCACCAATTGAGAAGGCTAACGAGAGCATTTATAATTTGTGCCTGCCATTACTATGCTAAACTTGACTATTTAATCACCAAATTAATTTTACAGTTATAACCATAGGATTGCACAATGTTTGTGGTGTAAACATTTGGGGATTTTAAAATATAAAAATACTTAATATCCCAAAACTGTCCCAGTGTGTAAGTAGTTATCAAAATAAGTCTAAGAAGCATGCCAAAATCTATTAAAGAAATATATACCCTTGATACGGCATTACAATTTGCACAGCATATTTGCCTTTCTAATGGCATTTGTCCTCAGAACTCCGTTGTGTTCTATGTATTTGATGTACCTGAAACCTCAGTATTGTCTCAACAACAGCTGGCCTGGACATGAGGCGATAACAGTAACATTTGTGGCAATTATGGTGAGGACAGCTTTAATGAAAGGTTGTTGTCTGGAGTTAGTAACCCCCCCCCAAAGATGTGTTAATAGTCTGAATTAATTATGCTATTACAGCAAAAAAGAAAAAAAACGAGCCAAAAGAAAACAGACCAAAACCCCAAAAGCAACCCTCATTGTGTCAGTCCAATTATGAAAACAATGATTTTCTCGTCTTGATGAAAAAGCAACATTTTTTTAAGGGTCTGAATTTTCAGCTGTAGGTATCAGCTTTCCATTTTGCTGTTATTGTTGCTGGGAAGGTCATGGCACCAAGGACCCTTCAGTTGCCCAGCCCACTGGAATATAAACAAGTGTGGAAGCCGCTGGGCATGACGCGTCATTCGGTGCAGGCAATGTCTTTCATAGGCCAGGTACAGTTTCTGGGGGAGGCCCCAAGACCATTCAGGAGACTAGGCAACCGAGAAAGGGATGGGCTGCCACAGTTGCCATGAGATGGAGAGCCTGAGGTTTCTCAGGAAGCCCTGTTCTGTCCCAACCCTGTTCTTCTTGGCTCCCAGAATCTGCATCCGGAGACCACCTAGCAGGTCGATGTCAGAGCTGGGCTCTTAGGCCTGTTATCGCCGCCATGTGAAGTTTTGTTCTTTTACGTTCTATACTTGTGCTGTCCAGCAATGGTGGCCACTAGCCACTTGGGGTCATTTCAGTTGAAATTGATGAAAATGAAATACATTGAAAAGTTCGGTTCCTCAGCTGCAGTAGTTACATGTCAAGAACTCAACAGCGATAAATGATTAGCGGGTACCATATTGGACAGTGCAGAGGCCATTTCTGTTATCTCAGAGACTTTGGGTTGCTCCACATGCTAAAAGGACATACACCTTATGATTACCGCTGTAGTCTTGTTTCCAGAAGCTGATGAAAATGGTATTTTAGTATTACATGGAGCCCCTCTACTAAAGGTCCATGTAAGTGTAGTAAAAACTAAGAAAAGTAAACACAAAAAATGTTGGAAAAAAGTAGACAAAAATAACATTGTCGGAATAAGAGTGTGAAGTATATTGAAGTAATTCTTGGGGAGAATTGAACTCTCAGATATATGAAGCCACAGAGGAGAGAGCAAATCCATTTTTCTGTTTTTGTATAATTTTCATTAAAAAAAATCGCTGTCCAAAGGTCTCTAAGCTTAGGTGCAAATGTTGAGTTATATTGGACAGTTCTGAGCTAATCAGAATTAAAGTTCATTTCATCAAGACAAAAATCTAAGTATTAGATTTGGATTCTGTATTTGCCTGAGGTAATGGCTAAAAAAAACAAACAAAAAAACCTAGGCAAAATCGTTTATAGCAGATAAGTGGGAAAGAAAGCCTTTGTTGATTTTTTTATTGCCTGTTTAGCTTCAGGGACTAGGGAGTAATAAAAACACTAAATGGTACCTTGGTGGCCTGAATAAGTTAGTGATCTTTCCAAAGGTACGAACTCTCAATGAGTGATTAGTTTAAACCTAGCAAAACCCTTGCTCACCAAATGTAATTTATAGTAATTATAGTAAGTTCTTCCCTATAGGCTTTTCCAGATGATTTGTAATAAAGTCCAACTAAATACTGTCTGAAATAACAGTCGTTTATGGTGTAATACACTAAAACACAAATCTGTTACTTTCCTTTATTCTATAATAGAGTTTTTAAATAACATAGCGTCTGGGATAGTGTTATGGGTAATTTTTAGTCGATGAAGAAAGAGAAATTTTCAGAAGTGTATTTTTCAGTAATAGGATTGAAAATATAGGAGGGAGTGCAAGTCCGACGAGCACAAGCTGGGTTCGAAGAAAGTGGAAATATGTCACAGAGAAAATGACACCATTATTCGGAATGTAGTTGGGCACCCCTCTTTCAGATAATCTCGTAAGCAGGTCACCGTCATCTCAAGTGTCCTCTGGGAGGTGTTGATGTCTTTTGGGAGGTGGCTGGAAAGTGAAAGTCAAAAATAAGCTCTTTGGCTACCATGCTGATTGGACGCGTATGGCAGCAGGAAACAGTGACTAGAGGCCAGCGAGAGGTTGTACCAGGCTCTGTAGGGATGGTACCCTTGGTCCTTGGTCTAGTCATTGTCATCTCCAGTACCAGGATGCCCGGACAGCAGGCATCAGCAGCCTTAGGGCACACGTCTGCATGTGACATTGTCATCAGTGTCGGTGTCCTCTTGCCACTTAGAGCACGAGCTGGACCCCCCTGGCAATTCAAAGAACAAAGAGCAGACACTAAGTGTAGCAGAGGGGGGCTGGATCCCAGTATATACCCCCTCAGAACTGCTGGAATCATTTGTGGTGAATTCTGAAATTTTTCTCATGGAAAATTTCAGACAAATGGAAGCAGGGAAAATTATAGTGAACCCAAGGTACCCATCCCGCACCTGTAGCAATTATCACTTCATGGCTGCTTTTCCTTTTATCTCCTCTTGTCTACTTACTGAGTTGTTTCCAGGTGAATGTGCGTGAACCATGAGACATGGAGGGTGATGGGAGAATGATGCGATCTTAAAGTGACTTCATCAGAGTAATGCCAGTGTCTGTGGTTCCAGATGTGGTATCTTTACCGGAGCTGCTCGGCAGCAGCCCTCCCAGCTGGTGTATGAATCCCCAAATGCTTTGTCCTTACCTCATACCTATCATGAAAGAAAAGCAGAAATATCTTGCCTTTCTATGGCAGAGACAAGTCCTCCTTCATTGTCTTGCTTCAGGACTAAGTCAGTTCACGGGGGGTCTTTCTCGATGTGGTTGAGTGCTGTCTTTACATCTCGGTATTCAACAGAATGTCCCCTGGTTCATTACATTTGTGCTCTTTTGCCACATGCAACCGATGAGCAAGAGAGGGCAAACATTCTGCTTTTTGGTAAGATGTGCGTGCAGGAGGTTGGGATAGAAGATCAGTGAAAATTGAGGGCCATGCTACACCTGGGAATTGTCTAAATGGCCATTTGAGATGCCCTTCAAAATTGAGGGCGAGTTTGATGTCCTTTCAATACTTGTTGAACTTCTTGGGATTTTAGAAACGACGCGTATCCAGCCTATTCCCATTGCTGCTCAGCACATTAAGAACTTGATGGTGTATCTGTGAAGATGTGGCTTCCATCCCTGGCCTCGCCCAGTTGGTTAGGGATCTGGCATTGCCGAAAGCTGCGGCGTAGGTCTCAGATGGTGCTCAGATCCAGTGTTGCCATGACTGGGGTAGGCCTGCAGTTACAGTTCTGATTCAACCACCCCAATCTGGGAGCTTCCATAGGCTGCAGGTGCAGCTCTAAACTAAAAAAAAAAAATTGTAGCCCCTTGCTGTTCCCTTCCTGGTTTCCTGATTGCTTCCACATCCCCAGGAGATGTGTTTGTTGTCCCTGAGGAGCATGGAGAGGAGTCTCCAAAGCCCAGATCCAAAGGGGAGAGGCTGGGAGGAGGTACGATTTCCTTTCCACTTAATGGAGGGTCAGGTTGATGGCTGCACATTCCTCTCTATAACCCCTATTTTCTTATCATCAGTGGGAGGGCACACCTCCTCTATGAGCACCAAAGGAAGGTCACCTATCCTGTTGACTCGGAGAGTTAACCACATCGGAGTGTATTGCAGTGAATAGGGCATGTAGCATGTCCCTAAGGGGTATGTAATCAAGTGAGGAGCCTATTATTGCAACACTGTAAGCCTTTGAGGGGAAGAAATGTATCCACCCCAAGCACTGCACATACAGAAGGCTTCCTCTGTGGCAGGTGGGTTATCTCGCCTGAGCTTCAGAACAGTGACCCATGAGGTGGCTCTTCGTATTACCTCTCTTTGGCAGGGGAGGAAACAAAAGCTTAAAGAGGATGCTTAACTTGCTTGAGGCCACACAGCTTTTTAATGGCGACGTCAACATGGTACCAGTGTGTTGGGCTCGGCTCTCCAACGTCTTCCAGTCCATCCTCAGCCACCTCCTTAGGGCTGGATGTGCCTCTCACTTTCCGAACATTTTCAGGGTTTGCGTCGGGACCAGGCAGGGTACAGATGTGCAGCTGCAGAGTATCATTGATGATCAGAAAAAAATAAACCTTTTTCACGAGTGAGGGCGCAGAAGCCTGCTTTATGTGGGAGACGCGTCAATTTCGCGCTTGCCATAGTCAGCCTTTGTCACCAGCCTTTTGACTGGCGTGGCGCTCATAAGGAGTCAGAATGGTCCCATGTAGGGATGAGATGTCAGAAACTTTGAACTGATGAAAAATGACTGTTAGTAAATTAAGCTGCCATTCTAAATAGCCGCATTTCTTGTCTCATAGTCATGTAATCTACCTGAAAACAATTACGTTTAATTATATGAAACAACGACTATCAGGATGACAATTTGGGTGCACCTAATGCAAAATCTAGGTCAGTTAATGGGAGCTTACACTGAGCTGTGCTTTTCCATTTTATTAGTATTTAATGATGAATTTCTTGTCCTTTTTGATGTAAGAAGTTATTCTAAGAGGGGTAGAGACAGCTAAACGATATTGGTTAGATGATGAAATTAAGATGCTTACAAAGAAGCAAGGATACATAGTCTGTTTACATATAATATTTATATTTTTAATCGGCTGGATAAGTAAACCCAAGAAACACTCAAATTGTTGTTTTTTTTTTAGTATTGTTATTTTTCATCACTAAGAAAGTTGAAGTGTTTTAAAGAGGACATGCCAGTTTTTAATGGAGATTTTCTGAAAAACATCTTTGAAATCATCACCAATCCTTGTAGGTGTGGGTTCAGATAGAGTCAGCTGTGATGAAAATGATACATGGTAAAAGGAAGAGCAGGATAATTTATATTCAGCAGAAGCTGAAGTACTAATTCAGAGAGAAGATTTCAAGATGAAATGTATCCTGGAGTTAAAAAAAAATGCAATTATCCTAACTACTACATTCCTTAGCCAACCAAAATTTACTTTTGTATCTCTGCTATGAAGGCAGTGTCTAGTAGGGGGTAATGGAGTTCTTTTTTTCATTAAAATCTATAGGTTTTGCTTATTCTTGAGAATAAAAATAAAATTTTCAGGAAGGTTGATGCAGAGTGGTAATTTTTCCTAAGTATAACTTCTTTAAAACAAGATTCTTAACTCATCTTTTATTCAGTGATTATGTTTACTTCAGGTTTTATTAGGAAAAAATGTTACAGTCATACAATCCGAACAGCAGAAGTAAAAATGTATTTCGTTTGTCACTTGTTATATATTTATTTATTTTTTTTTATCTACTAGGGATGCGAATGTTTAGTTCTCATCTTCATGGCGCTTCACAAGCCTATTGTGTGCACATGTTGGTAACCCTTCAATTTACAAATGTGCTTTAGTTGTCCTTGCCTGATGAAAGCACCTGACCAAATGACAGCCAAGAGAAAAAGAACACATGCCACCATTGCAGCTTTTAACTGTCATAATCTTTAACTTCCTTGTCAAGGAATTCACGTCTTCCTTTTGTGCAAATATTTAATTGCACAGGGTAATCCGATTCATGTTGTCAGGAAGAAGCAAAATACAGTACATTCTGAATATGACCTTCTTTATTAAATATTCTACTAGCACCACTCATGGTTGCAGAATTGTACAAGCTATTGACATGGATCTGGAAGCTGGCAAAACCCCTGATTACAAGAAACAAGCCTTGCCTTATTAATCTTCCAAAGAGCTATGCAAATGCTATTTTTCTCCCAACTTTTTGTAAAGAGAACAGCATAATGGGTAGATCAGTGGAGTTAACAGCAAAGAAAAGGACACCGTCATTTGATTTTTAAACTTATAGATTCTTTATTTTAATCTTAACCTCAAGGCAGCTTAATACTCTTCCTGCTCTCTTATGCTACTGCATTTCTTGAGATTAAAAAAAATGAATGCTAAATAATTTACACCCATAGGGTAAATAATTATTACATTTTATTATATTGGTAAGGTGCTTTCACTATTCTTATTATATTTCAAGAGAAAGTTAAAAAGAGTCTAATCAATGATAGTGATTGATTACAACAGAGAAATGCTCGTGTAGACAGCTAAGTATGTGTGTTAAAATTCAAATGCAGCCAATGCTTAAAATGCCAAAGAGGAGGTCATTATATCAGGATCATATAAGGCATAATACCTAGAGAGGGCTCAAAAGCGAAATTGGCATCTAATTTAAGTCGGCAGAGTTTTCAGGCTTGAACTTAATTAGTAGGATGTCATAGTGAGTACCGAACCCTCCGCCAAGCCAACAACAGAGGAGGGCAACAAGTAAGAGCAGCAAGAATATACAAACGTGGACAAATCGAATGAAAAAGTCTAAAATAGGGAGCTCCCATCATGGCTCAGTGGAAACGAATCCAACTAGGAACCGTGAGGTTGCGGGTTCGGTCCCTGGCCACGCTCAGTGGGTTAAGGATCTGGGATTGCTGAGAGCTGTGGTGTTGGTCGCAGACTCAGCTCGGATCTGGTGTTGCTGTGGCTCTGGCGTAGGCTGGTGGCAACAGCTCCGATTAGACCCCTAGCCTGGGAACCTCCATATGTCTCGGGCTCGGCCCTCAAAAAGACAAAAGACAAAAAAAAAAAAATGTATTATAGAAGGAAGGGTGAAAGGGAGAAGTAGAAGTTATACAGTGATCTGATAAAATGCATGCATCTTTCAGGGGTTAGTAATATAAAATGTATGCATTGGCTTTGCATTTTGAATAACTGTCTCTCTAGTGTAGCCAAAGTAGATATGATTACATTTTTTTTATTCATTTTAAATTTTGATTTAATTAAAAATTATATATTTTTATTGATATATAGTTGACTTAGAATATTTACTTTCATGTGTACAGTTTTATATACATATAAATGTATATGTGTATTTTTTTAAGTTTATTTTCCGTTACCAGGTTTTTCTTTTTTTCTCGTCTTTTTGTTTTTTCTAGCGCCACACCCATGGCATATGGAGGTTCCCAGGCTAGGGGTCGAATCGGAGCTGTAGCCACCAGCCTACACTACAGCCACAGCAACTCAGGATCTGAGCCGCGTCTGCGACCCACACCACAGCTCATGGCAACGCCAGATCCTTAACCCACTGAGCAAGGCCAAGAATCAAACCCGCAACCTCATGGCTCCTAGCCGGATTCGTTAACCACTAAGCCACGACGGGAACTCCTCCATTACAAGTTATTACAAGATACTGAGTTTAGTTCCCTGTGCTATACAGTCGGTCTTTGTTGGTTATCTATTTTATACACAATAGTGAGTGTATTTTAATACCAAACTCCTAATCCTTTCCCCTTTGGTAACCATAAGTTTGTTTTCTAGGTCTCTAAGTCTATTTTTGTTTTGTAACTAAGTTAATTGGAAACGTTTTTTAAGATTCTTTTTGTGTATACATGTACCACGTCTTCTTTCTTCATTCATCCGCTGATGGACATTTAGGTTGATTCCATGTGTTGGCTCTTGTGAATAGTGCTGCATTAAACACTGGGGTGCATGTATCTTTTTGAATCAGAGTTTTCTCTGGATAGATGCCCCAAAGTGGGATCACTGGATCAGATAGGAACTCTATTTTTGGTTTATTAAGGAGCCTCCCTACTGTTCTCCATAGTGGTTGTACCAATTTACATTCCCGCTGACGGTGCAGGAGGCTGCCCTTTTCTCCACATCCTCTCCAGCATTTATGTTTCTAGACTTTTTGATGATGGTCATTCTGGTTGGTGTGAGGTGACATCTCATTGTAGTTTTGATTTTTCTTCCTCTAATAATTACTGATGTTGACCATCTTCTCATGTGCCTGTTGGTCATCTGTATGTCTTGTTTGGAGAAATGTTGTTTTAGAACTTCCATTTTTTTATTTTTTATTTTTATTTTTTGGTATACAATTGAGCTGCATGAGTTGTTTGCATATTTTGGAGATGAGTCTTCTATTGGTTGCATCATTTGCAAATATAGTCTCCCATTCTGTAGGTTGTCTTTTTGTTTTGTTTATGGTTTCCTTTGCTGTGTAAAAGCTTTTAAGTTTAATTAGGTCCTCTTTGTTGTTTTGTTTTTTTATTTCCATTTTTCTAGGAGACGAGTCCAAGAAAATATTGTTGCAATTCATGTCAATGAGTTTTTTTACTTATGTTTTCCTCTGGTAGTTTAATAGTATTTGCTCTTACATTTAAGCCTTTAATCCATTTTCAGTTTATTTTTGTGTATGGTACAAGAGAATGATCTAATTTCATTCTTTTACATATAGCTGTCCAGTTTTCCCAGCACCACTTGTTGGGGAGACTGTCTTTTCTTTGTTGTATATTCTTGCCTCCTTGTTGTAGATTAATTGACCAAAAGTGTGTGGGTTTATCTCCAGGTTTTCTGTCCTATTCGGTACATCTACATGTCTGTTTTTGTACCAGGACCACATTGTTTTGATAACTGTAACTTATTATTATAGTTTGAAGTCAGGGATTCCTCCAGCTCTCTTCTTTTTCAAGATTGTTTTGTCTATTCGGGGTCTTTTGTGTCTCCATACAAATTAAAAAAAAATTACTTTAGCTGTGTGAAAAATGCCATGAGTAATTTGGTAGAGATTGCACTGAATCTACAGATTGTCTTAGGAAAGATGGTCATTTTAACAGTATTGGTTTTTAAATATATAATTAAACATTCTATGAAGTTTAATTGCACACCCCTGTGTTAGATATTGTTGTTACGTACTATCGCTTGAATTGTTACTGTATGTGTATCTAATCAGATATCCCTTCTACGGAGTATGCATATCCAATTAACATATCTGCATATGTTAATTAACTTGTATCTGTTATAGTGGATGTGTCCATGATGATAGAGCAACACAGATTGTTCCAGAAATCAGAAGACTGAAATTCTAGTCCTGTCCATTTTTAACTATATGTGAAACACTGGGTATCTTTCCTTATTATAAAATGAGAAGCATAGTACCAGCTACGCTCATGTGGGAGAATTAATGTTAGGCTGTGAGTGGCCACATGAGTCTTCCTCACAAAGCTGCCTCCCCTACAAACTGCCTTCTGCTCTTATCCTCCCCTCCCAGGAGGATTCTTCAACCAGAGAATGCCTCATAGCACCCAGCGTATGATCCACTATCTTGTTACCTTATTTACATAGATTCTGAGATGCATTTTTTAAAAGCAATTTAATTTATACAAAATTGGGATTTTTTTTTTTTTTTTTTTGCTTTTTAGGGTGGCATGTGCATCACTAGAGGTCAAATCCCAGCTGCAGCTGCCAGCCTACACCACTGCCACAGCAACTTGGGCTCCAAGCGCTCTCTGTGACCTACACCACAGCTCATGGCAATGCCTGATCCTTAACCCACTGAGCACGTCCAGGGATGGAACCTGCATCCTCATGGACACTAGTCGGGTTCATAACCTGCTGAGACACAACGAGAACTCCCCAAATTGGGATGTGCTTTATCATGTCTGGAGGCTTCTACTCACCCCTGGCTGGTTAGCTGTCATGGTTTAGTTGTCCCTGTAGGTGCAAGCTTGTTTTTCCCAAGTAGGCCATGATGCTCCCTCAGCGTTTCAGCCCACAGACTATTTTAGAACCACTTGAGGAAGGATTGTGTGTCTCACATTGATACCTTCTGATATGATTAAGAAAGTGACAACTTCAGGAGCTCCCATCATGGCTCAGAAGTTAACAAACCCGACTAGCATCCATGAGGATGTGGGTTCAATCCCTGGCCTCACTCAGTGGGTTAAGGATCCGACATTGCTGTGAGCTGTGGTGTAGGCTACAGACACAGCTTGGATCCCGAAATGCTGTGGTTGTGGTGTAGGCTGTTGGCTACAGCTCCGATTGGACCTCTAGCCTGGGAACCTCCATGTACTGCAGGTGCGTCCCTAAAAAGACCAAGGGAAAAAAAAAGGAAAGTGACAGCATCAAAACTTGGAAAATTTGGTAGATTGGTTCATTGCCAACTCAATGATATAGTGTGAAAAACGCAGACAGAAATGACTCTGAATGGCAAAGTTAGTCAAAAGAGTTGGATTCAGAAAGTCATGTTAGAAACATTCTCATCAGTTCATTTTGCTCCTACTTTCCTGTATATGTACACACACACACAAATGTACACATATATATGTGTATGTATGTGTATGTATATACGAATGAAACTGATATATATTTAAGAAAGTCCACTACAGCTTTTACAGTGAAGAAAATAAATACAAATTTCAAGTTACAGGTAGCATTGTGACATGGTTTAATTGGCAGCATTTCCAATTTTAGGATTTGGTGCTTTGATAGCTGCGGCCTTGGTGCAGTCCTTCGTCAGGGAACTGAGATCCTACATCAAGCCACTGCATGCCACTGCCAAAAAAGAAAAAAAATTACAATGTAATAAAATTTTGTTATGCTCACTGAGGTGATAGCGGATCTAACAGCTGATAGTATCTAGAGCTGTATGTGATATGTGTCTTAACTGGGTTTCCGAAACGAGGTCTCATGCTTCCCAAGTTTCTTTTCTACCCTAGCATTAAAGGACACAGTTTCTCCAAACTCTCCTTTTTCCTGGGCCTTCCTCTTCATAGAGGAATCAAATTAGACATGGATAGCAGCATTGATAGCTTCAGAGGCGTAATGGCTGTGTGCTAAGGGACCAGCATAATGTATTTGCATTTTATTGATGCTTTTTGGAGCCCCAAAGACCAAGAGAAGGCTGCTAGTTTGAGTCGTCTCAGGTAGCATGATTAGCTCATACTTATCCTGACAGTTGCCTGTGAATAACAGTAGTTCTCAGGTTCTTGCCATGTGATCTTCTCTGGGATCAACTAAGGGATGATCTTTTCATTATTTGAAAATTAAAATGTAGTTATGTTTATATAATAATACATATTGCAGAAAATGTGGAAAATACAACACTGTGGAAATGGCAGGTTACTCACAGTCTTACAAAGAAGGCAGAGGTTACATTTGCTTACATATCCTTCATGCATTTCGTTGTTTTTATATCGTTGTGGTTATATGTGTATAGAATAGCATTTGTTCCTTTCATCTAACGCTGTAATTCGGTGCATATTACTTAGATGTCTGCATATTCAGTCAAGAGTACACATTTCATTTCCCTATAGTTACAAGTTGCGGTTATTTTTAATTTATACCCTTGAACAGCAATTCTTTTTTCTTTCTTTCTTTCTTCTGTTTTTGCTGCACCTGTGGCATATGGAAGTTCCCAGGCCAGGGACTGACTCTGAACCGTATGTAGCTGTAACCTACGCCGCAGCTGTGTCAGTGCCAGATCTTTTAACCCACTGCTCCAGGCTGGGGATCAAATCCATGCCCCAGCAGCGACCTGAGCCACTGCAGGTGGATTCTGAACCCACTGTGCCACAGTGGCGTGTCCATCAATCCTTTTTTTTCTTGCGTAATTTCAAGTCGTTTCTTTAGAATAAATGCATGAACTTGGAATCCCTTGTCGGGGTGACTTTTTATTTTTTCAGCACTAAATTCTTTTCTGAGAGCTTTGAAATAATTTATGGTCCTAATGGCCATGAATAAGTGGGTGTGAACATCTTTCTCATCAAAGATGAAAATAAAATCATTTGCCTGACATTTTCTCTTCAAGATTCTTTGATTTTTTTTTCTATCAATATTAATGAGTCCTGACAAAATCCGAGGATAGCCTGGCCCAGACAAGCATAAGGCCAAACAAAACAAAGCAGATAAGCAAACAGAACAGGACTGGATGGATAACGGAATTTGAACAATATAAGCTTAAAAGAAGTCCAGAGGGGATCTGGCCTGGGATTATATTCTTGAGCATTTCTGGCAAATAATTTCGCACTCGTTAATTGTGAAGGGAATGGAAAATCAGTGAGAGCTTTCGCATCTAGCGTCTGTGGTCTGTATTTTATAGTTCTGCTCAAATTGCCTGGGGCGATGCTCATGTAACCATCCCAGTTCGGGCTGAGATTGAACTCAGTGTGGTCAGAACTCTCTCTACTTACAGCAGAGAGTGCCCTGGGTTTGCAGTTTCTGAAAGTTCACTTTGAGAACTGAGTTTTTCTGGGGACGTGTTCAGTGGCCGTATCTTTGCCAAAGGTTTGCCACTCATCACTTTGAATTCTGGGGATGTTTCATCGTCTGTTTATGTGGCCCTGTTCCCTGAAACTTTTTTCTGTTCCACATATGTTGTGCTGGGAGGGAAATAAAAAATTGGGTTGTGATGATGGTGGTACCAGTGTAAATATAATAAAATTCATTGAGTTAAAATAAAATCGTGATATAAAAAATACGTCGTGCTCCACAGGCTGCGGCTATGAGATGTATTAAATATTGACTACTTGAGATGGGAGGAAGAATTTTGAGATGGTGGCACAAACGTGTAATGCTCTAATCTTTGTCTAAGCTGGTGCCTGTCCTCCCTAACTCCTAGGGCTCAGCATTTTCAAGCTTTATCATACAAATCCCCAGTGCACGTCACTTGCATTTACCAAAATCCTCAGATTCTTTTCTCATATGGATTATTATTATTTTTCTTCCCACTGTACAGCAAGGGGATCAAGTTATCCTTCCATGTATACATTGTTTTTTGGATTATTACTGACTATTGGGTAGAGTTTCTAGTGCCACACAGCAGGTTCCTTTTGGCTAGTCATCCCACTTCCCGCAGTGTGCATATAATAGTATATGGACATTTTCTGAGCAAACCAATAGCTTTATGATTCTCTTGTGTGGAGGAGGTTGGATAAGCATCTATGTATGTGAAGAGCTGTTTCTCCCAGTTAAGCATTAGTAAGTTCATCCACAGAGAGCAGTTGAACTGTTTGATGCAAAACAATCCAGGCATCACTAACTTCCTGAAGAGACGGCCCTAAGACTAGGAACATGAACCAGTACCAGTCGGGGTGTCAATCAATGTGGGATCTCAGCTGAAACACACTCAAGCATTTTATTAGTTGCATTACATTTTTGTAATAATAATAATAGAACTTATCTCACTATCAAATAAAGTCACTAATAAATGTCAACTGTAGATACGCATGGGAGCCAAATGGTCAGAGGCTAACTATCAGCTACTTTTAGGATATTCAAAAAAAAAAAAAAAAAGAGTGAAACAAAAAGAGAATAAAAGAGAGAAGCGATTGAACTCTCTAATTTGGGTCCACTAACCTAGAATTGGATCAATGAAATTATGTGGTAAATGTCTCCAAGGTCGTTTAAAACTCAACGTGTGTATACTTAGGTTTTTCCATGACTAAAAACTTAGCTGGTATTCATTACCGCATAACGCCCTGAGTATCTTGTGTGTGTGTATGCCATTAAATCATTTGCCTAAATATACAGAAGTAAGCAGTACCCCTGCACTTCTCAAATTATCTATGTTTTTTCTCCCCCCGGGAGAATAAGTCTTTTAAAGCCATCAAAACATAGAAAATGAAAAGGACTTTCTTGGACATCTTGGTGATGCCATATTGCAATAAAAGTACCTAAACACTTACTGTCAAATAATATACTGATCTTGTCATGAACTGTATTAGTTTTCCGTCTTCCACTGGCCTGCAAACCAGAATTTAAGAAGCATTGCTTGAGATAATAATGATAAGAATAATGGTTTTGGGGCTCAGATCTCCTGTGTAGAGCACTTGTATAAACAGAGTTAATGCTGGAGAAAAACTTCTAACATTTTGCATGATTATTCAGACTTTATGGTACGAATTTTTCATCACTTTGTTGGCATATCCAAAGAGGATGGCTCTGACATTTTTAGGAGTGGAATGCTATTTGGGCAACTGTGTTATGTGACTAAAAACAATTAAATACCTTCTTTTATAGCTTCATTTTATGAACTCATTTGTGTGATAGTCCATCGTGGCTTCCAGTTTGGAAGGACCAAATTTTAATTATATCCGGAAGGGAAGAACGTCTGATTAAGAAAGGATGATTTTGTTATCAGGATCCTTGTTAGCAAAGATAATCAAATTTCTCATCACAGCGGCCTTAACAGACAGGGTCCATAACCACACAGAGCTTCATCCAGCAGCTTCAGTGAGTCTGCGCGGGTCTCGTCCCCTCTAAAAGCATATCCTGGGTTTGCATTATCTCCGATTCGCTACATTTTGACACAAATAATTCTCTAATGGCTGCATAAATTTCCATTTTAAGCCTAACAGCAACATAAACGGCTTCCAAATACGATTGATATTCAGGATGGTATCTCATGCACAAGACAACAAAATATTTTCTGAGGCTCAGAAAATTCTCCATCCATTTCTTTCTATAAATTGATCATCTCAATTATTGAGTCAGAGCTATTTAATCTTTGCTTTTTTTTTTTTTTGAACCTATTACTCCTGCAAAAGATAGCAGTTATTAAGGGTCCCTGCTTTTAAAGAAGAGTAGATTTGGGATCACTAATTCAAAACGTAGTTGGGGCAATGTGGGATCCCCAACCCACTGTGCCGCAGCAGAAACTCCAAAATAGCCAATATTTTAAAATTTTGTCTAAATGTGGCTATAATACTGTATTTTACTAAATGGTAATTCATTTTATATATGAAAAATACACACATGGGCCTCCCTGTTGGGCAAATTCAATTTGTAGGACAAGTCAGCTTTAAGAGAAATACTGAGGAGTTCCCGTCGTGGCTCAGTGGTTAACGAATCCGACTAGGAACCATGTGGTTGCGGGTTCGATCCCTAGCCTCGCTCAGTGGGTTAGGGATCCGGCGTTGCCGTGAGCTGTGGTGTAGGTCGCAGGCTCGGATCCTGTGTTGCTGTGGCTCTGGCGTAGGCCACGGCTACAGCTCCGATTCGACCCCTAGCCTGGGAACTTCCATATGCCACAGGAGCGGCCCAAAGAAATAGCAAAAAAAAGACAAAAAAAAAAAAAAAAAAAGAGAAATATTGAATAACCATGAGCACATGTTTTCTTCACCATAAAGTATTACTGCCTTCCGGAAAGGTAGAGAAGCTTGATACTGGGATGAAACAGAGTTCGCCAAACTGTTGTCATTCTTCTCAGTATCAGCACAGGTATAACATGTATGTATGTGCAGATGTGTAGATATAGGCAACTTCACCATGCTAAATAAGCAAGTCTTTTATCCTCATATATTGGCTGTACTTCTGATGGAATCTATATAGAGTTTTAGTGGAGTAATTCATGTAAAAATTCTGCTTTGGACTAAGTCACTTACACTGATTTTCATTTGAATTGTATACATTTTCCACCCACTTGAGTTACTGAATATGTGCTATTGTTACAAGTAGTATTCATGTCTATTGATGCAATTAAAGGGTGAATGAAACAAAAGAAATTCAGATGATCAATTCAAACTGTTTTCATCATTTGAGTATTCTTCCTTATATGGAAAATATCTTTTTTTTTTCCCACAACCCCAGCACATCCCCCACCCCCCAAACTGTCTCTTTTGGAGATCGTAAGTTTTTCAATGTCTGTGAGTCAGCATCTCTTCTGCAAAGAAGTTCAGTCTGTCCTTTTTTCAGATTCCCCATGTCAGTGAAAGCATTTGATATTGGTGTCTCGTTGTATGGCTGACTTCACTTAGCATGATAGTTTCTAGGTCCATCCATGTTGCAAAAAATGCCGGTATTTTGTTCTTTTTAATGGCTGAGTAATATTCCATTGTGTATATGTACCACATCTTGATCCACTCCTGTGTCGCTGGACATTTAGGTTGTTTCCATGTCTTGGCTATTGTAAATAGTGCTGCAGTGAACATCAGAGTACATGTGTCTTTGCAAGTCATGGTTTTCTCTGGATAGATGCCCAGCAGTGGGATTCCTGGATCAAATGGTAGTTCTGTTTTTAGTTTTCTGAGAGTATTCTTCCTTATATGGAAAATATCTTACCCTTGGTAGCAAGTCTTCTTAAAAGTAATTGTTACCTCTTGGTTAATCCTAAAGCTACTATTCTGTACCTTCAAGCAATTCCAAGAAGACTTCTCCCACTCAAGTCCTCACTGACTCCAAGGTCAAGTGATTCAAGGGTCCTTCTTCAGTTCTTACTTTATTTGAATAGTTGTGTTTAATTCTATTGGGTATCTCTCCTTTGAAAATCCATCCCCCCCCTTTTTTTCTTCTATGACACTGGTCTCTTAAATTTTCTTTAAACTGCTCCTAATTAGTGACATTTGAGGACATTCATTGATTGATCAAGTGATGGCATTCTGTCGGCTTTGTTCTTAGAATACTTTTCTTACACATTCTCAGACATCTCATTGGCTTTCATGACTTTAATTACCACACCTAAGTGGATAACAGGAAATGTCTTTCATAATAAGAGAGTAGGTTTTTTTGTAGTGATAAGCTAGCCTCCAATATCTCCGTGTCTTGACTCAATAAAGGTTAAATCAACTGATCAGCTGGCATCAGCATGCTTCCTGATCCCTCAAGGAAGTAGTAAATTACATATTGTCCCTTAAAGCATCTTTGCAGATGTGACATCAGTGCTGATCACTTTTCATCGACATGGCCTTGCCTTACAACGATGGGACCGGGAAGGGTAATCTCCTGTGAAAAGAGCTGGAGTATTTGTGACTAGTTCCAATACTGGCATGTCCTCCAACCTCAGTCTAGCTCAGGTCTTAAGACTTGTCTGTTTCTCTGTCTTTTGGAAACCTATACTTCTTTGTCACTTTGAAACATAAGTCTAAAATAGAACTCTTATCTTTCACTCACAGTACAACGTCCTCTTTATTTTCTGTCTCAGTGAAAGGCATGGATTACCTCTCTAGTGGCTTAAACTGGAAACCAGGGAAAGCATCCCAGACATGGCCATCAGAGCGCTCTATTTAAAATTAACTTCCCCACGCAAGTCCTTTACTTTGACCTACTTTATAAGTAAATACACTTTGCAAGTCATTACCATGGCAGACCAGGGCTTTCATTCCCTTGCTTTAGTTATATTAGAAAACTCAAGACCCACCCCTCGACAATTTGCAATTTATGCTCTTGCCAAATTGAGCTAGAGATTCTCTTTTGTTCCTAAAACTTCATCATGCTATTTTTAAATTTTTTTTTTTTTTTTTTTTTTTTTTGGCCTTCCAGACAGTCTGGAAGATCTTTCTCAGGATTGTCTTGAACTAATGAACTACTTCTGCTGGTCTTTCCAGGCTCAATCCAAGCTATTTTCTTTTTTCTTTCCTTCCTTCCCTCCCTCCCTTCCTCTTTCCTTTCTTTCATTCTTTCTCTTTTTACTTTGTAGGGCTGCACCCACGGTGTATGGGGGTTCCCAGGCTACGGGTCCAATCGGAGCTACAGCTGCCGGCCTACACCACAGCCACGTGGGATCCAAGCCGTGTCTGAAACCCGCACCACAGCTCACGGCAACGCCGGATCCTTAACCCACTGAGCGAGGCCAGGGATGGAACCCGCAACCTCATGGTTCCTAGTCGGATCCATTAACCACTGCGCCAGGACAGGCACTCCCCACGCTATCTTCTCCGGTAAATCTCTGACCTCAGATCATCCAGTCTAGTGTCCCCACTGCACACCCAACTCACCTTCTCTCTCAAATTGTATTCACTTTTTGGGTCATTTGTTAATCACACACATTTGCCGAATTCCCACATAGAAATGATCCTTTTCCTCATACAAAAGTAGGCAGAACTACTTAGGGGACAAGGTAAGGGAACCCTCAATAAACTCTCTCAGTTAAGTAGGTAACATAATTACCTGCCACGGTACAGATTTTAAGGGAATAAAGAGTTACATGATGAAGAGTGTCTGGTGGTCTTTGGGGTTACTTTATTTAATGGTCAAGAAGCAGCAGGTGCGCCTTATTTTGTGTGTGTGTGTGTGTGTGTGTGTGTGTGTGTGCGCGTGCCTGGGGCATGTGGATGTTCTGAGGCTGCGGTGACAAGGCCAGCTCCTTAACCCACTGCACCACCAGAGGGCTCCAAGAAGCAGCTGCTCTGCGGAGACCGTCGTTGAACTGGCAATAAGAGAAAGCCAGTGGCCAAAGTTGATGAGGCCTGCGAGGCCTTGTCCTGTTGAAGGTACAAAATGGAGAAGCGTGTATCTGCATGAGTGAGCAAGGCAGAGAGTGGCTTGAGATATCTCTACTGTGATAAGCAGAGTGATATTAGGTAGGGCTTCGCAGTCCCAGTGGGCTCTACCTAAGAGCAATGAAAGTGCTCTGAAGGTGTGAAATGGAGGAGGGGGTGGTGAAAAAGGAGGAGGACAGAGTGAAATAATTTGATGTGTAATTTTGACAAATGTGCCCTGAGTCTCTTATCCCAGCAGAAAGACCATTGGAAACGGATGCTGTTGATAACATCATTACATGTAGCACCTCATAATATTCTAAAGTTTGCTGTTAGGTCTTTGCCTGTGCACTTCATGTGGGCAGAAGATGGGCATTCTAAAGCGTCATGAACCAGGGGTGAAAATCTCGTAATAGATATTCGTTAATGGAGTTAGTATATTAAAGAGAAAGAAAGGTCTGAAAAGGAGTGACAAGAATGGCTGAACTGTCTGAAGTGTGTTTTTATAATATGACCTTGTTTTTCATATGACATGATCCATTAATTATAAATTAAAAATAATTTCGAAGAGCTCTTGGTTTACTTTTTGGAGATAGAGAATTTCAAGAAAACCTTAAAATTTGCCTATGGAGTGGTTATTGGATAGTTTTAGAAAGCTCATCTTTTTGTTCTGGAAGGAATTGTGAATAAGAGCCGAAGGGCAAGTGTAAAACTTGCGTATGTGACAAACTTACAATAGACTCAAACGCTCCAAATAGTTACTTTTTGAGGTTTTTTTTTTTTTTTTTTTTGATTTTCAGGGCCACACCTGCTAGAGGTTGAATCAAAGTTGCAGCTGTTGGCCTACACCACAGCCACAGCAACTCAGGGTCCGAGCCCCATCTTTGACTTACACCCTTCTTGGCAATGCCAGATCCTTAATCCACTGAGTGAGGCCAGGGCTCGAACTCGGATCCTCATGGATACTAGTCAAGTCCTTAACCCACTGAGCCACAACGGGAAGTCCCAAATAGCTACTTTTTGTACATATAGAAACTCATGGATTTTTAAGTAGCTTTCTTTAAAAAATATATATATATATAATGCAATTGATTTACAGTATTAGTTTCAGGTATACAACACAGTGATTCAGTGTTTTTGCAGGTTTTACTCCATTTAAAGTAGTGAAGTATTGGCTGTATTCCCTGTGCAGTACAACATATCCTTGTCTTTATGTTATAAATAAGTAGGTTGTACCTTTTAGTATCTCCCTCGCTCTTGCCCCTCCCCCAGCCCCCTCCTCTTGGTAACCGCTAGGTGTTTCTCTATATTTGTGAATCTGTTTCTGTTTTGTTAATTTATGCCTTGGTTTTATTTTTTATTTATTTTTAAAAAATATTTTACGTTTTTGTCTTTTTAGGTCTACACCTGCCGCACATGGATGTTTCCAGACTAGGGGTTCAATCAGAGCTGTAGCCTACACCGGATGGCAACATGGCAACACTGGATCCTTAACCCACTGAGCAAGGCCAGGGATCGAACCCGCAACCTCATGGTTTCTAGTTGGATTCGTTCCTGCCATGCCAGGACAGGAACTCTTTTGTTTTTTAGATTCCACATGTGACTGGTACCACGCAGTATTTATCTTTCTCTATCTGACTTATTCCACTAAGCATAATACCTTCCAGGTCCACCCATGTTGTTGCAAATTGCAAATTTTCAAAGCAGCTTTTTTTCTGTTTTTTTTTCTTTCTTTCCTTTCTTCTTCCTTTTAAAGTAGATCCACTACTAGGAATTACTATCAAAATGGTTTAATTCGTCATGTATATGAGCTTAGGAGTGGATTGCTTATTAGTTCGAGGTAAGATCATGAGACTGGAGCAAAGAAAATTTAGTCTTTAAGGATAAGTGTGGACATAAAATGAAGAGATTCAGTAAAACAAATCCTGTTAATAAGGAAATCAGAATGTTTCGTTATGTGGATGCACTGAATGGAAAAAAAATCCACACTTACATGTAAGAAATTAGATTGTATGACCCTTGAGGGAGTCGATTCCATCTATGGATTGTTGCATCTTTGACAGTTGCTGATTTATTTACAATCACTGAAAAGTATTGTTGAATTAATTTTGAAGATAAGAAGGATCTATAAGAATGCTTGGCCTCTTTGATCTTATTATTTTTTTGTGTGTCTTTTTAGGCTGCACAGGCAGCCTATGGAGGTTCCCAGGTTCCCAGGCTAGGGGGTCGAATTGGAGCTGTAGTTGCCAGCCTACAGTGCAGCTCACGGCAACGCCGGATCCTTAACCCACTGAGCAAGGCCTGGGATCAAACCCACACCCTCTTTTGGGGAAGTTATAGATCAAAAGGAGAAAAAAAGGGTTTCAGATATGAATCAGGGTTGGGGCAAACAAACTTTCTTCTCTGGGGGAATCTTAGTCTTGGACACTCGTGTCAGAGATCTCGGCCTCATCCTGCTGTTGGTCTTTTGGGTTATTGCCTAGAATAACCGTACTTGCGAAAAGCGCATCTTAATCAGAGATGAGGACAAACTAGGAACATTCCTTAAAAACATCACGTGCTAATAATCTTTAACCCCCAGGCAAGTGTGTTCAGGGTGCCTCATCTTCAGCTTTCATAGGTGATTGTGTTTAGGGTGCAGTTAAACCCAGGAGAAGCACAAGGAAGGACTCTAAGGTGTCCAATTTCAAAGTCCTCCTTAGATGCCTACATAATCAGGTACATCCTCTGAGGGGGAACCAGGATCCTGCCCCACGGCTGTGCTGTGGTTTCCTGACTGTCCCTCCCTGGTCTCTGCCTCCCCTCCCTTTCCTGATCAGCAGCTGTCTGAACCTGCCTCTTAGAACTCAGAGAAGGCCATAGAGGCTACATGAGGCCCATTTCCTAAGAACAAGAAATTTGGGATGCAGGCTTTTGTCTCCAGGAGCCCCGCAAAGCCCTGCTTGGTTGCAGTCTGGCATCAAACCCACAGTATCTCTGAGGTGGGCCAGTGGTTCACAAATTTCAAGAGCCAAGTGATATACTTTCTCATTTAATGATACTCAGAGGGTCTCTTTTGCTTCCTATCCAAGTTTTATAAAATGAAATTATTATTACTTTTTGTCTTTTTAGGGCTGCACCTGCAGCATATGGAAGTTCCCAGGCTCGGGGTTGAATCAGAGCTGCAGCCACCGGCCTACACCACAGCCACAGCAACATGGGATCTGAGCTGTGTCTTGCGACCCTACACCACAGCTCACAGCAACGCTGGATCCATAACCCACTGAGCAAGGCCAGGGATCCAACCCACGTCCTCATGGAGATAAGATTCGTTAACCACTGAGCCACCACGGGAACTCCTATAAAATGGAATTATTTCAAGTTTAAGAGAGTCTTTGTAGGAAGTTGTGTTTGGTACTGTGTTAACTATATTTAGTGAGAAAAATATATGTGTAAATGGACCTGCACAATTCAAACCCGTGCTGCTCAAGGGTCCACTGTATGTTGAAATGTACAGATGTAATGCTGCATTAGCCCGTATGAAAACATCGCAGACTTTAACTAAAAACGTTCCTCGGTTTAGCAGGCATGATCTTTAAATCTTTTTGCTTATTTAATCTATTATTTTTTAATCTCTCCACTTTCAGAAATTGATTGTTATTAGTCTTTGCTATTGATTTTCTAGGCAGTAGGCTTCTGTTGCGAAAAAAATCAGCAAAAGTATTTAAAGTGAGCATTTAGCAGGCCAAGTGATGGTTTTTCTTTTTTTCTGGAAGGCAGAGAAAGACAAAGGCTCCACTTCATTACACAGAGCTTCCATATGTGATGCGAATCACATACCTGTTCAGCGGAAGAATTATCTTCTCCATTGTGGGCTTTATTTCTTCATTAAAGGAAAACCGCAAAAGCCAGGCAGTGATCAGCATTTCTTAATATTTGTTGAAAGAAAAAGTCACTTCAGAATCTTAACTTAGTGGGAGAGACCCCTCTGGGGTGTGTTTGTGTAAATGTGCAGAGACTAAGGCTTCGTAGAATAAGAACTCACTCTCTCCCACTCGCATTCCTTCTCTGGCTTTTTTCTGCAAAATGAATAGTTCACAATTGACGGTAGGCTTAAAAGTTCTGATGATTTGCATAGGGACGGAACTCATGATTAGCTTATATTACATAGGAACGAATGTGATTTGGATATTGTAGTTGTGAACTTCTCTAAACATAAAAATCTGCTTGTTTGGTGAGTGCAGAGGAGCGGGCACACTCCGTATGTCCTCTCGTCCATCCAGAGGCAGCTACCCTGAACATGGGCATAACTTGCCTTCTAAACATTCGTCTATGTATTTGCAAATACATGTGCGTCCTGTTGATTTAACAATCTTATGTCTGCTTTTTCACGTAATAGTTTATTACATAGACAAGTGGTTATTTAACAATCTTTGGAAATGTAGCCTTGGACTTCCTGTTGTGGGTCAGTGGGTTAAAGACCCAGTATAGTCTCCGTGAGGAGGCGGGTTCTATCCCTGACTTTGCTTCGTGGGTTAAGGATCTGGCCTTGCCGCAAGGTGTGTCATGCGTCACGGATGTGACTCAGACCTGCTGTTTCTGGGGCTGTGGCATGGGCCATAGCTGCAACTTGCATTCGACTCCTGGGAGCTTCCATATGTGTCAGGCGAGGCAGTAAAAGGAAAAAAATAAATGAAAACAGTTTTTTTTTTTGTTTGTTTGTTTTTTTGCTATTTCTTGGGCCGCTCCTGCGGCATATGGAGGTTCCCAGGCTAGGGGTCTAATTGGAGCTGTAGCTGCCAGCCTACGCCAGAGCCACAGCAACGCAGGATCCGAGTCGTGTCTGCAACCTACACCACAGCTCACGGCAACGCCGGATCCTTAACCCACTGAGCAAGGGCAGGGACCGAACCCGCAACCTCATGGTTCCTAGTCAGATTCGTTAACCACTGCGCCACGACGGGAACTCCTGAAAACAGTTTTAAGGCTGCAGTGCAGTTCGGTCGTGACACAACTTCCACTGTTGAATGTTTCATTTCTATTTTTTTTATTTTATAAAAGCCCTAATTGAATGGCTCAATATATGTAGCCCTTGATCTTCTCTGTTTGACAAGATTACTTTTGAATTTGCCAATGCCACAGACAAACTCAAACTCATTTAACTGTGATCCTTGGCCTGGATCAGTGGGTTAAGGATCCAGCATTGCCACAAGCTGCATCCTAGGTCACAGATGTGGCTCCAATGCAGCCCCTAGCCTGGGAACTTCCACATGTCAGAGGTGCTACTGTAAAGAGAAAACAAGCAAATCAAGATCCACTGCAAATGAAAAGGTCATGAATAAACAGAAGAACAAACTGCCAACAAAAGTAACAAAGGTTACTCTTCTTTATATACTGAGAAAATCTTTAATGAGAAAAGCATTAATAGTGCAGCTAATATAAGGTAAATACTTACCAGTTTCAGCAAAAAAACTATTTTCAAGCCAGTTGCATGTGTGATTTTCATACACCACCCACTCACCACCCGCCACACACATGTGTATAATATATGTATTATTGATATATAGCAGTTGAATTTCAATGAAAAGGGTGAGCACTATTTGTTTTCTCTGCTTTCAGTAATTTAAATGTTTATTCTTAAAAAATAAATATGGTTTTGTTATAATGAATATTTTGAAATTAGACCTTTTTAAACATATTCTCGTGAGTTCCTGTTGTAGCTCAGTGGGTTGCAAACCCAGCTAGTATCCACAAGGATATAGTTCCATCCCTGGCCTTGCCCAGTGGGTTAAGGATCCAGTATTGCCACAGATGTGGCTCAGATCCTGTGTGGCTGTGGCATAGTATAGGTCAGCAGCTGCAGCTCAGATTCAACCCCTAACCTGGGAATTTCCATATGCTGCAGGTGTGGCCCCAAAAAGCCAAAAAAAAAAAAAAAAACAAAAACAAAAACAAACAAACAAAAAAAAACTAAATGGCTGCTTTTTCCTGATCCTCCTGTGTCAAGTCCCATTTATCCCAGCCTATGAGCATTGACTCCTTATCATTTGGATTAGCTAACCCGTCGGGGCAGTAAATTACACATCCTATTTCATGATTTCCAAGGCTTTATCTGGGAGTGAACAATTCGGCAATAAAGGCTTTTAAAGCCCACATATTTCAGGAGTAAATTTGCATCATGCTGCCCTGTGAGAGATGTATGATTCTGGGACTCAATTCTGTAAGAGCAGTGAGGACTATTTTGAAAGTCTGAGTACCTATTAGCTTTGTAAGATAGTGGGGCTTCATGTCTCATTAATCTGTTTATGCAATAAGTAGGCATCTGGTTCTTCTGTGCTAGACAGTGCACTAGAATGCACAGAGTTGAGTAAGAATGTTCCCTAGTGTTTCCTCTTATAATGAGAAAAGATGAAAATATATTGCATGAGTTTTTTTGAAGTTAAATTAGTATTGTGTCATCATCTTGAATTTTTTTTTTTTTAAAGCCTGTAGCACCTGTTACACCCAGTGGTCTCCCATCCAAGTACTAACCAGGCCTGACCCTGCTTAGCTTCTGAGATCAGATAAGATCGGGCACATTCAGGGTAGTGTGACCATAAAACTCCTCATCTTGAAGATTATCATTCACTGGAGACTTCTTTTCATTGTGATTTCTACTTCCTTTTTCTTTTTTTCTTTCTTCTTTTCTTCTTCTTTTTTTTTTTTGTCTTTTTAGGGCTGCACCTGTGGCATATGGAAGGTCCCAGGCTGGGGGCCAAATTGGAGCTGCAGCTGCTGGCGTACGTCATAGACACAGCAACACCAGATCTGAACGCATCCAGCATCCTGCATCCTACATCCAGCATAGCTGGATCCTTAACCCAAGGAGGAGGCCACAGATCAAACCTGCATCCTCCTGGATACTAGTTGGGTTCTTTACCTGCTGAGCCACAAGGGGAACTCCTCTACTTCCCTTTTCTTATACATTAATACGAAGTTAATTACCCCAAAAGGTATGTATACATGGAAGTTCCAGATGAGTTCACAAAATGCGATGTCAGGCATTTTTGCTCATTCCTAAATTTCATGATGTAGAAATGTTGGCTGGGGATGTTTTTAAAGAAGTGTAATTATGAAGAATGTAATGAAAGCAATTTTGGTTCATAATCATAATAATGATATGAATAGCTGGCATTTTTTGTGCCTTGGAGGTTCAGTGTGTTCCAGGTACTGTCCTACGTGCTCTAACGTGCATATGTCTTTGTATTTTTGCAACAGTCCTTAGGGTGGGTGCTTATATCTGTTATCATAGTTCTGATATCCAGGAATCTTTGTGACGGACTGAATGTGTCTTCTTAAAACGCATATGTTGAAATGCTACCCACTCTGTGTGATGCTATTGGGGTGGGAGCTCTGAGCAGGTAACTCGAATTAGATGAGATCATGAGGGTGGACCCCTCGTGAATGTGATTCGTGCCCTTCAAAGAGTTGGTGGCGAGAGCTCGTTTCCTTTCTGTGCTCTCTGTCCTGGGAGGATGTGCGTGGAGAGGTCATCGACCCGCAGCCCCAGGCAGGACTCTGACCAGAACCACTCTGATCTGCATATCTATGATCCAAATGTGTGAGAAATACTTTTCTATTGTTTTCAAGCCACTTGATCTATAGTATTTTGTCCTAGCAGTGCAAACTGACTGGGACAGCTTCTGGTAACCGAAAGCTGTTTTCATTCATTTTATGGCAAAATATGCTTGGTGATAAAATTCTGAGCTGAATTGACCTGAGGTTAATCTTTGGTCTTCAACTAAACCTAGTCAGTGTAAATATTTATATGTTTCACTGGGGGGAAAATGTATTTTTTATGCATACCGCTGTAGTTGTCATATAATATAAGGAACATAGAGTGAATTACCCCAGATAATATGTCATTGAGTTGCATGAGTTGCTCATATATTGTGGAGTTAAGCCCTTGTCAGTTGCACTGAGAAATTCATCTGACCCTAGGGTTTTTGAAAAGGGATGGTGGAATTTTTTCTAACCTCCATTTACTAACAAGGAAACTGAGGCCCAAGTACTCCAGAAACTTGACCATCATCTGTGTGTAAAAATAGTAGTAGAACCCCTATCTTAGAAGGCTAAAAGTCATTTTCCTGTCTAGACTTCAGAAGTGACTAATCTACTCCATATGCAAGTAATGTAATAGACGTCAATGTATAAATGCAGAAATAAATGCTGCAGAAACATTTGAATTACAGGAAAAGAGTTTTTGCCTTGGTATCCTGAAAAAAACTCCAACCCCAACCTCTATTCCTAACTAGCTGTGTGACCTTGAACAAGTCTCTTAAATTGCCTCTGTCCTAAATTCTTGTTCTTGTGTGAGAATTATTATACCTGCCTTACAAAAATCCTGTGAAGGTAAAATGCTGTAATTGTGGTGAGAACACTTGGAAACTAATTAGCGCTATACTTATATAAGATGTTATTATTATAACCATTTCATCACATAACGAGATATTTTTAATCCTTTAAATTGAAAGGAACATTAGAAACATTTCAAACTTAAAATACCCAAGAGAAGCCCTTGTGTTTCACAGGACACTAAACTGTGAAATGCTCCATGACAGAAAGACCAGGCAATACAGTTGGAAAAAGGTATTCATTAAATCTTCTTGGTGAAGATTCACAAGGCTAAGGGAGACACCAAAGGCCCTTAGAGTCTTGCTTAAAGAGAACTTTTTTTCAGCAGCTGAAGCTCCAATCCCACAGCTAGCCTGGGAACCTCCATATGTCAGAGGTGCAGCTCTAAAAAGCAAAAAAAAAAAAGAAACCATTTTTTGGGAGTTTCCATTGTGGTACAGCTTCCACCTAGTATCCATCCTCCTGGTTGGAAACAAATCCAACTAGTATCCATGAGGTTGCAGGTTTGATCCCTGGCCTCACTAGGTGGGTTAAGGATCTGGCGTTGCCATGAGCTGTGGTGTAAGTCACAGACACGGCTTAGATCTAGCGTGGCCGTGGTGTAGGCGAGAAGCTACAGCTCTGATTCCACGCCTAGCCTGAGAAACCTCCATATGCTGCGGGTGCAGCCCTAAATTTAACCCAGGAGTTATTAAGCTGCCTTCCAATAGCGTCTTTAAACATCTTGTGGAAACATTTGGCTGAATGTGTTACAGGGAATTTTGTCTCCACATGAAAAATTATTTAGCTATTTTATGAATACCGTCAATTCTATTTATATTGAGAAAATGATACACTTTTTCCTCCTCCTACTGAAACCATGTTCTACTGAAAAATATATATATTATTTGGTTCTTCACCAAGACTTCTTCAATGATGATATATCCTATGAGATAGTAACGCATTAGAATTCATTAACATTGCTGTAGGCATATAACTAACAAATCTCATCGACTTTTAAAGAGTTCTTCTCTTTTATACAATTTTTCCTTATTTATGGCCAAACACTGCATCTACCATTCCTTGGAATAGTCCTCTTGGAATAACTTTGATGGTTAATTTTGTGTGTCAACTCACCTGGGACACAGGGTGTCAAGGTATTTGGTCAACCATCATTCTGGATGTTTCTGTGAGAATATTGGGAGATTTAGCATTTATTGTTTATTTTTAATTTTTTTAATTATAGATGATTTACAATATTCTATCAATTTCTGCTGTATTGCAAAGTGACCCTGTTACACATACATACATATATATATTCTTTTTCTCATATTATCCTCCATCGTGTTCCTTCACAAGTGATTAGATACAGCGCTCTGTGCTATACAGCAGGATCTCATTGCTTAGCCACTCCAAATGCAATAGTTTTCACTGAATTTAGCATTTAAGTCAATAGACTGAGTAAAAAAGATTGCCCTCCCTAATATGGTGAGCCTTGTCCAATCAGTCGAAGGCATGAATAGCTCAAAAGGCTGATCCTCACCTGACTAGTTGGAAACCCCTCCTGCCTTCATTCAAGTTGTGACATAGGTTTTTGTCCTTCCTTTGGATATACCGCGCAGTGAAACTTTGACTCTTCCTGGACATGGAGGCTGTGTGCCTCTGGAATGGACTATACCATAAGCTTTTTTGGTTCTCAGGCCTTCAGACTTTGTCTGGAACAATGCATTAGCTCTCCTGGGTCTTCTTGATTCCTCCATCCCCCGCCCCACCCCGGAGAACCCTAAGACCGATTTTGGTACTGAGACTGATTTTAGAGGAACTGAATTTTAAGGAGAACTTGATGAATTGGGTCTGGTGTCTCTGGAACTGGCCCTGTAATATGGTTGGATTTAAGAGTTCTACTTAATGACTCTATTTCCAGCGGTAAAGAGAGCACTGATGGTCCTTGATGTTGATACTTTGTGTATCTCCATAGGGTCCTCCTAATTGACTGCTTATAAGAAGCAAGAGTCTTGATATCTGCGTGTACAATACTTGTGAATATTTTTCTCAAACAGGCAAACATGAGACTGGCTGCTTTCTCCTAATGTGGCAGTGAAAGTTGGAAAAGAAAGGATGAGCTAAGGGACTTGAATTTCCAGTTAAGCAATGCATAAATGACCTAAATACTTCTCTGTGTGCCTGAAAGAAGACGCTCGTCTCTTGTAGCCTTTCAGTGGCCAAACGCATCTTGAACTCCAGCTTCATGGGGTGTCAGTTGCTGAATGAGGGCATGAATTGGGGCAGATTGGGATCCTGAAGATTGTAATGGAAACATGTAGGGAGACCCTACTGAAACTGGGGACGTTAGGCCCTTAAATTCTAATGAGTCGTCTTTGCCAATGGAAGAGTCTGCTCCCGGCAGAAGCCACCTCTACACCCCACCTGCCTGAGGAAACTGTATCGGCCCCTCCTGAGGCATTTGCTGTGCAAGACAGTAGGTCCCCCTCAGGACCCACATCTGTCACCCACCTTTGCTTCTACACCTACAGCTAGACTCCACCATGTCCCAAGGTGAGGTGTAGAGTGTGGCGCATAGGAGATGGACCGTATTGCAAAATAACTCCTTGAGTTTTCTCATTTATACAAACAGCAATCCGGGGAATCTTTGTGGGAATAGATATCCGAGAGTGAGAATGATGGCGGAAGGAATATAAAGTTGGGTTGCGTCGAATTTACTGATAGGGGATCACTGAGCAAGGATTCTGTGTTTTGTGGGGCAACTCAGTTCCAGAGGGCTGTGTCAGTTTGACTAATTGACTAAAGCACGGATTACAAGTGGTCCACAGTGAATCCATTGGAAATGCTCAACCTACCTTGGTTTAATGGAGAGGAGGGGATTTGAAGCCTTAAAGGGACTGGAATGTTCGCATGTGTTTGTCATTTAAGACCTGCTCATGCACACTGAGGCATCCAGAAGACCGATAGCTTTCATGGTGACCATGGGAAATCCATTTTCAAGGGGAACCTCGACATCTTTGAGGAGCCTCATGATTGTTCTTGTGTGTAACCAGATCTCACAGTGGAAACTGCAGTTTCTGAATTGGGAAGCCTAATGCCTAATAATTGGATCCAAGTTAGCAGGGGCAGTTGGCAACATGCAACCTACAAAGGCAAGGTGGGTCGTGGATAGCAGAATCAAAGCAGTGATCAGAGAAGCCTGGCTCGCACAGACCTATGGTGCTGGCTGGTTCATCAAGGTGCTCCTAGAAGTGAAATAAATAGGAAGCCTACTGCATTCTCACTTGATGTGTAGAACCAGAAGTTTTAGGCCAAGTGGCCTAACGTAAGTCTAACGTATGTCTAACGTAAGTCATAAAAGAGAGTCATGGCCCCTCAGTCAATTCTCAGATTTGAGCCAGTGTACAGACCCATGTCCCCTGAATGAAAAGGAGCCCAGTCCCCTTAATTCTTGCCCCTTGGATGTTGCCTTTTCATCTTTCTCCAAAGGGACCCATGGCCTTTTACCAGGGTACACTGGGAAAAAGGGAATAATTAAGACTTTGGGGGAATGTTGGACACTAATTCCTAGAGATCTAAAATATCACCGTGGCCCTGCAGTCAGAGTAGGGGCTTGTGGAAGCCAGGTGATCAGTGGTGTTTTGGAGCAGGTCTGGCTCAGTGGGCCCAGTGGGTCTCTGAACCCAGCCTGGAATCCTTTCCTCCATCCTGGAATAGATAGTTGGATACATTTTGGATCAGAGTTCTGTTGCCCTGCTTTCTCTGTGCATTTGTATATTTACTCTCTTGGCATGAATTATTATAATATAGTTAAGTAACTTTAAAATTATAAAATTGCGCATCTTTCACATTAAAAAGGGGAGGGTATTTTGGCAGGTACATAATGGTGTTGCACTGGCAAAGGTACCTTACTGATGACTGAGACTGTGAATCCACAGGTCAAATATCTTGACAGTTGTAGAGATTACCTCATGGGTAATTCCGGGAAATACAAACTAGGGATTTGAGTAATGAAGACACACACAACTTCTCTTTTCAGTAAAGAGATGCCTCATCTCTCCTCATGCAGGTTGTTAGACTATACCTCATTCTGATCTAACTCCAATTATGGCTGCCTCAGCATATTCCACACTGCCTCTTCAATTTAGAAGATTTCGCTGGCTGCCTTTAGCCAGTTTATCCCAGCAGTTGGTCTGCTAATTCCCATTAGCCCTGTGGAAGAGAAAATGGCACTTAAGTGGAAGAGTGATGTGTTTAAATGATAAGTGTTCACATACTAAATCCTTCCACTTGGAAATATGAAAAGGTGAGGGGCAGAAACATGGGTTACCCATTTTTTCTTTGAGTTATCATTTTCATCCATCATTTTCAAAACATGAATGGACTCTTTGTTCCTACTCAACTCTGTCTCCCATATATTATCTAGGGAGCATGTATGCATGTCCTGATTCTAAGAAAATGGTGTATACATTAATGCGAAGTACAACACCTTTTTTTAGAAATAATAAAGAGAAAAAATTTCCCCTTTAGCCAAGTTTCTTCTTTTTCTTTTTGGCTACAATAAAAGAATTGGACTCTTTAGAGTCTTTTACAAGCATTGACTAATACAACAGTATACAGAATATGTATGTTACAAGAAAATACTTAGCTCATTTTTTTTTGTCTTTCATTTTTGTGCTTGAATAAAACATGATCATTTACATCTTCAATTCCCTTGGCAAGTCTTTCAGAGTTTCAGTTCTTTAGACCATTAATTTGCAAACCATATAGCTCCAGTCTCACAAACTAAAGTGCCCTCAGTAGGAGAGAATAGCAGATAGAGCGTTTAAGTCCCCAGCTGCCAGTGGGGGCTGCCTATGGGACTAGTAATATCTTAAGTGTTCTTTGGAGGTTCAAAGGGTAAATAATAGTCTATTTCTTAGAGTTCATGTGGTGTCTTTACATGGCTGATTTCAGGGTCTCTGATCAGCCGTCTAAGGGGAATGATCATGAAAGTTCTTTTCAGTGAAGGCAGACAGCTGATAATATTACTTATTTCACCATTGATGCTGTATATTTCATGTACAAAATGAACTCCTAATTTAAACAATGGAAACTTTTCTGTCAGATTTAATTTTCACTCCAACAATCTTGTTTCCTTGTCAGATTCAAAGTTCTCTGATTTACAGAAACAATCATTAAAATAAATAGTAAAGGAAAAATATTTACCTTTGTTTTGCCTTGTTTATTGAGACTATTCCTCTTTGGGAAAAAAAAAATAAGCTGCTATCTGACCCTTTTACACTAACTTACATCTAGTGCAGTGTCATTCAGATGTTATAAGTATTTGATTTTCCATATGTCATGTTATCCTTTGACAAGTAATCCTTTATTTCAATGTGAAGAAAGTAATGAATTAACTTGGTGTATAAAAAATCATAAAAAGCCAAGTATATCCATTTATTTTTGCAAAAGTACAGCATAATTTTTCAGTGATTAAAATTTGGTCTAAATAGATGAAACTTCAAATTAGTCTTTTTTTTTAATACAATTCACCGTTTTTATAATTTCAGTTGATAGGAAAAAAATGTGGAGAAGAAAGAATATAAATAAATGGTAAAATGGCTAATGATGAATTTGGTCACTGTGCAGGCAACTCTGCCCTCATTCTTGCCTATTGATACTGAAAAGAATTACCTTATGTATCTTTTGAAATCTATTTACCAGTTATTTTAGCATCAATATTTGTAAATAAATGTGTTTTCTTTTCTTTGTACAAACATCATCCTTTTTTTTTCTTCTTCTTTTTAGGCCCACACCTGCGGCATATGGAAATTCCCAGGCTAGGGGTCGAATTGGAGCTACTGCTGCCAGTCTATACCACAGACACAGCAACGTGAGATTCGCGAGATTCGCGCTGCATCTGCGACCTACACCACAACTCATGGCAATGCAGGGTCCCTGTCCTGCTGAGCGGGGCCTGGAATGGAACCTGCATCCTCATGGAAACTAGTCGGATCGTTTCTGCTGTGCCACAACTTTCGGTTGTGGATGCCACCCAGGTTTTGAAGGAACCTCCATGCTGTTCTCCGCATTGATTGTACCAATTACATTTTAACCACAATTGTAGGAGGGTTCCCTTTTCTCCACACCCTCTCCAGCATTTATTGTTTCTAGACTTTTTGATGATGGCCATACTGGTTGGTGTGCGGTGATATCTCATTGTAGCTTTGATGTGCCTTTCTCCAATAATTGGTGATGCTGAGCATCTTTTCATGTGCCTCTTGGTCATCTGTGTGTTTTCTTTGGAGAAATGTCTTTTTAGAACTTCCGCCCATTTTTTTGATTGGGTTGTTTGTTTTTTGGTATTGAGCTGCCTGAGTTGTTTGCATATTTTGGAGATTAATCTCTTGTTGGTCACATCATTTGCAAATATATTCTCCCATTCTGTAGATTGTCTTTTTGTTTTGTTTATGGTTTCCTTTGCTGTTCAAAAGCTTTTAGGTTTATTTAGGTCTCTTGTTTTTTTGTTGTTGTTATTTCCATTACTCTAGGAGACAAATCCAAGAAAATGTTGCTGCAATTTATGTCAAAGAGTGTTCGCCTATGTTTTCCTCTAAGAGTCTTAGAGTATCTATTACATTTAGGTCTTTAATTCAGTTTGAGTTTGTTTTTGTGTATAGTGTTAGAGAATGTTCTAATTTCATTCTTTTACGTGTAGCTGTCCAATTTTCTCAGCAGCACGTATTAAAGAGATTGTCTTTTCTCCATTGTGTATATTCTTGCCTCCTTTGTCATAAATTAATTGACTGTAGGTATGTGGATTTACTTCTGGGCTTTTCCTGTCCTGTTCCACTGATCAATATCTTGGTTTTTGTGCTGGTACTATACTGTTTTGATAACTTTGTAGTAGAGTCTGACGTCAGGGAGCCTGATTCCTCCAGCTCCATTTTCCCATCTCAAGATTGCTGTGGCTATTCAGGATCTTGTGTGTTTCCGTATAAATTTATTATTATTTTTTGTCTTTTTTGGGGGGCTGCACCCGTGGCATATGGAGGTTCCCAGGCTAGGGGTCAAATTGGAGCTGAAGCCACCTGCCTACACCACAGCCACAGCAAAGCCAGATGCAAGCTGCATCTGCCATCTACACCACAGTTCACAGCAATGCCAGATCCTTAACCCACTGAGTGAGGCCAGGGATTGAACCTGCAACCTCATGGTTCCCAGTTGGATTCCTTTCCACTGTGCCACAACGGGAACTCCTCCATATTAATTTAAAAACTATTCATTCTAATTCTGTGAATAATGTCTTTGGTAATTTGTTGGGAATTGCACTGAATTTTTGCCTTGGGTGGTATAGTCATTTTGACGATATTGATTCTTCCAATCCAAGAACATGGTATAGTTTTTTGTCCTCTTGTATCATCTTCAATTTCTTTTATCTGTGTCCTATAGTTTTCAGAAAACAGATCTTTTGCCTTCTTAACTGGGTGTATTCCTAGGTATTTTTTTCTTTTTGAGGCAGTGGTAAATAGGACTGTTTCCTTAATTTTTCTTTCGGATCTTTTATTGTTAGTGTATAGAAATGCAAGAGATTTATGTATTAATTTTGTCTCCTGCAGCTTTGTGAACTCTATTGATGAGCTCTAGTGGTTTTCTGGTACCATCTTTGGAATTTTCTCTGTATAATTGTCATCTGCAAATAGTGACACCTTTACTTCTCATTTTCCAATTTGGATTCCTTTTTTTTTTTCTCCTCTGATTGCCATGGCTAAGATTTACAAAACTATATTGAATAAAAATGGCAAGAGTGGACATCCTCATCTAGTTTCTCATCTTAGAGGAGATACTTTCAGCCCTCACCATTAAATATGATGTTAGCTGAGGGTTTGTCACATATAGCCTTTATTATGTTGAGGAAGTTTCCCTGTATGATCACTTCCTGGAGAGTTATTTATCATAAGTCATTGAACTTTGTCAAAAACTTTTTCTGCATCTGTTGAGAGGATTGTATGATTTTTATTCCTCACCTTATTAATATGGTGTATCACACTGATTGATTTGCATATACTAAAGAATCTGGCATCCCTGGGATAAATCCCACTTGATCATGGTGTATGATCCTTTTAATGTACTGTTGGATTCAGTTTGCTAGTATTTTGTTGAGGATTTTTATGTCTTTGTTCATCAGTGATATTGACGTGTAATTTTCTCTCTTTTTGGTGGTATCTGTGTCTAGTTTTGGTATCAAGGTAATGCTGTCCTCATAGAATGACTTTGGGAGCATTCCTTGTTCTGCAGTTTTTGAAATAGTTTCAGAAGATTAGGTGTTAACTTTTCTTTCTCTCAATGTTTGATAGTATTTGCCAGTAAAGTCATCTGGTCTTAGATTTTGTTTGTTGAAAGTTTTTAAATCATGGTTCTATTTCAGTATTTTTGATTGGTCTGTTCATATTTTGCATTTATTCGTGGTTCAGTCTTGGAAGATTGTGCCATTCTAAGAATTTGTTCATTTCTTCTAGGTTGTTCATTTTATTGGCATATTATAGTTTTTTTTGTGGCAGTCTCTTACAATCCTTTGTATTTCTTTGTGTCTACTGTAACTTTTTTCATTCATAATTTAAAAATTTTTATTATAGTTGATTTACAGTGTTCTGTCAATTGCTGCTATACAGCAAAGTGACCTAGTCATTCATTCATATATATTCTTTTTCTCACATTATCTTTCATCATGCTCCATCACAAGTGACTAGATATAGTTCCCTGTGCTATACAGCCAGATCTCATTGCTTATCCTATTTTTTAATTTTATTGATTTGAGCCATATCCATTTTTTTTGATGAGCCTGGCTAAGGATATATCAATTTTATTGATCTTTTCAAAGAACCGGTTTTAGTTTTATTGATCTTTTTTTACCGTTTTCTTCATTTCTACTTTATTTATTTCTGCTCTGATCTTCATGATTTTTTTCCTTCTACTGACTTTGAGTTTTGTTTGTTCTTTTTTCTGTAGTTGCTTTAGGTGTACGACTAGGTCGAAATTTACTTGAGATTTTTTCTTATTCCCCAACGTAAGATTGTATGGCTATAAGCCTTCCTCTTAGAAGTTCTTCTGCTGCTTCCTATAGGTTGCAGATGGTAGTGTTATCATTGTCATTTATTTCTAGGTATTTTTTGATTTCCTCCTCAGTGATCCATTGTTTGTATAGTAACATATTGTTTAGCCTCCACGTTTGTGTTTTTTGCAGTTTTTTTTTTGGGGGGGGATGGTTGATTTCTAATCTCATAGCATTTTGGTGAGAAAAGATGCTTGATATGATGTCAGTTTTCTTAAATTTAGTGAGCCTTGGTTTGTGGCCCAAAATGTGACCTATCCTGGAGAATGTTCCATGTGCACTTGAAAAATAATGTGTATTCTGCTGCTTTTGGATGGCATGTTCTATAAATGTCTATTAAATCCTTCTGGTCTAATGTGTCCTTTAAGACCTGTGTTTTCTTACTGATTTTCTATCTGGATGCTCTGTCCATTGCAGTTAGTGGGGTGTTAAATTCCCCCACTATTATCACATTACTATCAATTTCTTCTTTTTAGTTGTTAACATTTGCCTTTTTTTTTAACATTGAGGTGCTCCTATATTTGGTGTATATATATGTACAATTATTTTATCTTTTTCGTTGATCCATTGATCATTATGTAATGTCCTTCTTTGCCTCTTATGATGGTCTTTATTTTAACATCTATTTTGTCTATTATGGGTATTGCTCCTCCAGCTTTCTTTTGATTTCCTTTTGCATGGAATACCTTTTTTCCACAACCCCACTTTCACTCTGTATGTGTCTCTAGATCTAAAGTGAATCTCCCATAGACAACAGGTATAAATGTCTTGTTTTTGTATCCATTTAGCCTGCCCATTTCTTTTTGTTGGGACATTTATTCCATTTACATTATAGGTAATTATTGATATGTACTCTCTTAATGCTATTTTGTTAAATGTTTTAGAATTGTTTTTCTAGGTCTTTTTTTTCCCTTTCTTCCTTCATTTCTCTTTTGACTATCTTTGGTGTGGTGTTTGGATTGCTTTTTCTTATTTATATGTGCATCTATTATAGTTTTCTTAATTTGCAGTTCCCATGAGGTTTTGGCATAGCAGTCTATATATGTACAAGATTGTTTTACATTGCTGGTCTCTTAATTTCAAATTCATTTCCAATATCCTGCACTTGTATACTCCTTGTTTTGCTGTTTTCTTTCTTTTTTGGGTTGCACCCACAGCATGTGGAAGTTTCCGGGCCCAGGATTTAACCCGTGTCACAGAAGCAACCAGAGCCGTAGCAATGAGAACCAGACACTTTCCCTGCTGTGCCTCGAAGGATTTCCTCATGATTTCTTGTTTTGATGTCATATTTGTGTGTAGATGATTTCTTATCCTTAATGCATGTTTGCCTGTATTGGTGAGCTTTCCCATTTGTAATGCTCTTGTTTCTAGTGTTGTCAGGGGAAATTCCTTTAGCATTTGTTGTAAAGCTGGTTTGGTGGCATGAATTCTCTTAAATTTAGCTGTCTGTAAAGTTTTTTTTATTTCTTTGTTGAATATGAATTGAGAACCTTGCTGGGTAGAATATTCTTGGTGGTAATTTTTTCCCTTTCATCATTTTAAATGTATTGTGCTGCTCCCTTCTGGCCTGCAGAGTTTCTGGTGAATATCTGCTGATAACCTTATGGGAATTCCCTTGTATGTTATTTGTTGCTTTTAACATATTGTTTTTAAGATTTTCTTTTTGTCTTTAATTTTTGTGAATTTAATTAATATGTGGGTTGGCATGGTCTTCCTTGGGTTAAGCTGTATGGGGCTCTCTGGGTTTCCTGGGTTTTGGAGCCTGTTTCCTTTCTCATGTTAGGGACGCTTTTGGTTTTATCTCTTCAAATATTTTCTTAGGCCCTTTCTATCTCTCTTCTCCTTCTAGGACCCCTATAATGTGAATGTTTGTGCACTGAATATTGTTCCAGAGCCTTCCTAGACTGTCTTCATTCTTTTCTCTTTATTCTGTTCTAGGGAAGTGTTTACAGGAGACTGTGGGCTCATTGGAGTCTCCAATGCTGGGATGCTTAGGCCAAACAATCAACAGGGTGGGAACACAGACCACCCATCAGCAGACAGATTTCCTAAAGTTATCCTGAGCCCACAGTCTCCTGTAAACACACCCTGCTCACCAGAGGGACAAGACCCAGCCGTACCCATCAGTGGGCAAGCAGAAGTCCCTCCCACCAGAAAGCCTGTACAAGCCCCTGAACTAACTTAAACCACCAGGGGACTAGCATCAGAAATTAAGAGGAATTATAACCTTTCAGCCTGTGGAAAGAGATCACAAACACAGAAATGTAAACAAAAATGTGATGGCAGAGAAAAATACTCCAGACAAAGGAACGAACCCCAAGAGAACAACTAAGTGAAGTGGAGATAGGCAATTTACCTGAAAAAGCATTCAGAGTAATGACAGTAAAGACAATCCAAGACTTGAGAAAAAGAATGGAGGTACAGACTGAGAAGATACAAGAATTATTTTTAAAAGAGCTGGAAGATTTAAAGAACAAAGAGAGGGGACAAATACAACTGAAAAGAAAAAAAAACTAGAATAAATATCAGAATAAATGAGACAGAAGAAAACATAAGTGAGCTGAAGACAGATTGGTAGTTGTGATTTTTGTGTGTTTGTGAGACGAGTTGAGCTCAGTCCTTCTACTTGACCATCTTGGCTTCTCTCCTTGCTCTCTCATTGATTCTGTGTTCAGTTTCCTATGTTTATGCTTGAATTCTTATTATTTCTTCTTTTGAGTTTAATATACTCTTCTGGTTTCTTAATTTACAAGCATTTATTATTGATTTTAGATCTTCTTTTCTGATATGTGTATTCTTTGCTGTAAATATCTCTTAAAATTGCCTCCACTGTGTGCGTGGCCATACATTTTAATAAGTTCAAAATATTTTAAAATTTATCTTGATATTTCTTTTTGCCTCATGTGTTATTTAAAAATACATTGTTTAAAATCCAACTATTTGGAGATTTTCCAGATATTTCTAATATTGGTTCCTCGTTTAATTCCACTGTCATTTGAATGCAGACATTGTATGATTTTTATTCTGTTTAATTTTTGAAGTGTGTTTTAGGCCCCAGAATATGATCTGTCTTGGTGAATGTCCCATGAATTCCATGGCCACAGCTAATTAGACCAACAAGAGGCACTTACTCCAAGAACAACTAACATGTAGGTTGTACAGTAAACCAGTGATCTAAATTACCTAATGAGGTATAGTAATCAGACGTTCTTCAATAGGAGTTTGAGTAAAAACATGTAGGAATTTGGCAGTCAGTTTTAGGAGCTACAGCTGGTGGTTCAGGAGAGCTTGTGGCACCTAAAAAAATGTAGAATGCTTCCTGGATATGTTGAAGTGTTAGGGATCAGGAGGTACGAGAAGGACGTTACTTTTAGTGGGAAAGAAAGGAGCCAATATAAATGTAATTTAATCAACTTAGTGGTACGAAATGAGAATGAAATCCCTACCTTTACTCCTTGCTAATGTTGTCGTAGCAACCCTCAATTCATGCCCTCTCTCTTGCTCCCATCTTCCTCCCAAATTCCTGAGAATGGCTGCATTAGGCCTTACACATTTTGGAGAGTTCTCAGTTTGCTTATTATCTTCTGGTTATGCTTATTACCATTACCTGAATTCGTCACTTATTTCTTCTCCTCCCCCCACCCCCTCCCCTTCTTCTCTCTTTTATTTGTTAGCTCTGCACCCACAGCATATGGAGGTTCCAAGGCTAGGGGTTGAATCAGAACTGCAGCTGCTGGCCGCAGCCACAGCAACATGGGATCCAAGCTGCTACTGCGACCTACAACACAGGTCAAGGCAATGCCAGATCCTTAACCCACTGAGCGAGGCCAGGGATAGAACCCTCATCCTCATGGATGCTAGTCGGGTTCATTAACCACTGAGCCATGATGGGAACTCCCCAGTCTTCTCTTTCTTCTTCCTCTTTGGCAACCAAAGTAGCCTCATCAGATCTATTACTTTTATAATATCTTTCTTTTGAATAGCAAAACTTATGCATGCAAATAATATGCAAATAGTATGACTAGCGGTCTTCTAACATTCTGGAGTTTTTGTTTTAGATACCTCATTAGAATTCTCCAGTCACATGTTACATGTGTCTGTATATATTTCCCTGTATTATACCTACGTGGTGAATCAGGTGGCATAGACTACTGAATAGCATCACACAAAATTTTAATTTACCCACAGCAAAATTTAATGAAAAAAACACAAGAGTTTACTTTGGAAGAATTAAGGAGATTAGCCTATATAAGAGTAAACTTCAAACATGGCATTAAATAAAAAACTTACTGCATGTGTACTTCTTGCAACCTCAAAGCTCTAAGCTTTTGCTGTTTTTTAAACTCATGAAATATTTAGTGACATGTCTGGTTATTCTCTAAAGAGTATTTTCTGCTTAGGATCAGTATTATTTTAGAGATGAGAAAGATGGGAGTGTCCAGGGATGTAGACGAATGATTTTTACATCTTTATTATCACAATTTCAAATTGCATTTTCAATGCAATCCCCGTCATCAGACATTTTTTTCTATAAGCAAAATTGTTGAGAGATCTTTTCCGGCCTAGAGGGAGGAGGAGAGTCCATGACAATCTTTATGAGTTAGGGGAACAGATGCCAGCCTAGAATCCCAAGGAGAGCAATATCTGACTGCCCTAGCGCTATAGAAAATTCTATTCTCTGGAATTACCAATTGTTTTGGGTCTAGGTTACGAATGATATTAACTTGTCTGGAAGTGGCAATCTAAGTGGGTCAAGTCCAGTTGATGCTGAGTGTAATAGTACCTGTCCTAATACTGGGATATCTAGGGAATAATGCCATTTAGAGAAATGGAAAAGCAAAATTGAAGTATAAAATGACTTTGTGTTTGCTCTGTGCTTTATTCACACTGGCAATTTAAAAGCCTCACATTTTGATCTTTTCTGCTACAATACCACTTAAATTTGTTCTTCCTCTGTGTGTTCAGGGTGGGGGCGATGGGTGGCGATGCATTATTTTTAAGTGTATATTGCTCTGACCTGCAGAGGCTTAAGATAAAATCCTTCCGAGAAGGAACCGAAAGACAAAGCGGATGATCCCTCCCTGTGAATGGCTAGATATGCAGTCTAGAGAGTGTTTGGCACGCAGCTGTCAAGCTCTTTAGGTCTTGCCAACAATGAATTCTCTAGGATGACAGTGGGATTTGTCAGCAGCTGCAGCTTGACAAGATGAAGGCAGAGAGGTGCAAGGGGATAGAATGAAATCACACTCTAGCACAGCCTCCAAAGATTCATCACCGTCGTGGGGTGCAGGCTCTCACGGCAGCTGACCCTGCAACTGGATGCTTTATAGGCAAGGCAGACGACTGTTTTCTGAGCCAAGATAGTGTGTTATTCACAAGAGGAAGAGCCTCCGTAACTCAAGCTAAGTGTTGACATGTCTTAGGACTCAGAGCTGTGAGGGCACATGGAGGTCTCGTGGGGTCAATGTCACATAAAATTTAAATTACAAAATCCAGGGGTTCATAGCTGTAGGTGGGGAGAAGAAGGAAAGAATGAGAACCGGGAAACATGCTCATCTGAAGAATGGGTTATCTGAGGAGTCCGTTCCCCAGAGCGAGTGCGGCTTGGGAGTTGGGGTGTTGCTGTGATCCCCAGCCTCTCGTGGAGAGACCATTAGCATTCCCCTGCATCCTCTGTGGTTCTCAAGTTTGCAGAAACAACGTCTTTTTAGAGCCTCTCTCTCAAAGACATGCCAACTACTTTAAACCATTTCACCCAGTACTGAGAGACTGGGGTGACTGATGAGGTGTATCTTTCTCTCATGTAACCACTTTCTACGCTAGTTTTCAGAGAAATTTTGTTTAGATATAATTTTTCATTTTATGCACTGACTTTAGAATGTTACTTCTAGGTAAGGTGAGCACCAGGATACGTCACTCACCAAAGGAAAGGGGACTTTGAAAACATGCTGCAATTTGTAGGTAACACTCCAGCAAATAGTGCCACCCTTCAGAAGAAGAGCTGTGTGCGCACAAGTCTGTATTTCAGTAGTATCTGTGAAATGCATACAAATCTGTATATTATTATTGCACATGTAGTAAAATTGCCACCAAAGATTATTCCTTCCCGTAATAATAGATGTAAAAATAAAGACTTGTTAGCTCATGTACATAGAATGTAGCTGGACCTCTGGGTGAAGGCAGGCTGACCATTAGAGTATGGAAAGAAAACATTAGAAAGCATGAATTTTAATGTAAAAGGGAAAAACTGATATTTTATTTTATTTTTTATTTTTTATTTTTTGTTGTTGTTGTTATTGTTGCTATTTCTTGGGCCGCTCCCACGGCATATGGAGGTTCCCAGGCTAGGGGTCGAATCGGAGCTGTAGCCACCGGCCTACGCCAGAGCCACAGCAACACGGGATCCGAGCCGTGTCTGCAACCTACACCACAGCTCACGGCAACGCCGGATCCTTAACCCACTGAGCAAGGGCAGGGACCGAACCCGCAACCTCATGGTTCCTAGTCGGATTCGTTAACCACTGCGCCACGACGGGAACTCCAAAACTGATATTTTAAACATGAGTGGACAGTTACGCCCTCAGTCAGTTTTTAAGTCAAAAAAATGTTGTGTATACAACACAGGAAGGCACTGGGGAATATTGGGAATTCCATAGGAATTGAAATACACAGATACTTGATATTATGTATTTTAGATTATAAATCTTAAGCCTGAGGTACAAATAGTGTTTTCCCTTGTTTAAAGATCAAATCTGGACAACAGATATTTCATAGCAGGTATTTAAACAATTCAATATTGATTTTAATGGACTAAATATCTGATTAACTAATACTGTCAGGGCAAAAAGACGATTTAACTACTGCAATAACCTATCTCTGAAAATTAAAAAAAATGCTTTTTTAGAGAACTTTATTCAAGAATAGTGAGTTCTGTAGTTCAGTTGCTGTTTACTTCCTCTTTTGGGGACTGTCTTAGCGTCTTGAATATTCTATGTGTGTTTAGGTTGAAAAGTTTATCTTTTGCAGTGGGATAATTCATGGCTTTCAATGCTCAGAAATATATTTTGGGGGAAGGGCACGCGTGTCCCTGCTGTTGACTGCAAAAGTGGTTGCCTTTTTTTTGTTTTTTGTTTTTGTTTTTTTTTGTTTGTTTGTTTTTTTAAAGCTCATTTCTTTGCTAAGGGGGAATGTAATGCCCTTGTTTCTTTTTACATTGAAATGAGACCTCTGTTATTAAAGTGAGGGTAGATGTTCTACTACAAACTTAGAACATTAAAAAAAAAAAACCAAAAAACCTTTCCCTAATCTGTTGAAGTGCGATTTAAATAGAAGAGCTAAATATACTTGCCTTTTGTCTCAGGGGGAAAGGATTTGACCTCTAGAAAAAGACAATGTGTTTTTATATTTCTGTAGAATTTGGTCGACAAGTTAACAGCCAAAAGAATATTGAACTTAAACCTTCCATAGATACTCCTATCTGTAACCCACGAGAGGGGCTAAGCCTGGACTTCCTCTAACACGGGCTCAGTTGGTCCCTGTAGCCTTGGTGTGTTCCCATCCACACTCTCCAGGCGCATGCCTGCTTCCTCCTGGAAGGCCTGACTGCCTGGCATCTCTCACTCTGGGGCTCGGGTCGTAACCTGCTGTCTAGAGCTCCGGGAGTGGCAGCGGTGTGAGGTTACCTCTTATTATCTGAGGAATCACAGTCATGGTGTGCATTTCAGGCCAGTTTTGGAGAGAGGGGGTGTCAAGGCAAGCCGGCGGGGGGGGGGGGGGCATGTTTAAGCCTGGGGAGCCTTCAAATCATAGCTGACTGAAAATTGCTAACTCTCCTAAGACTTATTCCAGAAAAAGAGGCTGAATCTAGATATCAAGATAAATGGATAAGCGACGAGGTGCTACCGTCAGCCCAGGGAACTTGCTGCCGTCTCTGGGGCTAGACCATGATGGAAGATAACATAAGAAAAAGAGAGAGTGTGTGTGTATATACAGATGTGTATCTATATACATGGCTGGGTCACTTTGCTGTACAGCAGAAATTGGCACAACATTATAAATCAACTATATGCTAATAAAAAACAATTTAAAAAATACCTAGATAAAATTAGGAGAAATTCCTGCTTTGTTGCAGTGGGCTAATGACCCGTCTTACCTCTGTGGGGGCACCATTTCAGTCCCCAGGCTAGTGCAGTGGGTTAAGTATCCGGCGTTGCCACAGCTGTGGTGTATTTTGCAGCTCTGGCTCAGATTTGATCCCTGGCCTGGGAGCTTCCATATACTGTGGGGGTAGCTGAAAAAAAAGAAAAAGATAAATTTAGAAATAATTTTTATGACAGGTTTTTTTTTTTTTTTGGTCTTTTTAGGGCCATGCCCATAGCACGTGAAGGTTCCCAGGCTAGGGACCGAATTGGAGCTGCAGCCACTGGCCTACACCACAGCCACAGCAATGCAGGATCCAAGCCACATCTGCAACCTACACCACAGCCCATGGCAATGCCAGATCCTCAACCCACTGAATGAGGCCAGGGGTCGAACCTGTGTCCTCATGGATACAGTCAGATTCGTTTTGCTGAGTCACAAAGGGAATTCTGAGAGAATTTTTTTAAGATGTGAAGAATTTTGTGAATTACCTAACCTAATCTCTTTTTCATATTAAAAAAAAGCAATTGAAAGGAGAAAGATTTAAAAATTATAATTGTGATATTTATATAAGTAAGACTATGAAATTCTACATATGTTTATGAAATACAATTTTATATATGAGTAAAAGCATCATCCAAGGAAAAGCTGTGATGGAAACCTCCAAGGTGGAAGAATCTAAACAACCACAAAAAAACCCCACATTTCTCCAGAAATGATGTATACATTTAAAACTTGCAAGTCGATTTTAATCTCAGGTCATAAAATCCTTAGAAAACATCTGTGAGTAACCATGACAGAAAAATAAAAAGGAATCTGAGCATCCATTATATGAGATTAAGAAGGAGCAAGATCAAATTTTGGCCTCAAGAAAGAACAGTACAGATATAAAGTAATTGGAGTTGTGCACAGAAAAAAGTTTCTCAAGGGGCGGAAACAGATCTAAGGGAGGATAAAAATCAACTACACAGATCTTAATAACTCTTATTGTCAGTGAAAGTGGACTCCCCAAAGAGAGTCTGGAGAGCCGAACAAATCATTGGCTGGCGATAGAAGAAAATAAAATGTGAAAACAGCTAGATGGGGACTTCGATGTTATTTTAAAGGTAATGCACTGTGAAAAGGAGCAGAGAAACGCCCAGACCCAGTATCACTGTGATAACCAGAGTTCAGAAAGGTTGGTAAGAAAATTCAATGCCTTTTTTTTTTTTTTTTCTGTCTTTTTTTTTCTGGATGTTCCCAGACTAAGCACTGAATCAGAGCTACAGCCGCTGGCCTCCCCCACGGCCACAGTAATGCTGGATCCAAGCTGCATCTGCCACCTACCACACAGCTCATGGCAATGCCAGATCCTTAACCCACTGAGCGAGGCCAGGGATCGAACGTGTGTCCTCATGGAGACTAGTTGGGTTTGTTGCCACTGAGCCTCTGCGGGAACCCCTCAATGCTTTTTGTTCATATTCGATACACAGAGGAGAGAGTCTGGCAAGAAATCTTTATAGTAGGTTTGACACAGAAGGCTTTACCATCAGATGAACTAGAAAACATCATTAGCAAAAAAAAAAATAAAAAAGAAAAATGTATAATTGTGCAGCAGGTCATCCTTTTAAGTGAGAAAAGAGAAAAACGATAATTCAGAAACACAGGGGGACCTCTGTAAATGCGGCTGCCGTCACGGGCAATGCCTTTCTGGGGGGCAACGTTGTGTTTCTCTTTCTATAAATGTTTCATTTTTATATTTCAAGTGGGCGTGGCTTGATTCGCTCCCTCCCCACGCCTTCCGTAAGTTTTGCTGACCTTGGCTTGCGCCAGGTCCCAAACAGGAGCTTACCTGGTCCCACGCTTTCCAAAGGCCATTTTTCCTCTCTGACCTTCTACCCTGTTGAGAACAGTGAGACGCTCTCCACCCCCAGCTTGAAGTCTTTCGACTCTCTGCCCTACCACCACGGATTTACTGTTAGCCATCCAGCCATACCTTCAATTTTACTTTATTTTTTTTGTCTTTTTATTTTAGGGGCACACTCGCGGCACATGGAGGTTCCCAGCCCAGGTAGGGGTTGAATGGAAGTTGTAGCTACTGGCCTACCCCACAGCCATGCAGGATCCACACCGCGTCTGCCACCCACACCCCAGCTCACAGCAATGCCGGATCCTTAACCCACTGAGCAAGGCCAGGAATCGAACCTGCATTCTCATGGTTCCTAGTTGGATTCGTAAACCACTGAGCCATGAGCAGAAATCCATTGTTGTCTATATTTTTGAAGCTGCTTCTTTTTGGTCTATTCACTAGGGGTTTTTTTTCTTTTTTTTTTTTTTTGTATTTTTTAGATTCAACGTATAAGTGATATTGTATAGGAATTGTTTTTCTCTGTTTGCCTTATTTCACTTAGCATAGTCCCTCCAAGTCCATCCGTGTTGCTACTAATGGCAAAATTTCACTCTTTTTTATCGCCGAGTGGTATTCCATTGTGTGTATGTGTGTATACCACATCTTCTTTATCTGTTCATCTGTTGATGGACACTTAGGTTGCTTCTGTATCTTGACAATTGTGAATAGTTCTGCTGTGAGCATTGGAGTGTATGTATCTTTTTAAATTAGTGTTTCGTTTTGCTTGTTTCTTCAGATGTGTGCCCAGCTGTGGAAGAGCTGAGTCATACGGCACTTGCATTCTAAGTTTTTTGAGAAACCTCCATACTGTTTTCCACAGTGGCTTCACCAGTTTACATCCCAACTAACAGTGTCTCGCCTCTACAAACCTTCTCAGCAGCAATCCCCTTCTTTCCATCCTTGGTGCCACTGCTTTAGTTAAGATGCTCATTTTTTGCAGGATCTCTTGCTACCGGGAAGTGTTATCTGTTTCTATGATTTTGCCTCCCACCCCTTTCTGTGCTCTGTTTTCGTAACACAGTGATCTCTGTGTAACACGTGCATTAGATCTTCATGCTTTTGCTCCAGTTCAGTGTCATTGTTTTGATGACTCCTGGTCTCTTGCAGAGTAGAAGGCTAGTTCTTTAGTAGGTATGGGGACACATGTGACCTAGACCCTGTTAATTCCCTCAATTTTACTGGCTGCCCTTCCTTGCAATTGAGTGACGTTGGACTATTTCTCTTGAAGCTGAATGTTACTGAGGCCTTACTTTATGTCCTCACACGTTGTCTCAGAATTCTTCCCCATCACTTGTTAAGACTCAGCTCAGGTATTTTCTCCCTTGAGAAGTGGATGCCAAGCTACACTTCCTCCTTCCAGTTAGTGTCTGACACAAGTAGGGCATCAGTAAGTTTAAATGCATAGGATTATTAGGTAGAATGATGTAATCTACCTACAAACCCCTACACTGGTGGTGGTTTTAGAGTACTGAAACATCAACTGGGAAAAGTGTGCGAAGTAGAAATGGGAAATTAAATTATAGGATGGTTACTCTACAGATGCCGTTTATGTCTTTGTACATTGGGAAGATAGAGTAGGATTTGGTAAGGGCTCTACTGAAACTCTTCCTATGCTAAAAAATATTTGTGGAGTGAGGGCACATCAAAAGTCTGTCAAAGAGCACACCGTATGTTGGTACTTCTTCAATGTTGTAAAAGGATGACGCATTTCTTTAGTTCCAGCTAGGGCCAATTTAACGAGAAAACGCATTATTTTTCTCTTGTTGAAGGGCACATGAGGATGTTTGTATATATACATATATGCTATGTATCATATCTATGGAAGTTATATATAGGTAAGTTCGAATATAAGCATATACGTTTATATGTTTAATTGTATACATTTTAGTTTTTGCAGTAAAACTTTTCCAGGTTTCCTAACCTTGTAAATTGTAGCTTACCTTTTGAGATCACACCCATTTTCCTTGGCAAGAGGATAGATAATGGCAAGATAGTGAGTTTATACTAATTAGATCATGTTACGGCTTGACAGATGCTAATGAATTGAACTGAAAGCTGTGGTTCCAGTGATTTATATACGGTTCTGTAACGGTGCGTGAAAATATACCCTGTAATAACATTTACGGAATACTTACCATGCTCCAGATCTTCTACAAAGCCCTTTCCATGAATTAATGTACCTAACGCCCTCCATCTTTTTTCGAGACAGGTATTATTATTGCCTTTTCTCAACCAAGGAAACAGAAAAACAGTTTGAGTAGCTTTTGGTCAAGGTCACAGAAATCGAAAATGGCAAGTGTTTTTAGCTCCAAGCTCATGTCACTGGATTTTAAGACTTATACTAAATAAAATATAATTACTGATACCTTTTAAATTATCTGTCCCTTTATACTATGGGAATATTAGTAATATACTTGTTATGAAACATTTTATTAAATTTGGGGACTCACGTGATCTGTCCTGTCTTGATAGCATGTGTTTTCTTCTATGTGTGTCTTCTGTTTCCATTATCCCTCCCTATTATTTTGCTAGAGCATCCTCTCAAAGGCTGGCTTGTATTAATTTTATAATTTAAATTTATGGTATCCATTGATATTTGTTACCTGTACTCATTCCTATAAGGCTTTTGAAAGTATCAACTAAATAATAAGTTAAACCGTTGTCACCCATCTGTTGGTATGTTTTTAATCATCCCCATCTTACAGATGAGAAAATAGAGGCCAAGAAAGATGATAAAGTATTTCCAAGATCACAGAGCTGGCAAATGATGAAGTAAGGATTTCAGATAGACTTCGGAGACTATGCTCCGTGTTGCCTATGCCTACCAGGATTTAAAAATCAACCTTTTATGTTGGACATAATCTCCCTGAATAGAATGAAGTCTCTTACTTATTGTTTTGGTCTATGATCACATAGAAGATATTTTTAAAAGACTTGTAGGATTTAATTAATTTTAATTTTATTTTATTCTCATTGTACACCTGGAAAACTAGAATATAGATGCAAATGAAAGGAAGCAAAGATTTATGCGTTTCTATTATTTGCTCCATTTCTCTTGATACTTCAATAGTTGCAAACTTTTTTTCCAAAAATTCAGAATGTCTTCCAACATTCTATATGCCAACTCCTTTGAAGTCCTTTGTAAAGAAATAGGTGATCTATGAATGGTCTTTGGGGCAATGTCAGTTTAGACTCTTAGAAGACATGCCAGATTTTACATGTTAAGTCATCACGGAGCTGGGACTGGAATGGACCTTTGATACCGTGACGAATCCACTTGTGCCAGTTTACATGTGTTGTGGCTTTACCTTGTGCCACACACTGTGCAGACTCCTTGGTATTTGCCAAAGAACAATCCCTGCAGCTGTAGGATGGCCCCTGATTTTTAATGCCTTTTTATGCGTCAAGCAACAAAGACTTGGAGAAATTAAATGACGTGAGTTTCACAAGCTAGTGGGTTGTGCTCGCTGATAGGTGATGGAGCTTGGGATTTAATTCATTCAGTTTGTCCTTGGATTTGCCTCCATAGCTACCTTAGGGGTTGCCAAAAATCAACTTTTATTTTTATGATTCAAATTTTATGTTGGCTCTCCCAGAGTGAAAGCCATGCATCCGCAAAAGAGTGAGTATTGGAAGGGCAGGCAAAGAGCAGGAACAGAAAATGCTGGTGATATTTGCTGAAGCCACATTTTAGTGTCTAGATATTCACCCCAGCAGGGAGGGACATTATTTCTAGGGTCAAGGGCAGTCTTACCTTCTACAGCATGCTCACTTGGCATTTTTAGGTGGAGAAGAAACAGGGTAGCCACTGATGAAGAAATTGCTTTGGTTTTGTTTTGATCTGATGGCATGCTTTAAGACAGAAGAGCAAAATGAAGGCGAGTAAAGTGACAGGGTCATGGCAGAGCCACTGTGTCCTCCTCGCTGTCGTAGGGGGAGAAGGACGAGTGAGGAGCTGGCAGGGAGCCCAGAAGCCCGAGGCTGACACTCCGGCATTATTCACAGCAAGCCGAGAAGGCTGACATGAGCAAGGGGCCTCCAGCAGGTTAGCGGAAGATGCAGGCTACTCAGTGACAAGAGGCTGGGACTGGTTCTGTGATCACGTACGTTGCAGCAGGAAACAGATATGAAAGGGTGACAAGAAAGGACAGAAGGAAAATCAAAAGCTTCCATTGGCTGCATTGCGCTTTAGGGCCAGCCTTCTGTTTTCCTTTCAAAAAAAATTTTTTTTTTCTTTTTACACTCGCACCTGTGATATATGGAAGTTCCCAGCCTAGGAGGTCAATTCAGAATGTCAGCTGAGACCTCTGCCACAGCCACAGAAACACTGGCTCCAAACTGCATCTGTGACCTATGCTGCAGCTTGTGGCAAAGCTGGATCCTTCATCCACTAAGTGAGGCCAGAGATCGGACTGGCATCCTCATGGAGGCTAGTCGGGTTCTTAACCCCCCGAGCCACAGTGGGAACTCCTATCCTTTTAATTTTATTACACTTTCCCCTAAGCCTTCTTTGGCCTTCTAAGAGAGTAGTCCTCATTCTCCGTTCATGATTTCAAAAGCTCATTTGCTTCCCCTACAGCCGAGGTGCGACACCCTCTGAAAATCGATGACATTAGTTTTCACGGCTCCCTCCCCACCCCGTTCAGCTTTTTCGTATTTAGCTCTCCCTGTGGTCTCCCATCACTTTTTCCCCCTGGAGCAGTAGCTTATGCTTGGGTAAATTCTATCATCTAAACTTTAGTTATTTTGAGGCCCATTTCTTGGAACTCAAGCAAGCGCTCTGTTATGTGAGAGTGGGCGTTAATGAATTGATAGATTATGCCTCATGGGCAACATATTTGCATTATAACTGTTGCTTTTTGAATGCCTGATTCCATAGGAGAGACTTGGACCACTGACAGTACAAGGAAAACGACTTCGGGGGAACATTTTTTCCTCCACCCGTGTCTTGTAGAGTTTGTTCAATTCCCCCCAGGTAGCCCCTATAACTCAGTCTTGTACTTTTTGAGGCTGATTTGTTGACGTTCCAGGTATGGATTTAACAAATAGATATTACCTACCTCCTACCTTTCAGGTACTGAGCTGGGTGTTAATGTAGCAAAGATGAAAAAGCCAATGCTTATACTCTAGGAGGTCCAGGCTAACAGAGGAGACTGCCACACCGTTCTAAAGGCCACCCAAGTATGATGGTTGAGATAAACATGGCAGAGGCCAGGGCCTTTAGAAAGGGTGCCCCCGACAGGTGGCAGTGGGATGGAAAGAAGTAGAAAAATGAGAGAGGATTTCTGGATGACCTGATGTCTGAATGGTATACGTATCCGTTCGTACTCAGAGCTTCAAGTACAAGGTAACACAAACACGTGCAGGAGAAAGAGGGAGGAGGCCAAAGAGGAGCAAGGCATGTGCACTAAAGAGAGGGAATTGGGAGTTCCCGTCGTGGCGCAGTGGTTAACGAATCCGACTAGGAAGCATGAGGTTGCGGGTTTGGTCCCTGCCCTTGCTCAGTGGGTTAAGGATCCGGCGTTGCCGTGAGCTGTGGTGCAGGTTGCAGATGTGGCTCGGATCCCGTGTTGCTGTGGCTCTGGCGTAGGCCGGTGGCCACAGCTCCGATTAGACCCCTAGCCTGGGAACCTCCTTATGCCGCAGGAGCGGCCCGAGAAATAGCAAAAAGACAAAAAAAAAAAAAAAGAGAGGGAATCGAATCAAGAGCTCTGAGCAATCTCATGGAAGAGAGAGCATCTGTTCTGAATATGAGAGGGATGAAGTGGTGACTGGAGGCCAGACAGACCAAACTTTTTTAGCTTTATTTTTAGTTTGTCATTTTAGGGCCATACCCACACCACATGGACTTTCCCAGGGTAGGGGCCGAATCAGAGCTGTAGCCGCCAGCCTATACCGCGACCACAGCAACGCGGGATCCGAGGCACACCTGTGACCTACACCACAGCTCACGGCAATGCTGGATCCGTAACCCACTGAGCGAGGCCGGGGATGGAACCCACGTCCTCATGGATACTGGTCAGATTCATTACCTCTGAGCCATGATGGGAACTCCAGATAAATTTTTTAGAGGAGAACTTTTTCTTTCCCCCATAAATTAAAAAATTCCTAACTTGAAAGATACGTTTCCACATGGGAGAATGGATCTTCAAAGTAGACATAATGGGTTCCTTATGTCTTCCTGGCCGTGGCGTGATGGCTTTCCTACGCCAGTTACTTTCCTTCCTCTCTGGCTTGGTCTCCACCGTTTTTAACCTTCTTTTATTTACTCACCAGAGATGATGACCTTCAGAAATGAGTAGTGTCTCCGGCATTGGGAATTTAGACATTGAGCTGAAGAGTTGTGTTTGGTTTTTTCTTCCGTCTTAATGAGGAGTATATCCAACCTTAGGGGCTTTGTTTTAAAGATTGCATATGCCCGGAAGGGGTAAGTTAGGAGTTTGGAATTAACATATACATATGGCTATATACAAAATAGATAACCAACAAGGACCTACTGTATACCACAGGGAATATTTTGTAATAACCTATAAAGGAAAAGAATCTGAAAAAAATATGTATAAATCACTTTACCGAACACCTGAACCTAACACAATATTGTAACTCACTTATACTTCAATAGAAAACATGAAATCAAACACAAAAAATTGCATATGCATTTGCATATACCATATTTAAAGAGCACAAAAAAGATTGCCTTAACCCATTTTCCTTCCTTGCAAGGATGCCGGTGAATAGGACACCCGAGAGACCATCAAGTGAAAGGAATCAGATGCTAAGGTGGGTTTCTCAAGTCATCAGCCTTTTATTCTCCTCCATTGGGTGTCAGATGGGACACCTGTTTTCGAGGATCTCTTATTGGCAAGTATTCCATGAAACTAATAGTAACGTAGTCTTGAGCAAGACAGTGTCTAGAGATTTCAAGTTATTCCTTAATAAAATGAAGTAAATATATCTAAAATAGTTCCCTACCGTATCCCAAACATCTAGGAGTCTATTCAAGAGAGAACCGATGGATTCATATTTTCAAATTGAAAATATCACTACAAGGCGAATACTTGAAAGTGTTTGTATTTTTAACATATGTTATCTGCACATTGTGTGATATAATTCTGGTTCACCTGTACAAGCTTAAAATACACTATTACAATTATGTTTTTTCTTTATAATAAACTGTTTCAAAACATGCTTAATATTAGTTTAACTGGATTTTAAATACAAATTTAATTGTGGCAGAGGAATAATACATGATTTTCCCATTTTCAAAAAGCACCATACTTTAGAAATCCTGAATTAACATCGAAGAGAAAAAAAAAAAATGGAAATCTTCCTTTGATTTGACTTAAGAAGTCTCCCAAAGACTTGCCTCTACCTATGCCAGAAAAGCATCTTATATTTTTCATACCAAAACTAATACAGAAAAGATTAAGGGTACATGGCATCTTACATGAACTTTGAAAATCCTGAAAAATTGAATTTTACTTTTAACTGAAATGCTCTTGGGAAAAAACTTCCATTCTTTATCTTTTACATGAAATAATTATTGCAGATTTTCTTCTGATCTATTCATTTTGGCAAGGAATGAAATTTAAGTTCATCCCCATAAATTCCCTCAGGGACCTAACATATAATTACTGTCAAGGTATTTTGATTGATGGCACTTTGGAAAGATTAAGCGTTTCATCTAACAGGACCTGATGCAGTCCCTATGGAGGGCTGAGGATGGAATTCAGATCCCCGGGGGTAACTGCTCAGAAATCATCTCTATCTTTTATTGTAAAATGGATTTTGGTTTTATTGCAGAAGTCGTCGTAAGCCATTTATGGAATGAGTTGTTTGGTTGGTCCTTGAATCCACCTCCCAGACTTTGATTACAGAATGTAAGCTCTCAGGCTCTTTCTTCGGTCCTTTCATAGTCTTGATGATATTTTCTGAATATATACGCCGACCTCGTGTTATTTATGTGCTGAGATACATTCATCGCTGACCTCGTGTTGTCTATGTGCTGAGTACTGTCTATGGACTAAGACACGATTTCAGGCCCCTTGTCCACACACCTTTTACTCCTGTCCGTCTTGCCACATCCTAATAAAACATGGGGTTAGTACATTTAAGGACTCTCAAGACTTTAGCCCTGGGAGCCTCGGGTTGGTGACCCCTTCATCACTCTGTCCCTGCTGAGTGCTGGAGGTATTCGAAATGCCAAATACATAGTCCTCAAAGATGTGGGTAAACCGTGAAAACAATAAAGCCGTGCACTAACCGTATAACTACATTTAACATTTGGGAGTTCCCACTGTGGCTCAGTAGAAACGAGTCTGACGAGCATCCATGAGGATGCAGGTTTGATCGCTGGCCTCGCTTGGTGGGGTGAGGATCCAGCATTGCTGTGGCTGTGGTGTAGGCTGGCAGTTGTAGCTCTGATTCGACCCCTAGCCTGGGAACCTCCATGTGCGGTGGGTACGCCCCTAAAAGACCAAAAAAAAAAAAAATTTTTTTTTGTTTAATTTTAAACATTTTGTTTGATTTTAAATTCTAATCCATGAACATATATGCATTTTGCTAACGAGCCTTGGTGCCTGTCTTGCTTTCTTTACATATGTGGCATTAGAATTATAAAGGAAAACAACCATATTCTACCCGAAGTGTTTCAGCTATTCCAATTAAAAACCAACAATTTATTAGGTGTAAACATTTCTAAAAATGTTAAAATGTTACTGGTTTCACAGATTCTATTGACTAGTGTTTATTTAAGCAGCGTAATATTTAAAGTTATTTTTCCAAATATTTGGTATTACGAACAAAGCGGTCATGACCATGGCTCGAATGAATTCTTTCTCAGGGCAGCTGGTACGTAGTTACTATGTAATGTGTTTATTGAATGCTTTGATGAATGATCAAAAGTAATACTTATTACTTTCTATTTTGGAAGACATTTAACTAAAACTGTTACTACGTAATGTGTTTATTGAATGCTTTGATGAATGATCAAAAGTAATACTTATTACTTTCCATTTTGGAAGACACTTAACTAAAACTGTATTGGAACCATTTAATAAACATGTCTGAAAGGGTCCTGAAAAGGTTTAATGAGGTTTCCATAGTGAGGCATTTGTTAAAACTCATAGGAACCAGGAGAACAATCAAAATATTCGTTGGTCACAATTTCTTTGGTCATGTAATCAAGTTTTATCAAAAAGCAAAAATCAGGGAGTTCCCGTCGTGGCGCAGTGGTTAACAAATCCGACTAGGAACCATGAGGTTGCGGGTTCGGTCCCTGCCCTTGCTCAGTGGGTTAACGATCCGGCGTTGCCGTGAGCTGTGGTGTAGGTTGCAGACGCGGCTTGGATCCCGCGTTGCTGTGGCTCTGGCATAGGCTGGCAGCTACAGCTCCGATTCAACCCCTAGCCTGGGAACCTCCATATGCCTCGGGAGTGGCCCAAGAAATAGCAACAACAACAAAAGACAAAAAAAACAAAACCAAAAAAAAGCAAAAATCAGATGGTATGTTTTAAAGAGAGGTTTCCAGGTGGTCCCTAGGCCAGAGGCAGTGATCTGCAGAACAAGCATTAAAGGTCCATGGGATCTTCTCTATGGGTCACCATGAAATGCAGATAATTGGTTGTTTTCTCTCTCTACTGGGTCAGTTAGTAGCTAGTAGAAAAATATTCTCAGCATCACCAATGCTAACCTTTAGTTTGAGAATAGGGACTTTTCTTGACCAATGTAATGTCCCTGACTAGTGTTTAAAGTGCTTAGTAGTTTAATTCTTCAAATAAAACTTTATTTATTATGCATGTAATGAATGGCTTGTGCTTGCGTAAAACCGATCACTTAGCCAAACGTATTTAAAGAATACCTACAATGTGTCAGGCCTTTGGCTCTGCCTACTTATTCCCTAATTACCCCTGACAAGACTAGATAGAATCAGTGCTAATTTTTTTTATTTTTTATTGAAGTATAGTTAATTTACAGTGTTGTCTTAGTTTCAATTGTACAGCAAGGTGATTCAGTGTTTTATATATGTGTGTATGTATATATATATATATATATATATTCTTTTTCAGATTCTTTTACATTATAGATTATTTTAAGATACTGAATATAGTTCCCTGTGCTATACAAGGAAGTCCTTGTTGTTTACCTATTTTATGTATAGTAGTATTTATATGTTAATCCCCAAACTCCTAATTTATCTTTCTCGCCTACCCCCTGCTATCCCCTTTGGTAACAAATTAGTTTTCTGTATCTCAGTGCCATAGATACAGATACTAAATCAAAACTGTATGATATGTGTGATATGTGTAACACATGTATATATATATATGTGTGTGTGTGTGTATAAATATGTATATATTTTTTATATCTGTCCACACCTGCTGCATGCAAAATTTCCCAGACCAGGGATCAAACCTGCATCACAGCAGTAACAAGAGCCGCAGCAGTGACAATGCTGAATCCTTAATCTGCTGAGTTGCCAGAGAACTCCTCCTACTCAGTGCTGTATTTTAATTTGAGATAAAAGACATAGAATTAGTAATCCTGATAGAAATTTTGCATTAAACAGAAATTAATATTACCATATGCAGTAATCCTATCAGTATCATACCCACCATCGATGTTGCCTCTTGTTTTTTTTTTCAAAATGAATTTTCATTTAATAGGTACTCATAAAGTACTAGGAGAACTTGTCACCAGTGTTATAGCAGCAGAATGAGTGATCAGGACAATATGGGGATGAATTGATTCTTTTGGGATGAGAATAACATTCACATGAGCAGATGGCACTGCTTCAGCCTGGCTTATTACTCTGCTTCATCTCTTTGCTAGCTGCCTATCCAATATTCAAAAGCAAAACAGAAAACAGGAAAAGTAGGTATCTTGGATCTTTCTAGACATCTTATTACTTGGGGGTTTTAACATGCTTTTGTCTCAAAAGGGATTTTCATAGATGTTAGTAGTTTTCCAGTAAATGATGACATTTTAAAAAGATAATGGACATCTCAATAGAGTTGCTGATAAAATGGGAATTGACCAGTTTCCATAAAATGATGCACCAAAAAAAAAAAAAAAAAAAAAAAGACTCTAACCTCAGAAGATAAAAGCTGAGAGGGGAGATGATTGAAGTTTAAATCATTTTGAAGGATGTGCATATCGTAACTTTCAATGTCCTTATTTGATCTCTAATTACTAGAATAAGGGTTACTTTCACACTTGAAAGGGATCACAAACACATGAAAGACTTTTCCCAGAAAGGTGATGATGTTAAAAGAGAGATTCAAGAATAGTGCAGATGAAGTAATTGATGGCGGAGGCATGTCAGGCTGTCAAAGGAGGTGAGAGATGCTCAGGGGCACATCTTGAGGCCACACTTACGGGAACGCTGAAATGATGGAGCCGCTCCAGGATGGCGTTTCCCTCAGTTTTGCACATTTATTGGTAATGGAGACATTTACTGTTTCTTGTCACTTTGTTCTAATAATTATCTGGCTGCACATTAGTCGCTGCATTGCCACAAAGTCATAATCCTGGTTTTCCCTCCTAAATCCTAAGGCAACCCTTGCATCTTGCTGCTACAAAAGCCCTTGTTGGAGTCAAGGGGGAGGGTCTCCTCTGCTCTGTGTCGTTAGACTGGGGGAGCTGATGCCACCTCTGCTTTAGCCACAGATCGTGAAGCAGGTTTCCTCACAGAAGTGCACCAAGCACAGGGACCCATCATCCCCTATTTCTTTTTTTTCTCCAACCTTTTTTTTTTTTTTTCTTTTTAGAGCCACACCCATGGCATATGGAGGTTCCCAGGCTAGGGGTCAAATCAGAGCTGCAGCTGCTAGCCTACCCCACAGCCACAGCAATGCGGGATCCGAGCCACATCTGCAACCTACACCAGAGCTCAAGCCAGCACCGGATCCTTAACCCACTGAGAGAGGCCAGGGATCGAACCTATGTCCTCATGGATGCTAATCAGATTCGTTAACCACTGAGCTGTAATGGGAACTTCCCAACTTAACCTTTCTCTTATATTTTGGGATAATCATAGATGCTGGATTGTTACTTTATGCCATATCATTTTTCTTTTTACAGCCACACCCACAGCACATGAAGTTCCCAAGCTAGGGGTCGAATCAGAGCTGCACCTGCCAGCCTACACCACAGCCACAGCAATGTCAGATCTGAGTGGCAACTTGCAGAAATGCCAGATCCTTAACCCACTGAGTGAGGCGGGAACTCCCCATATCATTTTTTATATGTTATTTCTACTCTCAGAACTACATTCTTAGCATATGCACGTATGTATCCATTTATCACTATGGCTACATTCTGTAATAGAGAGCTTGTTACAACTGAGTTTACCATTGTGTGTCTTTTCTTTCAATTTCTTTTTTTTTTTTTTTTTTTTTTAATTTTATTTTCCCACTGTACAGCAAGGGGGTCAGGTTATCCTTACATGTATACATTACAATTACAGTTTTTCCCCCACCATTTCTTCTGTTGCAACATGAGTATCTAGACATAGTTATCAATGCTATTCAGCGGGATCTCCTTGTAAATCTATTCTAAGTTGTGTCTGATAAGCCCAAGCTCCCGATCCCTCCCACTCCCTCCCCCTCCCATCAGGCAACCACAAGTCTCTTCTCCAAGTCCATGATTGATTTTCTTTTCTGAGGAGATGTTCATTTGTGCTGGATATTAGATTCCAGTTATAAGTGATGTCATATGGTATTTGTCTTTGTCTTTCTGGCTCATTTCACTCAGTATGAGATTCTCTAGTTCCATCCATGTTGCTGCAAATGGCATGATGTCATCCTTTTTTATGGCTGAGTAGTATTCCATCGTGTATATATACCACATCTTCCGAATCCAATCCTCTGTCGATGGACATTTGGATTGTTTCCATGTCCTGGCTATTGTGAATAGTGCTGCAATGAACATGCGGGTGCATGTGTCTCTTTTAAGTAGAGCTTTGTCCGGATAGATGCCCAAGAGTGGGATTGCAGGGTCATATGGAAGTTCTATGTATAGATTTCTAAGGTATCTCCAAACTGTTCTCCATAGTGGCTGTACCAGTTTACATTCCCACCAACAGTGCAGGAGGGTTCCCTTTTCTCCACAGCCCCTCCAGCACTTGTTATTTGTGGATTTATTAATGATGGCCATTCTGACTGGTGTGAGGTGGTATCTCATGGTAGTTTTGATTTGCATTTCTCTTATAATCAGCGATGTTGAGCATTTTTTCATGTGTTTGTTGGCCATCTGTATATCTTCCTTGGAGAAATGTCTATTCAGGTCTTTTGCCCATTTTTCCATTGATTGATTGGTTTTTTTGCTGTTGAGTTGTATAAGTTGCTTGTATATTCTAGAGATTAAGCCCTTGTCAGTTGCATCATTTGAAACTATTTTCTCCCATTCTGTAAGTTGTCTTTTTGTTTTCTTTTGGGTTTCCTTTGCTGTGCAAAAGCTTTTCAGTTTGATGAGGTCCCATGGGTTTATTTTTGCTCTAATTTCTATTGCTTTGGGAGACTGACCTGAGAAAATATTCATGATGTTGATGTCAGAGAGTGTTTTGCCTATGTTTTCTTCTAGGAGTTTGATGGTGTCCTGTCGTATATTTAAGTCTTTCAGCCATTTGGAGTTTATTTTTGTGCATGGTGTGAGGGTGTGTTCTAGTTTCATTGCTTTGCATACAGCTGTCCAGGTTTCCCAGCAATACTTGCTGAATAGACTTTCCTTTTCCCATTTGATGTTCTTGCCTCCCTTGTCAAAGATTAATTGACCATAGGTGTCAGGGTTAATTTCCAGATTCTCTATTCTGTTCCATTGGTCTGTCTGTCTGTTTTGATACCAGTACCACACTGTTTTGATGACTGTGGCTTTGTAGTATTTCTTGAAGTCTGGGAGAGTGATGCCTCCTGCTTGGTTTTTGTTTCTCAGGATTGCTTTGGCGATTCTCGGTCTTTTGTGGTTCCATATAAATGTTTGGATTGTTTGTTCTAGCTCTGTGAAAAATGTCATGGGTAATTTGATAGGGATTGCATTGAATCTGTAGATTGCTTTGGGTAGGATGGCCATTTTCACAATATTGATTTTTCCAATCCAGGAACATGGAATATCTTTCCATTTTTTTACATCTTCTTTGATTTCTTTGATTAAGGTTTTATAGTTCTCGGCATATAGGTCCTTTACCTCTTTGGTTAGGTGTATTCCGAGGTATTTGATTTTGTGAGGTACAATTTTAAAAGGTATCGTATTTTTGTATTCCTTTTCTAATGCTTCATTGCTGGTATACAGAAATGCAACTGACTTCTGAATGTTAATCTTATATCCTGCCACTTTGCTGAATTTATTAATCAGTTCAAGGAGTTTTGGGGTTGAGTCCTTAGGGTTTTCTAGGTATAGAATCATGTCATCTGCATACAGTGACAGTTTGATCTCTTCTCTTCCTATATGGATGCCTTTGATTTCTTTTGTTTGTCTAATTGCTGTGGCTAAGACTTCCAAAACGATGTTGAAGAGCAGTGGTGAGAGTGGGCATCCCTGTCTTGTTCCAGATTTGAGTGAGAAGGCTTTCAGTTTTTCCCCATTGAGGATTATATTTGCTGTGGGTTTATCATAAATGGCTTTGATTATATTCAGGAATGTTCCCTCTATACCCACTTTGGCGAGGGTCTTGATCATGAATGGATGTTGAACTTTGTCAAATGCTTTTTCTGCATCTATTGAGATGATCATATGATTTTTGACCTTTTTTTTGTTAATGTGGTGTATGATGTTGATTGATTTGCGTATGTTGAACCATCCTTGAGAACCTGGGATGAACCCAACCTGGTCATGGTGTATAATTTTTTTGATATGTTGTTGGATTCGGTTGGCTAAGATTTTGTTGAGAATTTTTGCATCTATATTCATCAATGATATTGGGCGATAGTTTTCTTTTTTGGTGGTATCTCTGCCTGGTTTTGGAATGAGGGTGATGGTGGCCTCATAGAATGTCTTTGGGAGTATTCCTTCTTCTTCAACCTTTTGAAAGAGTTTAAGGAGGATGGGCACCAATTCCTCTTTATATGTTTGATAGAATTCACCTGTGAAGCCATCTGGTCCTGGGCTTTTATTTGTAGGGAGTGATTTTATGACCTCTTCAATTTCATTTCTGGTGATTGGTCTGTTCAGTTGGTCTGTTTCTGCTTGATTCAGTTTTGGCAGGCTGTAAGATTCTAGAAAATTGTCCATTTCTTCCAGATTGTCAAACTTATTGCCATATAGTTGTTCATAGTATTCTCTTATGGTTTTTTGTATTTCTGCTGTATCCGTTGTGATTTCTCCTTTTTCATTTATAATTTTGGTGATTTGGGTTCTTTCTCTCCTCTTTTTAGTGAGTCTGGCCAGGGGTTTATCAATTTTGTTCACCTTTTCAAAGAACCAGCTCTTGGTTTTATTAATTTTCTCTATTGTTTTTTGAGTCTCTATTTTATTGATTTCTTCTTTGATCTTTACAATTTCCTTCCTTCTGCTGACTTTAGGACTTCTTTGTTCTTCTTTTTCTAATTCATTTAGGTGGAGGGTTAAGTTGTCAATTTGGGATCTTTCTTCTTTTTTGAGAAAGGCCTGTATTGCTATAAATTTCCCTCTGAGCACTGCTTTCGCAGCATCCCATAGATTTTGAGAGGTTGTGTCTTCATTATCATTTGTTTCAAGATAGTTTTTAATTTCCTTCTTGATTTCCTCATTGACCCATTGGTTTTTTAGTAGCATGTTGTTTAGTCTCCATGGAGTAGGTTTTTTCTCTTTCCTTTTCCCATGGTTGATTTCTAATTTCATGGCATTGTGGTCAGAGAAGATACTTGAGATAATTTCTATGCTCCTAAATTTATTGAGATTCGCTTTATGTCCCAATATGTGGTCAATTCTTGAGAATGTTCCATGAGCATTTGAGAAGAATGTGTATTCTGATTTTTTTGGATGTAGTGTCCTGAAGATATCAATTAAGTCTAACTTTTCTATTGTTTCCTTTAGGATCTCTGTTGCTTTATTGGTTTTCTGTCTAGAGGATCTGTCCATTGATGTGAGGGGGGTATTTAGGTCTCCTACTATGATTGTATTCTCATCAATATCTCCCTTTATGTCTGTTAATATTTGTTGTATGTATCTGGGTGCTCCTGTATTTGGAGCATATATGTTGATGATAGTAACATCCTCTCCTTGGATGGATCCCTTAATCATTAAATAGTGTCCTTCTTTGTCTTTCTTTATGTCTTTTGTTTTAAAGTCTATTTTGTCTGATATGAGCGTTGCAACTCCTGCTTTTCTGTCATGTCTATTGGCATGAAATACTTTTCCCCAGCCTTTCACTTTCAATCTATATGTATCTTTTGTCCTAAGGTGAGTTTCTTGTAGGCAGCATATTGAAGGTTTTTGCCGTTTTATCCACTCAGCCATTCTGTGTCTTTTGATTGGGGCATTCAGTCCATTGACATTTAAGGTGATAATTGATAGATGATTATTTATTGCCATTTGATCCTCGTGTTCCAGTTGATTCTATGGTTCTCCATTCTTCCTTTCTCTTTTTTTTTTTTTTTTTTTTTTTTTTTTTTTTTTTTTTTTTGGTTGGATGGTCTCCTGTTATTATCTGCTTGAGTGTTTTTTTTTTCATTTTTTGCAAATGCAATATTTGGTTTTGGCTTGTGGTTGCCCTGTTTTTTAAGTATGCTAACCCCTTCCCATAATTGTGTGTTTTAGCCTGATGGTCCTGTAAGTTCAAACACTTCATTATTATATTAAAATTAAGAAGAGAGACATACATACAAACAAAAAGGATTATTTACCTCCTAACATCCCTTGCCCACATTTTATGGTTTTGATGACTCTTTTATTTTTTTCTTTTTAATTTTATTTTGTTTGAAGCATGTTCATGATTAAATCTGTATGCTGGCTTATTTGAATGACTGCTCTCTGATTGTATCTTCCTCTGTCCTAGTTCTTCCTCTTCTTCTTCTTCTTTTTTTTTTTTTTTTTTCTTTTTTCTTCCCTTTCCTTCCTTTCTTTTGGTTTAGAGAAGCCCTTTCAATATTTCCTTTAACCTGGGTTTTGTGTTGCTGTATTCTTTAAGTTTTTGTTTGTTGGGAAAAATTTTTATTTCCCCTTCTATTTTAAATGATATTCTTGCTGGATAAAGTATTCTAGGTTGCATATTTTTTCCTTTGAGCACTTTAAATATCTCTTGCCATTCCCTCCTGGCCTGTAGTGTTTCTGTAGAGAAATCAGCTGATATTCTTATGGGGGTTCCCTTGTAGGTAACATTCTGTTTTTCTCTTGCTGCCTTTAGGATCCTCTCTTTATCACTAACTTTTGCCATTTTTATTATGATGTGTCTTGGTGTGGGTCTGTTTGGGTTCAGTTTGTTTGGGGCCCTCTGTGCTTCTTGTATCTTGAATCCAGTATCCTTTAGATTTGGGAAGTTTCCAGCGATAATTTCTTCAAATATATTTTCCATTCCCTTATCTTTTTCTACTCCTTCTGGAATTCCTATTATGCGTAGATTGGCTCGTTTTATATTATCCCATAGGTCTCTTATATTGCTTTCCAGTTTTTTGATTCGGTTTTCTGTCTGTTGACCAGATTGAGTGATTTCCATTATTCTATCTTCCATATCACTGATTCGTTCTTCTGCATTATTCATTCTGGTTTTTACTGCCCCTAGTTCAGTTTGCATCTCTGCAAATGAATGTTCTAGTTTTTCTTGGCTCCTCCTTATATTTTCTAGCTCCTTTCTGAGGGTATCTGCATTGCTGTTCATATCTTCTCTTAATTCCTTCAGTATTTTCACTATTTCTCTTTTGAACTCCAGGTCTGTCAGACTGCAGAGATCAGTTTCATTGTTGACTGTTTTAGGTGAGTTCTCCTGTTGGTTTGACTGGGGGTGGTTTCTCAGCTTCTTCATCTTGCTTGTTGTCTTCTTTCTCCTGAGGGAGTTGTACTCTCCGTTATCGGGTAGTGTTTGCCTTGTCACTGCCGTGGAATATTTCCTGAGGGCTGTCGTTGTTGGTCAATCTTTTTTTGAGGCAGTGTGGCTTTTCTGGAGTGTTGATGGGACTAACAGTGTTTCTTTGAAGCAAAGGAGGACTTCCTGAGGGCAGACAGGACTGGGAGGTCCACCCCACGATGGTAGCAGATTTCACTTGGTTCTCAGCACCCCCTGGGGTCTTGGGCGGGTAGCAGGGCCCTTGGAGACTCAAGAGGTTCCTCCCCAGGGCAGCCCGATTCAGAAAGACCGTCTGAGATCTTTTCCCGATTCCGCCAGGCTTGTTGCAGCTTTTCTGGGCTGCAGGGGGTCCTGCCTGGAGCTGGCAGTCCTATGCAGCTGGTCCACTAGGTCTCAGCACCCCTTGGGGTCTTGGGCGAGTAGCAGGGCCTTTGGAGACTCAAGAGGCTCCTCCCCAGAACAGCCCGATTCAGAAAGACCGTCTGAGATCTTTTCCCAATTCGGCCAGGCTTGTTGCAGCTTTTCTGGGCTGCAGGGGGTCCTGCCTGGAGCTGGCAGTCCTATGCAGCTGGTCCACTAGGTCTCAGCACCCCTTGGGGTCTTGGGCGGGTAGCAGGGCCCTTGGAGACTCAAGAGGCTCCTCCCCAGGGCAGCCCGATTCAGAAAGACCGTTTGAGATCTTTTCCTGATTCGGCCAGGCTTGTTGCAGCTTTTCTGGGCTGCAGGGGGTCCTGCCTGGAGCTGGCAGTCCTATGCAGCTGGTCCACTAGGTCTCAGCACCCCCTGGGGTCTTGGGCGGGTAGCAGGGCCCTTGGAGGCTCAAGAGGCTCCTCCCCAGGACAGCCCGACTCAGAAAGACCGTCTGAGATCTTTTCCCGATTCCGCCAGGCTTGTTGCAGCTTTTCTGGGCTGCAGGGGGTCCTGCCTGGAGCTGGCAGTCCTATGCAGCTGGTCCACTAGGTCTCAGCACCCCTTGGGGTCTTGGGCGGGTAGCAGGGCCCTTGGAGACTCAAGAGGCTCCTCCCCAGGGCAGCCCGATTCAGAAAGACCGTTTGAGATCTTTTCCCGATTCGGCCAGGCTTGTTGCAGCTTTTCTGGGCTGCAGGGGGTCCTGCCTGGAGCTGGCAGTCCTATGCAGCTGGTCCACTAGGTCTCAGCACCCCCTGGGGTCTTGGGCGGGTAGCAGGGCCCTTGGAGGCTCAAGAGGCTCCTCCCCAGGACAGCCCGACTCAGAAAGACCGTCTGAGATCTTTTCCCGATTCCGCCAGGCTTGTTGCAGCTTTTCTGGGCTGCAGGGGGTCCTGCCTGGAGCTGGCAGTCCTATGCAGCTGGTCCACTAGGTCTCAGCACCCCTTGGGGTCTTGGGCGGGTAGCAGGGCCCTTGGAGACTCAAGAGGCTCCTCCCCAGGACAGCCCGACTCAGAAAGACCGTCTGAGATCTTTTCCCGATTCGGCCAGGCTTGTTGCAGCTTTTCTGGGCTGCAGGGGGTCCTGCCTGGAGCTGGCAGTCCTATGCAGCTGGTCCCCTAGGTCTTAGCACCCCCTGGGGTCTTGGGCGTGTAGCAAGGCCCTTGGAGACTCAAGAGGCTCCTCCCCGGGGGAGCCCGTCTCAGAAAAACCGTCGGAGAATTAGGTCGATCTATTCACGGCCTGGCTAGGCTTGTTCTAGCTTTTCTGGGCTGCAGGCCTTTTCTAGGGGGCTGGTGGTGTTTGGTGCTGCTCTGTGGAAGTGTAGCCCCTCCAAAGGGCAAGCAGGCCTGTGCAGGGAGAGCCCCTGCGGTGGTAGGCTTCAGGCAATTGTTGAGGCCAGCCCTCCTGGATGGCAGGCAGCCCCAGGTTTGGCGAGAGCGTAGGGGGTGGCGGGGGTGGGGGGAGGGAATGCACTGGGAAGCACAGCTTTCTGCTAGCTAGCGGGCCTGTAAGCTTGCTGTGGCGTGGGGGGTATTCTATGGGGACCCACCCCTTCTTCTCTCCCCTCCCCAGCACGGGCGCAGACCAGGCTCTTCTCCCAGGTTCCCTCTGAGGCGGCTTTCCACTTCCCCGCCCCTAGAGTATTGCTCCCTTCCTCTGCGACAGCTTTGTTTTCTAGTCTCCCAGGCAGTCTCTGCCCCGTCAAATGGTTTAGAGACCTCCCAAGCAGTTTCCGCTCTTCCCCGCCCCCCTAGCCCGGGGACTAATCTCTGGAGCCGAGGTCTCGGTGCCCAGCCCCCACCCAGGCGGCGCCCCCCGGCCCTTTCTTGGGGACTAACCTTCGGAGGCGAGGTCTCGGTGCCCAGCCCCAACCCAGGCGTCCCCCGGCCCCCTCTCGGGGACCAACCTTCAGAGCTGAGGTCTTGGTGCCCAGCCCCCACCCAGGCGTCCCCCGGCCCTTTCCCGGGGACTAACCTCTGGAGCCGAGGATTCGGTGCCCAGCCCCCACCCAGGCGTCTCAATTTTTGGTGACTGTGCCCGTAGTTCAGATGGTCCGTTGGGTTCTTGATCGTTTTTCCGTACTCCGACTTACTGCTACACTCTTCTCTGCATCTGGAGATTCCTCCGGTTCGTTTGATCTTTCCCCCGGTAGGAGACTTTCCAGGGTGCGGGATCCCTTTCTCCTCCGCAGTTCCCTTTCGGGAGCGCCCGTCCCGCTCGGATTCACCTTCTCTCACTCTCCTCTTTTCTCCCGTTCTGCCCAATAATGTCACGAACTTCTTGCCGTTATTGGAGTTTAGGTTCCTCTGCCAGCGATTGGTTGTTGTTCTGTGCGAGTCATTTCTTCTGTAGATGTGCTTTTTTTGTTGTGTTTGTGGGAGAGGGCGAGCGTGTCCCCCTACTCCTCCGCCATCTTGTCCTCCCGCCTCTTTCAATTTCTATTGCAAATTCCTTTGTGGAGACAGATTCCTTACAGGTCTAACACTGTCTTCTCTGAGTAGTTGGTGAAGGAATGTTGTCTACATCAGGAAACTGAATTCTGTATTTGGGTATATCTCACGTCCGTGACTTTGATCAGCCCATTCCTGATTTCAGCATTTTAGCTTCAACATCCTTAAAGTAAAAATTTTAAATTATGTGATCTCCAAAATCCCTTTTATACCTAAAATTTTATCACGGTTATTTTAAGGAAGTCCTAAATCATCCATAACACATGATGATCAGGAGGGATAACTTGGGAGAGCAGAAATTGCTGGGTAGAGAGGGAGGTGGATTAATCTAGAATAAAATATGTCACTGCATAACAGAAGATAAATGTACCTTTACAAGTCTTTCATGCTTTGACTGTTATCCAAGAAGGGGGCATTAGAGAATTTGGGGAACAGGATTTTGGAAACTTTAATAGTATGAACATAAAACTTCTATCTCACGAGGTCAATAAATTCAGAATGAAATTGCCTTCTCCATTGTCATTTTTTTTTTGGCACCCATAGCATGCAGAAGTTTCTGGGCCAGGGATTGAACCCGAACCACATCAGTGACAATGCCGAGTCCTTAACCACGAGGCCACCAGGGAACTCCCTTTATTATCATTTTCTTATTGGTTTTAGCTGTATTATTAATTAGCCACCGAGTAGGTAGTTATGGATTAATTTAATATATAGACGATTGTGGCGTCTATTTTTCCACCCTAAGACTCAGAGATGACATCAACTAATACTAAAGGCCAAGATAGAGACGTTTACTATGTGACATAGGCTGACTCAAGAGGAGACACTGAAGTATGGCACAAAGAAGACCTGGTTCGCATCAGGCCCTGTGGGGTAACGGCTGCATTATCTTCAGAAAGTGAAGCAACCACCTGGGCTTCCGTCTCCATGTCTGCTGCATGGTAATAAAAATCTCTGCTTCCTGATGTTATTCTGAGAAGTAGATGCTACATCAAAGGAACTTAGCCAAGTGCTTTTCCTGTGGCAAAGACACAATACATAGCAGTTGAAAAACAAAATAAGACAGGAGTCCAGTTTTTTACACGGCTAATCTTTGAAAGCAGATTTTCAATTCAGTGATGGTTGGATTACTGTGGTTTCTTTTTCTTGGGTCGTCTAGATGCTGGTGGCTTCTCTCTTATAAAATGATGGACTAATGAAGAGCCAGAAGGAGCTTGCCATGCTGCTGCCCATGTTTCTGTGAACTGGAGGAAGATTTGAAGTCAGATTCAATCTGGAAGTTCTATATATATTTTTTTTTTTTGTCAAAACGTATAGGGAAAATAACCCTCTCCTATCAATTTAGTGGGAGAATACATTAGTGACTAATAACTAAAGTTTTTGAGAATTTTCCATACGCCAGACACCATGCCAAGACCTTTATATGCATCAGCTCATCAAATCCTTAAAATAATCTTTTGAGGCAAAAACGATCATTATCTGGATATGCACACAGGAGTGGGATTGCTGGATCATGTGGCCATTCTACATTCAATTTTCTGAGGAAACTCCGTATTGTTCTCTGTAGTGGTTGTACCAAGTTGCATTCCAACAGTGGAGGAGGGTTCCCTTTTCTCCACACCCTCTCTAGCATTTGGTATGTGTAGACTTACAAACAATGGCCATTCTAACTAGTAGGAAGTGGTAGCTCATTGTAGTTTGGATTTACATTCTCTAACAATTAATGATGTTGAGCATTTTTTCGGGTGCCTACTTGCCGTCCATGTGTCTTCGGAGAAATGTCTGTTTAGGTCTTCTGTTCATTTTTGATTGGGTTTTTTTGTTGAGTTTTATGAGTTGTTTGTATATTTTGGATATTGAATCCTTGTCAGTTGATCACTTGCAACTATTTTCCCCAATCCATAGGTTGTCTTTTTTTTTTTTTTTATGGTTTCCTTTGCTGTACAAAAGCTTGTAAGTTTGATTGCATGGTTTCCTTTGCTGTGCAAAAGCTTGTAGTTTGATTTTCTTTTTATTTCTATTGCCTTGGGAGACATAATGAAACATTGGTATGGTTTATGTCAGAGAATGTATTGCCTATGTTCTCTTCTAGGATTTTGATTGTGTTTTGTTTAAGTCTTCAAGCTATTTTGAGTTGATCTTTGTGCCTGGTGTGAGAGTGTGTTTTCGTTTCATTGATTTACATGCAGCTGTCCAGTTTTGCCAGCACCACCTGCTGAAGAGACTTTCTTTTCCCCATTTTGTATTCTTGTCCCCTTTTTTAAAGATTGCTTGACCATAGGAGTCTGGTTTATTTCAGGGCCTTCTATTCTGTTCCATTGATGTCTGTTTTTGTACCAGTACCACACTGTCTTAATTATTGTAGCTTTGTAATATTGGCTGAAGTCTGGGAAAGTTATGCCTCCTGCTTGTCCGCCCCCCCCCCAACCAGGATTGCTTTGGCAATTCTGAGTCTTTTGTGGTTCCATATAAAATTTTGATTATTTGTTCTAGTTCTGTGAAAAATGTCATGGGTAACTTGTTACAGGTCACATTAAATCTGTTGATTGCTTTGGGTAGTATGGCCATTTTAACAATATTAATTCTTCCAATCCACAATAATGGAATATCTTTCCACTTCTTTGAATCCTCTTTAATTTCCTTGATTAATGTTTCATAGTTCTCAGCATTATAGGACTTTCACCTCATTGTTCAGGTTTATTCCTAGGTATTTAATTTTTGGGGGTGCAATTATAAAATATATTGTTTTACTTGTTTTATAACATTTCATTGTTAGTATACAGAAACACAACCAATTTCTGAATGTTAATCTTGTATCCTGCTACTTTGCTGAATTTGTTGATCGATTTGAGTAGTTTCTGTGTGGATTCTTGAGGAATTTCTCTACATAGTATCGTGTCATTTGCATATAGTGACAATTTTACTGCTTTTCTTTTATTTCTCTTGTTTGTGTGATTGCTATGGCTAGACCTTCCAATACTACATTGAATAAAAGTGGTAAGAGTGGGCATACTTGTCTTGTTTCAGGTTTTAGTGGGAAGGCTTTCAGCTTTTCCCCACTGAGTATTAAATTGGTTGTGTGTTTATCATAAATGGCTTTTATTATGTTGAGGTATGTTCTCTCTTTACCCACTTTTGTAAGAGTTTTTATCATGAACGGATATTGGATTTTATCCAAAAGATAAGTTTGTCCATATCAGCACTAGTCACAATAGCCAAGCCATGGAAAAAACCCCTAAATATCCATTATCAGATGAATGGATTAAGGGGATGTGGTATATATATATATATATATATATATATACACACACACAATGGAATACTACTCAGCCATTAAAAAGAATGAAATAATGTGATTTGCAGGAACACGGATGCAATTAGAGAGTCTCTAAGTGAAGTCAGTCAGAAAGAGAAAGACAAACACCATATGATGTCACTTATATGTGGCATCTAAAATATGGCACAAATGAACCTATCTACAGAATAGAAACAGACTCAAAGACACGGAGAAGAATGTTGTGGTTTCCAAAGGGGAGGGGTGAGGGAGTGGGATGGACTGGGAGTTTGTAGTTAGTAGATACAACCTATTATATTTAGAATGGATAAGCATTGAGGTCCTACTATATAGCATGGCAGACTCTATCCAGTCTCTTTGGAGAGACCTTTATGGAAGATAATATAAGAAAGGAAATGTATATACACGTGTATGGCTGCCTCACTTTGCAGCAGAAATTGGCACCACATTGTGAATCACCTACCATAATAAAAAGCGGTGATCATTATGCCTATTACAATGATGAAAGCACTGAAGCTTAGGGCGGTTAAATAATGTCAGTGGCTCACAAATCTAGGAAAGGATTGGAGTCAGGGCTTGAATGCAGACACTTTGACTCTAGAATCTGTGTACATACTGCTCTTCTGTGTTGACACTCCAGAAACTAGCCCCTCGACATCTCTGATACCTAAAATTTTATTTTGCCTCTGCTGTGTCTCCAACCTACAAAAACTCGGCCAAGTTAAATGACTGCACAGAGCCTGAATTTCCTAATCTATAAAGAGCAAGTAATTACATCTACTTTATGGGGCTTTGTAATAGTTTAAAAAGAAAGAACATGAATTTAAAATGCTTAGCTAGACATCTGGTATGTCAGCTCTATAATAATTAAGACCATCATCTGAAAACCTGGATGGTGTCACATGCCCTTCAAAAGGGCTAAAAACAGGGAAATCCAAAAGGAAGATGAAGGCAAGAACATAAATAGCTGTTACTGGGCATTGACCACGGCAATGGGGCAAATAACTACTTGCACATGTAGCCGATTGGTGTAGTGTCTCTACTTAACTTGGATATCTCTTTTTATAGTATAATCTCTCTATATAAATATAATGTCTATTTAAAAGATGAATTTTGAGAATAAAGAGGTAGTGATTTATGTACTCGGTACAAGGGAATTTCTTCTCTTTTTTTTTTGTCTTTTATCTTTTTGGGGTCACGTCTGCAGCATATGGAGGTTCCCAGGCTAGGGGTCATATCGGAGCTACAGCTGCTGGCCACAGCTGCAGCAGTGCCTGATCCAAGCTGTGTCTGTGACCTACACCACAGCTGAGGGCAACACCGCATCCTTAACCCACTGAGCAAGGCCAGGGATTGAACCCGCAACCTCATGGTTCCTAGTTGGATTCGTTTCCATTGCACCACGACGGAAATGCCGACACAGGGGAATTTCTAAAGTACCCACAGGGGCAAGGAATATTTTGAGACCTATGTAGCAAAGGTAGTCAAACTTCAAAAACGAGAGAAGAGAAATCCACTCTGAGCTAAAGTAAAGACATTTTCTTAGCCTCAGATTCCTACCCAGTCACCAAATGATAATATACAAGTTCAAATCATCATGTCTCTGTGGTAGCTGTAGTTCTGGAATATAATGCTATAGAAACTAACAGGTGGTATGCTCTCTGACGAATTTTCATTGAACGGGTTCATAGCCCACTATGGTATTACTGTAAGTTGATATATGGCTGTGAAGTAGCCTACGCGACTGCAGCGATGCTGGCATTCTGAATGGGCAAGACTTGATAAGCGAAAGCCCTAGAAAATTTTGTATGTGCTTCAAGTTGCATTTGCACCAAATGATTACCGAAGGAAAACGAATTAACTCTGAAATCCAAAGTCATCTGATTCCGCAGACTGTCCTCGGCGGTACATAGATGGAAGCGATTTCCTGTGTTCATTCTCTCTGTATCCCTCTCAGTGCTGTGAACACACCTGTTATCCACGGTGACCCATGATCTTTGTTATTAAAAAACCCAGGTGTGCCCAAATCCCGTAACCTAAGGCGGATTCCAGGCTTTCATAGCCGGTCCAAATCAAGAATTAGTTGCCACAAGAGAATAATAATTATCTTAAAAAAATCCTTAATCTCTCTCTCTCTCTTTTTTTGGCTCAAGTCCATTGAGAGCCACCAGTTAAAATTAGCAGGACATTCAACTTATCTGTTTTGCTGCATGCCTCGGAAATACAGATAGTTTGGGACATTTTCATATGTAATATAGTTATTCAAAAATTAGTAACAGTTTTCCTCACTGCAATTTATTTTTTTATTTTTTGTCTTTTTGCCATTTCTTGGGCCGCTCCCGCGGCATATGGAGGTTCCCAGGCTAGGGGTCGAATCGGAGCTGTAGCCACCGGCCTACACCAGAGCCACAGCAATGCAGGATCTGAGCCGCACCTGCAACCTACACCACAGCTCACGGCAATGCCGGATCCTCAATCCACTGAGCAAGGCCAGGGATCGAACCCGCAACCTCATGGCTCCTAGTCGGATTCATTAACTGCTGCACCACGACAGGAACTCCAATTTAAATTAAATCTATGGATACGATGTTTGAAACCTTGATATCTTAAGCTCTTGAGATGCAGAGAAAAGGAAATTATAACATTTCATGAATTATATTGTGTTTCAGAAAAACGGGGTAAAAATCCAGGTTTCTCTTAGAATAAATGATTTGTTACATAAAAGAAAACCGGAAGGGGCATTCCCTTGTGGTGCAGTAGGTTAAGGACCTGGTGGTGTCACTGCAGTGGCCTGTGTTGCTGTCTGGGCTTGATCCCTGGCGCATGAACTTCCACATGCTATAGGTGTGGGCAAAGTAATACAAGTCAAAAGGACTAAACTTGGGGCACTACTGACTGTGATACATAGCCCACTGAAGATGTAGCTTTCGGTGCAGAAAGAAGTTGTACATTTTAAGAGTGACTTGAGGAATGAGACGAGGGGTGGTTTTTGAAACCAGGAGAAAAGAAATTTAGCTTGCCAGGTTCTTCCCCTAGAGTAAAATGTAGAGGAATCAAATACACATCTATTACGGAGAATGTCTTTATTAGCGTGGACATCGTTAATTAGGGAGACACTGACTTCAGGATGAAGGTTAATTAACTGTGAGATCAATACCTAATTCTGATTTCACTTTGTACATCTCTCCAACAGCACCGAACCAATAAACGCAGATATGTTTTGAGTAACACTTACTCATCTGATCAGAACCTCAACAAGAGTAGTGCCCACGGCTCTGGTCAAGAAAGGAAAATATGCGTGAGTTCATAACAGTTGCCGTGTTCACTCATCGCAGAGTAAAGCTAAGAGGTTTATAAAAGTCGGTCCATTTGGGTTGGATACATTTTATATCCTTTACAGATGTGTCACAAATACGGTTATTCATGATGTCACTGTATTGTTTGTGTATGTGTAGACTTTTAATCAGAACTTACTCAGCGTTGGGATTCCTTTTGAGAAGTGGTTAGCGTACCTTTTCTTCACAAGGATTCCCACATTTAAAGCGAGCCCTTTAAGGTCCTTGAGGAGATTCTCAATTTCTGATGGAAAAAGCTTTTGATGCAATCTTGGGTCTGTGCCAGAGGGAACTGGAGCAGCCTTTGCACAGTGCTTTTCAACCCACTTGGCAGAAATTTTGGGGATGGGAGCTTTAGTCTAAAAACAGAGCTGTAAGAGAAGTGACCTGTTTGTTGTCATCATCCAGTCCCTGTGTCCAGAGGGTCAAAGAATATTGATGTTAGAGGCCAATCGTTAACCACCTTGAAACCTGGCGTGAGACCGAAGAGCAGAATGTACCTAAAACCCTTCCCTTGCCCGATTTCTCTCTGTCTCTGAACCAAGGACTTGGCATTCTTCCCCCACGGCACAGGATCTGTGTTTTCGTAATCACTTTGCTTTGTTCCAAGCTAATTGCTTGAGAATGCTCTGCTCCATGTTGCTTTTTTATGGCCCTCTTGATAGAGACCTGAGTTAATACATGCCAGGCCCTTAACAGGCCGGCTGTCTCATGCAGCACCTCATACATGTATACTATTAAAGAACAATAATACCTATTATTTTTTATTTTACTTTTTATTTATTTATTTTTTTGGTTTTAGGGCCGCACCTGCAGCATATGGAGGTTCCCAGGCTAGGGGTCTCATCGGAGCTGTACTGCCAGCCTACACCACAGCCACAGCAACACCAGGTCCAGGCCGAGTTTGCAACCTACACCACAGCTCACAGCAACGCCGGATCCTTAACCCTCTGAGCGAGGCCAGGGATTGAACCCACAACCTCATGGTTCCCAGTCGGATTCATTTCTGCTGCGCCACAATGGGAACTCCTATTTAGAAAGTTTGTTTTGGCTGACTAGTTTGGAAGGCTCTGAATAAGATGGGAAATGCAGCACTGGCTCTGTGGAGAGTTAGATATTGGAAGTGCACACCCAAACTAGGAAATCTGAGAAGGTGGTGAGTGCAGCAGGGTTTGAGTCTTCCCGAATCCTCTCATAAAAATAGAGCACCAAGGAGTTCCCATCGGGGCTCAGCGGGTTACAAACCTGACGAGTATCCATGAGGTGTGGGTTTGACCTCAGGCCTCACTCAGTGGGTTAAGGATCCAGCGTTATGTGAGCTGTAGTGTAGGTTGCAGAGGGGGCTCGGGTCTGGCATTGCTGTGGCTGTGAAGTAGGCTGGCAGCTGCGGCTCCCATTGGACCCCTAGCCTGGGAATTGCGATATGCTGCAGGCGTGGCCCTAAAAAGCAAAAAAAAAAAAAAAAAAAAAAAAAAAAAAAGGCACTAAGATAGCAAAACCAACCACTCACAGACCTCATTTAAAACAAAAGTGCTTTGGAGAGACATGCTCATGAAGCCTGGGGTGATGATTAAATATTAAATAGAGATTTACCTGTAGAACTAGGATTCAGTGGTGCGCCAGGGGAAAGAGGGTGGCTTATGGGGGCTGTATTCTCTGACAAACTATCATGAAGATGAGAGGCCAAGTGAGAGGCGTTCATAAAAAGCAAGATAAGCTTGCTCATTGCCTGAGCAGTATATTCTAGGTACTAAGCTAAGACAATAAAATATAATCTATTGTCACAAACAGTTTTGAATTAGTGGATATAGGAACTATGTCCTGTTAAATATCCAACATCCAACTGAGGATATTTGAAAGATCGTATTGGCTTTATTTAATGGTTGGCTTGTGAGTTGGGCAACACCCCATCTGGCGGTTAGAAAGGAGCCCCATAGCAGAGTTTTAGGAGCAGGAGGGGTGGGGACAAGGAGAGAGTGGATTACCTCATCTTTCTTTGGCTCATGGGAGGGGTCTAACACGCGGACTCCCTTGCTACCGCTGGCCAAGAAAGTTTAGAAAACCCGCTATGATTCTGCTTCTGGCGGAGGATGGAAACTGCAGTTAGGTTAGGGATTACGTCTCAGTTTGATGATGTGGAATTAGCCCAAGGCACTCCATCAGGGGCCTGTGGTCTCTTTTTTAACAGGACCATTGGCCAATGACCTCAGAAGAAAAGAGTCAAACCAACATCACAAACTTATTTATTTATTTATTTGTCCTTTTAGGGCCTCACCTATGGCATATGGAAGTTAGCAGGTTAGGGGTCAAATTGGAGCTGCAGCTGCTGGTATACACCAGAGCCACAGCAATACCAGATCCAGGTTGCATCTGAAACCTACAGCAAAGCTCACAGCAATGCTGGATCCTTAACCCAATGATTGAGCCCAGGGACCGAACCCCGCATCTTCATGGATGCTAGTTGGATTCATTACTGCTGAGCCACAATGGGAACTCTCATCACAAACCTTTTGCTGACCCACAGTATAACCTCACCTTGAAGCGGGCATGCTGAAGTAGGTGAGGCTGTGGGTGTTCTTTCAGCAGGTTTGTGAAGCTCCTTCAGTCATTGGCTCTACAAATAGGAAGCTCCAATTATGTGCCAGGCACAGTTATGGGTATTGGGTAGGCTGACTTGTGAAACAAAGAAACTAACGGTAAGAAATCCACCTGTTTCTATACCCATGGAATATACAGTATAATAGAAAATGTGGTTGCTCATGGACAACAGACTTGCGGTTGCCAAGGGGGAGGGAGTGGGATGGACGGGAGTTTGGGGTTAGTAGATGCAAACTATGACACTTAGCATGGATAAGCAAGGAGGTCCTGCTGTGCAGCCCAGGGAACTCTATCCAGTCACTTGTTTTTTTTTGTTAGTTTTTGTTTTTGATTTTGTTTTACCATTTCTTGGGCTGCTCCTGCGGCATATGGAGGTTCCCAGGCTAGGGGTTGAATCAGAGCTGTAGCCGCCAGCCTACACCACAGCCACAGCAACGCAGGATCCGAGCCGCGTCTGCAACCTACACCACAGCTCACGGCAATGCCGGATCCTTAACCCACTGAGCAAGGCCAGGGATCGAACCCGCAACCTCATGGTTCCTAGTTGGATTCATTAACCACTGCACCACGACGGGACCTCCTATCCAGTCACTTGTGATGCAACATGATAGAAGATAATATGAGAAGAAGAATATATATATACATGGACGGCCGGGTCACTTTGCTGTACAGCGGAAATGGACAGGACGTTGTCCATCAACTATCATAAAACTTAAAAGGAAATGTGCTCCTTAATCACATAATTCTGTACAACTGTGGCACACCTCTGTGATAAATGCAGAGGTGTCTTATGCGGAGGGAATCAATAGTAGGAGGGCTCCACCTCCTACAAAGTGATACTTGAGCTAAAAGACGAATGAGAAAGAGCTTTCAGGAGGCATTAGCCTAGGAGTGGGAAGGGGCAGAGCACGTGCTTCGGAGAGGGGGCGGGGGGGGGTTTACTCAGGCAGGAGGACAGGTGTAGTCCCCAAACCGGGCCACTTTGGAGAGTAAAGGGAGCTCTCCCCAGGGAAGACCCCAGAACCACAGGTGGCAAAGGGGCTGGGAGTCACCCTCATTGCAGGCTGTGTTGGGAAGAGGTCTTTGTGTGGAGAATGATGGAATTGTCTGGAAGGGCCTTGACTGCCACAGTGTGGAGAGGGGATTGTAATGAGCCAGGCATGCATGTGGACAGACTGCACATGAGCGGGCTGGTTGCCCAGAGGTGGGCTGGGAGGCAGCTTCTCTTACTGCTGTTTTTGTTTGAGAGGCTGTTCTCTTCCTCCGTGTGGCAAGTAGAGAACTGGCCTAAAATCGAATCAGGAGTTTCAAAGACCGGGGTTGAGAAGTGCTTGCCCCTCTGTGTGCTCATCACTGCAGCACCGAGTCAGAACTCACAAAAGACGCTTCTATTTAGAATTTCTAAAGCATAAGCAGTCGTTTGTTCGCCTTCTCTTTCCCCTCCCATGTGTGTACATGTGTATGTACACACACATCTATACATATGTGTATACACACATATATGTATACACACATATGCATATATGCACATGCACACACATCTCAATATGTATATACACATATCCATATGTGTGTATACACATACGTGTATGTGCACATATACACATATGTATATATACACACATGTACACATGTGAGTGTACACACACACGTACACATATATATTTTTTTCAGTGAGCAGAGTCTTTTACATATTAAGATTTGCTGGAGTTCCCGTTGTGGCGCAGTGGTTAAGGCATCCGACTAGGAACCATGAGGTTGCGGGTTTGGTCCCTGGCCTTGCTCAGTGGGTTAAGGATCCGGCGTTGCCGTGAGCTGTGGTGCAGGATGCAGACACGGCTTGGATCCCACGTTGCTGTGGCTCTGGAGTAGGCTGGCGGCTACAGCTCTGATTCAACCCCTAGCCTGGGAACCTCCATATGCCGCAGGAGTGGCCCTAGAAAAGGCAAAAAGACCAAAAAAAAAAAAAAAAAAAGAGAGATTTGCTAAGACTGGACTTCTCATCATGGCTCAGTGGATGTGAATCTGACTAGTGCCCATAAGGATGCGGGTTTGATCCCTGGCCTCCCTCAGTGGGTTAAGGATCCAGTGTTGCTGTGAGCTGTGGTGTAGTTTGCTGTGACTGTGGTGTTGGCTGGAAGCTGTAGCTCTGATTTGACCCCCAGTCTGGGAACCTCCATGTGCCACAATGCTGCCCTAAAAAGACAAAAAAAAAAAAAAAAAAAAAAGGTTACTCCTACTTTCTTGAATAAGCCAAGAAAGTCCAGGTATATATTTTTTAATTTTACAGAACAGTAGACTAAAGTGGTTATGGAAATCTAAAAATAAAATACATACATACGCATATATATATACACACACAAACCTATCTATCTATAGATATTATACCTATGTATATATACTTGTTAAATAATTATCAAACTGTACTAAAAATCATTAAAAACCCTGCTCAATGAGCTAAGCTCCCTGTGGAGAGGTATCGGCTACTTTGTGTATCCTAATTTTCAGAAATACCGGTGGCTTTGATTTCTTCCTCCAAAAGAAATTTTTCATTGTTTAAGTTTGCATAGTAAAACATATTAAAGAAATAAATGGGAGTAAAGAGAATTGTTTTAAAAAGTAAACAACATGAAAACAGCAAATGCTACATTCTTAAACACCTAGCTGAAATGTATCTGTATATAAAGTTGGGTCTTGCTTTCTTTCCAACTCAGTAGGTTACCAGATTTAGCAAATGAAGGTACAAGATGCTCTATTTGGATTCCAGATGAATACCCCGGATATAATTTTTAGTAGAAATATGTCTTGAATATTGCATGACGTAATACTTTTACTTAAAATGTATTGCTTATCTGGAATTCAAATTTCACTGGGTAACTTCTGTTTTATCTGGCAATGTTAGTTAAAAACATTTTGCATGTAATCTTCATAAATAGTTATAAATAACGTTAGGCTGAACATTTTAATTCAGGAAAGAATATTCTATTTTTATAATGTATATCCTTGGATAGCTACCCAGAAGTAAACTTTTTAGGGTAGGTTAAACATATGTCTGTCTTCAAGTTTATTTATTTATTTGTTTTTGTGTTTTTAGGGCCGTACCTGTGGCATAAGGAGGTTCCCAGGCTAGGGGTCAAATGGGAACTGTAGCTGCTGGCCTACACCACAGCCACAGCAATGTGGGATCTGAGCCACATTTGCGACCTACAGCTCACGGCAACACCAGATCCTTAACCCAGTGAGTGAGACCAGGGATCGAACTTGCAACCTCGTGGATCCTAGTCGGGTTCGTTAACCACTGAGCTACAACGGGAACCCCTCCAAGTTTATTTAACAGAAAGATTAAAGGTCCCAGTTTCCTTTCCTTGTTTGTTTAGTTAGTTAAAGGACTGAGTTTGTGACAGCATTGCTTATTAGCTCTCAATTTTGTCCCCTTTAAAGTATCATATCTGAAATTATCCTGGGCGACTTTATCCTCCCTGGATGGGAATCCGGTTCTTTCTAAAGCCTTGTTTGGTCTTGGGTGTTTCGGTGGTGGGGAATTGTGTGTATGTTACATACGCCTTTCTCTAGCGTCCCTGTGTTCTCTTCCTGGGCTCGGTTTTATCAGGAAACAACCTAGGATACATTGCCTTGGCCTGGTTTTCCTTCTCCGTCTTCCCCTTTACCGTCTCCAGGTTTTGCCCCTGAACTTGACCTTCTATGTTTACAAAGTCCCTGTACCCTGAAGGCTTGTTCAGTTGGTGTCTTTGGAGGTTTCACGTGCTGACATTCACACGGACCTGCTGGATGACGTTAGTCCAAGCACCTCCCATCTCTGAGCCTTGTTTTCTTTATCTGTCATGATTGTGTGACAGGGTTTTTGACATTCATGACAGAAGGTGAACTTTGGGGGGAAAAACGCTTCACATGTCAGACACACGGTAAGTGCTAGGTTCTCATGAACACCGGTGCAGATGGACGGCTGGACGGGCGGACCGGAGGAGAGGGCTCTACGAGCATCACGTACCGTGCACGGGCACACAGGCCTGGATAGAAATCACTCTCTGGGGTCCCCTTACACGGCTCAGGTTCTTTTTCAGTGTGGTCCTTAATAGACGCTGGACAGTGGAAAGCTGACCTGGTAAGACTAGACGTTGGCATGACCGTGATGGCATTCCGCGTGCACACCGGTGCAGTGAGCGACGTCGACTCAGGTGGACCAGGGGTGCTTCGAGGTGGGGAAGTGAGTGCCCCGTGGATGGGGAAGGAAATTGCTGTGTTGCAGTCAGGGTCTTTAGGCTTTGCTTGCCCCATTCAGGGTCTCCTGGTGTCCTGCCAGCTGTGCCAGCTGTACCCCGATGGAGACGCGGGGTAGCGAGGTCCACGTGACTGACAACACCTAAGCCTTATCTCCTCTGTTGAACCGTGTTTCTTAAGAACACTGCATCTTAAACACCTGCCTTGGCTACAAAGCATCGAGGAGGGGCCTCTCTGGCTTCAGATTCTGTGTTTTGATGTCGTCTGTCCTCTCTCGAGCTCCCAGTCTTTTGAACACTGAGGAGTAGTCCTTCAAGACTGCAGTGCTTAGAAGAGTCGTATAAGCCTCTGGCCTTTGGGCTGAAAGAATAACTTCTCGATTGTACCTGAGCAGAACCCCCCCCCCCGCCGCCGCCACCTAGAGAACAGCGAAATCCTTCCCGAACACAGCAGAGGTGGAGAATTTCTGTGTTTAATCACTTTACACCACGGTCACATTGCCTCGTTTCTATTGATCCACTCACACGCCTATTCATTAATTATTAATCAATATATATTTAATTCCCCCCTGAGTTTCATGCCAAAGAGCGCTAATGAATCTTTCGATCAGAAAAATGAGATCCATTACTTAGTGTGCTTCACGGGAGCAAATGGATCGTTGCCGTGTGGCTGATTATTCGTACCTGGAACATCTGTCATTACTTAGACTTTTTTCTTTGATGTTACAGGTATTGAACTTACTTTTGATCACGGGTCTAGGATCTGGGTACAGATTCCCAGTAACCTAGTTAAATAAACCAGACAGTCCTTGGCAATGGGACACCCCTACTGAGGACTCAGTGTCTTGGTGAGAAATGCACTTCTGCCTCAGGCACTCCTTTCTCTCTGGAGCCTTCTTCCCTCTTATTCTTAGTGCAGTTTGCTCACATCTGCCCAGACTTCCGGTTCCTTCACTGCTATTCAAAGGCTTTATCACTGGGTGGCACCCTGCCACCTCATTGGCATTTTCTTTCCTTTCCTTTTCTCTCTCTTCTGCATTGTAACTGTGTGAGGATCAAAAGCTGAGATCTGGAGCCAGGTGCTCCAGTTGAGAATCCAGACTTTGAACGGTATCAGCTCTCAGTGTTCTTGTTGTGGCTCCGTGGGTTAAGATCCTGGCATGGTGTCCGGGAGGATGTGGGTTCCTCGCTCAGTGGGTTAAGGATCCGGCATTGCCACAAGCTGTGGCATAGGTCACAGATGTGGTGGCTTAGATCCTGCGTTGCTATGGCTGTGCCCCCCACCAAATTAGCTCTGTGACAATGGACAGTCTAGATCATCAAAATGAAGATAACAGTAATAAATAGGATTCTTGTGAGAACTTTAAAAAATTAATGTCAGGTGCTTTAGGGCTTGGCAGTGAATAAACATCCAGTAAAATGTGTCTCCTTTTTCATTACATTTCAGGCACCATAGGATGCACCATAGGAGCTGGGGATAGCAGCATGAGTAAGTCGCAGAGGTTAAGACAGATAAAAAGCAGATAATTCATGAAAACTGATGACGATGCTAGAGGTTAGAACCAGCACTGCAGGGACAATCACGTGGAATGTTTCTAGCGGACTCATGGTGGATGTGCAGTAATAATTACTTCCCGACCTTGTATTGAGGGCTTTAAATAAAAGCGTCTGGGTCAGTCCTTTACAGTATCACCTCATGCGTCTTTCCCAACAGCTGTATCAAGCAGATGTCTTGTGCCCATTTTCCAGATAAGGAAACCGAGCCCAATAGAAGGTCGCTCCTTTGCTTAAGGTCATTCCTCCTGTACGTGGAAGACCCCAGATTTAAATCCAGGTTGGTTTTATTCCAACGCTTTTCCTACTGGGTGTTTTCCACTCTGCCATCTGCCTCATATTTTCCGTCCCTACCGTTACTGGTTAAAAGTCTCATAGCTACTTCTCAGTATGGTTTCTGTCTTCTGGAAGGGGTTGGGTTGCCTCTGACACCTAATAAGAAAGTCCTACACATGGCAGCAGGCAGGGCTGCTGCTGCTTTTCAGAGGTGAACACTGAGTGACAAGGCTGCCAGTCCTTCTCTTCCTCCAGTTTCTGCGACATCCTCGTTCCCTCTGTAGGTGTGTCAGCGTTTCTGCTGCTCCCGTGCTGCACACACACACTGTGTGGAAATCACTTGGTGACACATTCACTCGGGCCCTCAGCAGCACAGGTCTCGATTGGAAGGACCTGCCACCTGGTCCAGGGGACAATTCAGACATGGCTTTAGACAGGTGAGGCCAGATTCGCCCCTGGAAGGTGTGGAACAAGCTAGGATGCTCGAGAGCATGTTCCTGAGAGCAGCGAGTTTCTATTTCAGGGAAAGACTAGATAGCAAAACTGTTGTTGTGTTTTACACACGCCACAGACCTGATGGCTTAAGGAAACCAGGGCGTGTAAGAGGGCGAAAGCACAGAACTACGTCGCCTTCAAGAATTACGAGCATCACTCCATTACCCCCTTCCAGTCTCTTCTCGAATGTGGAGAATTACGCAGCTCTTTTTTTTACTGTCTTTCAGGATGGATGTGAAAACCAGAGCAAGGTGGTGGCTCTACCTGGTGCGATTTCAGGTGTCTAACAAGCCCTCGCTTTGTGTCACAGTATGTGACACATGCACACAACCCCCATATGCTACACCTGTACACGCGCGCATGCACACACACACATGTAAACACAGACACACCACACTTTCACACTCTCCAAACACACACAGACACAAACACCTGACTCTCCCACCAGCGAGGCGAGGAGCAGAGGGATAGCGGGCCTGGGAGGGTGAGGGTGAAATTTGCTGAAAACAGAAATTCTGTGTAGCGATTTCAGTGCCAACTTGGCATTTTTGACATTTCGATTCATTGAAAGACCTCCCATCGAAACTCTGATTTGTCAAATAATTGTGCAGTTTGACTGTGCTTCTGATCCTGTCTTGAGAGCTGGTTTTGACAGACAACCCACACGTCCTGAGAGTCTGGGCTAATGGGGAAGGAAGAATCAGGGCTGAGGCGGGGGTTGCCGGGGTGTCCAGACAGACTCTGCTGACCCCGTGGTTTGTCCTGGGGTCAGCGCTGAGTGAAGAGACCTGCGGACACCGCAGAGAGCTGGGCAGAGGCGTAAACACCAGGTTCGACAGCACGGGCTGTGGCTAAAGAGGATTTTCTCCGACGTACATCATTGCAGGGCTTGAAAGGTCACTGGGTCTGTATAAAACCAGAATTGACTGGCTACCAAGAAATTACACAAAACATTCCAGACCCCTAATCTAGGCATCCATAAATGCCAGATTCTAAATTCTTCAATCCAATCCAAAGCTTGATACTTGTCACCTTTAAAAATAATAAGTTTGGGGTGGTTTGTATTTTAAATTTTATATTTTAGAAAGTGGATTCCTGCCTGGGTGGAGAGAGTTGATGAAGAAGTGCCAAAACATTTTGGGGGAAAATCAAGAACAAAAGGCCATGATTAATGTAGCCAGGCTCACTTGTTTCAGAATTGCCCACAGGCTAGAAGGGGACTTGATCACAGTGTCTCATGAGGGGTGACTCACCTGGGCAGGTATGACGATTCTAATTAATGAGATGCTCATTGCGGCACAGCGGTCCACGTATTCTCTCTGGTGACCCAGCCTGCCCTCCAGCCTGCCATCCTCTCTCATGTGTTAGGTGCTGTCTCCAAGGAGCAATGGAAGGAAGATGCTTCTTTGAAGATCCATTAGCTTTAAACTTATTTCTCCTCTTCCATTAGACAGAGCCAACCTCTGTTAACCTACAGAGCATTCCCGGAAGATCTGTCTGTTCCCGCGTTACCTCTGGCTGTGGAAATGACTTAGAGGACAGGCAGAGACCACTTTGGGTTTCAGAGTGCATGATGTTGGGCTATGCCCACTGTATTCAGTGTGAATCAGTGTAAGGTCATTTTTGAGTTGACGTTCTAGAAGCCTCTAAAGCAAAACATGAGTGTACTGGGAGGTCCCGTTTGTGGCGCCACAGAAACTGATCTGACTAGTATCCATGAGGATGCGGGTTCAATTCCTGGCCTTGCTTAGTGGATTGGGGAATCTGGTGTTGCTGTGAGCTGTGGTGTTGCTCACAGACATGGCTCAGATCCCATGTGGCTGTGGCCAGCAACTTCACCTCTGATTCGACCCCTAGCCTGGGAACTTCATATGCCATGAGTGTGGTCTCAAAAAGGAAAAATATATATATATATATATACACACACACACCTGAAACTATATATATATAGTTTATATATAGTTTATAATAGTCATATCCAACGTATGTTCAAAAATAGTAGAAAATCGGTACAGGAAAACATTGATGAGTATCTGTACACTAAATATGGTCAACCTGGGTGTTTCAGAGAAAATGCTGTCATCTTTGTGATTGTAAAATTTGTCTCCACATCCCAGTTGTCTGGGTAATTCATATTACTCCTTTGTTTATAGTCTATGTGATGGCAACTCAAGAGAAGAGTGTAAGATGGGACGTCAAGCTTAAGATGACATCTAGCTAATGCTTCCTAAAGTACTTGATTGGTTGACTGATTGGCTGGTCGATTCATTCATTTATTCAGTAAGCAAATATTTATTGAGGACTTACTTCATGCCAGGGTCTGTTCTAGGATTTTGAGAGGGTGTTAAAAACAAGACAGGCAAGAATTTTCACCCCAGTGGATCTTCTACTGTAGCAGGAGAGACTTATTTATGTATGAATAAGTATACAGCTCCCAAATTCCCATTCATATACCATAAAACCAGAGAAGAACAATGAAAACTCTTCACATAGAACATGAAGACAGCAGGGAAGCCAGTTTTTTTTTTATTTAAGTTCAATAGAGAAAAAGATTGTTAATTTCCATGCTTTACCTCAGGTAATAGCAAGCTTGACTGCTTATGGGCAGTGAAGACATTTCATGCCTCTGAAAAGACACTCGACATCGGTCATCATCAGGGAAATGCAAATGAGGTCCACGGTGAGATCTCACCTCACACCTGTCAGAATGGCTGTCACCACAAAGAGCATGAATGACCAACAACGGCGAGGGTGTGGAGAAAAGGCAAGCCTTGTGCACTGTTGGTGGGAATGTAAATTGGTGCAGCCACTGGGGAAAACAGGATGGAAGCTTCTCAAACAACTGAAAATAGAAGTACCATATGATCCAACAATTCCACTCCTGTGGAATTACACATCTTCAAAAAACAAAACACTAATTTGAAAAGATCATGCACTCCAATGTTGAAAGCAGCCCCATTTACAATAGCCAAGACACAGAAACAACCTAAATGTCTGTTGTCAGATGAGTAAAGGAGATGGAGTAGGTATGTAGACAATGGAACGCTGCTTAGCCATGAAAAGAATGGAATTCCGTTATTTTTGGCAGCCTGGATGGACTTGGGCGGGTGTTCTGCTGAGTGAAATAAGTCAGAGACAGACAAAGAATGTATATCACTGGTATGTGAAATCTAAAAAATACGCCAAACTCATGACTATAAAAACAGAAGTAGACTCATGGATTTAGAGAATAAGCTAGTGGTTACCAGGGGGAGGAGAGGCAGGGGGAGGGGAAGAATGGGGGTAGGAGACTAAGAGGTACAAACTATTAAGTATAAAATAAGCTACAAGGACGTATTATGCAACACGGGGAATCGAGTCAGTGTTTTATAATGGCTATAAATGGCATATAACCTTTAAAAATTGTGAGCTACTCTATCACACACCTGTAAATTAGGTAATATTTTATATCAACTAGACTTCATTAAAAAAAAAAAAGATATTTCCAGAGGTTCCCATTGTGGCTCAGTGATAAAAGGGTCTGACCGGTATCCATGAGGATGCAGGTTCGGTCCCTGGCTTTGCTTAGTGGGTTAAGGATCCAGTGTTGCTGTGAGCTGTGGTGTAGGTCTCAGACACAGCAGCTTGGATTTTTGTGCTGCTGTAGCTCTGGTGTAGGCTGGCAGCCATAGCTCTGATTTGACCCCTAGCCTGGGAACTTCCATATGCCGCAGGTATGGCCCTAAAAAGCAAAAATAAAATAAATTTCCTGCCTCTCCCATATTGTTCATCCCTTGATCTAATGATTCTATGTTCTATGAACCAATGATCTGGGTGGTGTTTCCTCACCAGTTAGAAGATACCCACGGAGTTCAGCTTCCATCCAGCAGCTGCCACTATTCTGGAGTAATTTGTCATGAAGAATGAAGGTGCTGAAAGTATTTTATCAGGAACTTGGAAAAGTGTACAGTGAAAAAAATTGAGCCCCAAACTGTGTTAGCATAATATTAATTGCGTACGTGACAGGAGCAAAACCAAAAATCTATAAATGCTCCAATCTTTCCCCCTCCCCATTTTCTAATGAAAAAGATTCTTCTGTTCCCTGTTATGAGGCCTCATCTGTGTGTGTAGGTTTGGAAAAGGAGTGATGATAAAAACTTGGAGAAGACCAATGTATTAGGTTTTAGGCTAATATAGCATAGGCAAGGGAGCATGGCTTAAATACCATTTAATGCCCTCAAACACCCTTAATGCTCACGTCACACTCCCGAGGTAATCAGGGCCAGTAGGTGCCCTACCAGGCTTGACATCACACCTCCACCTCCACGTCTCAGGTGCCTGCTGCTTTGCACACCACCTTTCAGTCAGCAGGAAGGAAAGGGGGCCCGAGGTGTGCACAGATCTCGTGTTAAAATGAGGAGGCCACTTCTCAATTTTACTCTGACTTACACCCTAATGGTTAGAACTTTGCTACATGTCCACAACAAAGCTGCAAGGGAGTCTGGAAGTGCAAGCTCTGTGTGGTATAAACTTATGAGTCCTAAAGAAAGGAGACATATCAGGGGACAAACTAGCCATCTACACCTTAAACCACCCTGTGGCCACCCCGATATCCATCCCTGTTGTACTTGCCATTCATGGAACCTATGTGATCACATGACAGTCAAAACCACATCCAGGGACAACTTTCAGATAAAATGCCAGAGCTCTGAATGGTGATTGGTCTTCTGTATCAAGTCAATATGTGGTTCCTGGTTTTTGATGAAATAGAAACTAGTAGATAAATTATCTGCTCCCTCCTTACACACATTAAAGATACATGCACCCATATGTTCACTGGAGAACTATTCACAATAGCCAAGGCTATATATAAACAACCTAAATGTCCATTGACAGATGAATGGATTAAGAAGATATGGTATATATACAAAATGGAATACTACTCAGCCATCAAAAAGAACAAAATAATGCCATTTTCAGCAACATGGCTGGAACCAGAGATTCTCATACTAGGTGAAGTAAGTCAGAGACAAGTACCATATGATATCACTTATATCTGGAATCTAATATATAGCACACATGAACCTTTCCACAGGGGAGAAACTCATGGACTTGGAGGGTAGACTTGTGGTTGCCAAGGGGAAGGAGGAAGGAGTAGGATGGACTGGGAATCTGGGGTTAATAGACGCCAATTGCATTTGAAGTGGGTAAGCAATGAGATCTTGCTGTATAGGACAGAGAACTATATATAATCACGTGATGGAGCACGATGGAAGATAATGTGAAATTGACAGAACACTGTAAATCAACTGTAATGGAAAAATAAAAATCATAAGAAACTGTGATGGAGAAAAAAAACAGGATAACTTCAATTAAAAATCCCATTCAGAAAGGAGAATAAAGGGAAACAGAGCAGTCCCTTGCCCATAGCAATAACAAAACCCTGCTGAGCAAGGACAGGCGTTGCAAGATGTGCTTGCTCAGCTCGTGTTCTGGTCTCTGGAGGAACTCTTTTGTCCACTTGTATTTCTGGTCCCTTTGTCCATTTCCTTCTATGGCCACATGAGAAGTACGTCTTAGAAAATGTGCTCTCTTTGAGGGCTGCCCAGCTTACACAGTCGCTTTAAGTGTCAAATGGTTAACAAGTGTTTCAAGCTAGGCTGTGTTTTCCCTGAAAAGCCCTTCCTGACTTAGCAGGTGCCTTGAAGTTGCTTTCCAGTCAGTTCTGTGTGAAAGGAGTCCTCAGGGCACATTGTATCTAGATGCATTTGTGTGGGCGTGCATGTTAATGTTTTCATGCTGTAATTATCATTATGTACTTTATAGTCAAGTTGTTAAGACTTGTGATGTGCTCTTGAATTGTGTGTCTATTCTCTTTGAAAGAGTGGGTTTGACTAGTGTGTTAGCCTTGAGAACAGGATCCTTGCCCAGGCTGCAGTGCTTTATGTTCCAGCCTTATTGAGATTTAATTGACCTGGAACATTGTGTAAGCTGAAGGTGCCTGACGGGATTGGATACACATCTATTGTGGAATGATTACCGTAGATGTGTGAGTTAATACCTCTATCAGCTCGTGAACTACCGTTTGTTGTTTTGTGATGAGAGCATTCAAGATTACCGTCTCAGCAACTCTCTAGCATATAGCGCGGCGTTAAAATCACCGTGTTGTACGTGACCCCCCAGAACTTCTTCATCTCATAACGACACGTTGGTACCCTTTGACCAACAGCTGCCCATGATGTCCCCCAAGTTTAAAAGCATAGTTCTTAAACCCGAAGTCTCGTACTGACCTCTGGGCTCGGTTTTACCCTTTCTCCAGTACCTTAGGATGGGTCCCTTTGGTCCGTAGGAGAAACCAGGTTTGGTCTCTTATTTGCTTTGCTGGCTGACAGTCAGCTTCCTCCATAACCACTTCCAAAGCATAATTTGTGTTTCCTCATCCACTGCTAAGCCAGTACCATAGGTTGGAGTTTTGTGAGAGCAACAGACCACGTCTGGTACAAAATTCCTTTCTTTTTTTTTTAACTTTGTTTTTTTTTTTTTTTTAATTTTTAATTTGTTAAATTTTTTTATGACTCAATGAATTTATTCCGTTTATAGTTGTACAATGATCATCACAATCCAATTTTATACGAGTTCCATCCCACAACCCCAGGGGATCCCCCAGCCCAAATTTCTATGTCAGATAGAATATAGTATTTTGTAATATAGAGACCTTAACTATTACTACTTAAGATAGATGGTTTTTTTCCTTGCTCAAGTACGTAGCCCAGAAGTAGGTAATTCAGAGCTCGTAGAGCAAAGCTTTCTTCTCTCACATCATTTTTGAGGATTAATGCGTCTAAACCAGTTCTCAGTGTCTCATAGGCAAGGGGGGCAAGGAAGAGTCTAGGATAGGAGGAGGTAGTTGTTCTTTTTAGCGGTGTGACGGGTACGAAGCAGGCCTCCCATCTCCCTGGTTGGGCACATGACCCCACCCATCTTGAGTGAACATGCAAAATGCGATCTTAAGGCAGGTAGGCCAGTGGCTAGTTAAAATATGGGAATTCTATTGCTAAAGAGAGCGGAGGTGAAAGTTGGAAGTCTGGACCACAGCCAGACATCGCAAGGAACAGTATTGTCTTGGCACCAAGAGAAATCACCCCGCAATATTAATCATTCTTCTCTTTAGTGGGGGGATCTTATATAATTTTCATTTTATTTTCTCTGATTTATTTAGGCTTTATCCACTTATTTTATTCCCTCTAGTTTGTAGATGTTTCACAGTCATCCTCTATCACATATGTGATTCAAAACTATTTAAAAATTCCGTAAACTCACACCGTCCTGCATTGTGAGCGATGCTGTTGGAAGATGTGCCTGAAGATTTGGTGCATAAGCTGAGGCTTCGAAGAATTCCCGAAGAGAAGCTCTGGCGGGAGGAAAGACAGAACTGAAGAGGTGAGAAAAGAAGAAAGCTCTTGTTTGTCCTGAGAAATGGGGCAGATTAAAGACGAGTTGGACTGAGAGGAGAGTAGGAAAAAGAGAGAGATTGAACTTGGCAACAGAAATCACCTTAAAAGCTTTATGGTTAGTGATCTGGAGATAGGGTCATTGCTTGATTCCCCTTTTAGTCATTTAATACTACTTGATGTTAAGCAAATATATTAACTCTTACATAAGACGTATTTTATATACATATAAACACATTTAAGACATCTTAATTATTGCAAAGAAATTATTATAAAAGAGGTGGTTCCAGCTCAGTCCTGCTCCATGAAAGTCAGGAAAGTCAAGCTCCATTATGTCAGGAAATTTGTGTGAAATAATAACGGTATAGGCCCTTGATTTGAAATTGTCAAAAAAAATGTCAGGTTATAGCAACAAAAAGGAAAACCCAATAGGTCCACAGGAAACGTTTCAAGAATTAAATGCTTGGAAAAAACTGTTTACTCTAGAATGTTATTAAAACTCCTATCTGGAGGATTCCAGGAGATCTTACAAAACAGTGCCTGGGCATTTCGAGGTGTATCTCTTCCTATAGATATGTTTTAGCAAATGAACCCTCTACAGAGAGAAACAAATAGTGATCTCCAAAGAAAGCATTTTACCCTTGATATTTAAAATGTGACCGTTCTTTTTGGTAACTCATAATGGGGATTTATCCTTACTGTGCTGAACAGTGTGAATAAAAATAAAGGTCGGATGAGCTGGGTGTTAGGCACACGTTGAAGCGAGGAACTGAGCAGTCAAGCCAAGAGAAGAGCAGGTGCTGGGGTAGCTCTGACGTCCTCTGGAACAGGCGTGTGTGGACACAGTTTCTATTATGTCGCCTTCATGGGCCTGAGACCCTAATTCCCTTAGTCTCTTATTTTTCTCTCATTTCCAAGATTCAAACATCCAAGAGAAAGAACAGAACTGTCCTGGGCACGACCAGAGGGGTAGGGCCACGGGGCCAAGGTGCCTTGCGGATCAGGGCTCCGCCGGGGGGGGGGTGTCGTTGAGAAACACTAATGATGAGTTAACTACATGGCATAAGGAGAAGGTGGCTTATGCTGTTCATTCTGTGAGTTAAATTGCCTTTTAACAACATCTGCAAAATCACTAGGACCAATTTCTAGTTATTTGAAAGCACATACATTTTTCGCAAATCATTTCCAGAACATTCTTCTCGGATGCTTTACTTGTACTATAGGCTCAACCGTTTTTCACTTGAACCTCATCTAATTAATGTGTTTGTTACATTGTTCTGACAGCTGGAAATAAGGGACAGTAAAGAAAGAATATTTACAAATTTAGAGATTTTCATCTTTAATCATGGGAGGATTTTTTTTTTAATATTTTTTTTATTTTCCCACTGTACAGCAAGGGGGTCAGGTTATCCTTACATGTATACATTACAATTACATTTTTCCCCCACCCTTTCTTCTGTTGCAACAGGAGGATTATTTTTAATGACTAGACAAAACCACCAACTTTAGAGATTTTATTACAACGTAATTCCTTGCATAGTTCTTAACGAATGAAAAAAGTTCTCATCTGGTAGCTGTATAAGCCCCGTTACGGCATTTTTAGAATGTCACTTATGAAATGGAAAATTTCCATTTATATAAAATCTTTATATCCTGCTGAAGAAATTTGAAAATGTCAATTTCATGCAGTACATCTGGAGAAAATCTGTGTAGGGCATAACACCTTAACTGTTACATAGCGATGGTAACGCCTCTGTGTAAAGAGTGACTCGGACTTTGCGGAGATGCATTGTCTGTTAGGACAGTAGACACTTCAGCATGGTGCTATAGGGCCTCTGGATTGTTGGTCCCCTTAGCTGGATGAATTCACCTGGCAGATGTGGACTGAGGGGTCAGTGGAATTACATTTCTAGTAACAATGTTTTTTAAAAGACATTAAAATGATGGGATGTCTTCATCATTTTCATGAACTGCTGCTTCTTCTACAACATGAATAGTCAGAGGACAGTAGAGCACATGCAACAGAGTGGCCTGAATAAATGTTTGCAGAAGGAATTTTTAAATTTTTTTTTTTTTTGTCTTTTTAGGGCTGCACCCACACGCCACACATGGAGGTTCCCAGGCTAGGGGTCGAATCAGAGCTACAGCTGCTGTGGGCTATGCTGCAGCCACAGCAACACAGGATCTGAGCCGTGTCTGCGACCTAAAGCACAGCTCATGGCAATGCTGGATCCTTAAGCCACTGAGCAAGGCCAGGATTTAAAGCACAACCTCATGGTTGCTAGTAGAATTTGTTTCCATTGCACCACAAGGGGAGCTCCTGCAGAAGGGATTTTAAACAGAAGACAGTAGGAAAGGAAACTCTTAGAAGGGACAGTTACTATGTAACATCCTAGCTCCCAAGGGAAATGGCTGTGCTGCAGCGATGACAGAGGATAGGGTGGCGGGTCCGGTAAGGACAGACCCTTGTTATTTTGTACAATATATACATGAAAGTGGTCGTGCGAAGTAAAAAACAAACCAAACCAAGCTTCTGGGTGATTGTCTCAGGTGACAGGTAACTTTACTTTGCAAAGTTTTAAAAGTGTGTTTTATTTTTGCCTCGAAGGGAAAAACTGAGACTGGAGTGGCTGCACAATTTAGCTTCAATGATAACATTCCTCTCGTGGGGGTGTCATTGAGGGAACGTCCACGTGGGGGCGTCATCTTGCTAAACAAGGAGCAGGAGTGTTTCCTGGTTTTTCTTTTTCTTTTTTTTTTTTTGTCATTTTGTCTTTTCTTGGGGTGCACACGCGGCATATGGAGGTTCCCAGGCTAGGGGTCTAATCGGAGCTAAGCTGCTGGCCTACACCACAGCTACAGCAACACCAGATTTGAGCCAAGTCTGCGACCTACACCACAGCTCATGGCAACGCCGGATGCTTAACCCACGGAGCGAGGGCAGGGCTCGAACCCGCAACTTCATGGTTCCTAGTTGGATTCATTAACTACTGAGCCATGACGGGAACTCCATGTTTCATGGTTTTTCAAAGTGTATATGGATGTGCAACACAAGACATTTCTTGGGACTGACATGAAAGTAAATATTAGATTTTGTATGTCATTGTCACAAGCATTCCAGAAAGTCTGGAAAGTTCTAGCATTCTATTTACAAATTTCTTAATCGGTTTTAATTTTGACTGTGCATATCTGTATGTTTTCTTTTTTATTTATTTTTTGTCATTTAAGGGATGCACCTGTGCCACATGCCTAGGCTGGGGTTGAGTCAGAGCTACAGCTGCCATCCTACACTACAGCCACAGCAATGCAGGATCCGAGCCACATCTGTGACTTACACCACAGCTCACGACAACGCCAGATCTTTAATCCAGTGAGCAGGGCTAGAGATCAAACCCACATCCTTATGGATACTAGTCGACTTCATTAACCACTGAACCATGACGGGAACTCCTGTTTTCTTATATAAATTGAAAAGTGAATGCTTTCTCCTCTGTGTTCAGCTCTTTGGGAGAATTATGAACGACAAAAGGGAAAAGAGTATCTTTGTTAAAACATGTCTGGAAATGAGCTTTCAGGATAATGCAGTTGTTGTTTGACTCCATAGAAGAGATGTGTTTAGCCTTGAAGAGAGGCTGCAGGTAGAGATGAAGTGGCTTTCCCTGTGTTCTGGAATAGCAGACAGGAGATGAAGTCTTGGCCCCTGTCTCTCTGGCTCTAAACCCCATCATCTGACACCCCTGCTGAATTGAAAGAATCCTAAGAGTGAAGCCATTCCTGTTATGTTCAGCATTATACCCCAGCACCTCTCCCACTGACTGGCCTTTAATCAGTATTCATAAAATAAAGAAGGATGGAAGAAATAGCCTACATGCTAATTTTGGTTTAAATAATCTGATTGAAACAAACTGGCCAAATATCCCAAAGGAAGTTTGGAGCTAACCAGCCTTTGAAGTTTGGTGGATGGATGCAGGAGAAATTGGAGTAGCAAGTAGCAGAGAAATAACCTCATTTTCTGATTAATGCAAAAATTGTGAGAATGGACCATCTGTCATTCTCTTCTGCAGGATTCCTTTGCTCCTAGTTTCCAGAATCATCACGGATTTGAGGAATGGAAGACAATCAGTTTCTGTTCTGTGTTTCTTTGTTTGGCATAAAGCAACAGAAATTGATTCTCTCGCAGTTCTGGAAACTAGGAGTCCAACATCAAGGCATGGGCAGGTCCCCACTCCATCCATTGGCTCTAGGGAAGTATAACCTTGTCTCCTAGCTTCTGGTGGTTGCAGGCAGTCCTTGGCACTGCCTGCCTTATAGACGCATCACTGTCATCTGTGCCTCTGCTGCCTCTCTGTGTGTCTCTCTTCTCTTTGTGCCTCTCTGTGTGTCTCTGCTGTGTTTAGTAATACAGGAGCCACTTACTTTTGGTGTTCAGAGGTAATAGGGCACCTAGTAATAGCTGCCTCTCATAGGCCCACGTATTTATTTATGTTGATGTATCCACTTCTACTGATTACATATTGGTGCTTTTATAGGCCCTGGGGATACAGAGATGATGAAGCTAAACTCAAGACAGTCCTAATCTAGAATTGATTGGAGTGTCATGTCTGTATCAGTGGTATATCCTCATTTCACAAATGGCTTGATGTGTCAGTATCTGGCTTATAAGCAACCATCATCTACTGCTTTTAAAGAATAGACACATAGATTCTTATATATGTGTGCATGCATAAATATGTGTGTAAATAGACATCTATATAGACATATAGACATCTATATAGATATACATGTCTAGAGAGTTTGGTTAGTCGGAAAGGTAGGTTGGGGGTTAGACGGTGAGGGTTTTGTGATGATGAGTTTAGATTTGACCCATTTGATAACAAGAGTCAATGAACGCTTTAACAGTAGGAGGGGCGTGCTTAAAATTGTCTCCTTCGTAACACTGGCTCTGGCTGAAGTTGGGAGGCTAAGGCAGAACCAGGCCGGAAGGTTATAAGAGTAGCGGGTCTTAGAATAATACAGATGCAGGCACTAAGAGCCTTCTCAAGGAGAATCGGTAGAACTTGGTTAGTAATAAAATTGTGGAATCCAGAGGACCATGAATCAAGGTCGTCTCTAGTTATTTTTTTGTCTAGTTACGTAGAAAAATATAACCAACCTAGAAAGGGAATTAAAAAATATGGTTTGTGTTCTTCCAAAAGCCCACCTCTGACTATGACATTTTGGTGGAACTACAGATGTTTCCCATCCATCCGTCTGTCTGTCTGGATGGATGTGTATGTGTATCAGACATAGACAAAAAGCTTCACCTTGTAAAGCAAAGTTACCAGCTGTGGCTCTTGAGAGGAAGGTATGGAGAAGATTTATGAAGCTGGGTCCATGGTCAACAGGAAAGAACACATGACTTGTGACATCTACCATGTTGAGAAGGTGAGATGGCAGCTGTCTTGGCATTTTGTCTCCCGTCTTTGCAGCAATGGAGCCTCAGTCCGGAGAGTAAATGGTCTGTGATATGGCCACATCCCATGTACTCGTTTCTTTCACATTGGTCCTTTCCCCGAGGTCTTGACTCGGTTATTTTCGCATCCATATACGCTTCCATCTTTTAAGAATGCCCTTTCTTGAACTTCTTGGTAAGGCCATCTGGTACCCCAGTTCCTTACATATATGAATTTTTTCTATCACATTCCTGACGGCTCTAGTCCTTACCTGAAAATCCAATCCAACCGTAGATGCCTGGCCCCCAGCCCTGATAACCTCCAGATTACCGACTGCCTGCTTGCATCCATTTTGAGCCTCTCAAATATATGTTCGATTTGCCCAGGGCACCCCTTTGCTGTTTTACTTCGTTCTACCCCATTTTAAACTGTTTGGATAGAATTGGTATTGGCTGTGTTTGGGGGCACTGAGTAAATACTCATTATCTGCATTTGCAGCTGGGACGTCTCATTCCCTGCCTTTCCCAGGCACGAGGACCGTGTCTGGCGCCTCCCTACCCATAATTTCTTTAGTAGTAAATTGGCTACCTCCTGTGAAATCTGAGCCCCAGCAATAACTTTATGTGGAAAACAAGTATTAACAGCTATTGAACAACTCCTGCCCTAATGTTTAACCAAATAAGATGTTTTATTAGGATCTGTATCTTTATAGCTTCTTTTTAACAGCTGTAATAAACTCTTTCAAAGCAATATGCTCCAAGAGATCAAAGAGCGATGCTCAATTAGAGTCAGTCCTTATTAACCAGCGTCAGAAAAGGAAGAGGAAATAAATCAGTGTGTCCGGGATGTCCTTTAGCAGGTGGAAAGATTCTTGTGTCGCTGTGATGTGCAGCTTTAAGCCAAATGAAAAGTCCTGGGAAGCACTCCCTGAGCCATGGGGATCATGCCTCGGTTTCTGTCATCAGGGCCACCTAAATGCCACCTCTGAGCCCTTCCTGAGCACCCCCAGATCGAAGCTAAAGGTACATCAACAAAGTCTTAGGCTGCCGCCTGTTTCCCATCACTGAAGAGATGTGCAGCCTAAGCCACTGATTTCAGCTTGAGCAAAATAACAGCAGGTTTCTAAGCAGCCACCATATAGTAGAGGAAGTAAGGCTATCAAATGCAGTAAGGGCAGAAAATGATTTAAATGGGGATTCACTGAAAAACAGCCCTGCCTCTTGTGGCCTTGGTGTGAAAACCGTGGCAGCCGAGCAATGCCATACCTGGCCTTGATGGGCCAAGTTCATCTCTTTAAAAAAAGGGCTCATAAAGCCGCCTTGCTGGTGGCGCCATTCTCTCTTCGTCCCGGGTTCAAGTGTCCAGTCATGTTTGACTGTTTGAACTTTGTCATGAGGTGTATCCAGGCCCTGTGTCTGTTCACAGTTACCCTCGTCCGTGCTGTGTATCTATGTCCCTGTCACTCTGTCTGTGTTCCTCTCCTTCCTTCTCACAACGGCTCTGTGAATTTCTCATGATTTATGGTGAGAATGATTTATCCTCAAGGATAAGTTGTAATAAGCACAGACGACCCGGTTTTGTTTTTCCCCTGTGTAAAAATTTCGCACCTGCTCTGCTCCAGACTCTTGGTAAACAAAGATGAGGCCTTTTTATTTGGAACCACATCTGTGATGTCATCATTTTCTATCACCGCCTCCCTACCCCGTATTCCCAGAGATATGACCGCCTTGGGGTTTGGTTTGATGACTCCAAGGATGCTTTCTTATCCATGAAATGTCAAGCCTTAGCAAGAGTGTAAAATGGAAATGTCTAAGTCTCACTTTAACAATGAAAGACTCTCCAGAAGCCTCTGTAGCCTCGGTTCTTTTCCATGCTGTAACATTTCTTCCAATTTCCTCTTAATTCAGCCCTCCTGCTTCCATAATAAGCCAAGAGAGGTTTTATCAGGAAAGAGAGAATGGCAATGCTTTGGCTCTATTTAAGTATTTTTATCTCCATTTTGTGAGCTCTTCTGATTTCTCGCTATCCATCAATTTGCTCTATAAAAGCTCCCCAGATTAACCTGAATGCCTCTGATACTTGAGTATCACAGAAACCACTTAAATTATTTTTCACAATGCATGCGAATGACACAGGTCCGATGTTTACACACATCTCCTATGACAAAGTTATGATGAAGCATCCAAACTCTTGATTTTGCATTCATCAAGAAAGGAAGATACAAAATATTTTAACACTGAAAGGATTACAGAATGCCTTCATATAACCCCTTCTCATAGTTATTCCTCCTGAAACAAGAATGGCTCTAACTAGCCCATCGAACAAGCAAACCAAACCAGGGAGGCTGCTGTAGGTTGTCTAAGTGTAAAGGAAATAAATAATATCAGAGTAAATGTGTCTGATCTGGGAAGTAAGAGAAAAAGAAAAATCGTATGCCAAGGTAGGGGGTCACATATCAGTATATGGAGCCTCTAGTTTTCATCGCTTTTTTTTTTCCCCCCCAAAAAAATTTTTTTTGCCCACACCCATGGCATATGGAAGTTCCTGGGCCACTGATCGAATCCTGCTGCAGCTGTCACCTACACCACAGCTGCGGCAATTCCGAATCCTTAAGCCACTGCCTTGGGCCGGGGATCAATCCTGGGCCGACACAGAGACAAAGCTGGGTCTTTCACCTCCTGCACCACAGTGGGAACTCCCAAGCCTCCAGTTTTTAAACAGGTGTTCTGGGTATATGAATCCAGCACATATTTATTAAATTGGTTGAGCACAATACATTTCCTTTGAGCAGTGATATAACACAAGGACAAAAATAAGGTATTTTTCTTCCCTTACGGCAGATGAAAAACTTGGAACATCTGTCACTGGCTGTGTCTTACCTTAGCCTCCATGGGCCGTAAACCAAAGCAGCTTCATTCTGACCAGGTTTCTCCTCTACCAGCCTCCATGTTTTGGTCTCATAATTACCAGCTTTCCACTCTACCTAAACAGACTTTTCTCTCTTTTTTTTTTTCTTTTTCTTTTCACTTGTAAAACAGAAGTAGGCAGGCTTTTTCTCAAGGGCCGCACCTACGTGGAACTTTCTGGCCACAGGGTCTCCATCACAAATACTTAGCCTTACTGGTGTCGTGTGAAAACAGCCATAATGTGAACAAGCGGGCCCATCTGTGTTCCAGTAACATTTGTTGGTTGGTTGGTTGGTTTGTTTAGGGTGGCAAGTGCGGCATATGGAGGCGCCCAGGCCAGGGGTCAAATTGGAACTCCAGAGGCCAGCCTACACCACAGCCACAGCAACATGGGATCCGAGCTGCATCTGTGACCTACACCACGGCAACACTGGATCCTTAACCCACTGAGCGAGGCCAGGGATCGAACCCATATCCTCATGGATATTAGTCGGGTTCGTCACGACTGAGTCACAAGGGGAATTCCTCAGTCGTGTTTTGTTTGTTGACATATATTTGAATTTTAGGTAATTTTCTTGTGTCTGGGTAGTATCTTTTCACTTTTCCTTTTTGGTCGCTTAAAAATGTAACTGTCATTTCATAAGCTGTGCAAAACCAGGCAGCTGGCCAAGTTTAATGCACTGGCCATAGTTTACTGTCGCTGTTATAGGGCCAAGTTTTTGTTTATTCTGCTTCCCTCTGTCCTGATTGAATATCTCTGTATTCTGTTAGCCAACATCTAAATTCTCTGATTGATTTATTTTCTGAATTGCTCATTTTTGCCCATTTATTTCTATCCATGTGTTTTCACCTAATGGCTTAATCACTGTGTACCATTTTGCATCCAGTTTGTTGTAGAGTCTTAGAGAAAAGGCTCTCTTGGCACTTAGGTTTTTCATCATCTAAGGTGTAGAACGGAGCCAGCTACAAATGAGAGTGGAGTGAGAGAGGGGCCTTTGTGAGCAGCCTGTCCAGGGAGCAGGAGCAGATTCTAGTCAAAGGCCACGTCTCACAAGGCCTCGCTGGGGATAGGAGAGCGAGGTAGCATTTATCTTTTTATCCAAACTGAGGTACGTTCAACCCGTCTCATCAGTGGCCTCTGTGGTGTCACCTGGCGGCCACACGGAAAGGAAATTGCTTTCAGCAGTGTCCCAACTCCATTGCTGGTAATGTGTTGGTTCAGTGAAACACTTTGCTTGGTCCTTTGATCCTCAAAAAGAGGTATTTCACAGACTCCACCAGGACCGATGTTTGCATATGGATCCAAAATTGGCACATTATTTATCAACAAATACAAGAACAAGCATGGCAATCATTGCTCTGGGCTTGTGAGTCATCCCTTGTTTGCTTGTAGGAATCATCTGGGGAGTGTTTAAAAAGACAAAAACCAACAAACAGCATTCAGGCTCTACCCGTGACCAGTTACATTTGTTTCTGGAAGTGGCGCCCTGTTGGCAGTAGTTTTTCCATCTCCGCAGGTGATTTTATTGTGTCTGAGTTGGAGGCTCTTTCCCCTATACCTTCTTGTTAAATTCAGTCCTCGCCCAGGAGAAGTAACCCATTAAATTGCTCTTACTTGGGAGTTCCCTTCATGGCTCAGCAGTTAATGAACCTGACTAGCATCCATGAGGATGCAGGTTCAATCCCTGGTCTTGCTCAGTGGGTTGGGGATCCAGCATTGCCATGAGCTGTGGTGTAAGTTGCAGACATGGCTTGGATCCCATGCTGCTGTGGCTGTGGTGTAGGCCAGCAGCTGTAGCTCCGATTTGATCCCTAGCGTGGGAGCCTCCATATGCCGCAGGTGTGGCCTTGAAAAGCAAAAAATCAACAAATAAATTACAATTATTTTAATGTGGTGAATTCATCACATTGACATCCAAGAGGGGGAGGCTTGAAAAATAAATGACATCCTGAGGGAGTGGACATTAACGTGTGGGTGAGATTCAGGCAGATACGGAGGTGGGGGCACCGTTGAAAATGCTGTGTGTGCCTTTTGTTGATTAGTCATTCAGGACGTCTTTGAAAATGGAGAGCAAATAATCTTTGCATAACTGAATAGCCCTCCCATGTTCCATTGATTCTATTTTTAATTTTGATAAATCGATGCTTTAACGTCTACCAAACAGCCAGTGGCTGTCACCAAGGAAATCCTGGCTCCCCCCAGAACATCTGGAGGCTTTAAGATGAATAATGAACCTGAACTTCAGAGGGGTACCACTTTCCAACATGGCAGCCAGTCCTTAACCTGCCTAGGCAGCCTCACCCATTGCTTCCCCTGGAAACCAGAGTAAAGCCTCTACCCACACTTGAACTTTCTCCCTCTGCCTCGTCTCAGACCCTTGTGTTCCCCCCGCCCCAACTGCCCCATCTCGCTGCTGTGTTCTCCCCAGGGCATTTTGAATTTAGCAAAACAGGACAACTCTGCTTTCTCTCCCTTGATCTTTTTCTGGCCTTATCACACCTCACTCATGGTAAAATGGTGAAAACACTTGGAAACAGTGGGGTTTGAAAAAGTAGTACCGTTTAGACATAAAGCCCTGACCTCCCTCTTTGAGAGTTATGAGTCTATCTTTCACAAAGGGTGCAGTTTCTAGGTAACAGGGTCCTCGTAGGAATACAACAAGCCTTTTTTCTTAGAACCATTTACAATTTTGTCTTGCTTTTTGAAAAAAAAAAATGTGTTTACAGACAGCTACCATCTGCTTGTTGAATTCAGATATGAAGGTGGAGTTTTACATTTCATTTCTTACGGGTGAAAACATTACATCAGGAAGTAGAAGGGCCAACTGCTGTAGGTTTCCTTAATGGGAACTGACACGCCATTGATTAGAATTTATTGCTATTTTCCTTTGCTAAGTGCTTGAGAGGCTACTTCTTTGTTGTTTCGTTTGGAATATATTTTCTTCCTGGTTTATTTTGTCTATTTTCTTCCTGGTAGTTTCGATATTATATATTAGGACAGAAATTGATCAACCCGTAAGTTTCTGAGAGAGGCTACCTACAAATACAACAGTTGTCCCCAAATTCTTAACAGTTATCTTACAAGTGGACCTGCATTTTATGTAGAAAGTCTAGGGAGTTATGACAATGAACTTGAATATGCCATGTCATTTTTTTGGGGGAATAAAAATACCTTTTTACATTAAAAATACCTTTTTAATTTTTATTAGAATAGAGTTGATTTAAGTGTTTGTATCTATTTCTGCTATACAGCAGAGTGACGCAGTCATTTATATACGTGTGTGGCTGTGTACACATTCTTTTTCTCACACTATCCTCCATCACGTTCTATCCAGGAGATTGGATGTGGTTCCCTGTGCTGTGCAGTAGGACTTCATTGCTCATCCATCTAAATGTCATAGTTTGCATCTACTCGCCCCAAACTCCACATCTCCCTCTCCCTCCTCCTCCCCCTTGGCAACCACATAGTCTGTTCTCTATGTCCATGGGTCTGCTTCTGTTTTGCAGGTAGGTTCACTTGTGCCCTCTTTTAGATTCCGCACATCATGTGGGATTTCTCTTTCCAACTTCACTCTAAAAGGCAACATATTGCCACAAGTTATACATTTCTGGATATTGTGGGCATTTTATTATAATAAAGCGTGTGGTAAGTTGAGGCAATGATAATAATAACTAACATTTATTTAATATTTACTGTCTTGGAGTGCTTTTAGGGTCTTTACATGGTTTAATTCATTGACTCCAAATGTTCTGTTTTTCAAGTGGATAAAACTGAAACATGAGAGTTTAAGGTTATCTTTCCAATTTTAGTACCTAATTTGAACTTCAGAAATTACAGCCAGTGAGGCTCTAGAGCTCAAACTCTTATTCACAACCAAAAAATACTGCCTTTCGCAGTAAATCATTAGAGCAATTATTTATATATAATTATAATATCTACAAATATATCTATAAATTGATACATATATAGATTTATAATACATAATAGAGATTTATACTATATATACAAATTAATACATAATGTACATAAATTAATAATATATAATGTATAAATTAAATTATTATATATATAATCCCAGCATCCATTTTGATAAAATCCTTCCATAAAGAAGAAGAATGTTTTAAATATTTCTGGCTCTTTTTATCCAGATTACAGGATAATTGCTGAGATTTCCACTGTGCTGGCATAGATACCATCAGCATCAAGAATATAAAATAAAGCTTTTTGCAAATGCCGAAGCCTTGAATTATTTTGTATGCTAATGAGACAAGCCACAATAAGTCACAGGAGGTTGTCCGCTACCTTAGGAATTAAGGAGCTTGTGTTTATGATACTTTCTTTGACTTTTTGGGTAATGGCTAATCCTCCGTTTCTCTTGACTTGGTTGGGAAAAAAGCCTTCAACCTTGTTTTGGTTTAGGCAAGAGGCAAACTGGAGAAATTATCTTCGGAAATGCAGAACTTGGAATCTGATCCTGGGAAATTTTACAGTGCCAAGGCAGACCGTGGAATTAGAAACTGATAGTACAAGCAAGTGCTCTTATTCGGCTATAAGGTGGCCCTGTAACACACGAATATTAGGAAAGTGAGTTCCACCAGAGGTAGCAGGGACCTGGACAAGGTTAAGAAATGAGGGGGTGGGGTGGGAATGCTACTAAGCTATGAATTATTTGAATTGTGATGCAAGCCTTCTTCCTATCCATCAGTTATATCAAAAACATAACAAAACAAAACAAAAATACAGTTCAGACAAAAGAAACAGAGTGAAATATGTTAGGAATAATCATAACATAGGTACATTAAGAAGATCATATGCTTGGAGTTCCTGTCTTGGTGCAGCGGAAATGAATCCACTAGGAACCACAAGGTTGCGGGTTAGATCCCTGGCCTCATTCTGTGGGTTAAGGATCCGGCATTGTGGGTGAGCTGCAGTGTAGGTCACAGACGTGGCTTGGATCCCACATTGCTGTGGCTGTGGTGTAGGCCAGTAGCTACAGCTCCGAATAGACCCCTAGCCTGGGAACCTCCACATGCTGTGGGTGCGGACCTAAGAGAGAAGGACAAAAAGACAAAAACAAAAAAAAAACACACAAGCTTTTTCTGTGGTCATTTTTTGTTAGGTTGTTTGTTCTGAAAGCAATGATGAACTTCCAGAGGCTCTTCAGCTCCAGGAACTACTAGAAAATCCTCTGCTTTGACACAGAATTGCTGTTCCTTTTGTGTACCTACAATTGGGAAATTTCTTGTCCAAGATTAATTACTATGTTAATATCATGAAATAGTTTGGTTTCTTTGATAGTCTTTGTAAATTTTCTTTTCCGTTTGAATAAGGAGGATTCAATGTCAATATCTACTTGAAACCCTAACTATATTTCTTTTCCTGCAGTATTTGAACAGATCCAATTACTGTGTCATAAACATTTTATTGAACTGGGGCATGACAAGATTTTTTTTTTTTTATCGGCTGTTAACATTCTTGTCATATTTAATGTTTCACCTGGGAGTTGGCTTTTAGTCAGAGTTCACTCTTATGTATGTCTACCTTTCAACCTTGATGCAAAACTAATGACTTATTATCTCAGTCACAAATGAATCTTCAAAAGACGTCAGGGACTTTTCATAATCCTGTTAAGATCCTTTTTGGGAGGTAGGTATTAACTATGCGGGTTGTTCTGTTGAGTTTAATGACTTAAAACATTTTAATAATACATGCCATTTTGCTAAAAATATCAGAATTTCTTTTTAATAGACTTTCAGTATTATTCATAGTGCGATCATATATATAATTGAAGCCTCTTTATTTGTAGGTTAAGTTTAAGGCTTCAGGGAAACATTCCGAAAGATGCTCATTGCTGTCAAAGCCACAAACATCCACTGAGAAATCACTGCTCAGTGAGAAGTACTTTACTGCGTCTATGTTTTTTGAAATTTTATAGCATACTTTAAAACTTTTAAACAAACATTCTTGGTTTATCCTATTTTTAACTAAAGGAGTTACATTTTCTCCAAGATCCCTGATGTTGTATTTTTATGCAGGTAAAATATAAAAGCTGCATGGGAATGACACCGGATGCTTTATTTATTTGAAAAAAGCTCCAAAGCAAATATGGCAAAATATTAGCATCTATTAAATCTGACCGTGGTTACCTAATGTCCAATGATGCTCAGTTATCAGGAAAATGAAAGATAATATAAAATTAAATGAAGGCACAGTTTTTGACTTAACTTTCTTCCTCTGCTTTGATTTCTCTCTGCTTTCCTTAGCATTTATATTTCCTATACCTTTTACTGTTTCCTAATTATTTCTTGCTAGTCATTCCTTTCACCTTCCCAAAAGGCAGTGTATTTATACTTCATATATGTCTCATAATGATTCTTATAACTTGGGAATCATTTCGTATTTAAGAAATTATATTACTGTAGTTGAGTACAGATACAAATCCTAAATACAGTATTTCAACATTGTATTTCACCACTGAAGATTTACCTGAAGTCAAATTTTTACATTGTACATCTTCTTGAATCTTAACCTACCTGTCATATTTGGGACCACTCTTTTGTCATTACCTATAATGTATTTTACCTGCAACCTCATGGATACCAGTAGGGTTCTTAACCCACTGAGCCACAAGGGGAACTCCCGGAATTCTCTCTTAATAGCAGATGCTCAGTGCCTCATCCCCAGTGGCTTGCCTTTCATTGCCAATCCTGACCTGCTTTCATCTGGCTAACATTTCGCTTGGGATCTATGAAATAACTCTCAACAACCAGATTTTGGGCTTGTGTACAGTCTGCATGCCGGACATCATTTAGGTGCTGGAATTATAACTGAGATGAAGATACGGCCCTGGCCTTGGAAGTCTTACAATCCTTGGCAGTTATATTTGTATCCAGGGGTCCATCCACATCCAAGCCCTGCTCCGGACTTTCCCCACAGGTAGCTTGGTTTGTGCTCCTCCCAGTTAGGTGACTGGAGAACAGCCAGAGTTTATGAGAGTCCTGGGTGATTGGACAGATATTCTCACCTTGGGAAGAACTGGTTTTGCGCAGGCATGTTTATGACCCTGCGTACACTGCAGATGGGAGTTTAATGATTAACATCTGAGGGTACCAGCAAGTGGTACCCACAGCAGCCAGGGGAATTCTGCCCTAACAGTTACCTGTGTGACCTTATGTTAGACGGTCCCTCTGGTCCAGGTATGGACCCTGGATGTCCACTCATTGGAAGCCCTTCCCTGCATTCTGTTTCCTGGTCACTGACTCAGGCTCTTCCTCCAAGTCAGAGCTGCTCGCCCTCTGATGAGCATCAGAAGAGGTTAGTGTTTCTAACCTCTAAGAGCCAGCATCTCTTGTCCTCATCTCTCTACCCCACATTCTTCTTATAAAGCCAGTTTCCATTACTCTATCTTGGCCAAACATAAATATTCCAGTGAAGTTTGGGTATCAGGTATAAACTTTTAAGAAACAGACTCAACATATACCAATACCAAGTCCCACTGGTCAGACAATACGCAGGATCATCATTGGTTAAATAAATCAGTCCAGTGAGAAGTCTTTCAGCTTTAGGAGGATCAGTTCCTTAAAGGTATTTTCAGGGCAGTTTTTTAAGCCTCACTGATGGGCCTAGGAGAGAGATGTGTTGACATAGTCCTGTATTTCCTAGGATATATCACAAAAACATCCTGCAGGTCACAGGAAATGTAAGGCGTGCCTCCCGATCTGGCATTGAGCACCTACTGTGTGCAAAGAGCGTAGTCAGGCACTGAGATATAGAAACAAACAGAGTAGTTGGAGTGGTTGTGGTTCTTGCCCCCACAATACCCATGTTCAGATTAACTCTCCTCTCTACTATTTGTGAGACCCCAGGAAATGACTTAACCTAAGTTGCATCTGTTAAAAAAATAAAAACAAAAATGGTACTCCTAATACCTGCTCTATCAAACTCCCAGGTTATGTTGTGCATCATAAGCTAATGTGTCTGAAGTTACTTTGTAATTAAAATGTGCTAAATTGTAAGTGTCCATATTTTCTTTAAAATTATAGTAAAACATTTCTGAGACAACATCAAGAAGTTTCCTAAGAAATGTAAGATTTAACTGTTTACAATTGAAACAGGGTAAGTAATGAAGAGTCCTTCCTGCTTTCACCTACCAATTTCTTTTTTTTTATTTTTTTAAAAAGTTTAATTGATGTATAGTTGGTTTACAATATTGCAATAACTTCGAAAAAGCGACTGAGTTATACATATACTCTTACCTGCCTATTTCTAAAACACAGCTCGGGCATCGCTGTTATAAAATACTCCTTATCAAATGGCATTATTTTGTTCTTTTTTATGACTGAGTAGTATTCCATTGTGTATATGTGTCACATCTTCTTTATGCATTCACCTGTTGATGGGCCTTTAGGTTGTTTCCATGTCTTGGCTATTGTGAATAGTGCTGCAGTGAACATAGAGGTGCATGGTATCTTTTTCAATCAAAGTTTTGTACAGCAGAAATTGACAGAACAATGTAAATCAACTATAGTAGAAAAAATAAAACCTTAAAAGAAGTTTGCACACATAAAAAAAATTATTTCTTACCATTACTGTAAATAAATTAGATTCCTACTCTACCCTAATAATTAAGAAAGTACTTCTAGGACAGAATGGACTAAGTCCCAAGACAAATCACAATTCATGAAGGCAAAATTAGCAGCAATGTTAAAATCATTGACAGATGGAAGAATTCAGATTTTGTTCAAAGAAACCTTCTATAATGGACTGAAGGAATTTCATAACACTTATGTACCACATATTTCAAGATTTGTACAATACGTGCTGTCCTGGTTTTTGTCATGAAGACATGACAGCTTTTATCGCCCCCCCCCCCCGCCTTTGTCCAAGGGAATGACTTGTCTCTGAGGTTGTCAGTGACATAGGAAGGTGACTGGGTAATTTGTCTCTGAGGTTATTGGTGACACAGGAAGGTGACTGGATAAACATCACACACAGATGATGAAGGTAACTTTAATTACCTCACGAGGGGGTTTGAAGTACTTAATTGTGGCATTATTTTTCCAAGTAAACTTTACATGTCGAGATGCCTCGTTGATCTCAAAGGAGTTTAAAAATAACTAGTATGAAAGGCACAAACAGGCACATCAATTTGGGAACGTGAATCAGATTGCAAAAACGGATAGGTTTCGTATATCTGAGAGCATTTTTGGACACTTTTGATTTCTTGTTTTTATAAATAACCTGCCATTTGGATCCAAGGGCGTTTCTGTTCATCTTTGTGTGGGTGGCATCATTTTTACAGAATACTTGAAGTAAAGAAAAAAAACTTTGTATCAATGTTAGATTATAATCAGAACTTGAAGTCACCTTGATAAATATACTTGCATTAAATATTGAAAACAGGACCTAATATTCTACTTCTAAAAATAGCCCCTAATAGCAGTGAAATAATTAAGCTTCTGATGAAGAGCCCAGATACTTCTCATTCTTTGTCTTCTCACGGGGTAACTAATCCAGGGGATACTTTTGAAAGTCTTGAAAAATAAAGTTTTGAAGGTTGTCCCCTTTCTCCCATTGGGGATGGTGAGAGAAATGGGTGCTGTCTACACAGGATGTTTAGAAAAAAAATCATGTGTTTCTTGAGCCTCCAGTATCGTCTTGAACACCCATTAGATTTCACATGCTCTGTTTTTATCTTCACTTCTCTGTCTCTGAATATAGACTCCCCCTTCCTGGAGAAATGCCTTATTTTTTAATCTCTCTAAACCCAATGTTAAATTTCCGTCTCTGATCAAATCAGTCAGCAGTATGTACTGTATGTGCAGTTTATTGCCTGATTCAATGGTAGGCATCATTAAAGACATAGAAATGATAGGACAGTTTTTGCCCACAAAAAGTTCCATGAAGAAAGGAATCCTATCTTGCACTTGTCTGAACTAGTGTTTAACTAATATCTGCTGATGCGACTTGACAAGCAAATGAGATGTAGGAATGTATCAGTGCCAAATCTGATGCTGAGTTTTATGATGAATGTATTGGAGAGTATATTATGTGTTGGAAATTGTCTTTATGAGATTAGATCTACATTTTCATATTTTCTTATTTTTCTAATGCAGAAGTAATGCATATCTTTGGGGACCATCTTAACATTAAAGAGAAGTAGGAGTTCCTGCTGTGGTGCCACAGGACTGGCAGTGTCTCTGCAGCTCCAGGACACAGTTTCCGTCCCGCCTGGCAGAGTGGGTTAAAGGATCCAGTGTGGCCGCCGCTGCGGAGTAGGTCACAACTGCGCTGGGATCTGATCCCTGGCCCAGGAACTCCATATGCCACCAGGTGGCCCCCCCCCAAAAAAAAAAATAGGAGTATAAAAAACTGGAAAAAGAAATCCAGTGTCAATATATAATTCTAATCCTTGCTAACAATTGCTAACATTTTGGTGCATTTTCTCTTCTCTCCTGTTTTTGTGTGCATCGGTTAAAAGCATTACTGCAGTCACTCCATGGCCCGATCTTCTGTAGGACACTCTGTTGGCGCAGTCTATCAAGGACAGTTTTTGCTTCATTTCCTTTGGTTTCCTCTGCCATTTGCAGAACCAGCTGAGTGTGTCTGCCTGCCCTGCACCAGAACTGTGGTGGGGGAGGAGGATACCAGTTCCGGCTCATTGTCCTCTGCTGGTGTGGATTTTGGGAATTCCTATTTACTGGGAGGCAGTCGCCTCTCCATGGCTTCTCAATTCAGGAGGCCCCATGAGGCTGCAGACCAAAGCCCAGGTTTGCCAGGTGGACAGAGGACAGATCCATACCCTCGAGACAAAAGCACTTGTAGCACTCCCTGCTCTGGATTATCTAGCTTGTTATTCATGCTTTATTATTTGTCGTTGACACTTTTTTTTTTTTTTTGGTCTTTTTAGGACTACACCCAAGGCATAAGGAAGTTCCAGTCTAGGGGTCACATTAGAGCTGTAGACTCAGGCCTACGCCACAGCCACAGCATCTCGGGATCTGAGCGGCATCTGTGACCTACACTACAGTTCACGGCAACACCAGATCCTTAGCCCACTGAGCGAGGCCAGGATTGAACTTGCATCCTCATGGGTACTAGACCTGTTCATTTCCTCTGAGCCACAGTGGAACTCCAGGTTTTTCGTGGTTTTTTATTGAAAGTATAGTTAATGTACAAGGCTGTGATAATTTCTGCTGCACAACAGAGTGACGCAGTTATGCATAAACACATATCCATTCTCTCTGATTTTTTCCCACATAGATTATCATAGAATACCAGGTAGAGTTCTCTAGTTATAGAGCAGGTCCCCTTTGGCCAATTGTTCCATATACCTCAGGTTTTATTTCTCAGACTTTGGCCAGGCAGTATTCTGCTATCTTTCCAGCTCTTCTATGCTTCAGCTGTCATGAAAAAAATATGCCTTTATCGAGCATTAGTTATTTCCATCCAACCTCACTCTTCAGACCAGAAAGAAATGTGTCCTTCCCAACTTGAAAGCGGGGACTCGTAACCAATCTGCCTCTTGGTTTGAGGGAACATCCTATTATTTCCCTTTCATGCTGCATTCCACCCACCCTAACACTTTTTACTGATGAATCCACATGTCCTTCCTGCAAGGGTCAATTAAAAACAAAAATCTATAAGAAGTTAGGATGAATTAATGTCTCCTCGAGCACACCTAGTTAAAACTTCATCTTCAAACTCTTCACAAGTTGTGCAGAAACAGGATTTCCCACTTGAAAATTTAAGACTGCAACGTGTGCTAACCTTTCAGGGCCTTGCATTCCTTTTAAATCACAAGATGCAGGAATTTATGAGAGTTTGATGTGCAAGTGATAGCATGCTTAATATGTTATATGAGTCTGGTGTCCTCAAAGCCTCCCTGGACCAACATAAAAACAAAAAGTTGCATCTCATTGGAGCTGTTGAAACACACAAAAAATTTAATAAATAAAAATTATGATGCAATAAAATTCATCATTATATGAGGAGTTGGGAGAGCACTAAATGTCTTTGGAAACTCATATTATTCTATGGCTCTTCCTGTTTCTATTCTATTTTAATGAATGCTTTAGGTGTTTCTCGGGGGGATTTTAAAATCTGCAGTACCCCCAAATCCCCTTTTCTCTAAGTTGAGTCCAGGGTTAACTTCTAAGGGTATATTCCTTGAAGTTCCCATCCTGCCACAGCAGAAACAAATCCGACTAGCAGCCATGAGGACACCGTGGATTAAGGATCCGGCATTGCCATGAGCTGTGGTGCATGTAGGTTGTAGACGAGGCTTGGATCCCGGGTTGCTGTGGCTGTGGTGTAGGCCAGCAGCTACAGCTCTGATTTGATTCCTAGCCTGGGCATCTCCATATGGCTCTGGTGCAGGCCTGAAAAGACAAAAAAAAAAAAGGTTATATTCTTCTTTCGCCGTAGGATGGTTACATGTTCTACCTAGATGTGGTGTTGCCCAGAAATTGACAGATGCTCTTGCGGTTCTGATCTTTCTCTCCCTACTCAGTAGCACCTGCTACCAGTGCCCTGTCTGCTGCCCCTTGGCAGTTAGCGTTTTCATGCACCCTGGTGCTCTCTCTAACGGCTGGCATCTGTGACTCTGTCTGAGAGAACCTGTGAGCCTGCTGTTTCCTGAATCAGGCTAGATTGTGAAGGAATTTCTACCAGTGAGAAGCAGCCCTTAACCAAGGACTGCTGAGGAATGGTGGGTGAATGATGCCACTCTCTTCCTCCTTGGGCAGGATAACTGCGGTTTGTGTTCTGCACTGGCTCCCAGATTTCACCTCGTGCGATTAAACTCTACTTGTCCAAGGGGGTAACCTGCTTGACAATAGACTTATATTTGGCTTGCTTATCCCCCCTTTCTTGCTTTTCTACTCCCCTCCTTCCAACAGAGGCCCCAAGAAAGAATGAAGGTAGGGCAGCAAGAGAGAGAAGCTCTTTGTTTTGTTTTGTTTTGTTTTGTTTTTTTTGGCTGTGTTCATTCGAGAGGCCTTCTATAGCATGTTGAGAAATTCTAGAAAATTGTTCTCAGAAATGCCCATGAGCTGGCTCTTAAAAGACTGTAAGATGCAGGTGCCAGTATTTTGTTTTGCATGTTTTATTTTTCGAGCGAAACCCTTTTCTCTTATTTCTGTTAGAGTTTTAGATGGAAAGTCGTGAGTTGTCTGATAGACTATTTTCTGTGTTGTTTTCAGGTTGTTTTGGGTTGGGGGTGAAGACGAGTCGAGTTAAATACGAAAACCCCTCCAAGTCTCCCTGTGAGATAATCGAATCCATTGTCCAGAGGCCTTTCTAACACCAACCGCAGCAACAACAACGTGATACTCATTTGAATCCCCTAGGCTGGCATTTATTCTACATCCGCCGCTTGATCTAAAATCAATGTGCGTGTCTCTAGTCATCTGCTCGGAGATGCCAGTCATTAATTTTTAGCAGGCGAATTCTACCTTGTTCTCATTACAAATGGAAGCGTGTGGGCTTCCCCCGCTGTCGCATTCACCTCCCCCACCTCCTCTCGAGGAGAGATGCCCTGGCCTGTTTAAGAAGACCATGGGCCAAAGGAAACGTAAGCGTCTCGTTTCTGGAACGCTCAAAACCCAGCATGTAAATGTGGCCCCCAAGAGAGGCAAAGACAAGCTTACAAACAGATGTTTTCACAGGTACACCATGGGTTTTTAACCTTGAGGAGCTAATAAAGCGATGCCAGCATCTCTTTATCAGCGGGAAATGGAAGTTACCTATTTCCCGCAGGGGTTTACAATGCTTGTGGTAGCAAGGTCAGGATGACCCTTCTGATGCTGTAAAGCCTTAGATCTCTTTGAGGTTGGGCTCGGACGCCGAGAGAGCCAACGAGAAGCTGCGTATTGACAGAGCGCCCCTCTGGCTCCTACAGCAGATGGCAGATCTTTGCACGTTTCCCCAACCATCTTCCCGAACCACGTCAGCCAGGGCCACCCTCTAGCCTTCAGTCCACACTGCCCATTTCAAACGTCCCCAGGGTTACGTGCGATGTGCATGTTTTAAAATAACTTTTTTTCCCTGCAAACCTACTTTCTGTCAACATTCTCAGGAAATACCAGTGAACAGGCAAAAAACAATAAGGCGATAGAAACACCTTAAAGGCCAAACCCTTCAGAAGAACCTACCATCCGTTGGTTGCGAATCTTCCTCTAGACTGAGATCCTAGTGAGCCTCTGTGCCTTTACAAAATAGTCATTTGTCATATTCTCTTTTTAACCTCCTTCATTAAGATTATATTCTGTGCATCTTTCCATACAAATAAATATTCTTTTATGAGGTTATTGTTTTGTCGTTGCACAGGAGGCCCCTGTGTGGGTAGTTTATAATCAGTGTAACCACGTGTGTTCTTGGACAGTGAGATTGATTGATTTTTGGGGCCGCACCTGTGGCATATGGAGGTTCCCAGGCTTGGGGTCACATCAGAGCTGCCGCTGCCAGCCTACACCACAGCCACAGCAATGTGGGATCCAAGCCATGTCTGCAATGCTGGATCCTTAACCCACTGAGCAAGGCCGTGGACTGAACCTGAGTCCTCATGGATGCTAGTCAGTTTCCTCTCTGCTCCGCCACAAAGGGACCTCCAATTAGATTTATGCTCAATCTTTATTTTAATGCTGTGGTGAATAGCCTCAAATATATGTGCATAGATATTAATTATGATAGAGACGTACTGATTTTTTTCCTTAAATTTTATTAACGTAGAAATATAACTTAAAGAGGGAAAGTGGACATTACTGTAAGTGGACAGCTCAAGAGATTTCCACCACCGAGCACAGCTGGGTGAGCCGTGCACAGCAGACACGGAAAAATGGAACCAGTCTAGGCACTTGCTTGAATCTTCTTCCAGTGGCTTCTCACCCTCCAAGGAATACAGTAGCCTAACCTCTGACATCACGGATGGGTTTTGCCTGGCTTTGAACTTCGTTGAAAGGTGTCATACTTCATGTTCTCTCTTGGGACTGGAACCTTCCTCCCAACCATGTCTCAGGTTCTTCGTCCATGGTCTTTTGTGTGTTGATGTTGCTGTTTGTTTTCACAGGTGTATAACAGGAGCCAATAGCTATTTTCTTTAAAGGAATAGATAGAAAATATTTTACGGTTTGCAGGACACATACAGAACTGTGGCATTGGAGTGGCTTTTGTGGCGCAGTGGAAATGAATCCGACTGGGAACTATAAGGTTGCAGGTTTGATCCTTGGCCTCACTCAGTGTGTTAAGGATCTGGTATTGCCGTGGGCTGTGGTGTAGGTCACAGATGTGGCACAGATCTGGGGTTGCTGTGGTGTAGGCTAGCAGCTGCAGCTCCACTTCAACCCCTAGTCTGGGTACCTCCCTCCATATGCCACAAGTGTGGCCCTAAAAAAGCCAAAAAAAAAAAAAAATGTGGCATATTCTTCTCTGTGTGTGTATGTTTTACCAATCCATTGAAAGTATAGAAGCTATTCTTAGTTTTCTTTCTTTCTTTCCCTTTTTTCCCCTTACAGCGGTACCTGTGGTACATGGAAGTTTCCAAGCTAGGGTCAAATCAGAGCTGCAGCTGCCAGCCTACACCTCAGCCATAGCAAAGCTGGATCCGAGCCGCAACTGTGACCTACACCACAGCTCATGGCAACATCAGGTCCTTAACTGATGGAGCAAGGCCAAGGATTGATACAGAATCTTCATGGACACTAGTCACGTTCTTAAACACTGAGCCAAAACGGGAACTCCTAGTCTTAATTTTCAAGCCACACAAAAACAGGCCTTACACCAGAGCTGCCTCGTAGGCCATAGTGGCCAATCCCTGCTGCATCGTATTTAGTGATAAGAATGTATCAGACTTCCTTTATCCATCCTACTCTGGATTGACAGTCACTTTTTTGCTTTGTAGGAATAGTATAAGGATCACCCTTCTTTTATATGTCTTTGATGACCATATATTTTCACATCTGTGGGGAAAATACATTGAGTAGAATTTCTCGTTGTAAGGTGCGTGTACGTTCTACTTGTAGATTTTGTCAAGTGTTTTCTGATAATACTGAGTCACACTTATACATGCACTGCTTGATAGTTTGTTGTTCCACTTGCTACACGTTGGGGATGCATATCATTTTCTTTCTCAATTTTAACCAATCTAGGTATGTGTGCAGCAGTATGACGTGGTTTTATTATTTATATTAACTTAGGAAGCTGAGCACATTTTATATCAGTTTGCATTTCGATTTTTTTGTTGTTAAGGCAGGTCCTGTGCAAGACTTTGGCAAAAGTTATTTTTTGGTTTCTGTGTCATTTTCACATTAATTTGTAGAGTTATTTGCGTGGTGTCAGATTTTTCGATATAGGTATTTTAACAATTTTCCCTCATTCTGTGGCTTGCTTTTCTTTTCATGGTGTCTTTGGATGCACAGAATTTTTGCAATTTTAATGCAGTCTTTTATACAGTGTTATTTGCAGTTAGCACTTTTTGTATCTTGCCTTTTTGCTTCCCTCCCAAGCTTTGTTGTTTTGCCATTTACATTTATCCGGCGTTGCCATGCACTGTGGTGTGGGTTGCAGACGCGACTCGGATCCCGCGTTGCTGTGGCTGTGGTGTAGGCTGGTGGCTACAGCTCCGATTGGACCCCTAGCCTGGGAACCTCCATATGCTGCATGAGCGGCCCCAGAAAAGGCAAAAAGACAAAAAAAAAAAAAATCCAGCTGAAGATACGTAGCATAGAGTTGACAGTTTGAATCATATGTAAAGATCATTACTTATCATATGAAGGGCATTTTAGAAATTTTATTTCAAATTAAATAATTTAACATATATTGACATAAACCAAACCTGCTCCAAACCTCAAGCAGGTTGTCCATGCGTCACTAGTCATGGGTCGTACATGCTAACACAGAAGTGACATGATTGTATTTCTTTCAAGCCGATGGAAGTGTTACGCTGATAAAGAACCGCTGAGCAGGTACCCCGGCGTGTGTCAGAGTTGGGGGCCTGTCCAGGCGTACCTGGTACAGTCCGAATTTACATCTCCTTTCCTGATTTACTGTTAATCAGACCCTCTCATTCTCAAAGGGGTTCAGTGTGCTCAGTTCCATCCTACCCCAGCCTCCATGCAGACAGCGTCCTGACCTTGGCGTTCCCCCTTTTGGTGGAGGTCAAGGTGAAAGCCAACCTCCAGGAAGAGTTCCAAGCACAAGTCTGTTCAGTGGTTGCTGCTGTCGGTCTTTCTGCCCTTGGCATGGAGCAAAGCCTGCAGGTCTTTGACACGTTAAAGATAAAGGCTCTAAGGAAGGTCAAGTTCACCAAACCCCATAGGAGAGCTGGTATTTGGGGAGACCCTTTCTGAGTTGCCTTCTCGTCTCCGATGGGAGCTGAACAATGGCTGGTGTTATTTTGGCAGCCAACTCAACAGAGCTGCTCACAGGCCAAAACATTTAAAAGCTCCAGGAAAAAAAAAAAAAAAAAACCATCTATTTCCTGTCTCTAACCTGTACCGCACTTCTGGGAGTCTGAAATATCTTACCAAGCACTTTATTCAATCTAAATTTAAATGGAATGTCTCACCCCATCCCAAGAGAGAAACAACAATGAACTCAATGAGAATGAGAGGAACTGGAAGAGGTAATGCCCCATATCATTTGGTTAATCTCTTCTTGTTTATTAATTTATTACATGGAACAGTAGGTTTAATGGCTTTCACTTTGAAGTGGAAAAGAAGCCCCTGAAGTATACTTTCCAAAAAATGCACTAATGACTTTAGCAAGATCCAGGACAAGGAATGCGTGTCATGTTTTCCGTTATTTTCCAAGAACAGCTTTAACCTTAGCCTTCAGATTTATCATTTTCCATCTGCCAAAATAAACTACCAGCATAAGAAACCATGTATTATTAAAAATCAGAGCACTCTCCTATATTTATTAGCTTTAGTCATAAAATTGCTATTAGAGCATACCGATGAGTTTGATATCCGTAAAATCATTGAAACAGAACATGATATTTACTACCTGTGGTACGTAATTACACTCACTTGCTCTTAGATGCATTTGTGTCTGTCACTGAATAATTATTTTCAGCAAGTGGTGCTGTACTTTCAGAAGTCGAATTTTAATTTCCTCCTTCCCTTTTCTACTTCCAATTTTGGAAAGATGTAATTTCAAGAAAGAGTCTTCAGGGAGAACTGTCTTCTTAGAGTAGATATCATTAAAAAAATATTTTTTTTTCAGCAGTCTTATTCCTTTTCTTTTTGATTTATGCTACGACATCAACCTACCTGTGAGTGGTTGATTATGTGGTTAATTTTGGCTGTGTTGACCTATTGCTGTATTTGGTACTGCACCCTAACCATCAAAATACATGTGATAAACCTTTAAGTCACATGTGTTGAAAACAAATGTATCAAATACTACTTTGATGATTTGTATCTGTCTTTTGCATAACTTTTTGTCTCTCACTCCCCATTCAGACACATGATGCAGTCCTAGCATTAACAGTTTCGGCTCTCTTAAGTGCACAGGGTATATCCCTAGATGCCTGTTTGCTGAACTGTGTTGTGGAATAGCGCACCGGGGGTGGCGTTAGTGAGTGAGCTGTGAGCTGGCGAGAGAGCCTCACCGGCCACTCAGTGTCCATATCCAGTGTCTCCTCTTTTCAGCCACTATATATTTTAATGGGAAAATTATATGCTCCAATTTGGAAAGTTAAGAAATTCTTAAAAACTCTCCTCCCATGAAAAGTACTTTTTTTTTTCTTTTTTGGTCTTTTTAGGGCCACACCTGCGGCATATGGAAGTTCCTAGGCTAGGGGTCACATCAGAGCTGCAGTTGCCAGTCTACATCACAACCACAGCCACGCGGGATCCAAGACTCATCTGCCACCTACATCACAGCTCATGGCAATGCCAGATCCTTAACCCACTGATTGAGGCCAGGGATCGAACCCACATCCTTATGGATTCTAGGCAGGTGGGTTACCACTGAGCCACTATGGAAACTCCCCATCAAAATTTATAACACTCAGAAGTCTCCGTGTTTGAGGACCTCAAGCAGCAGGTTGTAGATTTAATAGAAGAAAACATTTGAAAATAAACACCCAAGTCAGAGTTGTCTTCTCCTGGATAGTTTGTGTTGTGAAATATTGCCTTCTAGGCAAAAGCTTCTTCATCTACAAAAAAGTTAGGGAATATTTGAATATGGAAAAGGCATAGCTTACCCGACATGCCTTAGTAAAGTCTATGCCTTGGAATTATCAGGTATAAATTTATTTAAAGGCAAATCACCTGTGATAAATAAAAAAAAAAGGACCTATAGGCATTAGAATTGCAGGGGAAACTCCCTTTTCTCAGGCGTCCTCCAGGTATGTAACCACAGTTGCAGTGGGAGAGAATCTTTTTTTTTTTTTTTCTTTTTATGACCACACCTGTGGCATATGGACGTTTCCAAGCTATGGATCAAATTGGAGGTGCAGCTGAGGCCACAGACATGCCATATCCCAGCTGCATCTGTGGCCTATGCCACAGCTTGCAGCAACACCAGATCCTTAACCCACTGAGCAAGGCCGGGGATCGAACCCACAACCTCATGGTTCCTTGTCAGATTCGCTTCTGCTGCGCCACAATGGGAACTCCTTGGTAGCATTTTTAATTTGAATTATGACAGACTCTTTTGACATATTCCTTGGTGAGCCGATTTAAGTTTCACCTTGTCAAACTGATGAGGACGCCCAAGGCTGGGGAGAGAGAAGGAAATTATCACAGGGAGAGGAGCATGAGAGGGAGACAGGACATTCCCAAGGTCCTTTGTCAGGGCCAGCAAGAGCCCACACATCAGTGTCAGTGGTTGTCTTCCTGCCATCAGCTGAGGTCAACTGCCTAGACATTATCTAGGAGGAAGGATGCTTGAGTCGCCCAAAGCATCATTGTCCACCCTATCCCCCTTTGTGAATGGCTTTGGGTATACCTTTGGTTTTCCAGGGACAGAAGGACCTAAGTACTAATAAGGTGCTGGTAGGTGCAGAGACATTCACTGCACTGGAACAACGTGGGACTGAATTAAATCAGCTCAAACTCCACCAAGATAAGACAGGGACAGGAGAGGGTGGGGAAGAGTGACCATCATTTTTATACCAAACCACACACTCCACGTAAATATTACTTTCGGCCAAGCCAGGGGACATCAGCCTCCTTATGAAAATAATTTCACTTTTTATATAGTAGCGTATTTTCTGTCTCTTTTTGGTAATATTGCCTTTCAAACATTGAACACTTTTCTTTTTGGATCCTGAATGGCAGCCTTTCTGAATTATTCAGAAGAAATATCCCAGTGATAACATCTTCAGAATCCCAGCTGCATAGATGAAACAATCTAATCTTTAGAATGGACAATATAATTTAAGACTTTCTGTGTCACAAAACAGTAAGCATCCAGCACAAAAAATTCAGACACATCTTGGAGTTCCCTGGTGGCTCAGTGGGTTAAGGATCTGGTGCTGCTATGGCTTAGATGGTTGCTGTGTCACTGGTTCAATCCTTGGCCTGGTACTTGTACATGTCATGAGTGCGGCCAAAAAAATTAAAAAAAAAAAAGAATGTATACATGTATGTGTGACTGGGTCACCTTGCTGTGCAGTAGAAAATTGACAGAACACTAAATCATCTATAATGAAAAAAATAAAAATCATTATACGAAAATCAAACACGTCTTGAGTGAAAAGTAAAGACGAAGTGCTTTGGAAATATTTTCAGGAAATATTGCAGAAATTTTATGGCTTTCATATTTAATGGTCTCATAAGTTAGTAAGAAAAATACTAAAATTATAGTAGATGGTCACCAAACGGGGTTTTACAGAGAAAGAAAACCAATAGCATATAGATATGCATATGTACACACACACACACACACATATGTGTTTATGTGTGTTTATATGTGTCTTGTGAACATATGTGTGTGTGTGTGTACGGAGAGAGAGAGTTATTTTAAGGAACTGGCTCATCCTGAGTCCAAAGGCCTGAGGACCAGGAGTGCCAACGTCCCAAGACAAAGTGGATGTTGCAACTCAAGCCAAGAGCCAACTGGCTCTCCCGTCCCTTTTCTCTCTGTTTAGGACCTAGGACCGCAGCGGATTGCATGATGCCCTCTTCTGCATCCATGAGAGGCGTCGTCTTTACTCAGTCTTCAGCTCCAAATGCTAACCTCTTCCAGAAGCACCTCACAGTCATGCCCAGAAATGGGCATCCTTTACCCCAGTGAAGCTGATACATAAAATGAACCATGACAAACACTTTTTAGGTTTTAAATTATTATTACTTATATATAATTATAAAGTTATAGTATATTGTACATGTATTATTTAAAACTATAATTGATACATATAAAACTGGGTGTGTGTGTCTATATATGGTTTTTGTTTTTGATGAGTTTTTAGAGCCACATCCACAGCATATGGGAGTTCCCAGGCTAGGAATTGAATAAGAGCTGCAGCTACCAACCTACACCACAGCCACAGCAACACAGGATCCAAGCCACGTCTGTGACCTACACCACAGCTCATGGCAGTGCTGGATCCCTGACCCACTGAGAAAGGCCAGGGATCGAACCCACATCCTCATGGATACTAGTCGGATTCGTTTCTGCTGTGTCACAGAGGGAACTCCTATATATATTATTTTAAACTCTAAACACATGTATAACTTGAAACAATAATGTAGTTAAAAAATTCTATTTTGTCTAGCAAAAAATCGTAAGATAAAAAAATACGGCTAATATTACAGCAGATATAGGGTTATATTAATACAGTATAATTTCACATACTACTGTTTTAAGTGAAATACTTCTGTATTACAGTAAAAACAAATGATATCTTTCCTTTATCATGGTTTTAATTCTTGCTCTTGTATCTGCAAACACTTTTTTACTGTTACAACATTTAACTTCCAACATCTCCTCTAGCATTGAGGGATTGATTTTGCTGCTTTATTTGTAGAAAATGAATATTCCTCTCTCGTATTTCACTTTTGTTCCTCACTCTTATCTCTGAATGAAGGAAAACTTTATGTGTTTGTATTTTGTAAAATGCAATGATGAAATCTGAGAAGCTGTATTGAGCAGCGCAGTTCAAAAAGTGCCATCAGAAGATTAGATTGAAAGTAAAATGTCCTGAAATTATCAAAATGGTATCGGTAATAGAAGTAAATGAAAGTGAAGACGTATTTGAACTGTCCCATTTCATTCATTTTTTTGTATACTCCCTATGTCATCAAAAGGAGTGTTGCAGCTATTTTTTTTAGGTTGATGGGAATAAAGATTATAGTAGGTATTTTCAAGATTTTTACAGGTCTGTATATGTCTGTGTGTATATGTTTCCTGAAAGTTTGACTTGTATGGTAAATGTATAATTACATATTCTCTGATTTTCTCTTAAGAAAATCTTTTAAAGTTCCGATTAGAACAATTAGTTTAATGACTCAAAATGAGGGAACTTAAGAGAGGCCCTTGTGCTCTAAGTTAAAGCTCAATATATTCTTTATCGCTCTTCGCCAGCATCAGCATAGACATCCAAATGGAACATCTGGCTGCGATTGCGAAATGCTCTCTCCTTACAAAAAGCATCCTTCATCCAGTGCAAAACACTGTGCTCCAGTCTGTAAGGAATTGAGGATGAGTTAAAGCTATAACAACGGCCCTTTGAAGCACTGGGAATCTCAGCTTCACTATGTGTAGTCATTACATAGAAGGGAAGCAAATTTCTGGCTTAGGCTCTGCCTGAGAGGAACTTGCCATCTAATGGCTGATGAAGGGAAAACCACACGCACCCCCTGGGGTTCAACAGGGTTTACTGAACCCCGACTCTGTGACAGACACTGGGCTTTATCATGAATAAAACTAGGTTTTCGCCCAGAGAAGCACAGGCAAATATTTCAGCTGAGGTTTCCCAATGCAAGCCTGGAGAGGGAGTTCCCAAAAGAACCTCAGAGCCCAGCCTGGCACTTGGACATGAGGGTACCTCCAGGGTGAGTGAAACCGACATGTTCTCCACCCGCTCTTTGCAGACCTAACTTCCTTTTTTTTTTTCTTTTCACGGCTGCACCTGCAGCCTGTAGAAGTGCTCAGGCCAGGAGTCCAATCAGAGCTGCAGCTGCAACCTGCAGCAGAACCACAGCAACACCGGATCCAGGCTGCACCTGCAACCTATGCTGCAGTTGTGGCCACGCAGAATCCTTAACCCATCAAGTGAGGCAGCGGGTTGAACCTGAATCCTCACAGAGAACACATCGGGTCCTTACCTCGCTAAGCCCCAACAGGAACCCCTAGACCTCATTTCCAATCTGATTGGAATACCTTTCTGTTGTGCCACCTTCCTGATGAAAGGCTTTATGTAGGAGATAGGACAAGGCGCAACCTGAGTCTCTTATCTTCTTTAGAGACTCTTTATGTTTTCCTGGAATTAAGTGAGACTTGTCCCTCTGAGGGTCCGAGGGCTTGCAAAATCCTTCTCTGTGAACTTGTAGCCTGTCAGCCAGCACATGTCTAAGGAGGCCGAGGAAAGCTCTCCCTGTCTCTCGCCCTCATTGTGCTGACCAGACAGAGATGTGACCTCCAGGTCTCTAATTGTCGTGGAGACAATGTAAAGATTGTTCTTACTTCAGATTACATCGTTTTCTCATCTTTCAAACGGGAGGAACCCCTCATTGTCCCTGATGGGCTGGAGATTTCTAATTAACTGTTGCCACCACTGTGACAATTGAAAGTCAGTCCTGAAAATGCTGTTCGCCCCTGTGGTCTGGGGTTCCGTGCCATTTAGAAATATGCACCAGCTAAGTCCTTTGCTTTTTAATCAATGGGAATTTTACTTTGTGGAAGGGGAGAGGTTTTTCAAGGCACACAAAGCTTGTGCAGCAAAACAAAAATGCTTTTAGACAAGGCTCCCAGGGTTATTTCTCATTATTTTTGGCAACCCTCTTTCCAGTGAAACAAGTCACGGGCGTATCTACAGTTGATCAGTTGACAGATCAGCAATTCTATTAAGATGAAAACTAACCTTGGAAATGTTGAGAAGGAAAAAGGGTGTCCTTTGATTTATTATGCCATTTTATGTCTGTGCCATTATTTCCCTTTCAGCTATTCAGCCTATGTTAAGTGGAAACATCCAGCATTTTTAATAAAGTGCTTCGTTCAAACCAAATATTAACCAGAAGCATTTTAGAAGCGCCTTCTGATTAAAGTAAATGAAATAAAGATCGTCCAGTCCTGTTCAATAAAAGGGAGTTCAGGGATAATGAACCGAACACAGCGACATTCTTGTCATGACAAACTATACTGTCATTCCTTTTTAGTGCCAGCTGGGGTCTGGGTGTTTTCCTTAGGAATTATAGGGACATTTGCCTTTTAGTAGCTGGCAATGCATCCTAGTTACCTTGCCTCTTGATAAAGGTTATCATGAGTGATGTGTGAATGATGTGTATCTGGGTGAAGTTATTTTGAAAATGATGAGTTGTTTTTGCCCACCGTGAGGATGCAAAGCTATCTTAAGCAATTTAAACTTCGAAGTTTAGTCAAAAGTGAAGTATTCCCATTTCCTTGAATTTCAACATTTCCTCGTTAACTTCTCTTTTTATTGTGTTGCTGCGATCTCATAATATAGTGCATTTTCCTCACCACATTTGTCTAGAGCCTCTAAACAGCTCTTCTTAAATTCTTTCAGATCTTATATTTTGCTAAAGAGCATATGAGATTTTTGTAAAATGTTTCTCGGAAAGGAAATAGAAGGAAGAGAAGTTGAAGGGAAGGAATTGGTTGTATCGATCCATCTTAGCACAGCACGATCTTAAACTTGCAACAGAGCTCCATTCAAGTTTAACTTTATATGTCCTGTTGACTAATTCCAAACTAAAGCAAAAGGTTTAGCTTATTCTGGAAACCTTGAATATACCTTAAAGTTCAACTTTTACGTTAAAGTTCATATCCTAGAAATAAGGAAAAAGACAAATTCTAAAACATTCTAATTTTTAATAAATGAAAATACAGTATTACAAAGATCCCTAGGATCTGTTGCTTAAGAAATATCCATTTGTAGGGTGGAAGGTGGTAAAAAATATTGCAATACTGATGGCTGTAAACTTATATCAGCTTTTATTTTTTTTTAATTTCCACCCAGAGATGACTATTTTTATTTTTGTAGAACCCAAAGCAGAGGAAGGTAAGTATTCTGTGAATTTTGTAATTGAATTCACTTTTGTTAAATAGAAATGTAATTGATAAGATTAAATGGCCATCTCTTTGATATTTCAACTGTTGCACTTATCTGTGCTTATCTGTCTGTATCATCTAAATGTAGAGAACTAGCTGGTTAGCCAGCCTTCTACCCATCTACATTAAACATCTATATCCATGTCTATATTATACATTATGTATTTCCAATAAGCAATATATGTGGGTATGCACGTATCATTTTTGATGTAATATTATAGCTTTTATATTTTTGCCTAATTCACTTTTATTTTCATAGCTAACTGGAGGCAATATATGATCTCATTTTCACCTACTCTGTAATTAGCAACAGACTTTCCCACTTGCATTTATTTTTCTTTATTAGCATCTCTCAGTAAAGTAATTCAGCTTAGTTTCAGAAGGCATCGCCAGATTAAGAAGGGAAAAAATCGAGAGCCAAACGAAAGGTGCTAAGAAAACATATTCACTGTCATTGAAAATATTGGAGTCCATTGATAATTTTTCCCAATGCTATACTAATAAGAGTGCTAAATGTAAAAAACTCATTTATTCCTCACATGCCATCAAATTCAAAATTCAGAAACAATTGAAAAACGACCTCCTGTCAGGCCAATCCTTATATACCCCGGAGAATGGAATATGGAAAAAGGTAAACACCAGTTCCTCAGCTATGTAATAGTTGATAGTCTTCTAAAATTCTCATTATTTGATGCTTCAACTTTCTCTGCTTTCTTTTTAAAATACAACACTATGGTGGCATTTTTCCTTTGAAAGAAAAATCATTTGGCACAAGCAGAATTGTCAAAAATGTCAACTATTGAGAAATGAGAAAGGGCTGATTCATTCGGAAAGTGCCCTGCAAATAGCCCAGGGGAACAAGCACTAAACTGAAGAGACTGGTTGCTGGAAATAGGTCACACCAGCCCAATGAGACATAGTCATTACATGACAAAAATGAGCTGTAGAGCAGTTTATATTCTTGGTAAGTTATCTGTTTATCGTCGGAGTCTTGAGGTCAGTGATCCTCGAAGTAGGTGCTTTTAATTTTGCCAGATGCTTTGATTTTGTGATATTTAAGTCTGCTTACTTTCAATAAGATGTTATTTATAAAGATGTCGATTCTGTTTATTTTAGATTTCTACTACTGCTCAAGACAGCTATGTGAGCACCTTTGTTTATTTGTTTATTTATTTATTTACTTATGGTCTTCCTAGGACTGAACCTTCAGCACATGGAAGATCCCAGGCTGGGGGGCCAATCGGAGCTGTAGCTGCCTGCCTACCCCACAGCCACAGCCATGCCGGATCCTTAACCCACTGAACAAGGCCAGGGATTGAACCCGCATCCTCATGGATATAGTCAGTCTCATTACCGCTGATCCACAGCGGGAACTCCTGAACACCATGTTAATATGAAGGTCAGATCGGTTGCCTTTTATTCATGAAGCGTAATAAGTAAGATTTAAAAAATCAATTGTGTATAAAGTTTAAACCTCCGAAAATTGGACTTCAAGAAATTCAGTCAAATTAAACTCTTCTAATTCAAAGAATGTTAAGAATATGAGGGTAATATAAGATATTATATAGGATATTAGCATCCCTTAATCATGAACAAAGTTAAATTAGTGGTTTTTGCTTAGACAAACAATATCAAATTATCATTCATATATGGACTTTGTTATCATCTTAGGCTATATAAAATTATAAGTGATGGGACAAAAACAGAGTATGCTTTTTACAGTATCAAATAGCTTTTACAGCATCAAGTAGCTTTTGATCAGCTCATCAACATGTTGATTATAACATGTTCTATCAGTTTTGGCGATAATGATTTTGCTGTCACTGAGCTCACATTGAAAACTATGGATACAGGCGCTGTTTGATAAAGAATAAGCAAACTCAGAGTTCCTGTCATGGCTCGGTGGTTAGGGAATCTGACTAGGAACCATGAGGTTGCAGGTTCGAGCCCTGGCCTTGCTCAGTGGGTTAAGAATAAGCAAACTGCGCTTGCTACACTGCTACTAGTTTTATCTCTAGGGGAGTATATTATGAATTTTTGTAATCCCTCTTCCTGCCTTCATCACAGTCCCATTGCTTCCTAGTAACTGGGTTAATATATTTAATAAAATAGCTATCCTCAGATATTTTTTTCAAACACACAGAAAACGGATGATACTCAGAGACTTAGGATTTTTTTTTTTTTTTTTTTTTTTACAGTGGATGCTGTAGGGGATGAAAAAAAAATCAGTTCCATTGAAATACAGAGGTTGCCTTGCAGAGCTGTCTTTAAATTTCTCAATTACCCACCCCTCAAATAGGTATAGTCCCCTAGTTTCTGGGGAAGTGTATATTTTTGCAGGAATACATGCTTCACTCCCCTAGTGATTTGCTCCAGCCAGGTCTCACATTTCAAAATGCACCTCAGATATAACTTTGTTATAAGGCCTGGCACATGTGCTACCCTGTGAAGAGACCACTCGCATTCTTCCTGCTGGTAGGTGGTCAGAAATTAACATTTGCATCCTGCTAAATGACCCACATTACAAAATTTCTATTCAAATGCTGTCACACATTTTACCAGGGACATCGGAGAATTTGCGGATTTTCTATTAATTGCCTTCATGTCTCCCCTATGCCCTGCATCCCTGAAGAATTTGAGTAGTCTGTTAAAATACTACAATCAAAACTCTTTTCTCCCACTTCTGGCCCTGCTCTCCCCACATATAAAGTCAGTTAATGCTTTTTATATTGCGTTGCTATTGGTCACCCTGCCTCCCCAGGATCAGTTCCAATTTCAATGAATGATGTGAGTTAAAGACCCTAAATAAGCTCAAGTATGTCTGCAATTTAATTTTTTCCTGTCCTATGAGTGGCTGTTATTTCTGAAAATATGAAGCATCTGCGAAGGTTGCCTATTTCTTAGACACGGTCATATCCGATCCATTTATCACACGCTCCATAAGCCGGCACATTTTCTGAAGCTTTCAAGTTCCAACAGTGAATCTCTCCTGTGCTGTGACTCCTATGCCAAGATGTCAGGACAGTTTCCTTAACTTCCAGCTGAAAAGGAAAGGATATTCCCATAACTCCTAAAGCTTAGCTTCTTGCGAAGCCCTGTGAAACACTCGGGGCTTCGCAGTTTCTTTGTTGGAAAGTATTGGACTATGAATTCAATGTCTCTAAAAGATGTTGGACTGTTCAGGTTATCTGTTCTTGAGTGTGACTTGATAGTTTGTATCTTTTAGGGAATTTGTCCATTTCATCTCAGTGTTTGAGTCAGTGGGGCATTAGGGTTAACAACATTCCTTTATTAATTTGCTAACACTCATGTGTCTGTAGGGATCCCCCCGTTTCCCTTCTCCCTGATGTTGGTAATTTATATATTCTCTCTCGTTTTCTGTCACTGGCTGGCCAGCCAAAATCGACATGTATGAATTGTACAATCCTTTTCAAAAACCAGCTTTACATTTCATTAATTATATACATTTCCTCCTTTTTTCATCAGCTTCTGCTGTTGTCTCTTATTTCCTTCTTTCTGTTTGGCTTCAAGTTACTCTTCCTAGTTTTCTAAAGGAGGAGCTTAGGGGTCTTTTGATAACTTTATTTATTTACTTATTTATTTACGTTTAAGGGCTGCACCTGTAACATTTGGGCGTTCCCAGGCTAGGGATTGAATCCGAGTTGGAGCTGCAGCTGCCAGCCTACACCGCGGCTCATGTCAATGCCGGATCCTTAACCCACTGAGTGAGGCCAGGATCGAACCCACATCCTCATGGATACTAGTTGGGTCCTAACCTGCTGAGCTGCAGTGGGAACTCTCCCTTTATTTTAATGTAAACCTCAGAGATGTAAATTTTCTTCTCAGTACTTCTTTAGCTTCATCCCTCAATTTTGATGTATTACATTTTCCATTCCTTAAACTTCCACCGAAACTTGCTTCCTGATGGATTTCTTTGACTAAATATTTCAATATTTTCTAGATATCTTTCAATTATTGATTTCTGGTTAAATAACAAAAAAATTGATTTTTGTTATGGTCAGAAACACTGTAGGGTCAAAACATATTGTATAATATCCTTTCACATTTAATATTTGTTTGATGTCATTTATTTGTTTATTGGTTCAAGCTTTTGTTTTTCTATATAATGATTTTCATTTTTTTCATTATAGCTAGTTTACAGTGTTCTGTCAATTTTCTCCTGTACAGCATGGTGACCCAGTTACACATACATGGATACATTGTTTTTTTTCTGCATTATCATGCTCCATCATAAGGGACTAGACATAGTTCCCTTACATTTAATATCTTAATGCACCAAAAATGTAATCTATCTTAAATGCTACATTTGTGTTGAAAACTGTGCATTCCTGTTATCGTTAAGTGAAGGGTTCTGTAAACTTCAGTCAGGTCACACTGGTTGACAGAGTCCTTCAGGTCTTCTGTGTCCTTATTTGTCATCTCTACTTGGGCTCCCAGTTCCCAAGAGAGGAGTGTGGGTCTGTTTCTCCTTGGAGTCCAAGAAGATTTTGGTTCAGGTATTTTGAAGCTTTCCCGTTAAGTGAAACTACATTTACAATGGTTATGATTTCTTGGAAAATTGGTGCTTTTTGTCATCATCCAAATCCCCTTTTTTATGTGGTAGTACTCCTATTTTGAGGTCTGCTTTGTTAAATCAAAATATAACCACTTATAGCTTTCTTTCGGAGAGTCTCTACACACTGTGCCTTAGTCTATCCTTTTCATTTAACTATGTCTATATTTAAAGGAATATCTTATTGACATTCTATAGTCTTTGAGTTTTTTAAGTAAATATGATAATTTCTTTTTTCCTCTAGCTGTCTTTAAGATTTTATTTTTTGTTTTTGATTTTATGCTGTTTGAATATGATATACCTAACCATTTTTTTTTTGGTCTATTTTTTGCTATTTCTTGGGCCACTCCCGCGGCATATGGAGGTTCCCAGGCTAGGGGTCGAATTGGAGCTGCAGCCACCGGCCTACACCAGAGCCACAGCAACGCCGGATCCGAGCCGTGCCTGCAGCCTACACCACAGCTCACGGCAACGCCGGATTGTTAACCCACTGAGTGAGGGCAGGGACCGAACCCGCAACCTCATGGCTCCTAGTCGGATTCGTTAACCACTGCGCCATGACGGGAACTCCCAACCTAACCATTTTTGTCTGTTAGTTTGTTTTTGTTAACCTTGCTTGGTATCCTCCGAGCTTCTTTGATCTGTGGTTTGTTGTCAGTAATTTTGGAAAATTCTCAGCTATGGTTTCTTCTGTTCATTCTGTTCTGTTTTAGTTCTCCTCTCCTTCTCCTTTGTAATTGGGGTTGCAATTATGTATGATTTAAAACATTTGATATGGTCTTACATTGTTTGCTTGTGTGTGTGTTTTTTTTTTCACTTTTTTTGGTGTTTCATTTTGGACAATTTGTATTGACCTATTTCAAGTTCACTGCTTCTTTGACTGCACAGAACCTACTAATGAGCCAAAGGCTTTTTGTTGTTTCTCATTTTTAGAATTTCCACTCAAATCTTATAGTTTCCATCTCTTTGTAGAAATTTCCCATCTGTTCTTGCATGTCGTCCACTTTTTCTACTATGGTCTTTAATGTATTAGTTATTTTTTTTAAAATCCTCATTTTATTTCAAATATCTGCATATATAAATCTGGTTCTATTATTTCCTTTACACAGTTTATTGTTTTTCTTTACTTTTTGAATACCTTATAAATTTTATTGTTGTTGAAAGCCATACATTTTTGCTGAAATTTTGTGTAGGACATCATAGAACTAAACTTTTATGCCTGGCAAGGAGCAGGACTTTCCCTCTGCCAGGCCTTTGGTGTGAAGGGTATGAGTCAAACTAGAAAATCAGGACAAGTGTGAATTAGGCTTGAGATTTGATGTTGCTGCGGTTGTCCTCTGGGAATCGTAGGCTAAAAATGCCTCGCGTGATACCTTGTGTTAAGGTTGAAGCTGGTTTGCCGTATGGTTTTGCTAAGTGTCTACGCCACCTTCCGTTTTAGATGGTCCTTTTGTACCGCCTTTGAGAGAGGGTCTCCACAGTTAATCTTTTTCTAGCAGTATTTCTGCATGACTTAGCACTCGGCATGGTGACCTCGCGGTGAGCTCGGGAGACCACAGACTTTCCTTGTTTTCTCATTATGCCTCAATCTTAGGCACACACTGTGTCCATGGCGTCATCAGAATCCCTGCTTCTCACCAATTCTGGTTCTGGGAGCAGCACGTATTCTTGTCCTGTCCCTGGACAGAGAGCATTTTTCTGTTTCTTCCACCTGAAATACATTTTCACCAGTGACCTAAACGTGGTAGTATTTGTTGCCTTTTTCCAAGGTCTGTGAAGCTTTCAGCCCACAGAGTGGGGTCAAGGATGACATTGACGTTTCTAGTATTCCCCAAGGTTGGCATTCATGTTCCATCGGCCTTTCCCAAGCAGCCCAGCTCCTCAGTGCCTTTCCCATTTTTTTTTTTTTGCAAGTATCTTTGTGGTCGTGGAGAGCATCCTGCAAGTGGCTCACCTTCCCCTCTTATCAACAGCCCCCCAACAAGCTCCATTTTCTCTTGGTAGCCCATAATCAGCCTTTGTCAATTTTAAGCCATTGTGGGTGAAGTCTTTCGGATGTATTTCAGCCTCAGTGAAGAAAGTGCTGACTTGCTGTCTCTCTCCACAGAGGTCTGTTTTTCCTTCAGTTCAGGGTAAGATGGGTGACCTCTAATGGATTCAAAAAAGTTGTGAACGTGCAGGTTTTCTAGCATTTGTTTATTGTTAGGGTAAAAGCAATGCTTTTTCCAACTGTCTACATCCTAAGCTGAAGCCTGAAGTAAATGTTTCTTTCTGAGTGTTTACCCACGAAAAGGTTTTAAAATCCTTCCATATGGATACAATTTAATAAACATGCATTCAATCGATAAAGGTGCTTCTAGTGGAGGTGCTTTTTGGGAGGCAACAGTGAATGAAAGAAACTATTATTAAGTCTTGGAACTCATATTCTAACTGGAAAAGGGAAGACAAAAATGAATAAATAATGATATATGCGTACATTTTATAAGTTGTTAAATGCTGTGGGGAAAGAGATGAAATGGAGGAGAGTAGGAGTTCCCATTGCAGCTCAGTGGTAATGAACCTGACGAGTATCAATGAGGATGCAGGTTTGATCCCTGGCCTCGATCAGCAGGTTCAGGATCTGGGGTTGCCATGAGCTATGGTATAGGTTGCAGATGCAGCTCGGGCCCTGTGTTGCTGTGGCTGTGAGGTAGGCCAGCAGCTGCAGCTCTGATTCAGCCCCTAGCCTGAGAGCTTCCCTATGCTGCAGGTGCAGCCCTAAAAAGAAAAAAAAAAATAATAATAATGATAACAAATAAGACGTGCTTTCCATTTTTAGTAAGATAGGAAAAATCGCACTAAGAAGGTATGATTACATGAGAGACTTAGAGGAAAAGGAGTTTTCGCAGTAGATACTTGGGAGGGAGAAACAGCATTTCCAGAAGGTGAAAGTAGCCGGTCTAAAAAGCCCCAAGGTGGGTGCAAGTTTGGTCTGGGCCAGGGTTCCGGGAGGCCAGTGTGGCTGCAGCAGAGAGGGCCGGGAAGAAGAGGAGGCCGTGGGGTCAGAGAGGTGGGTGGTGGCGAGGAGGTGATGTTTGCTCTGCTGGGCTCTGGACCAGGCTTTTGTGCAGAGGGCTCTGAGCAGGCACTGTAGGTGTGAGGAGAGGAGTAATATGATCTGACTTTCATTTCAAATAGCATCACTCCAGCCACCGTGTTGGGACTAGAGCGGGGTATTGGGTGTGAATGGCATAATCAAATTGTCAGGCCATTTAATAAGGGTGACCTTTAAAGAAGATTTCTCCTTTGAGTCCAATTCAGAGTTCTTTCTACCTTCCAGTAAAATTGTATTTAATTGTCAAAAATGAAGCATGACTTTATTCTACAATTAATGGGACTTAAAATGCTAAACTGCAAGTCATAATGGCCTAAACTGTACACCAGTAAAATTTGAAAAATATTCTGATATATTTCATAAAATGAATTTCTTTGTGATGTCCCTGCTTTATCATAAATCACATGTGAAATGCCCTGAGAGCAGGAGACACTAAATATATAATATTTTTCATCCTTTTAAAATTTCTTTCACTTATGTTTGCTGTATTTCTCACTCAACCAGATAGTAGAATACTTGAAATTAGTAATCTGTAGGCTAAAGAAAAAAAAAGTCACAGAAATGACTGTTCAAACTAAACATTCTGCTGCTTATTTGCCCACCTGAGCTCTGAAAATACTCATTCCACATAAAGTTTACCATAACTCAAATTTCCCATCGCTCTTATTTATGTATTTTTTCTGCACAGCGGCAAAATTAGCAGAAAGCTGTGCTCATTATGCTTGTTGCAGGGACAGACCAAAAGTTATAGCTACTAAAGTTTTGAAAATAATACTGTGAAACAGTATATAAATGTGTTCCTATTATTATATTTTAATATGTTCAGTGATACTATTTATAAAGAAAATCCCTTCTCAACTAATCAAAATGTTTACATAATCAAACATCACATTCAATTATGGTTGAATCCTCATTAAGGAACTTATTTTTTTATTTTTTTTCCTGACTGCTCATCACCCCTATCCTGAAATAAGCCCCCCCAAAGCAGGTATAATGACATCTTGTTCACTGCTAAATCCTGACTATCACAATAGCGCCTAGACTAACAGGCTCTGAGTTTTGTTGTTGTTGTTGAATGACTGAGTGAACGATGATAACGTAGTATTTGAAACATTTCTTCTCATCTCCTTTATGTACAACTCTTTCCTGGTTCCTCGAACTCTATCAAGAGAGATCTTTTACAGATACCTCACATTCAGTGTCTCTAGTTGAACACGTCTTGCCCACTTTCCAACGTGGTCTGACAGCGCTCATCATCCATTAGGCTCCTCCAGCCCCAAATCTGTGTATCATCTTTGACTCATCCTTTGCTTTAACTCCCTACATGCAGCCGTTCACCACATGGCTTCTAGATTTTGATTATCTTTCAAGTCATTTTCCTTCTTTGCATCACCACCATGGCCACCGCAGATGGAACCCCCATCTCTTTCCTAGCTGATGGCAGTCGCCTTTGGAAACCCCTACCCCGGCTGCAATCTCCAGTCTCCACACTCTGAGCTCGCTCCTAAATTCAGATCCGTCATCTCCCTTCCTTGTTTGAATCGTGTTGGTAGTTGTCCATCGCTCTTAAGGGCAGAATTTTCTATCAGGGCTCATGACGTCGTGCCTGACTTCACCTCACACCAGATCCTCTTCTGCTGCATTGGGCTTCAGGTTTTTTTTAATCTTCCAACTACGTTCCTTCTTCCAGTTCCTCGAATGGATCACGAATTTCCCCCATTTGGAGCCTTTTGCAATTCCTCCAGTGATTCCACCCTCCACCCAACCTCACTGTCATCCTTCTTGCATCACTCCTTTTGAGCTAAGTTCTATTTGCTTTTCAGATCTTAGCTTTAACATCTTTTTGAGGGTGTGGGTGTGATGTTTTTGTTTTTTTATTTTTGTTTTACTTTACAGATTTGCTGTACCTGCCCTGACTAGAGTACTATGTGCTCTCCTTTACCTGTTTCTATGTATTTTACTTCTAAATATTATATTCTTAATATATATTTCTTGCCTACTGCATGGTAAGCATCAAAGAGTCAGGGACAATTTGTCTTGTGTTTAATGATTTATCGCCACTTTCAGTACACTGTTTTAGACACAGTGCACCATCAGTGATGACCGGGTATGAAGGAACTTAATTGATCAATTTCAAATGAAGTTTTCAAATAGAAGTTAATTTTTATTAAGTAAACTCATTCTATAAAAATGATTCAAATTCTAAATGTCATTCTTTCTGACCGTACATTCTCATAACAGATTTGACTACATTTGCAAAGCATTGGTTTAATACTTTATAAGAAAAATGTCTAACCAGAATTAATAATGATAATAGCACAATTGCATTCTATTGAAAAGAGATTTGAACTATTCTCTGATGAGATATCATTTGTTTTTGGAGCAAAAATATATTGTGCCTGTGAAGTATCCAGTTTGTACTTAGGAAATAGGATTTTCATATATAAGAATATTCCTAAGGACCTTTTAGTAGTGTTTTGGTGTTTTAAATTGTTTAAAAGTGTCTTTTCTTTAACATTTGATTTGAAGGTCTTTTCAGTTTTGCTATTGAAAATACTGGTGCCTGTATGCATTGGATTTCTCTTTGCAGCTTAAGGCACTAGAGCAAAAGTACATGGGTAGTGGCAGAGAAAAACTATGCTAAAAATCACGGAAAATAATAACATACTTAAGAAATTAAAAGTATTTTAATTGGTGTACCCCAGGCAAAACATCATTTTTACCTGTTTTGTATCATGAATGAGGTTTATAGTGTGCCTTTACATTTGGTTCTTTTTGTTAAGGTGTCACTGGCATTTATAATATAGATCAGAGACCTAAATTCCAATATCATTAATATATGCCAAGTATTACTCCTTTATCTGACACTATCCATCACATTCCAATTAATCATCAAAGAGGAACCCAATATTCTTTTTCAGATATGGACCAATAACTCTTGAGAAAATTAAATCATCTTTCAGAAACATTTCATTCCTCGGTGCTAATAATTCAGTGCAAATGACTTTCCAGAATAACAGTCAGATCTTATTATATAATTTTCTTTAAGCTTCTCCATCTTCTGTATCAGACTTTCGTTCTGCATTTGGCATCTGCTTTTTTCCGAAAATCATTTGCAGTATTATAAGTAGCAAAAGGCTATTCACAGAGTATAACATGCACTTCAACTGAAGGTAGAAAATGTTAAAAAATGCTTTTTGTTTGTAAAGGCAAATCTGAGTGGATGGGTCAAGAAAGGAAATGTAGGCTATTGTCATGCTTTTAGTAATACTTAATCTCTTTTTAACCCTTGTCTCTTCACTTTTATACTTGATAAACAACAATTGGTCCAGTTTTCTAGGATAATTTGCAATTTACTCATCACAGTAAATAAATAGGAAAAATACAAAGAAGAAGATATGCCCATTTACATATATATATATTTTTGCATTCATGATCTCTCTTTTGATGAGAGTGAGCTGCCATTGGTAGGAGAGAATTTCTAAGTCTCTTTAGTGGCCTTTGTCACCATATTAAAACCTGAGTCACTGAGGCAATTAGCTGTGGATCCCACGTGGTTCTCATTCCCCTTAATGCCCAACAGCTGCTGCCGTGGTCCTGGGTCAGCAGTTATATATCCCTGGACCATGGGATGGCACAGAAAGAATAAAAGGACCACGTTACTGTTTCGACCTCTCCCCTCAGCAATCCGAGGGCAGCTACTTTATTTTATATTTTTTAGCAGATAGTCGTCTTGGTGGTTGTAGCTGTTTTCGAAATCATGGTGAGGTTTCTGAGTGCTTCACGCCAGTTGTACAGAGGGGTACTTACTCGCATATAAATATAAACAAAGTAACATTAACACATCAACTAACTCTTAATGCTTTAAAATTTCATCCCTTGCAAAGAAGGACCTCAGATTCCCCACCTATACACTCTTAAGCCGTTCTCCTCTCTCTTTAGCACATTTTAAAATAAGGTAATAATTCTTCAGATATGTTCCCGTGTTCTTAGGATCTGTCCTAGGATGGTATCTTTTATGTTCTGGAATTTTAATATTTATCTACATGCTATTATGTGCCAAAAAGTGTTAGTGTGCCGGAGACCAGCTCCAGCAGCCAGGGAGTGCACACCCTGTCGGGAATGGATGGTGTCGGCGGATGCACCCGGAGACAGCCTCTTTGTCCCTTGTTTCAGGGTGCTGAACTGCTCGAATGTTATTGGCATAGGTGATTGTTGATATAGTTTAGATGTAGATTACATCATAGTTTCCAGATTTTATGGTACAAGAGATATACATTATGTTCTAAAAATTTTTTTAACAATCCAAAATTAATGGGCACAAAACATCATGTGTAAATGGATACAAAACATTATGTGGGAAAAACGTCATGTGAAAATAAGGAGATTCGGTACAAAGCATCTTGTGGTTACTACCTATTATTAAGTTCACCATTAACAGCCAGAAGGTCACAGACGTAAGAATCTGACATTACCAAAGTTCATTTTTAGATTAAAACCTAGGGTAAAAACTTCAAGGTATTATGCCAAGGGGACAGAATAAGAAATTATTTTTATTTCTGAATCAACCAATTTATTAAAACTTAAAAGCTTCCCAGGAAATTAAAAACAAGATTTATTATTATGTTTTTTACTATGGATAATGCATACGTAACCTATTTTTGACCTATTGTGTACTCCAAAATACCTAACTCTAAGACCTATTGTTACTTATAACAAACTAATGAATATAATTTCTTATTTTAACTAAATTAGATTTGAATGGGGGGAATTCCACCAGGGTGAAACTCTTATTGTTCTATCATTGTTCCAGTTTATTGAGTCACAAATCAATATAGGGAAATAAAAATAACAAAAAAATAACAGGAGAGACTGATTTATCCAAGAAATAGTTTCTATTCTTGCGCTGCTAAGCAGCCCCTTCATTCTGTTGTTGTTAGGTCAGCAGGTGAGCCTTATTGTCTTCTAGGGCCTGTCCTTGGAATTGCGCCGTACAGGCAGGCATTTCCTGGTTCAGGAACCTGCCCTCGGGATTGCACCCTTCAGACAGGCCTTTATCCTGATCAGGAGCTAGCCCTCGGAATTGTGCCGTTCAGGCAAGCTCCCTTGCTCGGCTCCTTGTCTCTTCTCAGCTCCCTGTGTTAGTGGAACATTAACGAGTCATTATCATTTCAGTGGTTTTACATCCGGGTAGCATAAGAAAATATTTCTCCTGCCTTGCATCAAAATAACAGAAGCATTGAAAAGTTTTATGTAGAGTGGGTCCGTAAGTGATGGGGAGAAATCAATCTATTACATTTTAGACTAACCTAATTATGCGCATCAAAGATGCACCGTGTATCAAAGTTGTTTTTTGGAGAGAGGATAGAGGCGTACTCTACGCAGACTCTCCATCAGCTAGATCACGATAGACGTATTGACTCATGACGATTATCCTCAGTCACTGCCATAAAGAATCAGTACAGAAGCCATCTAAGCGTTCATCTACAGACGAATGGCTGAAGAAGACGTGATATGTATACACAATGGAATACTTACTCAGCCATAAAAAGGAATGAACCAATGCCACTTGCTGAGAGTTCCTATTGTGGCTCAGTGGGGTAAGAACCCGGCATAGGAGTTCCCGTCATGGTGCAGCAGTTAATGAATCCGACTAGGAACCATGAGGTTGCGGGTTCGATCCCTGGCCTCGCTCAGTGGGTTAGGGATCCGGCATTGCCGTGAGCTGTGGTGTAGGTCACAGACGCAGCTCGGATCCAGTGTTGCTGTGGCTCTGGTGTAGGCGAGTGGCTACAGCTCCAATTAGACCCCTAGCCAAGGAACCTCCATATGCCATGGGAAGCAGCCCTAGAAAAAGAAAAAAGACAAAAAAAAAAAAAAAAAACCAAACGAAAACAAAAACCCAACATAGTGTCTGTGAGGATGTGGGTTCAATCCCTGGCCTTGCTTAGTGGTTAAAGATCTGGCATTCACAGATACTGCTTGGATCCAGTGTTGCTGTGGCTGTAGCAGAGGCCCACAGCTTCCGAGCCCAGGAACTTCCATATGCTGCAGGTGCAGCTATAAAAAGAAAAAAAAGAATGCTACTTGCAGCAACATGGATGGATTTAAGAATTATCATACTAAATGAAGTAAGCCAGTCAGAGAAAGACACATATGATATTGCCTATATGTGGAATCTAAAAATTGATACAAATGAACTTATTTATGAAACTGAAATAGACTCACAGACCTATGTAAGAGTCATGGTTACTAAAGATGAAAGCGGGAGAAGGGATAAATTAGGAGTTTGGGATTAACGTATGCCCACTACTTTATATAAAATAGGTAACCAACAAAGCCCTACTATACAGCACAGGGAGCTATACTCAATGTCTTGTAATACCTATATGGAAAAAATCTGAAAAAGAATATTAATTTCATGATTGACTATTTGGGTCATTTAAATTAAGCTTTTATAACTAAATCTCTGTTTTTCCCTCTGTATACGAGAAACCAATACAACCTTGTAAATTAACTATGCTTCAATAAAAAAAGCCTGAAGAAAAGATTCCGTGCATTCCTCGAGTACATTGAGTTGTGGTTTCTCTCAGTGCTGGTGTTAAGCAGGGATAAGATGCCCACGTGCAGCAGAACCGTGCCTCCCAGGTATCGGTATCGCCTGACGAATCAGCTGACCCACTTGAGCTGGCTGTTGCTTCACACCTGAGAAGTACCCGACAAACCCTCCTCCTGGCTTAGAGCTGTCTTCTTGAGACAGAGGTTGAGATTTGGCAGTGACCAACGTGTGGGATCAACCTGGGTATGTGTGCTTACCTTTCATTGAAGGAGTCACAAGCCCTAAATCACATCATGTGAGAATTATCTTACTCTTGAGCTGAGTTAGTTCATTTTGTTTCACTTACCAACATATCCCCAAATAGAATGACTTTTAAGAGATTTAGGTATGAAAGTGGGAGTTGCATGGTGGCACAGTGGAAATGAATCCCACTAGCATCCGTGAAATTGCGGGTTCAATCCCTGACCTTGCTCAGTGGGTTAAGGATCCAGTGTTGCTGTGAGCTGTGGTGTTGATCGCAGATGTGGCTCAGATCCCACGTTGCTGCAGCTCTGGCATAGGTTGGCAGCTGTAGCTCTGATTCGAAAAGCTTAATTGAAATGACCTAAATAGTCAATCATGAAGACTAGAAATCTATATACCTCTTATCTCCTTTGGCGGGGGTGGGGTGGGAGGAGTGCTGCACTTGCAACATACGAAGCTCTCAGGCTAGGGGGCAAACTGGAGATGCAGCTGTCGGCCTGCACCACAGCCACAGCAGCACCAGATCCCAGCCGCATCTGTGACTTACGCTGCAGCTTGTGACAATGCCATATCCTTAACCCACTGCGCCAGGCCAGGGATCCAGCCCACATCCTAGTGGATACTAGTTGGGTTCTTAACCCACAGGGCTATGATGGGAACTCTGCCTTTTCTTGTTTAATTCCATTAGCGAGGACTTCCAATATGATGTTAAAACAGTGGTGAGAGGAGATATTATAATTGCTTTGTTCCTGACCTTAGTGGGAAAGCTTTGAGCTTTTCATTATCACATATAATGTCAGCTGTAGTTTTTACCAAGTTGAGGAAATCCCCTTATCCTAATTTTCTGAGAATTTTTGCCACAGGTGGGTTTTAGATTTGGCAAATGCTTTTCCTATAATATACTGATATGATTATGTGTTTTTCTTCATCTCGTTGACATGGTAAATTACATTAATTGATTTTCAAATGTCAAACTAGCCTTGCATACCTGGAATAAATACTGCTTGGTAATGGGGAATAATTCTTTTTTTATACATTGTTAGATTCAGTTTGTTAATATTGTGTTGAGGACTTTGGTATCTATGTTCATGACAGGTGTTTTTTTTTGTTTTTTTTTTTTGTCTTTTGTCTTTTTAGAGCTACACCCACGGCATATAGAAGTTCCCAGGCTAGGGGTCCAATTGGAGCTATTGCTGTTGCCGCTGGCCTACGGCACAGCCCCAGCAATGCAAGATCTAAGCCGTGTCTGCGGCCGACACCACAGCTCATGGCATGCTGGATCCTTAACCACTGAACCGGGCCGGGGATCGAACCCACAACCTCATGGTTCCTAGTCGGATTCATTTCCGCTGCACCATGACGGGAACTCCCTGTTCATGACAGATTTGTCTGTGGTTTCCTCTTCCTTGGAATGTCTTGGTATGGCTTTGCTATTATGGCAATTCTGGCCTCATGGATGAGGTGAGACGTATTCTCTCTACCTCTATCTTCTGAAATAGATTTTGGAGAATTAACGTAATACCTTCCTTAAACGTTTGAAGAATTCATTAGTGAACCCACTTGGGCCTAGCGATTTTTGGTTTAGAAAATTATTGGTTACATTTCTCTATAGATAGGCCCATTCAGATTGTCTGTTTCTTCTTGTAAGAATTTTGGCAGCTGTGTCTTTCAGGGAATTTGTTCTTTTTACCTAGGTTATCAAATTTGCAGTATAGGATTACTCATAGTCGTCCTTTATTAAATTTTAATATGCATGGGATCTGAGCTGATGTCCCCTCTTTCATTTCTTATATTAACATTTTCCTCTTTTTTTTCTCTTCTTAATCTGCTTACAGGCTTATTGATATTATTGATCGTTTCAAAGAGCAAGGTCATGGTTTTGTTGGTTTTCTCCATCAGTTTCCTGTTTTCAATTTCATTGATTTCTACTCTAATTTTTATTTCTTTCCTTCTGTTCAATTTGGATTTAACTTCTTCCTTAGGGAGAAGTTTAGATAAATGATTTTAGATCATTCTTTGCTTGTATGTGTATTTGGTACTGTAAATTTCTCTCTAACCCCTGCATTGTCTGCATCCCACAAATTTTAATTAGTTGTGTCTTCGTTTTATTTTTAATATTTTAAATTTCTTTTGAGATTTCTCCTCTGACCTATGTGTAGTTTTAAAATATGTTGTTTGATATTGACATATTTTGGAGTTTCTAGCTAACTTTATGTTACGATTTCTAGCTTTATTCCCTTGTGATCTAAGAGCAGGTATTCTATGACTTCTGTTAAAGTTGTTGGTTGTGCTTTATGGTCCACTGAATGGCCTGTCTTGGTGAATGTTCTGTATGAGCTTGAGAGGACTCTGTTCTACTGTTGTTGAGGGATACAGTCTATAAATGTCCAGGCGATTGAAGGTGTCAGTGAATTCAACTTCTACTGATTTTCTGCCTGCTGGATCCTTCCATTTCTGATAAAAGGTGTTGAAATCTCCAACTCTGTTAGTAGATTCATCTATTTCACCTTGCTGTTCTAACAGATTCTGCCTCATATATTTTGATAATATGTTATTTGGCACATTCATGTGAAAAATTGTTATGTTTTCTTGTAGAATTGACCCCTTTCCTATTATGTAATGCCTCTCTTTATTTCTAGTAACTTTCCTTGGTCTGAAGTCTACTCTATTTCAAATTAATGTAGTTGATCTATTATTTACTTTTGATTAATGTTGGCATGGTATATATCTCTCCATCCATTTACTTAAAATTTTTTTATTAAAGTATAGTTGATTTACAATATTCTGTCAATCCCTGCTGTGCAGAAAAGTGACCCAGTCATACATATATATGCCTTCTTTTTCTCATGTCATCTTCCATCCTGTTCTATCACAAGTTATTGGATAGAGTTCCCTGTGCTGTACAGCAGGACCTCATTCCTCACCCATTATAAATGTAATAGTTTGCATCTACTAACCCCAAACTCCCAGTCCCTCCCACTCCCTATACCTTGTAGGCATCATGACTTTCGAGTACTTTAAATGATTTGGTTTTTATGTCATTTCTCAGCACGTCAGTTACATTTCTTTTTTGAATTTCTTTTAGTGCTGTCTGGAGTTTGCAATATACAATGACAGCTAATCCAAGACTGCTTTCAAAATAACATTGTATCACTTCTTGAGCAATCCTCCTCATGTCATCGGTTGTATCATTGCTGCCAATCATTCATTCATTTCATTTATACATAAGCATACATAAATAGATAGAGTTACAAACACACACACACACACACACACACACACACACACAGACACACATAAGCATGTACAGCCAAACATCCATATCGTGATTTCTGCATTCCGGATGTGGGGGACTGACTCCACTCTGACATTTTAGAGAAGCATCTGCAGGTTTTGGTATCTTGAGGAATCCTAGAACCCGTCTCACGTGGATACTGAGGGACAAATGTATAATCAAAGACGCAGTTGTTATTATTTTTGAACAATCTGTGACCTGTTAGGTCAGTGAAGAATAAGAAAAAAGTTTGTTTTTTTTTTTTTCTCTTCGGTTCTTTCTTCTCTGATTTTTTCTTTCCCCTTTCTTTATGTAAATCTGAGTTTCGATATCATTTCCTTTTCTCCAAAGAACTTTTAAGGCTTGTGAGTTAGGTCTACGGGAAACAAATTCCTTCAGTTGTTTTTCTGAGACAATTTTTATTTCATTTTTACATTCGAAAAATTATTTCACAGGGCACAGAATTCTAGGTTGGAGTTTTTTTTTTCTCTCTCAATGCTTTCAATATTTCATTTCACTCTCCTTTCTTGCATGGTTTCTGAAAAGTCTGATTTATTTCTCTATTGATAAGACTGATTCCACCACCCCTTCCCCTCAGCTTCTTGCAAGGTTTTTTTTTTTGTTTTTTTTTTTTTAATCTTGATTTTAGTTAGTTTGCAAATTATATGCCTAGGTGCAGTGGGTTTTTTGGGTTTTTTTTTTATTTTATTTTGTTTTTCTTTTCTTTTTTGCTTTTATCTTGTTAGCGTTCTCTGTGGTTCCTGATCTGTGATTTAGTTTCTGACATTAATTTGAGGAAATTCTCAGTCATTATTTTTCAAATATTTTATCTGTTCCTTTCTCTCTTTTTTTTCTGCTTCTTGTATTCACATTAGGCCTCAAATATACCTTTTATAGTTGTCCCACCATCCTTAGATATCCTGGTTTCTTTTTTTCAATCTTTTTTTCCTCTTGCTTTTCAGTTTTGGCCCTTACTATTGAAATATTTTCACAGTTAGTGATACTTTCTTTAGTAGTGCACTGAATTAATAAGCCCAACAAAGGAATGCTTCATTTAAGTTACAGTATTTTTTAAATCTGTAGCCAACCCCCAGCCCTGTAACTGGAGGTGGCCAGGGAGGGGGGGATTGCAAAATGACAGGTGAAGTTTTTTTTTTCCCCTTAAATTTCCTTCTAGCTTATCGTTTCTTTTTCCTTAGAATTCTCCTTCTCCCTGCTTGCATTACGTATCTGTTTTTGCATATTGTTTACTTTATCCTTTGGAACCCTTAGAGTATTAATTATAGTTTATTTTAAGTTCCCAGTATAAGTCCAACGTCCCTGCTCTGTAGGAATCTGTTTCTGATGCTTGCTCTGAATCATCAGGTTGTGATTGTTTGTCTTTCCGTTTGTAATTTTTTCTTGTTAGCCAGACATGGAGTACTCAGATAAAAGGAACTGCTTTGAACAGGCCTTTAATAATGTGGCAGTAAAGTGTGGAGGGGGTGGGGGGAGGGGAAACATTTTTTTGCCCTAGGATTAGGTCTCTCTTTTAGTGAGCCTGTGTCGCTGCACTGCGAGGTTCACATGTGCTTCCTAGTATTTTTTTCTCGTCACCTTAGGTGCCACAGGATTGCTAGAGTAGGCAGGATGTGGGTATTTCCCTATACCCAGTTCAGTTACTTAGGCTCTGATAAAACATAGCAGGTTAAGCTCTGGCTAGAGAGTTTCACCTGAGGGCAGCCAATGTTAAGACGAGCAGAGAGTGCTCTGGCTTATTTCAGCATCTTTCCTTTCTCTCTGCTGCTGTGGGACACGAAAGGAGAATTTTCTCCAAAATTGGCCATGAGAACCTGGTAGAGCTCCTGGAGGTAAAAGTCACAAAAGTTTGTAGGCGCCCTAATGATCTTTTCCCTTAGAGATGTTAACCTCTCAGATTTGTCTACATTGAACTTCCAGCAGCCCACGAATTATACCTCTAGGTTTCCCTTCCCCAGCACTAGTCCCTGGAAGTTTTCGGTGCTGGTAAATTTTGATTTTCTGTATAAGTCTGTTACTCTCTCCAACTTAGGGGGCAGCCACTTGCCCTGTGACTTCATTTTTCTTACAGATCTCGGAAAACTTGTTGGTTTTTTCCGTTTGGTCAGTTTTAAATTTTTTATGGTAGAGAGGCAACTTCCAAGTTTCTTACATGAAGTCTCAGTGTTATGCTTGTTAAGCTAATTAAATAAATAGGTACAGGATGACAAGCAGAATTAGCTGTCATTAATTAATTATACAATGCAAATTGTATACATGCATCAAAAAATGAACATGTAAAATAATTGTGTTTACATGGAAAACTATACATTACCTAGAAACATTTTCCAGACTATCAAATTATTGTCATATTTATTTTATCCCTTATAGGAGTCATGATTTTAGCTTTCTTTTTCTTTTTTCTTTTTTTTGTCTTTTGTCTTTCTTGGGCCCTGCCCATGGCATATGGAGGTTCCCAGGCTAAGGGTTGAATCTCAGCTGTAGCCACCAGCCTACCCCACAGCCACAGCAATGCAGGATCTGAGCTGCGTCTACAACCTACACCACAGCTCATGGCAACACCAGATTCTTAACCCACTGACCGAGGCCAGGGATCAAACCCACATCCTCATGGATACTAGTCAGGTTCATTAACCACTTTGCCATCATAGGAACTCCATGATTTTAACTTTCTTTAAAAATTATTCTTTAAGCAGTTCCCATCATGGCATAGCAGAAACAAATCCGACTAGGAACCATGAAGTTGTGGGTTTGATGCCTGGCCTCACTCAATGGGTTAAGGATCCAGTGTTGCCCTGAGCTGTGGTGTAGGTTGCAGACTCGGCTCGGATCTGATGTTGCTGTGGTTGTGACATAGGCCAGCAGCTGTTGCTTTGATTGGACCCCTAGCCTGGGAACCTCCATATGCCTCAGTGTGGTCCTAAAAAGCAAAAAAAAAAAAAAAAAAAAAAAAAAAAATTCTTTAAGAGTAGAATTTTTTGAATAGTTTAATTTCCTGATATTGAGTCCTATGATTACTATTCTTAAGTATCACTTAGATACTGCAGGAACCAACATTAAGAGTAGCAGCCCTAACATTATTCTTTTCATAAAGAACACTATTTTCTTAGAGTATTTGTAAGGGTTACAGATGTGAATATAGAAAACAAATTGTGCATCACATGAGTACTTTCTGCTTTAAAGTAGATAATAAAGTGGCTCTGTGTTTGCTTGAACACTGATCTTCATGCATTTTTAAAAATGTTTTATTGAAGCATAGTTAATT